>NW_020954546.1:8780534-8809560 GCF_900497805.2 Vombatus ursinus | reverse complement strand
ATACAGGATTGATAGCAGGATAAGCAACCTACAGGTATATAAATATACACAAAATACAATATAAATACAGATTTTTTTTTTTAGGAAGAAGAAATAATCAGTCAATAAGCATTTATTAAGTGCCCACTACTTGCTCGGCACTGTGCTAGGCACTTGTGATACAAAGACAGAAATAAAACAGGCCCTGTCTTCAGGGAGCTGGGTGATGTCTGGAAATGATATTTTGGGCATTGCAGTGAATTACAAACTCATAAGGAATTTAAAGTGTGCTATGGCAGCCCCCAAAGCTTCTGCCATCTTAGACTACCTTCAGAGAGACTAACGAGGTGCTGATCCCTCTGTACTTTGCCATGGTTGGCCAGTGCTGAAGCGCTGAGTTCAGTTCTGGAGTGTTCAAAGGAGGACAACCAGGCTACTGAAAGGTCTTGGGTTTATGCTATGGGCTTGAGCATTGGAAAAACCATGGTGGAGGAGGGGAGACAAGATTACTGCCTTCAAGTATTTGAAAGGCCTTCACGTAGAGGAGGGGTGAGACTTGGTTGTGCCTGGCTTTAGGAGGCAGAACCAGGAGCAATGAGTAGAAATGGAAAATTTCACAGTTAGTGGTGTCCAAACATACAATGACCTGCATTTGGTAATAGTGGATTCATCCTCACTGGAGAACTTCAAGCAAAGACTGGTTGACTCTTTTGGGAAGGCGTTGTAGAATGGATTCTTGCTCAGGTTTGGGTTGGACTCGATGGTTTCTGAGATCCTAGACAACTTGAAGATTGGTTTTATGATTCTGTGAAGGAATCCTGGTCATGGTCCAGGCTTCATAGGACAGAAAGAAGAAAAGCAACAACTAAAAAACCACCACCAACAAAAATTCTGTCCTCAAGCGCAGAGTGCCTGCCTGACTCTGACCACGGATAGGTGTCCTTATTTGGCCTCTCATACCAAATTGGGATTGAAGGCCCAACCAAACTGGCTTTCTCTCTCTTCCTCACGCGTGACATTCCTCGGCCCATTTCCATGCCTGGAATCCGCTCCCCCTTCACCTTTGCCCGATAGAACCCCTGTGCTCCCTGACACTCGGCCCAGGCAGCACCTTCTACATGGATCCTTTCCTACCCCCGCCCCCAACTGCCCATGCCTCTCCTCCCTAACTCCCTTGTATTAATTCTACATATGTCTTTGTTCCCCACCCACCTTGGAATCTCAGCTGCTGGAGAGCAGTATTCGTTTCAGTTTTGCACATAGAAGGGCTTAATAAATGACTTATTCATTCCTTCCACTCTGCATTTTTAGCTTCAGCACCTAGCACTGGGCGTGGCACATAGTGGTCTCTTAATAAATGCCTGTTGATTGACGGATGGATGTTTACCTTCATACTTGCCCCAACGTTACCCTCTGACAGTCTAAATAGCAACCAGGCCTGAGCTGCTCTCCACACCTCGTGAGTGGTCCTGAACCTTTTCTCCCCAATGCAGCAGGAGCATCTCTCTGGAGACAAAGATGTCTCCCCGGGAAGCCTGGTTCAGGAAATATTCTAGTTTGGCAGCTGAAGTTTTTTCATATAGAAGAGGGATTAGCTTTGTTCTGCTTGGGGGGGTGGTGAGGAAAAGCAAGGAGGGACAATGAGTATAAGTTTCAAAGGGGAAAAGTTGGGTTTGATTTAAGGGGAAAAAACATCTCATGTATGAGAGCCTTCCAGAAATGAAACGGGCTGCCTTGATTGGCTTCTGCCAGGATCAGCCTGTCAGGAGGGCCCTTCTCCCAGCCTCCTCCCTCCCCACTCCAGCTGGTCCTGGGCACGCAGATTCTGGGTCATTCTCCCTCAGGTTCACCAGCACTGTCTCCTTTCCACACCCCCAGACATTTAGCTACATGCCTCCCTCCCCAGCAGAGGTCAGACGCACCAGCCTTGAACACATGTGGCTGCCTCCCACCCCCCAAAACCCCAGGTAACCAGGGAAGGAGGGTAGGCAGACTGGAGGGTCCTGATTTTTTTCTGTTTTAACTTCAGGGCCTGATTTCCTTAGTACTGAGACAGGGACCCCTGGGTGTTTTCACAGCTGCGGGGCAGACAGTCTTGTGGCCAAGGCTCTGTTTCAAACTTTCCCACTGACTCACTGTGTGATTATTGGGCAATTTACTTGCTCTTGGCCTGTTTTTCAGCTGTAAAATGTGGGTCCTAATGGCTACCCTCGGTTTCATAAGTGTCTTGTGAGGATCAGGGAGTTACCGTCTGGAAAATGCAGAGAGCCCTGCAGGGAAAGGGGGTTTGGTCTCTGACATACACAGGATCCTAGGATTTAGAGCTGGGTAGGACCGTAACCTCCCCAGCCCCATTTTACAGATAAGCAAACTGAGGCCATGCAGTGACTCATTCAAGGTCGCACAGTAATATCTTATATTTCCATATCTATGCAAAAGCACGGAAGGAACCCATTAAAAGCATAATTCAAAGCAAATGTTTCTGGCAGCAGTGTAAAAATAGGGAGAGTTATAAAGGAGCAGAATAAATTAACCGATGTTCCATTGCAGCCCAGGCCTCCACAGAGGTAGTGTGGTACAGTAGAAAGAACAAAAGATTAGGAGCCAGGGGATCTGAATTCCAATCCTGCCTCTATCTCTTACAACCTATGTAGCCTAGGGCATCTCACCTTGCTGGGACACAATTTCCTCATCGGTAAAGCGAGGTTGGACCAGGTGCCCTCTAAAAGTCCATTCTGGCAGCTGGGTGGTGTAGTGGATAGAGCACTGGGTCTGGAGTCAGGAAGACTCTTCCTCATGAGTTCAAACCTGGCCTCAGATACTTACTAGCTGTGTGACCCTGGGCAAGTCACTGTACTCTATTTGCCTCAGTTTCCTCATCTGTAAAATGAGCAGAAGAAGGAAATGGCAAACCGCTCCAGAATCTTTGTCAGGAAAACCCCAAATGGGGTGGCAAAGAGTCGGACAAGACTGAAAAAAGACTGAACAGCAAACCTGTGACTCCAGAGCTAATGCTTTCTCCCCTCCTTCCTGGCTTCCTTTAAACCTCAGCTCAGATCCCACCTTCTACAGGAAGTCTTTCCTGGAGTCCTCTCTTCCCCTCCCCCTATTGCTAGCATCTGCCCTCTGAGATTATCTCCCGTTTACCTGTACGTGTTTTATAGGTACATAGTTATTTGCATGTTGTCCCCCCCTCCCCCACCTCAGAGTGGAAGCCCTACCTCCAGTCCTGACTGGCTGAACCCAAAGAATCAGGGATGGATGGAGCCAGGAGAGAAGGGAGCATGGATAAGGCCCAGAGGGAAGAAAGACAGAAAAAGATAAGGGGTGCCTGTGATACCCCAGTTCATGTGTGAGTTCAGGGAAGGCTTTGTTGGGAAGGGAACCATGCTTACCATGATTAGGTCATGTCCTGTGGGACACCTCAGGTTACCAAAATCAAAACTAAAACAAACAATGGAAAAACCCCAACAGTTAGGACAGACACATCTTGAAGAAACAATTAATGTCTATGAGAAGGTGAAGACTAAACCCCAGGCACACAATGAAACGAAAACATTTTTCTAGCACTCCAAATGGCCTGGTAGATAGCAACCTGGTGGGTTGCTGGGCGGGGTTGATTTTTTTTTTTTTTTTGGCACATTTCCCAATGTGCCTTAGCGGGTCAAGAAGCATTTATTAAACACTATGTGCCAGGCTGAGGATACAAAGAAAGGCAAAAACTCAGTCCTGGCCTTCATGGAGCTTCCACTCTAAGGTGGGGGAGGGGGAGACAACATGCAAATAACTATGTACATATAAAACATGTACAGGTAAACGGGAGATAATCTCAGAGGGCAGATGCTAGCAATAGGGGGAGGGGAAGAGAGGACTCCAGGAAAGACTTCCTGTAGAAGGTGGGATCTGAGCTGAGGTTTAAAGGAAGCCAGGAAGCAGTTCTGAGGAGGAAAAGCATTCATGAAGGGCCTGAAATACAGAAGACATGAATATCACCAGCTGATCCAGGCAGCTGAACAGTTGAAAAAATCTGTTTGACCATTCAGCTGTAGCGCCCTTATGATGGTAGCCAGTGTGACTATGTTGCAAGTGAGTTGTTAGGAAAGAGAAATCATGGCAGAGATGAAGGAGGTCTAGACGAGATCTGAGGTCAGGAAGATCTGGGTTCAAAACCACCTCTGGTACTTGCTACCTGTGTGACCTTGGGCAAGTCCCCAAAACCTTGCTGGGCCTCAGTTTCCTCATCTGTAAAAAGAGAAGGTCAAACTACATGAGCCTTAAGTTGCCTTCCAGCTCTAAATGGATGAGCCCATGAAACTGAGAACCATTTTGCTTGTCTAGCTGCAGGCTTTGGCTCCATTTTACAGATGGGTTAATAACTGATTATAGAATATCCTGGATCCCGTTACGGAGGTGGGAGGAAGGAAAAGGACTGGGCATAGAAAGGAAGCTTTTTAATCAGGTGAAATTTTGTAAATAATTTGAAAGAGATGCTATAGACACCATCTTTGGGATAGAATCCCAGGGTCTTTTGTCACCAGTTTCTGCTGTCATGGGGGACTTCCTGGGTGCCAGAATGGAAAGTAGGGAGAGGAGTCAGGAGTGAGGAAGAGGATATAACTGTGCTTCAGCAGGCCCCACCCAGGCAGTTTTGACAATTGGGAGAGGAAGTACGTCCAGGCTCCCAGGGTCTCGCACAAGCCTTGAGTTACAGGGGGGTAGACTCTGTCTTTCCCCACCAGGGATCCAGGCAAGTCTCCAAGATGAAGAGAAGGGGAAGATACACATTGCCAATGGGAGTCTCTTAGCAGGAGCTCCCCACAAACGAAACCGCAACTCTGGCAATACGTGATATGTGCACGTTTACATGTATTTTAATGTTAATAGGATTTTACCGAGCCAGTCTCTAACCTGAGAATGACGAAATGGCAAACCAGAGACAAAGTGCCAGTAATCAGGTAGCTCTTTAATTAACTAGCTTCATTACCAGCAACAGATTTGCAAATTGGGAATTCTCCTGATCAGAATTCTGCCTTGCTGAAGACAGAGATTATATGCATAAATCACAAGTGGAAAGGGAGGAGGGAAGGTGGATCACAAACAATCGTTCCCAGGGTCAGAGTGATTTCCCACGACAAACCCACAAATGGAAGCCAATAAAACAATTTCAGAGTCCTGTGGGAGCAATACTGCTAGAGTCCTTGGGGGTCGTCACTTAGTGGGTCCCAGGACCAGACTTCTGGGACAGGAACAGGTTCTACGGTCTTTATCCATTTGGTCTTCCCTGTGTGGATAATCAGGCCAAACTTCTTTGAGTGACTACAGATCTCTTCCAGGAGGCTCTGAAATGTCTCGGGGCTTGAGGCAATCAGCATGGTGTCATCTACAAATGGGAGCACCTGGAGGACCTCAGCACTCCCACACACAGAATCCCTCCTCTGGCTCTCCTCCATCACAGTGGTGAATAGCTTTGGCAGGCATCCATTTCCCTGTTTCATGCCTTGTATAGTCCAGTATCACATAGTTGTGGACGGTGTAATTTCTGTTGTTACGTCCTCCAAGGAATTGGAATGGTCTTGATGAACTTCGCGACCCCATTTGGGGTTTTCTTGGCAGAGATACTGGAGTGGTTTACCATTTCCTTCTCCAGCTCATTTGACAGATGAGGAAACTGAGGCAAACAGAATTACTTGCCCAGGGTCACATAACTAGTCACTTTGCTGTAAAAGAGCCTGTCAGGTGGTGTTTCATACTCTAATTCTTGTTTGTAATCCATGAATGATTAACACACTGAAATGTTATACTCTCTGTATCTTTCAGTCAATTGTGAGATACAAAGGTGTGGTCCATTGTAGAAAATCACCTCAGGGGGCAGCTGGTGGTTCAGTGGATAGAGAACGTGCCCTGGAGTCAGAAGGACTTGAGTTGAAATGTAGCCTCAGACACTTACTAGCTGTGTGATCCTGGACTTGCTTCCTCCCACAAAAAAAAAAAAAAAAAAGTCACCTAAGAAAGCCTGCCTACAGTTCCCTCCAAAGAGCCTCACGGAGGTTGCCCTCAGTTCATATATAGAAAACCCTCATAAAGGTTTTGTATAAATGAGAGAGTATAGACATGTAGATCACAAGTTCTCTTGGTCATTCTTTTTTGCTATCAATAAAGGCTAGAATTTCTTTGTCTTTTGACATCTTATAAATCATTCCTTCAATGTACTTTGCATCACTTCTAACACAGATCCCCTCTCTCTCTACCTGATTCAGTCTGAAAGAAGTATAAATGCTACAAACTTACAAAACTGATACCTGAAAGTTTAGTGATTATGTTGAATTTTAATAAGAAACATACAGATATTTAAAAGTTTTAAATAATTAAAGTTTCAGATATCAATTTCGTAAGTTTGTAGCATTTATGCCTCTGAAGTTACTGAAACTTAAAACTGCACTAAGACTTTTGGGACATCCTGTATGCACACACACACACACACACACATACACACATATATACACACACGTGTATATATGTGTATGTACACAGATGTTTTGTTTTTACTTACATGTATATATAATGTTCCTTGATTCCTCTCTGCCGCCCAGCCTGGACCCCCTGCCACCCAAGTGAAACTCTTTAATGCCAAGGACTGTTGGCTTTTGAGTCACACTCCCAGAGCCTAGTTCAGTACCTGACGCCCGGTAGGCATTTATTAAATGCTTGTTGAATTAAAGTGAATGCTGAAGTGCTACATAAATAAGAGAGATCAATAAAAAAAAAATCAACAAGCATTTACTTAGCACCTACTGTATGCCATGCACTGTGCTAAACACTGGAGATACAAGTAACAGGAATAATTGTTATTGAGTTGTTTCAGTTGCGTCCAACTATTCGTTTAGAGTTTTCTTGGCAGAGATACTGGAGTGGTTTGCCGTTTCCTTCTCCAGCTCATTTGACAGATGAGGAACTGGGGCAAACATTAAGTGATCTGCCCAGGGTCACACAGCTAGTAAGTGTCTGAGGCTGAATTTGAATTCAGAAAGATGAGCCTTTATGACTCCAAGGCCAGAACACTATCCATTGTGCCAGCAAACTTACATTCTTTTTTTTTAAAGAATGTTTTTATTTTATTACATGTAAAAACAATTTTAAACATTCTCTTTAAAAATAATTTTTGAATTCCAAATTTTTTTCCTCTTTCCCCTCCCCCTTCCTTGAGAAGAAAAGCACTTTGATATAGATTGTGCATGTGCAGTCTTGCAAAACATATTTCCGTATTAGCCATGTTGCAAAAGAGAACACAGGAACCCCCCCAAAAAAAACAAAAATAAGAAAAATAAAGAAAAAGTATGCTTCAATCTGCATTCAGACTCCATCAATTCTTTCTCTGGAGCTGGATAGCATTTTTCAATTGTCTTGGATAATTATCTTGCTGAGAACGCTGTTACTGTGTACGATGATCTCCTAGCTCTGCTCATTGCACATTGCCTGAGTTCCTGTAAGTCTTTTCAGGTTTTCCCGAGAACATCCTGCTTGTCATTTCTTATAGCCCAATAGTATTCCATCAAAATTATATATCACAACTTGTTCAGCCATTCCCCAATTGATGGGCGTCCTTTTGTTCTTCCAGATGAATTTTGTTATTATTTTTTCTAGCTCTATAAAATAATTTTTGGTAGTTTTATTGGTATGGTGCTGAATAAGTAAATTAAGTTAGGTAGAATTATCATTTTTATTATATTGGCTCTGCCTGGCCATGGGCAATTAATATTTCTCCAGTTGTTTAGATCTGACTTTATTTGTGTGAAAAGTGTTTTGTAATTGTGTTCATATAGTTCCTGGGTTTGTTTTGGCAGGTAAATGCCCAAGTATTTTATATTGTCTGCAGTTATTTCAAAAGGAATTTCTCTTTCTATTTTTTGCTGCTGGACTTTGTTGGTAATATATAAAAATGCTGATGTTTTGTGTGGTTTTATTTTCTATCCTGCAACTTTGTTGAAGCTGTTAATTATTTCAACTGGTTTTTTAGTTGATTCTGTAGGACTCTCCGAGTATACCATCATATCATCTACAAAGAGTGATAGTTTCGTTTCCTCATTACCCATTCTAATACCTTCACTTTCTTTTTCTTCTTTCCTGTAGCTAGAATTTCTAGTACAATATTGAATAATAGTGGTGATAATGGGCATCCTTGTTTCACTCCTGATCTTATTGGGAAGGCTTCTATCTTATCCCCATTGCAAATAATGCATGCTGATGGTTTTAGACAAACACTACTTATTATTTTAAGGAAAGCTCCATTTATTCCTATTCTTTCGAGAATTTTTAATAGGAATGAATGTTGTATCTTATTAAAGGCTTTTTCTGCACTTATTGAGATATTCATATGATTTTTGTTTGTTTTGTTATTGATATGGTCAATCATACTGATAGTTTTCCAAATATTGGACTAATCCTGCATTCCTGGTATCAATCCCACCTGGACATAGAGTGTGATCTCTGTGATGTATTACTGTAATCTCCTTGCTGGTGTTTTATTTAAAATTTTTGCACCAATATTGATTAGGGAAATTGGTGTCTAGTGTTCTTTCTCTGTTTTCGCTCTTCCTGGTTTAGGTATTAGCACCATATTTGTGTCATATAAAGAATTTGATAGAATTCCTTCTCTGTCTATTTTTCCAAATAACTTATATAGTTTTAAAAATAATTGTTCTTGAAATGTTTGGTAGACTATCCACATCCAAAGAAAGAACTATTGAATTTGAATTGCTATTTTTTTTTCTCTTCTGTTGAGTTTTGTTTCCTCTTTCTGATGGTTCCTCCTATTGGTTTTAATTTTTACTTACAACATCATTAATGTGAAAATAAGTTTAATAGGAATGTATATGTATAGCCTATATCAGATTGTGTGCCATCTTGGGGAAGGTGGTGGGGAGGAAGGGGGAAAAATTTTTAAACTCAAAAGCATATGGAAGTGATTGTTGATAAATCAAAATAAATTCACAAAAAATTTTAAAAAACGTTTGGTAGAACTCACTTGTGAATCCATCTGGTCCTGAGGATTTTTTCTTAGGGAGCTCATTTATGGTTTGTTCAATTTCATTTTCTAAGATAGAATTATTTAAATATTCTATTTCCTCTTCTGTTAATCTGGGCAATTTATACATACATATATATATGTATTAAATATTCATCCATTTCACTTAAAGTGTTAGATTTATTGGCATATATTTGGGCAAAATAGCTCCTAATAATTGCTTTAATTTCATCTTTATTTATGTTGAATTCATCTCTTTCATTTTTGATACTAGTAATTTGGTTCTTTCTTTTTTTAAATCAAATTAACCAACTGTCTATCTATTCATTGTTTTTTCCCTTAAAACCAGCTCCTCGTTTTATTAATTCAATGGTTTTCTTTCAATTTTATTAATCTCTCCTTTGACTTTCAGGATTTCCAATTTGATGTTTAAGCTAGCTTACATTCTAATGTTGGAGCAAATGAAGATACATATGTTTATGTGACATAAATATAAGTAAATAAATGCAGATGATGCTTTTAATCATTATTGTTGTTTGGAACTTGAAGCAAATCTTCTCATAGAAGATATGTCATATATCATGGCGATTTGGATTCTAGGCTAGTCTACAAAGACCCGTTTAACCCATAATGAGCTTGAATTTTAGTGTTCTGCCAGTTGCACCCTAAAACCATACCTAATGATGTCTCTATATAAGAAGATGCAGCCAAGGTTCCCCAGTTAGGATGTGCAAAAATATCTCTCATGTGTTCATTGGGTTTGCTCCATCACTAGCCACAGTGGCAGTAGGAGTGGGGATCCCCACTCTGCTCCCAAATGCTGGTAGCTTCCTGCAGTAGGGACTCTGCATGTTCAGGGGATTAGGCAGTAGAGGAAAAGGTGAGCACAGAGATTTGAGGAAGTAGAGACGGTAACTAGGGCAGGCAAACAGGGCTTTTTCACAGGACATTGACAGTTAGAGGGTGGCTATACATACACACACACACACACACACACACACACACATATATATATATGTATGTATATATGTATATACCTGAGCACAATTCTCACTCCATTGAATGTCAGTTACTCTATTGCTTTCATTACGTGGGCCCCAGGAATGTATTGCCTGCTTCCTCTTCCACTCTCACCAGCTGTGGTTTTGACCAGGCACTCTATAGCAGAGAAACCTTAACTATAGAGCTCAGAATGCAGTCTTTTTAAAGCTTTTCTTTGGGTGTTTTATGCAAGGGTTATTGTGGTTTTTTAAAGTAGGTTATCTTTGCTGCTAATAAAACAGATAGGATGCAAAAAAAAAAATAAATAAGTGGACTGTCTCTTACGATTCTTCTTCCCTTTCTCTCTTTTCATTTAGGTCTTGTAACATCACCCATAGGTGCTACATTGTGGGTCACTGCAAAATTCTCTTATATTCCAAAAATAGAAAGGCAAGGTGGTCATAGTGGGCTGAGCACTGGACTCGGAGTTCTAATCCCAACTCAGAGACTTACTAGCTGTGTGACTCTGGGTCAGTCACTTAATCTCTGAGCTTCAATTTTCTCTTCTATGAAAGGAGGCTGGATTCAATGACCTCTACAGTACTTTCCAGCTTCAATCCTGTGATCCTATTCTAAGTACCAGAGACAGCTCTTGAGGAAGACCAGGGGCCTCCCTACCCAGGTCCTTTGACTTGGTACAAAACTCTTCCTGCACCAGTCTAAGCAGCAGTAGTGGGGAGAAGGGAGGGACCCACTAGGGCCTCAAAGGGGACTACCATGGAAGAAAGGGCTGTACATAATAAGTTGGGCACACGTAAGTTGGGGACTGCCTCTATTTCTCTTTCAGGGCCATGTTCTGTAATGACTTAAAGGAGAAATATGAGAAGAAAATCATCATCAAAGGCGTGGATGCAGAAACTATGAATATTCTCTTAGACTATACGTATACAAGTAAGGCTCTCATTACCAAACAAAATGTCCAGCGGGTCTTGGAAGCTGCCAGCCTCTTCCAGGTGGGTGAACTGAGAGACCTGGTGAGATAGTCAACAGAAACTCAAAACTCCCAGAAACTTGTTAGTTCTTGTCTCAGTGAACTGGCTAGATCCGAGCATGGGCTGTTATTAGGATGACAAAAGCTTGTGCTTTTACTGGGGCCTGTGCCTGCTTGAAGGTTGGGGCATGCCTGCCTCAGAGAAGCTTCATGTGGAACCTAGTTGGGGGGGAAGTCGTGAGAGGTGCCGTGGGCATAACTAATAAAGTCCTTGTGGGAATCCTGCCCATTAACTCTTTAATTAAGCTTTTCATCTCCCACCATCAGGCAGTCAACGAGTCGACACTTATTGACAAAAGCGAAGGATTTAGAGAAATCTAGGAAGAGTTGTACGAAGTGATGCAGAGTGAAGTGAGCAGAATCAGAAGAATAATTTATCCAGTGACTTGTAAAGGGAAATAACTTTGGAAGGCTTAAGAACTCTGATCAATGCAGTGACCAATCAAAACTCTAGAGAATATGAATCATGCTTCCCACCTCTTGGCAGAAAAATGCAGACTTTAGATACAGAATGAGACATACGTTTTTTGACCTGACCAATTAAACATGTATTTGTTTTGTTTGGTTATACCTATTTGTTACGGGGATATCTTGTTACAAAGAAGGGAGGAGTATTGTAGAAGGAGACAGAGGGGTATGGATGATGATGCAAAAAATAAGTAAATAAATAACCCAGAGCTGCCCTATTTTTGTCATTCCAGTCACCCAGGTATGTACCCTCTGAATCACTCCTGACTTCTCAGGCTCTCTCACCCATATAATCTGTCCAGTTGCCAAATATTGTCATTTCTGCCTCCACCACAGCTCTTGCATCAGACTTCTCTCTACCCACAGCCACTATGATGTTCCGGGTCTTCATCACCTCTAACCAGAATTTTTGCAATAGTCTCTTTCATTGGTCTCCCTGACTCGAGTGTTTTCTCTCCAAAGCATCCTTCATACAGCTGTGACCTTTCCAGTTTTCTTGTACCTTACTCTCTTGTGTGTACTTTTGGCCTCCTGGCTGTTCCAAAAACAAGACACTCTATCTCTCAGCTCCTGGCATTCTCTCTAGTTGTCCCTTGCGCTTGGAACACTCTTCCTCCTCTGGTCTGACTATTGACCTCTCTGGCTTTCTTTGAGTCCCACCTTCTACATCCCTTCTTAATTCTAGTGCCTTCCTATTTATCCTGTACTTAGCTTGCTTAGTATGTATCTGTTTTCATGTTGTCTCCCCCATTAAATTGTAAGCTCCTTGAGAGCAGGGAACCATCTTTTGCCTCTTTTTCTATCTTAGTGCAGAGCCTGACACATAGTAGACACTTAGTAACTATTTACTGATTGATTAAAAATGATTTTACTAAAGCTCAAGTCTGACAATGTCACACTATACTCCAAAACTCCCTTATTGGATCCTTTGAGGATCAAATAAAACTCTGTCATTTGGCATTTGAAACTCTGACCCAACCTATCTTTCTAGCTGTATCACACATTCTTTCTTTCCATACATTCTATGGACCAGCCAATCTGGTCTTCTTGCTGCCCCTCCTGCATGAGACTCGATCTCCCCTCACTGTGCCTCTACATGGGTTCTTTCCTATGCCTGGAATGTACCTATTCTTTATTTTGCCCCAGGTTTTCTCCAAGACTCAGCCCAGGTGATGCCTTCTGCATGCAGCCTTTCCTATTGCCATCTAGTGCTGGTGCCCTCCCACCAAGGTCTCCTGGGCTTGCTTCATATGTGACATATACACCTATCTATACGCATGTTGTTTCAATCAATCAACAAACATTTCTAAAGCACCTACTATGTGTCAAACATGCCACTAGGTATTGGGAATACAGAACCACAGATGAAACATTGTTTCCCCTTAGGGAGCTTACATTCTATTGGGCATGGGGAACAACATGTATGTAGTCAACTGGCAGGCATTTATTAAGCACTTTCTGTATGCCAGGCACGGTGCTCAGAGATAAGGATACAAAAACAAAGAATGGAACAGTCCCTATTCTCAAGGCCCTTACATTCTATGGGGAAGCAAGTTAGATACATGGTAATTAGGGAGGGAGGGCACAGTTGTCTCCCCTGTTAGAATGTAAGCTCCTTGAAGGCAAAGCCTTTTCCATGTTGGTCTTAACATGCCTACATAGTGGCACATAGTGGGCGCTTACAACATTTTTGTCGATTGACTTATTGATACACAGAGATACATAGTTACACAGGCAACACCAGGGTAGGCTCAGAGATCAGAGCAGGGCCATCAGTTTGTTTTTGTATTGAATTAAAGGGACTAATCAGAAGGCAGGACCACAGAACCTGTGGGAGGTGGGGCATGGTTAACAGTCTTTTGACTACTTTTAGACTCTTACCCAGTTTAGTAATATAGACGCCACAGCCTGAGAAGCAGGTGAAGACTTGAAATGCACCTGCGTGGCTTCCCGGAAAGTGCTCGCTCAGTGAACGGACCACTTGAGCCGGGGACACCCCGTGCAGGCTCTGTAGGGAGAAGTGAACCCACTGAAGGTGGGCCGCAGGTGGCCTGAAAATTGAGTCTCACTTATTTTTATCCTTTGAGCTGAAAGGTTGAAAATAAGTAAAGCCCCAGTCTAGAAGAATTTATCTAGAGGCCTCGAGGCGGCATAATGGATAGAGTTCTGGACTAGAGCAGGAGAAGACCTGAGTTTGAATTCTTCCTCAGATACTTACTAGCTGTGTGACCCTGGGTTAATTACTTAAACCCCCTCTGCCTCTGTTTTCTCATATCTAAAATACTGATAGCCAGGTTGTTGTATGGATCAAATGAGATAATATTGTAAAGTATTTTGTAGACCTCAAATCACTATATCATCATCCTCATCCTCATCCTCACCATCCTCATCCTCATCCTCCTCCTCATCATTGTCATCATCATCATTGTTATTATCATCTTCTCATTACAGGAGAACTGGGTGCAGGTAGAGGAAGAACCAGAGCCAAGTAGGTTCAAAGGTACCACATGGACAGGTCTGGGTCTTAGAGCCACAGAAAAAGATCATAGATCTGGCTGGAAGGCTTAGGGTTAAGGATAGGGTCAGAGTTCAAGTTGGAGTGAGAGTCTGAGGGTTAGGGTTAGCAATAATCTAATCCAACACTCTCATTTTGCAGATGAGGAGACTGAGGCTTCTTATCTCTCCCTTCCTCACGGGCTCCTCCCCATTTGCCCTAAAACACATTCAAGTCTCCACCAGTCTACAGGAAGCTGCTCTCCCAGACATGAGGTCATCTTTTCTCCTTTTTTCCTCTGTGTAGCGTTTCATCCTGCTGCATACTCCAATGAACCTATTCTACCAACTCCCCAATTTCCATGTTATGGTAACATCACTTAGGTTCTCATGCTCAAAGGGAACACGTTATCTTTGACTTTTCTCTCTCCTTCACCTCCCACATATGTCCAATCAATTACCAGTTAATAATAATAACAATAATTTATCAATCACTTACTATGTACCAAGCACTGTGCTAATTTGCAGGAGTATAAAGAAAGGCAAAAATAGCCCCTGCCTTCCATTATGGTCTAATGGGGATAAACAATTATATACACACAAGGTTTACACAGACTAGATTGAGAATAATCTCAGAGGGAAGGGGCCAGTGAGAGTTGGAGGTGGGGCTAGGGAAGGCCTCCTGTAGATACGCATTTTAAGCTAAATCTTGGTGGAAGCCAGGATGCAAAGGTGAGGAGGGAAAGCATTTCAGGCATGGAGGACAGCCAAAGAAAAGGTATGAATCCAGGAGTTCACGGGTAACTTTGGAGAGAGCACTTTGAGTTGATGATGAGGCTGGAAGCCAGACTGCAGAGGGCTTAGAAGGGAGTGAGAAGAAGGGAAGTGGGGGGCACCCATTGTGGACAACCTTCTCAAGGTATTAACCACAAAAGATAAAACCAGGATGATAGCTAGTGGGGATGGTAGGACCAAATGAGGGTTTTTTAAGGATGGAAGAGACATGGGCATGTCAGTAGCTAGCAGGGAAACTGGAAGAGATTGGCGTTAAGAGAGAAAGAGAGTATGATGGAGAGAGAAATCTTCTGGAGAAGATAAAATAGATAGAATCCAGGGTGCATGCAGAGGGAATTAGAAGGGCCACCTCTTCCTAAGAAACAGGAATAAAGAAGGAGATTGTTGGGGAAATGTTATGAGATGAGAAGAGGGAACTCTGTTCATGAGATGAGGTCAAATGACCTCAATTTTTTTCATGAAATTTGGGGCCAGGTCCTCAGCTGAGAGGGTAGGGGGAGGAGCTTACAGAGGAATGAAAAAGTCTGGAACAACAATCATGGTGAAGGAGTGAGCGAATCGATCAGGGAGATGCAAAAAGATTGCTTTGCCAAAGAGGGCATGGTTGAGATGATGGAAGATAAATTGTAGAGGACTCAAGTCGGCATGATTCTGTGATTTTTTCCCAGCTCTGTTTGGCAGCATGGGAGGGAAAGGAGGCTAATGGTGGAAAGAATCTCAGGTTGGTGTTTGGCAAGGCAGGATCGGAGACAGAACAAGGGAGGGAAAGATTTGAGCATATGGTATAGGATGGATTTGGTTCACCAGGGGATCAAGATAGGAAGGAAGGAGAGGGTCGCTAGAGCAGGGACTATAGCCTGAGGCAAGAATTGAGGGGTCAGAGGATTGGAGGTCACCAGGAGGTTGGAGAACAGGGTTAGGGATCGTGAGATAGAAGGGGAAATGGAATGATAAAAGATTATGATCAAAGGAATTTCAGGGTTGCGAATGTGGAAATAGACCACTAATGTGTCGTGACCGTACGCACGCAGCTGAGGTTGAATAGAGGAGAAGTCATAGGAAAGGAGAAGCATGAGATGGAGTAGGTGGTCATGGGAAGTGAGTAGAATGAGGAACTGGGAAATTAGGCTGTTTATGGGAACATCAATGTGCTGCCATCTTCTGGTAGGAGAGCAAGAACTGGGGAGGAGGGAAAGACTGTGAGCCAGGGAGGGATTCACTGAGAATGGAGGGAGAGTGTCCTGGGGGCTGGAGTAGGGGATAAGCCTGGGCACTTAGAACCTTATAGGGGGAGAGGCTGCTGAGCAGGGATGGTAGAGGTGAGGTGAGCAGCGTTCACATGTCTATGACCACAAGTTGGTTCTGATTACGAGCATCAGTTTCTAAATGGCCAGAGGTCATTATCTAACTGACTATATGTACACACACGCGCACACACACACACACACACACACACACACACACACACACACATTTTGATAATGATATCTAGATAGATAGATAGAAGCTAGGTGGTGAAGCAGATAGAGCTCCCAGACTGGAGTCAGGAAGACCTGAGTTCAAATCCAGCCTCAAACACCTAGCTGTGTGACCCTGGGCAAGTCACTTGACCTTTGTTAGGCTTCATCCACTGAAGAAGGAAATGGCAAACCATTCCAGGATGTTTGCCAAGAAAACCCATAATGGGGTCATGAGGACGTGACTGAAAAACAACTAAACAAAGATGCCAGCTCTGTTGCCTGTACCGTCATTGGGGCAGTCCCTGCTATGAGTGAAAACTGTCTTGCCCAAGTCCAGGTGTTTGGGCCTGGGATCAGATCAAATTTCCTTAAAATAACAGCAAGGTTATGTCTAATAGGGAGCTAGGTTTACACAGATAGTCATGTGTACATCACAGATGAAAAGGGATTAATGGATAATGATCGAATTTGACCCTGACAATGAGAGGAGTAAATGCACTCCTTTCCTTCCTTTGGAGCGCTGAGGGACTGTGGCATGGAACAGTTACTCTGTTCATTAGTTTTGCTGAGATTTCTCTCTCTCTCTTCTCTCTCTCTCTCTCTCTCTCTGTGTCTCTCTATCTCTCTCTCTGTGTCTCTCTGTCTCTTTCTCTCTCTCTCATCCTTTGTTATAAAGACTAGATGTTTCTCTTGGGAGAGGCAGTTATACATTTGAAAATAAAGATGATGCAAAAACAAAATATATCAATCAATTTTTAAAAATATGCAGAGGGGAATTAACGTCCCTGATAGTCATACTTGCTTCACACTTCGAGTGCCTGAAATTGCCGGCATGTGGTCCCTTTCTCCATCAATGTAGAGTGCAACTTCTCCAGAAATTAGTAGGCAGTGTTCCAGAGTTGCCCCACTGAATTCAATTTGACAAACACATATTTAGCACCTGCTGGGTGCTGGCTCAGCACACTTTAGTCACTTTTCTCTTAACATGGGAAAAATACAGCCCTCTTTGCCTGAAAGTGGTGGCCTGAGCCAGATGACATGTTGAAATTTGAACTTGGGCTGTTATTTCAACCCTCTAGGCTTTAGTTTCCTCGCCTACAAAATGAAGGAATTGGACTAGATCACGGCTTCATAGGTCTAGATTTGGAAGGGGCCCCAGAGGCCATCTAGTGTATTTGACAAATGGGGAAACTGAGGCTCCCAGAGGCAAAGTGGCTCACCCAAGGTCATATCTAAGGTCGTTCAGTATCTAAAATCCTGCAAGCCTATGATTATCTTCATGATCCCAGACATGAAATAGGAGTCCATCCCTTTCTGACATGTTCTAATTTCATGGTGTTCCTTGCAGTTCCTTAGGATGGTAGATGCCTGTGCCAGCTTTCTCACTGAAGCCCTCAACCCTGAAAACTGTGTTGGAATCCTGAGACTGGCAGACACACACTCCTTGGACCACTTAAAGAAGCAAGTTCAAGGCTACATCATCCAGAATTTCACCCAAATCTTGAACTATGATGAATTCCTGGAGCTCCCGGTGGACACCCTCCACCATACCTTGCAGAGTGACGACCTCTATGTCACTGAGGAATCCCAAGTGTTCGAGATGGTGATGTGCTGGGTCCGGCACAAACAGTCGGAGAGACTTTGTTTGCTCCCGCGTGTCCTGGAGAACGTCCGATTGCCTCTTCTGGACCCCTGGTATTTTGTGGAGACTGTGGAAGCAGACCCGCTCATCCGACAAAGTCCTGAGGTCTTCTCGCTCTTACAGGAAGCAAGGATGTATCATCTCTCTGGCAATGAGGTGGGAGGAAAATGACAGCTGTGTAGAGCAAGCCAACCCTGTGCTTGTTTGAATCTTGGCTCTGCTGCTCATTCGCTGAATGATCTTAGACAATGCCCTTCCTCTGTCTGGTCAGGCCTTCCTCCTTTATAAAATGAGGAGAGTAGACATCTGTAGGGACCCCTCCAGCTTTACATCCCATGTATCTATGCGTCTGTGGCAGCCTCAGGAAAATCAAAGTGGAACTTGGCCAAATTTGGTCAGCATTTTTATTATTTTGCTTCATTTACACACGTGAATAAGGTCCCCCTCATCCCTAGAGCTTCTTGGGCTCAGATTACACCAAGCCAGGTTTACAATAATTACATATTGGGTCCTGAATGTTCTCCTTACAGTGTCTATGGGAGGTCTAAAATAATTTATCCTAGACCAGGCAGAAAAAAAAGTTCTATTTGGGAATCTGAGTTATGTGGCGGGTTCTGGGATTCCATTAGCAAGTTGGAACAGGGGGTATTGAAGATTTGTTAATTGACCCCTTGGAATGCTGGAAACTAGAGCATGGCCGTGAGGGGATGATGAGGTGTGAGGGAGAAGAAGGGACAGGGAGAAGCCAAGCATGGCAATAGCAAACATGGCAGGGCCTGTGGGTGCGAAGCAGGTAGAAAGGAGGGATAAATGGGGCTAACAACTGGAACAAACTGGGTTTTGTACTTTGGATTTTAGGGATGGGGATGAGGAGGGGAGGGAGAGGGGAAGAGAGGCTCTACTCACTGCATCAGACTGCCTGTTAATGATAACAATGATGATGATGATGATTGTGACGATGATGATGATGATGACGAGAGGCAGCTTGCTGTAGCAGACAGAGACTCGAACTCACATCCCACCTCGGACACACACTTAGTGCAACACTGTACATTCCAGGAAGCAAGCCCTCACGTTAGCCGCCATGCCCTGTTCAGATGCAGCCTGGAACACCCCAATTTCCACCTTGCCCCTGAGTGGGTACCTTCCCACCTCTTTATGTCTCCCTTTTATATGGTGTCTTCCCCTTCTAAGCTCCTTTAATTCCTTGGGCTTAGCACAGTGCCTGGAACACAGTAAGTGCTTAATAAATGCTCTGTCTATCTATCTGTCAGTTTAATCTCTCTGGGACTCAGTTTCCTTCTCTATAAAATGAGAGGGTTGGATGAAGTGACTTCTGACCTAAGATTCAGGATCTCCAACTGTCATAGAGATGATGTCCAAACTCCCAAAACTCTGAATCTCAATAACCCTTTGCTATCACTTGGGGTGTGGTAGGGGGCGGGGGTGCAGTGCAGGCTGGGCAGGGGAAGCAGGGTCCTGAGGTTCAAATCCTGCCTATGCTTCTTACTCCTTGTGTGACACTGGGAAAAATCATTTTAGACTCCCTGCCTCTGTTTCCTCATCTGTAGAATGGGGAGCTCCCTTCCAGCTCCGGAATCTATTATCCTATGGAACAGGGGTGGTGATTTTGAAACTGACCAGCCTGGTTAACCCTCAAACCTTGTGAATGATGGTGCTGCTCTCTGGTGGCTCTGGCTTGTGATTGCAATAACAATAAAAGGGGGATTTATTTTATCAGAGCATGTATTATCATCAACATGGCTCACACTTACGGTCACTTTACAGTTTGTAGAGTGCTTTATAAGCAGTATCTCATTTTGGTCCTCACGGCAACCCTATGAAGTTGGGGTAATTATTATCATTTTACTAATGGGGAAAATGAGACTCTGGAAAGGTCGAGTCAGCGATCCACCCAGGACCACTCAGTTAGTAAGTGTCTGAAGCTGGATTTGAGCCCAGCTCTTCCTGACTCCATGCCTAACACTCTAGGCACTATGCCACCCTTCTTCAACTTCATGTGAGAATAAGACCAGGAAATAGCGACAGGAGCAATCTGACCATTACAGAAATGATCAGAAATACAAAGAAATAGAAATACACTGGAGCACGGCTTAATGATGCTTCATCTACGAAGCAGGTGTTTCTGACCCAGGGCCTGGGTTATTCCCCAGGAGTCACACAATGTGCTGTACAGACCAACCATGCCCCATCTCCTTTGTGGAAGAATAGAATCATTATCTATAATGGAGCAGAGACACAGGTGTGAGTCTCCCAGCCTCTATTGACTTCTTGGAGGTGAGAATTGAGAAGATGAAATGCTTTATATGTTTGTCAGTTTGAGTCTTCAGCATTCTTTGAAATGAGTTTAGAGTGTTTTGCAGACCTGCAAATATTAGCTATTGTCATGACTATAAACAAATTTGCATTTTTAAAGGATGTGTTTCTTTGGTTTTCAGATTATTTCGGAGAGAACCAAGCCCAGGATGCACGAATTTCAGTCTGAGGTCTTTATGATCATTGGAGGCTGCACTAAAGATGAGAAGTTTGTGGCTGAAGTGACCTGCTTGGACCCACTGAGGCGCAGTCGCCTGGAGGTAGCCAAGCTCCCAATTACTGAGCAGGAACCAGAGAGTGAGAACAAAAAATGGGTGGAGTTTGCCTGTGTGACCTTAAAAAATGAAGTCTACATATCAGGTAGGGTGCCTCTGCGGTCTGAACGTGACCCTGTGGACCAGACTGTCCATGGGTTTTCTTGGCAAAGACACTGGAGTGGTTTGCCATTTCCCTCTCCAATGGATTAAGGCAAACAGAGCTTAAGTGACTTGCCCAGGATCACACAGCTAGTAAGTGTCTGAGGCTGGATTTGAACTCAGACCTTCCTGACTTCAGACATAGCACTCTAACCCACTGCCACCACCTCACTACCTCGAGACCATGGGGCAGGTCCAGAAGCTGAGATGGAGTCAGTCATCCCAGCCCACCCACCGCTGGTGTAGACGCTCCTTCCGGCTTCAAAGCCATGATGATACTTCCTGCATATGCACCAGAGAGAGACTGACAAGCCTACCAGGTGCCCCCCTCTGGAGAGAACCCTCAGAACTGGGGGAGAAGGGAAAGTGCAGAGGGGGGCCTTTAGGCAAGGGGGTCTGGGAACCCCTTGGACAGACTTCAGGGGATCCATGCTAGAATGAGAAAAAAATCCTTATTTTTACTAACTTTTGGTTTTCTCTGTAATATTAATTATGCAATTATGTCATATTTCATTTTATGCACTTAAAGATGTGATTTTGAGAAGGGTCGGTAGGCTTCCCCAGACTGGCTGCCCAAGGGCTCCAGGGCACAAAAGAGGTTAGGAAGCCTTGCTCGAGGCAATGGTCTAGTAAGCAGACAAGCACTACATTGCTCTGTATTTGTAGTTTAGAAATTTGGTTCAGTTCAATGCCAGTTAATCATCTATTCTGCGCAAGGCGTTTGGGATACAGACAAGGCCAAGCAGTCCTGCCCTCATGGATCTTACATTCTACTGCTATGGGTCCTGTCTGTTGAAATAGGAGAGGAAGTAGTTTGGTACAGTCAATAATCATTTATTAAGCTCTTACTTTGTGCCAGACACAGTGAAAAGGATATTGACTCTGGAATCAGAGACTCTGAGTTCAAATCCTACTTTTGATGTTTACTCCTGTGTGACCTTGGACCTAATATTCCTAAGCCTCAGTTTTCTCATCAGTAAAATGGGGAGGAAGGCTCCAACCAGATCTCCTCTCCAAGGCCCCTTCTGGCTCTGGATCCACAAGCTTGTGAGACACAGTGCCTCAAAAAGCAGCATCATGTGTCTTACGGTTTTAAAATCTTACTTCCATCACTGGTCCAAAGTCCTCATTGATTTCACATAGAGTTTTAAAGCTTTCTGACCTAACAACCCATGTCTTATTTCCACTGTAGGTGGTAAGGAAACACAACGGGATGTCTGGAAGTATAATTCTTCCATCAACAAGTGGATCCAAATTGAGTATTTAAATTTTGGCCGATGGAGACACAAGATGGCGGTTCTGGGTGGCAAAGTCTACGTCATTGGCGGCTTTGATGGTCTGCAGAGAATTAATAATGTGGAAACATATGACCCTTTTCATAACTGTTGGTCAGAGGTAGAGTCTAGATGTTTTTCCTGGGATATTTTAAAAGTTCTATGTCTTAAAAAATTCTTTAAATCCTTTTGTTCAACCTCCACCTTTGCCCTTCCCATTCTGGAGTATCTTGTTTGCTGCTAGAGGGTCAGGGATGTGGCCAGTCGCTTACCGTCTATACCCCTCCCTTCAGAAGGTGGTGATCGCAACATCCACTAAGGGAAATCTTTTAGATGCCAACAGAGAGAATGGCTTCAGCTAGAAGACAGAAGGTCTCTTCCAGGGCAGCATCGTGGGCGTGTCTTCAAGGCTTTCTTCCATCCTCTGTCTTCTTTCGCTTGTCAGCTGGTGTGTTTGTACCCAGACATGGCATTAGGCAGTGTGGTGTAGTGATTAGAGGAATAGGCTCTGAGACCTGGGGGCTGAATCTGCCTTCAAAACTTTATTAGCCTTGTGACCTTGGGCAAGTCACTTAACCTCTGTAGGCCTCAGTTTCCTCATCTGTGAAATCATCCCTTGTTTATTCATTAACAGTTAATCATTTACACAACCTAAGGTCATGGGGGTAAAGCTAGACGGGGCCTCAGAGGCCATGTGGCCCAACCTCCCTCGTTTTATAGATGAAGAAGCTAAGGCCCAAGGAGGTTTAAGTGATGAAGCAGGGTTGGGGTTTGGTCCCAAGTCCTTGTCATTTCCCATTCAGCAAAATGGCATTAAAGATCTCTGACACTCAGCAATAGCAAAAAAAAAAAAAACCATTCCAGCATTTAATGTAGAACGACAACAAAAACCGAAATATGGAAAAACTCCAAATCTGACATCATTGGAAGAGTGGTGTCACTGGTTTCAATGGGGCATTGCCCTCGGAGTCAGGAAGTCCTGGGCAAGTGGCCTCCTTGTGCCTCAGTTTCCTCATCTATAAAATGAGGAAGTTGGATTCAGTGCTCTCAAAGGTCCCTTCTGGCTCTAAATCCAAGATCCTGTGATCTCCAAAGAGTCACAGGACTGGAGCCTGGGTAGCCTGGATTGTTTACTCTAGGGGAAGGAGGGAGAAGGGCAGAGAACAACACGGCCCTAAGCTACCTGCTGGCCCGACAGCACTGGACCCTGTTCAATGGAGATCCCTGTATGGACCAGAGGACATCAGACCGTAGATATAGAGCAGGAAGGCCATCTTGTCCATCTCAAGACCAAATGAGGAGGCTGAGGTCGAGGGAGGTTAAGTTACTTGGCCAAGGTCACACAGGCAGGTGGGATCAGAGATGGGATTTGACTCTACTGTGTAAGAGAGGTTGCTTGGACTGAAAAGACAAGACCTGAATTGTTGAGTAGGGTGGGGGAGAGGATGTGCTGACATTGTGGCATTCCCATGAATTGTCATTTGTGGAGATGGCTTTTTTTTTTTTAATATGGTCTTGGGTATCTACTCCCAGAAGTCTGTGCTGAGCCAATGACTCATCAGGCTGAGGTTGGGAAATGATTCCTAGGTGACAACAAGGAAAAACCGTTCTGTCTCTACTGGGTTTAGGGTGTGTCTGTCAGCTCAGCTGATGGCACCACCCTAGAGCAGGGTGTAGAGATTCTGGAAGAAAGGGGACAGGTGGAGGCAGTGGGGAATGGTACAAAGGACACTGACTCTGGAGTCCAAGGTCTTGGGTTCAAATCCCACAAGTGACCATCAGCAAGTCACTTAACTCACTTAGCTTCTATGGGCCTCAGTGTCCTCGTCTGTAAAATGATGAAGTTGGTCTAGATGGCCTCTGGAATCTCTTTCAGATCTAGATGGATGATCCTTTGATCTCTTTGGGCTGAGTTTCCTCCTCTGTGAGATGAAGGATGCTTCCCTCTGAGTCACAAGGAGATGCTAGTAGTCTTATTTGAAGAGGCAGGGCCCCGAGAACAAGGACAGATATCTCATCTTCTGAGACTGCATCAGTCCTTCTTTGATTCTTAGGTTCCTAGATTTAGAACTGGAAGGAACATTGAAGACTGTCTAATCCCACTTCCTCACTAACAGGTGGTAAAACTGAGGTCTAGGGCGGTATGAAGGGGCAGAACCAAAATTTGAACTCAGCTCCTCCTTCCCTAAGTCCTCCAGCCATCTCTTCACCACCTCACACCCTGTCTAATATGTTGGGGTGAAAGAGTAGGGGGAGTGGGGAGGGGATTGGAGAACCAGACTGACTCTGTCCCCTTTGGTACTGAGACAACCATCTCACTTCCTCTCCCGGGGTCCAGGCGGCCCCTCTCCTGATCCACGTGAGCTCCTTTGCCGCTGCCAGCCATAAAAAGAAGCTGTATGTGATTGGGGGAGGACCCAACGGAAAGCTGGCAACGGACAAGACTCAGTGTTACGACGCTTCGGCCAACAAGTGGTGCTTGAAGTCGTCCATGCCGGTGGAGGCCAAATGCATCAATGCTGTCAGCTTCCGGGACCACATCTACGTTGTGGGTAAGTGGGGACCGGAGATATAGAGCTGAAGGGAGCCCTGGAACCCATCTCGTCCAGTCCCCTCACTCTTGGGGTGAGGAAACTGAGACCCAAGGGGAAGTGACCTGCCTAAGGTCACCCAGGTGGCAAGCATTTGAACCCAGGCAGGCTTTGAACCCAGGTCCTCTGACTCCGGGGTCCATGCTCTTTCTTACCATATCACATTGACCACAAGGAAGTCATAGGATCCTATATCTGGATCTGGAAGAAACGTCAGATGCCATCAATCAAGTCCAGCCTGCTGATTTGATTCAGCCAGTTCTATAAATATGAGTAGTTTTTTCATTAGTTAGTTAAAAAAATAAAAAAAGAATAGTTCACACCTACTTAGCACACTATGATTTATAAAGTCCTTTAATACATCATAACAACCAACAGTCTGTTCTCAGGGCTACCCATCTGGCCCCAATCCCTCTGCTGACCTCCAGTCTCCCATCTCCAACTGGATTTCCAGTAGCCGTCTTAAACTCGGTTAATGATAATGTTTCATTTTTTTCTTTCTTTTTGTTCCTCCTGCAAATTTTGATGAACTAAAAGTCTATTTTCTTGTCACATTCACCTCCCCTGACCAAAAGCTGTCCCACAGGATGGGAAAATTTACTTAAGACCTTAAAGATTCCTTAGATAGGAAGCCAGAGCAAGAATGTCAACTGTCCCTGACTCCTTGGGGCCATGGAAATCATCCTCCTCATTTAGTTTATTTGTGAATCCTCTAAATGTAGTTTCATTTGCAAACTGACACAGGTCAGTCCTCTGTAGAGTTTGATGGAATCTGAGTCCTTAGGGGATGTATGAGATGATAATTCTCTTAAATTTGTTCCATTTTCCATGACATTGAAGAAAGCATAGGTTTAGGAATCTCTCTTTTCTTGCATTTTTATGGCCTAAAAAGAAATGTACAAGATTGCAATATTGAAATGAATTCTTTGTCACTGGAATGTAATACTACCTGTAAGAAGGCTTGTTAGAATCCTAATGATTATTCAGGTTTCCTCCAAGGCCTAAATCTATGCTTGAGGATGATAATAAAACCTCGGTCTTTCCTTCTATAATTTCCATCATGGTAAATATATTTTGGCAGCAAAATACCTGCCACACGAACTCAGAGAAGAGATATTTCTCCCATAATGCTCAATATGCATAAAACAGAACTCATTATCTATCCCCCAGATCCTCCCTTCCTACCTTTCTTATTATTGTGGAGGGTAACACCGTCCTTCGGTTCCCTTGGGCTCACAACCTAGGTGTTATTGCTGTCTCTCATCACCCATATCCAACCTGCTGCCAACGCCTGCCTTTGCAACATCTCCTGAATATGTCCTCTTTTCTCCTCTGACACCGCCACCACTCACTCACTCACTCAATATTTATTTAGCGCCTACTGTGTGCCAAGCACTTGGCTAAATGCAGGCTCTCTCGTCAGCCCAGTCCTGGACTATTGCACTAGCCTTTGGAGGGGGGGGAGGCGTCTCCTTGCATCTCTTTCCACTCCAATACATCCTCTATTCAGCCACTCAAAATAATTTTCCTAAAGTGTAGGTCTGACTATCTCTCTCTCTCTCTGTCTCTCTTTGTCTCTCTGTCTCTGTCTCTGTGTCTGTGTATGCCTCTGTGTCTCTCTGTCTTTCTGTCTCTGTCTTTCACACACACACACACACACACACACACACACACACACACACACACCTCAATTCACCCCCACCCTGCCCCATTCAATAAGCTCCAGGGGCTTCTTATCATCTCCAGGATCAAATACAAACTTCTCTGTTTGGCCTTCAAAGCCCTTCACAGCCAAGACCCTTCCTATCTTCCCAGTCTTCTTACACCTTACTCCCCAACATGTACTCTTTTGATCTAGGGACACTGGCCTCCTGGCTGTTCTAAGAAGAAGACCATCCATCTCTCGACTCCGGACATTCTCTCTGGTTATCTCCAATCTCTGGAACACTCTGATCTTCCTGACTTCCTTTAAGTTCCAACTAAAATCCCACCTTCTACAGGAAGCCTTCCCTCTTAATTCCAGAGCTTTCCCTCTGTTAATTATTTCCTATTTATCCTGTCTGTCGCTCCCTTTGTATATATTTGTTTACAATTTGTCCTCCACATTAGATTGTAAGCTCCTTGAGGGCAGGGACTGTCTTTTGCCTCTTTTTGTATCCCCAGTGTTTAGTGCAATGCCTGGCACATAGTAGGTGCTTGATAAGTATTTGTTGATTGATTGATTAAGGTAGGTAGTGCAAGAAGTCATAGCCCCATTTTACAGATGAGGAAACTGAGGCTCAGAAGGGTGATTTGATTTCCTTCCTTCCCTGTGATACAGAGGAAGGAGCACTGACAGGAATGAGTGAACCTTGGTTCAAATCCCAGTCTGATGGGAACTACCTACACGACCTTACGCAAACCCCTTAGGTTGTCCGAGCCTCAGTCTCCCCATCAGTGGAATGAGGTGTCAGATTAGATGACTTCCGAGGGTCTTTCCAGCTACCGATATAGGAGTGTCATGGCCAATAGATCTTGAAATCAGGACTTCTGACTCAAAGTCTAGACTTTTTTTTTCGGTTGGTATTATAATGTATATTAAAATAATGCTATGAGTTAATAGAAGAGCAAAGAACCAAAGAATTAAAATGCAAGCTATGGAAAATCTCAGCTAAAACCCGAATGTGTCCAAGGTAGCTAACTAAAAGCTCGAGAAAGTCCTCAATAAAATAAAGGACTAGGAAACAATTGGCAATTTTCAGTCCTCAAAGTTGTGAGGTCTGCATTTTACATCCTTTTCTCAATCAGGAAAAAAAATTCATTTTTTTAAAAATTTAGATCTTCTTTTTTTAAAATTTTTTTATTAATTTGTTTTGATTTATCAGCAATCATTTCCATATGCTTTTGAGTTTAAAATTTTTCTCCCCCTTCCTCCCCACCACCCTCCCCAAGACGGCACACAATCTGATATAGGCTATACAAATACATTCCTATTAAATATATTTTCACATTAGTAATGTTGTAAGTAACAATTAGAACCAATAGGAGAAGCCACCAGAAAGAAGAAACAAAACTCAACAGAAGAGAAAAAAAATAGCAATTCAACTTCCATAGTTCTTTCTTTGGATGTCAATAGCATTTTCCATCACGAGGCCTTTGGAGATGTCTTAGATCCTTGTATTGCCGGGAAGGGTTAAGTTTATCAATATTAGTCATCACACAACATGGCTGTTATTGTGTACATTGTTCTCTTGGTTCTGCTCTCTTCACTCAGCGTCAGACCATACAAGCCTTTCCAGGTTTATCTGAAGTCAGCCTGCTCATCATTTCTTATAGAACAATAGTATTCCATTACATTCATATACCACAACTTGTTCAGCCATTCCCCAATTGATGGGCATCCTTTCAATTTCCAATTCTTGGCCACCACAGAAAGAGCTGCTATGAATATTTTTGTACATGTGGGTCCTTTTCCCGTTTGTGTGATCTCTTTGGGATACAGCCCTAGAAGTGTTATTGCTGGGTCAAAGGGTATGCACATAAAAAATTCTTTTTGAATGTTATGTAACATATACATAAAACAAGATAGAAAAACACATTATAAACTTGTAGCAATGGCTATAAATACATTATCTTACATGTTTCTCATTGCCAATAGGTTGGTTATGGTATATGCAGAGCGCAAAACTGCTAAGATAATAAAGACCAGATAAATACATGTCAGTTGTATGGTAGCATACAAGGGGCACTCCCGTCTACCCACTCTAAAAAAAAATCATGTAATACTGTCAGAAAAAAGTCCTAAGACTACATATTTTAATAAGAAATAAATTCAATAAGGAATTAAAGATAAGTTATGCAGGTTTTCTCATGGCTTTAAATGAAGGACTTCTCTAGCTTTTGCCTCCTAGAATACTTAGCTGCCTCCATGTGAACTGCCACCTTAAAGACCCCTGGCCTTGTCATATGGTCTGACTTTATATCCTTAGTACGTCCAGGCCTTTCCTTCTGCCCTGCTGCTCAGCCCTCTTAAGTGTGTTGATTTCCTCAATTACCATGTGAGCCCTTTTCCTTCCCATCCCTCCCCCTTCCTTCCTCCCTCCCTTCCTTCCTTCCTTTCTTCTTTCCTTCCATGACTCAGTTTAGGTGCCGCCTCCCCCCAGACAATCCTTCCCTAATCTCTACTCCCTTCTACTCTCTACTCTCATCTTTCTCAAATTTTCTTGTGTTTACTTCTCTGTATAAATGTATATATATATATATATTGCATACACATACATACCCACAAAATATACATATGCATGTATTCACACACCAAGGTGTGTATGTGTTATTGGTAAGGCCTCCCTCAACTAGAACGTGAATCCTTTGTGAGCCAGGACTCCCTCTCTGTTCTCTGTGCATCCCACTGCTTGGCACAGGGCTTGGCACATAGGAAGTACCAATTGTTCCATCACCAACCCCTTAAAACAGAAGCTCTGGGAGGGCAGGGGCTCGTTTCCCTTTTCGTCTCTCTGTCTCTGGTGCCCCACACATGG
>NW_020954546.1:8772053-8780524 GCF_900497805.2 Vombatus ursinus | reverse complement strand
AGGGGTTTAATAGACGATTTTCATTGAATCGGTTTGGAGGACCGCGGGTCTGGAGGATCTGAGCGGCTCGGTGGACGCTTTCAGCACAACAGACAGCAGCCGGCATCTCTCTTATCTCCTAGGTGGGGCCATGAAAGCCTTGTATTCGTACAACCCTCTGGAGGACAGCTGGTGCCTGGTGACCCAGCTCAGCCAGGAGCGGGCCAGCTGCGGGATCTCCCCCTGTAACAACAGGCTGTACATTACTGGGGGAAGGGATGAGAAGAACGAGGTCATTGCCACCGTGCTGTGCTGGGACACAGAGACTCAGAAACTGACCGAGGAGTGTGTGCTCCCCCGGGGGGTCTCCCACCACGGCAGCGTCACCATCAGGAAGTCCTACACCCACATCAGGCTGATCGTCCCTGGCGCGGTTTCTGTATGATGGGCAGAGAGGGAGGAGGGGGCGGGGGTGTGTGTACAACAGGATTTCCTATTTATATGGTGTTTTAAGGTTTACAAAGCCCTGTGGAGGATCATCCACATTTAATAGATGCAAAAGGAGAAGCGAAGGGACCTGATTCTGAGGACGTGGCCGGTGTCAGAGCTGGAATTCGAACCCAGGCCTCCTGAGTCGAAGCCCAGCCCTCTAGGGAAATGGGATGGTGACCCAAGCACACATCCCACCTTCTTTAGGGGCAGGCTTGAATCGAGTTCAAATCTCTTCCTTGGAAGCAGTGCTGTTTGGTCCGTACCATTGGAATCCCTACTGGATGCCATCATGGGCCAAGGGTTTCAAAGTCACTGGTGTCTTTGGTTAATAAATGCTTTGGCTCATTCTTGGCAAAAGAGGTGAAAAATCCAAAAGGAAGTTTCAGGGAAGAACACATTTAAGACATTTGGTTCTCCCATCTCCTTTTGGAAAACTTCAAGCCAAAAATCCTATTTCATTGTGTGGGTGTGGGTGTGTTTTCTTTGGTTTGGTTTGGTCTGGTTTGGTTTTACTGTATCAATGTGTGGGCTTTTGTTTTGTTTTGTTCTGCAAGTGTGACTTAACTTTATTTATAGAACTGGGCGCTGAATCTGAGTGCCTCCCTGTGACATCATTATGATATTTGCTAGTGGGAGACACTCCTAGACTGTCCCAAGAACTCCAAGAGGTGTGTGTGTTTTTGCTTGAATCACCCCCATTGCAGGAGAACAATCTGATTTCTTTTCTGTTGGGCTTTTGGGACCTGCCCCATGTCTTAATCATGAAAGGAAGGAAGAGCGTTATGGTTTTATTTCTGTTTTGAAATCAAACACAGGAGTTGGGGCTGGAGCTGGCCTCCAGGCCCCCAGGCAGGCAGGCCTAACCAAGATACACTACCTGGGCTCTTTCATCTTGGCGGTGGTTGGGGAAAAGGTTTGGGAACTACCTGCCTGCTGGGAAAGGATGACAATGGGCCTGGTGTTTTCTTCCCAGTCAAAAACCCATCATTCTCATCTCTATTTTGCGCTAAATGTACAGGTTGGAACACTTGCCCCAGATCTGCCATTTCTTTATCATGTTGACTGTGGCACATCAGTAGAATGAAAGAAGCATAAAGCACCTACTCTGTGCTAGATGTTGGTTTACAAAGACTGAAATGAAAACAGTCTTTGCCCTCGGAAGTTTATATTCTATTGGAGACAGGGAGAAGGGTGAGAAGGGGAAACGCTAACAGCTAGGAGGTTGGGGACAGTCGGGGAGGGGCAGAAAGTGACATGTTCTGAGCTTTGAAAGGATTCCAACAGGTGGATGTGAGATCATAGTGTCCTACATTTTGAGCTGGAAGGGACCTTGAGACGCTCCCATTTTACAGATGAGCAAACCACAAAAGACAGGCAGTAGGGTGGTGCATAGATCAGTGCACTTGAAGTCAGGAGGACTTGGGTTCCAATTCCTGGACTCTGCCTCAGTTTTCTCATCTGAAAAATAGTGGGAGGGTTCCACTTAATGGACTCCCAGGCCCTTCCTAGCTCTAAGTCCATGAGCCCATGAACTGAGGCACAGAAAAGTAAGCGATTTGCCAAGGTTATGCAGATGGAAGAAGGAGGATTTGAATGCAGGTGTTCTGACTCCAGACCAGCATTCTTTCCACAATACCATGCCACCTTTCAACAAGACCCTTCTAGGCAGGTAAACCAGCCTAATTAGAGCAACAAGATACCCTGAGAAAGGGAGAGGAGAGAGCCTGTGCCAAGAAAGTCAAACCACCACCACCATCTTGACCACCACCTCCCCTCTGAGCCTGATGAAGATAGCCCAGGAGCCCCAGCCCCAGAGCCTTGGGAATGACAATACTTCCAGCCCACCGCTCTTAGCCACCATTGTGGGAAGATATAACTGGGCAACTGCTCTTGTAGATATTACACCCATAGTCATAGATCCCCAGAAGAAAGTTCTTGTCCTTGGCTTTATCAAATGGTTCAACATCAGAGACCGCTATGATTTTTATCAGTGAAGATGACATTTAACAAGAGGCAAGACTATTTGCTTTGCTGCTCCATCCTAAGGACCATGGGACCTTCCCACTTGACTTGGCAGCTAATCCTTCCCCATGTGTTGTATTCCCTCATTAGACTGAGAGCTCCTTGAGAGCATAAACTGTCTCTCTTCTATCTAGCATTTAGCACAGTGCTTTGTACACACTAGGTGCTTTATAAAGGCCTAATTCATTGATTCATTCATTCTAGAAATGGAGGACAAGCTGGGCTAAGGGATGGAAGCAGGAGAAGCCCTCAGTTTCAACCTCTGTTACAACTCTGAGAAAATTCACTTTTAGGGAATTTGATCAATTTCATTCATTTTTGGCAGCTGGCTAATGACTTCAAAGAAATGGGTACAAATCCTGGCAGCCTTGACTATTCTGCTTTGTGGTCGACAGGCCTCTAGAATGAAAGCCTGAAATCTCTTCCTTGGAGACAATGCCTTTTAATCCACTTCATTGAATCCTTGACTATTCTGGGCCATTGACTTCAAATTCTGGGTGTTTTGGCTCAATTTGTCAAGAGCGATGAATAATTCTAAAGAGAATTTCGAAGAGCTTTGCTCATCCCAAGACTTTTCATCATGTTGAGGAAGCAACTTGGGTCAGAAAATTGGGGGTGTCAAATAAAACATCCTATTTTATTCTGTCTCTTTTCTGGGTGTGGTCATTATATCAGACGTTGGTTTTTCCCTTTTGCCAAGTGAAACTTCATCCTATTTATAGATCTCAGTGGAGCGGCAGGAACATTGCTAGGTTTTGATGTTGATGGCTAACCATAGACTCCTTTCCATGTTCTGTAGGCTCCCTATCATGTTGTGGCTGGAAGGATGTAATGTTGAGAGAAAAGAAAACTAAATTAATAAATAAAGAAGAAATTTTATTCTGTTAATGTTTTGGGTGTGAAGGATGATTTCTTAACTTAAGAAAGACTCTGCCTTAGGAAAAGGCATTAAAATATTGATAGTTTGGGTCCGTGCCATGAACAGAGGGATGTGTGAAATTCACACATATTTGTGGAAAATTTAGAGACATCACTTATGGACACTACTGATGATTTTTTAAATTGAATTTTTAATTTTAATTGACATCATTTATGTTTACATCACCTACATTCTCCCTCCTCACCCCCCCTTATCCCCACCATATTTCTCCCTTCTCTTCTTTCCTAGAGAACCAGCCCTTATAGCAAAGAGTAAAACAGAGAAAAAGCCAGTTCAGTGAAGCGAACACCTCATCCACGCATTGTGTGCAGTGTTCCATAACCACAGTTCCCCACCTCCGCAAAGAAGGGAGAGAGATGAATTCTCACTTCTCCTCTTTGGAGCCAAGCTTGGTCACTATGATTCTATAGATTTTACTCATGGTTCTTTGTTCCAGTCATGTGTATTATTTTCCTTGTTCTGCTTACTTCAGCTAAGTATTCCCTGGCCTCTGTATTTATCATCACTTCCTATGGGATAGTCATATTCCATTACATTCATGTAGCACAACTTGTTCCTCATACCCTAATTGATGGGCACCTGCTTTGTTTTCTTTGTTGCCACAAAAAGTGCTGCAGTAAATATTTTGGCATGCAGGGGGTCCCAAAAGTCTTAGTGCAATTTTAACCTGTTAAAGCTTAAAGCTTTTTAGTTGTTAAAGCTGAAAGTTGCACTAAGACTTTTGGGACTTGATTCTTTATTTTTATCAATGACATCTTTGAAATAGATAATGATCAAAACACAATGACTGAGCACCAGTAGACTTAGGTTGTATGCTAGGAATACAAAGAGAAGGGAATCAATAATCAATTGATTAATCAATCAATCAACCATATATTAAGCACCTACTCTGTGCCAGGCTCTGGGCTAGGCGATAGGGATACAGAGATAAAGATGGAAACAATCTTGGCTATTAAGGAGATTACATTCTAATAAGGAAGATCATATGGAATGGGAAAGCATTTATTAAGTGCTTATTGTGTGCCTAGCACTGTGCTAAGTACTCGGGGTTATAGGTAGAAAATACAAGAAAGTTCTTGCTGTCATGGAGATTGTATTCCACTAGGGGGAGATAGCACACAAAGTCGGGCTTCTTCTATGTTCAGTTCATGGCAGATAGAAATACCAGACAATCACTTAGGCAGGGAAAGTAGCAGGGCAGATGGCAAGGATCCAAGCACCTTGGACAGCAATGGCAGGGCTGGTGGTCCACAACCAAGAAGAGAATGAATGGGGCCACGGGATACCTCCAGAAGAGGGAGAATGTGAAGGTCAGTGCTCAGCTGATAGTGGCCTTTATGCAAGGGGAACTAGGCAATTTGGCAATGAGGGCTAACTTGGGGAAGGGAAAGGTCTGTGGCGCGCCTCAGTTCAATTGGCGGAGAGAACCATTACTTCTGGCTGGGGGTGGAAGACTGATTAGGTAAAGCTTTACAGAAAATATGGTTCTCAACCTGGGCTTTGAAAGAAAAGCAGGAGTTCATCAAACAGGATGTTTGAGAATAGGTGTGAAACATCGCCTATCAGCTGCCTTCATGTGTTGGATAATTTCGCTGAAAAGTTTTCATATATATTATTGTGGGTTTTTTTTTTTTGAGATTAGGGCTCCCTGTTGTCCTTTAGTCCTTCCTAAGTAGCCTAGTGGTCCTCAGATCCTAGGACCTCACTGTATTGTCTTCCCCCATTAGAATGTATGCTCCTTGAGGACAGGAACTTGGATTCCAACAACCCTATGGGGTAGGTGCTATTATTATTATTATGCCCATTTTACAGATGAACAAAATGGGGCTGAGAAAGGTTAAGTGACTTTCCTAGGGATGCATAGCTATATATCTGAGTCTGGATTTGAACTCAGATCTTCCTGACTCCCAAATCCAGCAATCTATCCACTCCACCAACTAGCCATCTCTGGGACTTTAGGGAGTCCAGATGGAGGTTAGGAAATGCAGCCCAAAATGCTCCTAGTATACAGTTAGGAGTCCACCCCCAGTTTGTTTGTCCTTGTAGGGACTGCTGTCACAGGCTCCTGATTCTTGGACCATTTCTGTCTCTCAGTCTGGGGAAATTAATGAAAAAACAAAAAAAACATTGATTCCATACTCACTGGGTATTGCCTACACAAAAGAGGGGCTCAGGATACAAATTCAAAAGTGAGACAATATCTGCCCTCCAGGAGTTTACATTTTACTGGGGGAGGGAGGGAGGAGGAAAGGGACACGCATTTATTAAGCACCTCCTATGTGCCAGGCACTGTCCTAAGTGCTTTATCAATATCTCATTTATTGCTGGGGAATAGAATATGTTCACAGCTAAGTAAAGACACAATATTTTGAGAAGGGGGAGGGCGCTGGTAACTTAAAGGGATAGAGATCTCAGAAGGGCCACTTCTGTTTCTGTTTAAATTATTTTGACCCATGAGGTTGAATTTGCTTCTCAGTGGTCAGAGGCTTAGACTCAAGCAAACCTTTGGGGATGAGGAGAAGGCATTGATGATTCTGTGTAGTTCTTGGGGGGTCTCCCCAATGTAGGCATTTTATTTGTGCTTCTTCAGGGCATTGATCCAAGGGTAGGCAGCTTGGAGGTCAGGGAGTACCCCCAGGCTGTGTCCTTACTCAAATCCCTTGACCATCTCATGAGTCATGGCTTCCCCTGTTCCTCTTCCCAAGAGTAAGAGGTTAATTTATTAGAAAGGAGAGTCTGCAATGATGGAATAATTCAGATAATTCAGCCCAGGCTGCTTACACTATAATTATGCTGCCCTGTCACCGTAGAGAGTCCCAGCTATAACACCAATTAACTGTGGTGTGCTTACAGGAGGTAAGTGATGAGCAAACCAAACATACTTTTCTTTCTGTTTGTCTCTCCACCTTCCTCCCCTCTTCCTTCCTCCCCATGCATCTTTGCTCTTCTCCTCTTTTCCTCTTTCTCTCTGTACCTTGCATCCTGTCTCAACAAGATAGCTGATCTTCACCTCGCCTCACCAAGAAGGCAAGGCACCTGAGCTGTGGGAACAGGAAGGCAGCTGCCACCACCAATGGTCCTAGTCAGGGTTGGGCTTCTATTCCCTATGGAGATACAGAAGATTTTTTAAAAGACTGATGCTGGTTATGAATATCACCCTTCCCCAGTGCTCTGCCTTTGGTTATTTTATTTCTTAATCGAAACCTTCTAGAGTTTGTATTTGGGTTTGTAATCCTTGAAGCCATATTGACCACTGGCATGTCTGAGAAGGACCAACCTGCCTTCATTTTTTTTTTTTAAATTATGAAAATAGTTAACTATCATTCTCACCTACCCAATAACTGTCCTGCTTGACAGTCTTGGTACAATCATCTTTCAATTATAATTTCAGAGACTAATTAGGTATCCAGTATATGTATAATCCAGGTCTTCTCCCAAGCCAGTAACCTTTGGGGCCCCAGTTCTCTTTGTTAGCACAGATGGGCTGGGAGAGGGCACCATGTGGTCAGGTCAGAGAAAGAAGATGCAGCTCAAATCAGCCTCTCCTATTGCCGTCAATAAAATATTGGATGAGGGTGAAAGTGAGGTTTTATTGATGTGGGGGAGCCACCTCCCGCTGGAGCCCTACCCAAGAGGATAGTTAAGTGTCTGAGACTGCAAAGGACTCTGGGAAAGGTTATTCACTGGCAGATATGGTTTTTTTTTTAAAAGAGGCTCTGATATGAGTCTTATTTATATCCTCTGACCTATAAATAAACCTACGTTGCCTGCCTCTGAACCTTGTGAAATGTGTGCTCGCAAGGGGCGTTTTGGACAACACCCTGTAGTAGCAACAAACAGGAAGTTCCCAGATTATCTGGATGGGGGCAACAAACCAGAAAAGTGAGAAACCAATGAATCCCTCAAGAAGAGTCCCAGTTCTTCACATTTTGTAAGAGCTATTGACTTGTGACTACAACTTAAATCACTACAGCCACAGGTCAAAGGAGATCAAGTAAAGGGACCTTTGGGTGACTGAAGATCAGAGATGTAGAGCCAGAAAGGACCTTAGAAACTGTCCATTCAACACCCCACCCTCAATTTTACAGATGAGGAAATCGAGGCCCAGAAAGGCTAAGTGATTTGTCTACAGGCGCTTAGAAGAGCCCAGGTCCTCTGACTCCAAACCAAGCATGGTTTCTTCTGCAGGATACCCACCTATTTGTGAGTCACCAGACAAATCAGAAGTCATCCCTTGAGGGAGGGAGGGAGGGAGGGAGGCTTAGCCCTCACATCACAAAATAAAAAGTACATCCAGATAGGAGATGACCATCATATCTTCAAAAACAGTCAGGTCATGTAGCTGGGGAGGATTAGGTTTCTCTGTGAATGGAGGGGATAAACCTCAAAAAGAGGGAATTACCTGGTCAGGTAACCGAGGGACAGAGACATGAGCTCTGTGAGAGAGAGCTGTAAGAACCATCCTCCCACCCCCATCAGGTGTTACTAACCTGGGGTGCATGGATTTGGTTGGAAAACAATTACATCTTCATTTCAATATATTTGGTCTCCTTGTCCTGTGTATTTTATTTGATGCAGACACCCCACTAGTTTTAGCCTTACTCCCAAGCTCAAGAGATCCACCAGCCTCAGCCACTCTGGCAGCAAAGAGGGGAGGGGAAACAAACATTTATTAAACACTTACTATGTGCCAAGCACTTTACAAATATTATCTCATTTGATCCTCACAAAAACCCTGAGAGGTAGGTACTATTATTATCATCCCTAATTTACAGTTGAGGAAACAGAGGCCAATAGAAGTTAAATGACTTGCCCAGGGTCACACAGCTAGGAAGTGTCTGAAATCAAATTTGAACTCAGGTCTTCCTGGCTCCAGACCCTGTGCTCTATCCACTGAGCCACCCAGCAGCCTCTACAGGGCATTACAGGGATGTGCCACCACACCCTGTTCACATTTATTATTACAGGGGATGGCTGGGGTAGGTGGAGGGGTATATTTGGAAATGAAGGTGGTGCAAAAGCAAAAGATATTGTTAAT
>NW_020954546.1:8770044-8771953 GCF_900497805.2 Vombatus ursinus | reverse complement strand
AAACCCCTCCAAATACTTGTAAAAAATGACTCTAAACAAATTCTAAAGCAGCAGAACCCACAAAAAGACAGAATGAAACAAATTTTCAGCCCAAGACAACCTGGATGGCTGATCAGAAAGGTATATCTTGCCGGGTAGGGAGAGGAGCACAGTTTGGCATGGGTGCGCCAGCCGCAGCGACCCTGGAGCAGGCCTCAGAGAACTGAAGCGCAGGCAGCTGTGGTGATTTCCAGACTTCTCAACCCACGAACGCCACAGACAACTTAGAAGGTCAGTGGGAAAAGTCTGTTACTGCGGTGAGAGAAGAAACTAGATCTCAGCTGCCTCGAGGGCAGTGGCTGGCTTCTGAGCTTCCAGCCCACAGACTGAGGGGGAATCGAGTGGCTGATCAGAGGGGGATTGCAGGGATCTCTTTGCCAGGGCTGAGGTAGGAATCTCTTGCTTTACCAGTGTTTGGATCTGGGTCACAGTTCTGAGGGGTGGTCCTGGGGTGAGGAAGAGTGCTGGCCCAGTGGAGCTTGTTGTGGTGGTGGAGAGGAAACACCTTGCCCCTTATCATAGCACCTTGGAAGAACTGACACTTTTCAAGTCCCTAGAAGTATCTCTGAAAACAGCTGTACAAACCCCCAAAGCTTGGGACAGTACATTCTCCACATTGGAAACAGACTTTTACCTTAACAAAGAGTTTAAAACTCAAGTAATTGGCCGGGATCATGAGCAAGCAGCGCAAAAAGAGTCAGACTATATTATCTTACTTTGGTGACAAAGAAGATCAAAACATACAACCAGAAGAAGACAACGAAGCCAAAGCTCCTACATCCAAAGCCTCCAAGAAGAATATGAATCAGTCCCAGGCCTTGCAAGAGCTCAAAGGGATTTTGAGAAGCAAGTCAGAGAAGTAGAGGAAAAACTGGGAAGAGAAATGAGAGTGATGCAAGAAAATCATGAAAAACAAGTCAACAGCTTGCTAAAGGAGACCCAAAAAAATACTGAAGAAAATAACGCCTTAAAAAATAGCCTCACCCAAATGGCAAAAGAGGTCCAAAAAGCCAATGAAGAGAAAAATGCCTTAAAGAGCAAAATTGGCCAAATGGAAAAGGAAGTCCAAAAGATTACTGAAGAAAATACTTCCTTAAAAATTAGAATAGAGCAATTGGAAGCTAGTGACTTTATGAGAAATTAAGACACTGTAAAACAAATTCAAAAGAATGAAAAATTAGAAAACAATGTGAAATATCTCATTGGAAAAACAACTGACCTGGAAAATAGATCCAGGAGAGAGAATTTAAAAATTATTGGACTATCTGAAAGCCATGATCAAAAAAAGAGCCTAGATATCATCTTTCAAGAAATTATCAAGGAAAACTGCCCTGATATTTTAGAACCAGAGGGCAAATTAGAAATTGAAAGAATCCACCGATCTCCTCCTGAAAGAGATCCCCAAAGGAAAACTCCTAGGAATATTGTAGCCAAATTCCAGAGTTCCCAGGTCAAGGAGAAAATATTATAAGCAGTCAGAAAGAAACAGTTCAAGTAATGTGGAAACACAATCAGGATAACACAAGATTCAGCGGCTTCTACATTAAGTGACCACAGGGCATGGAATATAATATTCCAGAGGGCAAAGGAGATAGGACTACAACCAAAAATCACCTACCCAGCAAAACTGAGTATAATTCTTCAGGGGGAAAAATGGTCATTTAGTGAAATAGAGGACTTTCGAGCATTCTTGATGAAAAGACCAGAGCTGAATAGAAAATTTGACTTCCCAATACAAGACTCAAGTGAAACATGAAGAGGTAAACAGGAAAGAGAAATCATAAGAGACTTATTAAGGTTGAACTGTTTACATTCCTGCATGGAAAGATGATATTTGTAGCTCATGAGACCTTTGTCAGTATTAGGGTAG
>NW_020954546.1:8763134-8765044 GCF_900497805.2 Vombatus ursinus | reverse complement strand
CTACCCTAATACTGACAAAGGTCTCATGAGCTACAAATATCATCTTTCCATGCAGGAATGTAAACAGTTCAACCTTAATAAGTCTCTTATGATTTCTCTTTCCTGTTTACCTCTTCATGTTTCACTTGAGTCTTGTATTGGGAAGTCAAATTTTCTATTCAGCTCTGGTCTTTTCATCAAGAATGCTCGAAAGTCCTCTATTTCACTAAATGACCATTTTTCCCCCTGAAGAATTATACTCAGTTTTGCTGGGTAGGTGATTTTTGGTTGTAGTCCTATCTCCTTTGCCCTCTGGAATATTATATTCCATGCCCTGTGGTCACTTAATGTAGAAGCCGCTGAATCTTGTGTTATCCTGATTGTGTTTCCACATTACTTGAACTGTTTCTTTCTGACTGCTTATAATATTTTCTCCTTGACCTGGGAACTCTGGAATTTGGCTACAATATTCCTAGGAGTTTTCCTTTGGGGATCTCTTTCAGGAGGAGATCGGTGGATTCTTTCAATTTCTAATTTGCCCTCTGGTTCTAAAATATCAGGGCAGTTTTCCTTGATAATTTCTTGAAAGATGATATCTAGGCTCTTTTTTTGATCATGGCTTTCAGATAGTCCAATAATTTTTAAATTCTCTCTCCTGGATCTATTTTCCAGGTCAGTTGTTTTTCCAATGAGATATTTCACATTGTTTTCTAATTTTTCATTCTTTTGAATTTGTTTTACAGTGTCTTAATTTCTCATAAAGTCACTAGCTTCCAATTGCTCTATTCTAATTTTTAAGGAAGTATTTTCTTCAGTAATCTTTTGGACTTCCTTTTCCATTTGGCCAATTTTGCTCTTTAAGGCATTTTTCTCTTCATTGGCTTTTTGGACCTCTTTTGCCATTTGGGTGAGGCTATTTTTTAAGGCGTTATTTTCTTCAGTATTTTTTTGGGTCTCCTTTAGCAAGCTGTTGACTTGTTTTTCATGATTTTCTTGCATCACTCTCATTTCTCTTCCCAGTTTTTCCTCTACTTCTCTGACTTGCTTCTCAAAATCCCTTTGAGCTCTTGCAAGGCCTGGGACTGATTCATATTCTTCTTGGAGGCTTTGGATGTAGGAGCTTTGGCTTCGTTGTCTTCTTCTGGTTGTATGTTTTGATCTTCTTTGTCACCAAAGTAAGATAATATAGTCTGACTCTTTTTGCGCTGCTTGCTCATGATCCCGGCCAATTACTTGAGTTTTAAACTCTTTGTTAAGGTAAAAGTCTGTTTCCAATGTGGAGAATGTACTGTCCCAAGCTTTGGGGGTTTGTACAGCTGTTTTCAGAGATACTTCTAGGGACTTGAAAAGTGTCAGTTCTTCCAAGGTGCTATGATAAGGGGCAAGGTGTTTCCTCTCCACCACCACAACAAGCTCCACTGGGCCAGCACTCTTCCTCACCCCAGGACCACCCCTCAGAACTGTGACCCAGATCCAAACACTGGTAAAGCAAGAGATTCCTACCTCAGCCCTGGCAAAGAGATCCCTGCAATCCCCCTCTGATCAGCCACTCGATTCCCCCTCAGTCTGTGGGCTGGAAGCTCAGAAGCCAGCCACTGCCCTCGAGGCAGCTGAGATCTAGTTTCTTCTCTCACCGCAGTAACAGACTTTTCCCACTGACCTTCTAAGTTGTCTGTGGCGTTCGTGGGTTGAGAAGTCTGGAAATCACCACAGCTGCCCGCGCTTCAGTTCTCTGAGGCCTGCTCCAGGGTCGCTGCGGCTGGCGCACCCATGCCAAACTGTGCTCCTCTCCCTACCCGGCAAGATATACCTTTCTGATCAGCCATCCAGGTTGTCTTGGGCTGGAAATTTGTTTTACTCTGTTTTTTTGTGGGTTCTGCTGCTTTAGAATTTGTTTAGAGCCATTTTATACAAGTATTTGGAGGGGTTTG
>NW_020954546.1:8711503-8763034 GCF_900497805.2 Vombatus ursinus | reverse complement strand
TTTCCCTCCGCCATCTTGGCTCTGCCCCCTCGAGTCCCACTTTTGACACTTATTGGCTGTATGAGCCTGAGCAAGGCCCTTAACCTCAGACTGCTATGAGTATCCTTCTTCTTCTTCTTCTTCTTTTTTTTTTTTAAAGCAATTGGGGTTAAGTGACTTGCCCAGGGTCACACAGCTAGTAAGTGTCAAGAGTTTGGTCTGAGGCTGGATTTGAACTCAGGTCCTCCTGACTTCAAGGCTGGTGCTCTATCCACTGCACCACCTAGCTGCCCCTTGAGCATCCTAAGACTAGAAGGTGCCAACCTGCATTGATAGAACAATTTTCCTAACTCAGGAGTTTTCCCATACCAGTGAAATCACAAGCTCTGACCCTCTCCCCCTAATTATGGCTGCCAAGATAAAACATTTCACATTTTAGATGCCGTTCACACATAGGATCATAGGTTTAGAGTTGAAAGGGACCTCAGAGACCAGCTCGTCTATTCCCCTTGTTTTTACAGATGAGAAAACTGAGGCCCAGGGAGGTTTAGTGACTTGACCAGAGTCACTAAGCTACAGAAGCAGGGTCTTTGAATATAGTTTCTAGTGCAAATTGTAGCAAGTGAGTTGTCATAACCCATACCAGCGGTATCAAACCCAGAGCCGCTGGCAGATTAAAATGCAATTAGGAAATATTTAACAAAAGAAATAAAGATGCAATAGAACATAATGGTAATATGTAGTTTTCCAAGTTGATTATACACACACACACATATATATATATATATGTTTGCTTTTTTTTTTTGGTGAGGCAATCGGCGTTAAGTGAGTTGCCCAGGGTCACACAGCTATTAAGTGTCACGTGTCAGAGACCACATTTGAACTCAGGTCCTCCTGACTCCAAGGCCAGAGTGCCACTGCACCACCTAGCTGCTCCCAAGTCAATATATTTTCTACAGGGATTCCTACGGATAGCGTGGCGGCTCCCATTTCTAGATGACCCAGGCCATCGCCTCCTGCCAACATCCATCCCAGGTAGTAGGGTCTGAGGTGTTGGCACGCATGAGGGAAGTCTGTCCTCAGCACCCACATGTCCATGGATCAGTGTGTACCTGCTACACTCAAACCAGGCGGGAACATCTTTTAGTGGGATGAGTCATCTGTTAGAATCTCTGGAACTATCTACCTTCTTAGTCCATACAGGCTTCCAGATAGAAAGTCAAGGACAGAAGGTTAAAGGGCCCACAGAGGTTACTAGGGGTACTTTGACAAAGTGGCCACAGGGTTCAGCGCTGGGGAAGGAAAGCAACTCCGAGTTTTTCTTTACCTGGAGCACCAAATATTTGATTCTATGCTGGATGTCCTGCTCTCTTAGGAGCTCAGGCTTTCCCTGATGCTCCTTCCTTACTGATCTGGCCTCCAAGCTCATAGCAGATAGGCCAGCATTAGCTGACGGCTTCGTTCTTGTTAACAAGTGTATTTGCTAAAAGAAAATGAGATAAAATGCCTGACTTTCAGAGACGCAGGTCATTTAACCTCCAGATGCCTCAGTGCTCTCGTCTGCAAAACAAATAAAGATGCACTCAGATGTTCCTTTCAAATCTCAGTAGGTGATCCCCTGGTACACGGGTGTTCCAAAAGTTTTGGTGCAATATTAAGCTTTAAAAGTCACATAAGAGGTAAATAGTAGAGGTGGGATTTGAACTCAGGTACTCCCTCACTCTAAAAGTTCAACATGTTTTCTACTACCTGGTTTTTCAGGTGCTGGGAAGTCAACCTCTGTGGAAGTCTAAGGATTTTCAGGGGCCCCTTTCTCTGTTGAAAGTGCATAATCATGTGGTACTTGTTACTTACATGACCTTCCTCATTTGTTGGGAGAGAGAGAGGGTGTGTCTGTGTGTGTGTGTGTGTGAGAGAGAGAGAGAGAGAGAGAGAGAGAGAGAGAGAGAGAGAGAGAGAAAGAGAGAAAGAGAGAAGAAAGAGAAAGAGAAAGAGAAGAGAGAGAAAGAGAAGAGAGAGAGAGAATGAGAGCGAGAGCTCTGGATCTAGGATTCAATATTCTCAATCAATAAGCATTTATTATTAAAGTCCTATTATGTGCCAAGCAATGGAGATAGAGAGGCAAAATTACATAGACCCTGTCCTCAGGGAACTTAGATTCTATGAAGGGAAACAACATGTCTTCGTGTTATCTAATTATGTACAAACTACACAGAATGAGTGATATTTCGTTCAAGGAGAGAACAGAGGAGAGGCTGTTTTCAGAAAGACTTTTGGTGTATTGAGGGGATTCTAAATTTGAGGACACTAGTTTGTTCAATTCAACTCAGTGAAGATGTATGCTACATACAAGACACCATGCCAATGTGTGAGGGATACACAGATGAGAAATAACGCAGCTTTTCAATGTGACCTTCCTGGGGAAGTTTATAATATTTTAGGAGCGGATGCGGGTGGTGAGCAGTGAGTCATGTAAACCAGTAACTACAATCAAAGTTGATGTGTTATTAAGTGCATGGGAGCTGTTCAGTTTTGGCCCACCAGAAAGGGGAACTCGTCCTCATCTCTCTCTTTGGTCAGATTTTCAGCCACTTGGTGATTGTACCTCCTTCAAAAAGTTGGCAAGAAAAGGAAGTAGCATCAGGATTTGTTTCAGAAGTCTCCAAGTCTGCAGCCAAGGGGACTCAGTGATTAACTGTTCCCTTGGTCTGCTGGTTCAGGCTCACTGCTTAATCAAATAAGAAAACTCATCTGAGAGAGCATCTGCAAGGAGAGGTAAGCCTTTCAACTTTCTCTTTTAGACAGACGTTCTACTAAGGATGGAATACTGACTAAGGTAGTTACTGTGTAGTCATGCCCAACTCTTCATGACTCCATTTGGGATTTTCTTGGCAGGGATACTGGAGGGGTTTGCCATTTCCTTCTCCAGCTCATTTGACAGATGAGGAAACTGAGGCAAACAAGGTCAGGTGACTTGCCCAGGGTCACACAGCTAGGCAGTGTCTGAGGCTGGATTTGAATTCAAGAAGATGAGGCTTCCTGACTCCAAGCTCTATCGACTGCACCACCTAGCTGCCCCAGTGGATGGATCACAGAACAACAGAAAAGAAAATCCACGAATGGGGTCTTGTCTGTCTTTAGTTCTGGTGTAGACTGAGAAGGCTAGAAGAGATTTTGTATATCTTGCCTAACTACCCCATTCTTTCAAGGGGAAAACTGAGACCCTCAGGGAGAAGCAGCGACTTGCCCAAGGCCACATCTTTCCTGAAGGGTTAGTGTAAGACTATCTATGCCTCGATTATAGGTAATAGTATGGAAAAACATTGATTATGTCTAGAGCCCTGCTTGAAAATGCAAGACATGTGAAATTCAAACCTCTTGTGAAAATTCAAACCCATTTTCATTTGCTCCATGCTTGCTAGTGACTTCAATCCAGCAAAATATCTTCATTTTGATTCATTTGGACAAAGTAAAAATATAATCCTGATGTACAAATTTGTTAATTTTTTTACCATGATAGATAGACATTGCTCACATATCCTGGCTTAAGTCTAGGGCATACATTCATTGCTCATATCAGTGGGAATAGGCCTGAAATCCAAAGAGGGCAGTGGAGGAAAGTCCTAGTGCCAACTGTTTGCCAAAGTGCTTCGGAGTCCCTCCTCCAGGAGCGTTTAACAGGGGGCTGACTACATTTCCCCTTGCTAGAAGACTTCAGCGGAGAATAGTGGAATTGAGAATGCATACAGGCCCTTTTGACTGACTGATAGAAAACTGAGATGGATATTTTTAAATTCTTAGAATTAAGTTTTTCGAATTTACCTCCTATTCCAAGAAAAGTTTTAGACCTGCAGCTCCCTGAAAGATGCACTTTCCTGCCTCAACATCAGACAGTTTTTATTATCAGAAGGAAAGGCATTTGGAAGACTAATGAGAAAGGGTCAGAGGAGTCGGGGGTATTTATCAGGGAGAAGAGAAGTACAGTTAGAATAGATTATCCAGCATGAATTTACCGTACGAGTTACTTATCTCTAAGCCCCAGTATTCCCATCCGTTAAACTGGGATAATAATACCAATACTTGTACTGCCTGCTTCAAACAGGTGTTGTGAAGAATGTACTTACTAAGTACATGAATGTACATATTAAGTATATGAGTTATTATTATATACTAATAATAGCTCCTTTAGGGTATGAGGATAGAGCACCAAGCCTGGAGTCAGGAAGACATGAGTTTAAATCCAGCCTCAGACTCTTACTAGCTGGGTGACCCTGGGCAAGACATCTCACCCTGTTTGCCTCAGTTTCTCCATCTGTAAAATGATATGGAGAAGGAAATGGTAAACCACTCTAGTATCTTTGCCAAGAAAACCCCAAATGGAGTCATGAAGAGTCAGACATAACTGAACAACAATAACAAATAGGAGTCGTTACTGTGTATTAATAATTCTCTTCAGGATATGCCTAGTTTTCCTTCAAGAGGGAATTCGGTGGGGGCGAGGAGTTAGGCCCAACGAGAGAGAATCAGGTGAGATCCAAGGAGGACTTTCTTGGTGGTATATGTTATTAAACACCAAAACAGACTTTCAAGAGTAGCTTGGGAAAGAATCTTTGTCCATGAGAAATTTTAAAATGAAAGACACAACATAGTTATTTCTGGATATTTTAGAAATTCATCTTCTAATGTAGATATCCCATTTATACAATATTATTTCTAATTTTATAAGTTATGAGCAGACAATCCTACTGCATGAGCAACAGCCATCAATTTGTATCAATTATAATTATTATTCAGACTAAGACTTTCAATCACTCTAACCTTCATGTTTCAGATCTATTCCCAGAAGTGTGAGAAATGAAGGCCGGGAACCTGGAAAGTGTCTCTGCAAATCTGCCTTGTTTGGCTAAACTAGTAAATAACTAGTCACATTTAATAGGACTTCAAGAGTACAAGGGCTCTCTCTATACTGTATTATTTGATCCTCACATGAGTAATTGTTGTTGTTTAGTCCTTTCAGTCATGTCTGACTCTTTGTGACCCCATTCTGGGGTTTTCTTGGCAGAGATACTGGAGTGATTTGCCATTTCCTTCTCCAGCTTATTTTATAGATGAGGAACTGAGGTATACAGGGTTAAGCGACTTGCCCAGGGTCACACAGTTAGGAAATGTCCAGATTTGAGCTCAGGGAGATGAGTCTTTCTGATTCCAATCCCAGTGCTCTATCCCCTGGGCCACCCAGTTACCCTTCACATGAATAATAGGGTTTATTATAACCCAATAAAACTTACAATCAATACAGCAAGCATTTATTAGGTGCCTACTGTATGCTAGGGATTGTGTCGGGCGCTGGAGATACAAAAACAACAATGAGACGGTCCCTGCCCTCAAGGAACAGAGATAATGTGTACAGGGAGAAGGAAACTAAAAATACCTACAAAACAAAATAATTTGTGGGGGGGGAAGAAGGAGCAAGAGCCACTGGGGAAACCAGGAAGACTTTCATGAAGGAAGTATCATCTGAGCTAAACCTTGAAGGGAATTAGGGATTCCAAGAGATGGGTGCAAGGAAGGGGCACGGTGCAGGCACTGGGGACAGATAGAATGTCGTGGATCGGGAATAACAAGCGACCCAGTCAGCTGGACCCTAGAGTATATGAGGGAAAGAAATGGGGACGGCTTTAAATTTCAACAATGAAATTTGAATTTATATTAGAGGCAGTAGGGCATTGTTTGAGGGAGTGGTGCAGATAGACCAAACCTTTAAGAATATCGATTTAGTGGAATATTATTGTGCCATAAGAAACAGACGTGTGCCATGATGAAATAGACGATTTCTGAGAAAACTGAGAGAACCTCTATGAACTGATGCAGGGTATAACTAGGGAAACAATTTATCAATGACAACAACATTATAGAGGAAAATAGGTTTGCAAGACTTTGTAACTTTGATCAATGCAATGATCAACCATAATTCCAGAGCACCAGTGATGAAGCATATGCTTATAACTTTTTAGGTTTACAAAATACATTCTTCACCTGTTTGAAGCCGGCAGTACATGCAGGGTATGGATTAGGACGTTTTGTATATGTGACCATTGCAAGATGTTTTGCTTGGCTATGCGCACTTGGTATAAGAATTTTCTTTTGCTTTCTTTCCCCAATGGGAAGAAAGTTGTAGAGAAAAAAAAAAAGATTTTTGTTAATTGAAAAAAAATTTAAAAGAATCTTGGGAAAGCTGTTTAAACTCATTTCCTGTTGAGGCAAATAGGCTAGATCTGCTTAAAATTTTTAAAAAGTCTTAAAAAGCAAAGAACATGGCGTGAGTATTCCAGGGAAGCAATATCCACATTGTTTAATGTCAACTTCCATACTCATAATGGCTACAATAATACATTAGATATCAGTAGCCACGCATTCAACCTTGCAAAAGTTATCTCAAAGAATCTTGTCAGACTAGCAAAGGAAATACACTTGAAAAAAGGACTGACTTGTGGCACTCAAAAAAAGAAAAAAGAAAAAAGAAGTGTTAATTCCTCTATTCTAATTCCTTGGAAATAAGCTTCTAAGAAGCAAAGTATTGCTGCTGTTCAGCCATTTTTCGGTCATTTCTGACTCTTCGTGACCCCATTTGGGGTTTTCTTGGCAAGAATACTGGAGCGGTTTGCTATTTCTTTCTCCAGCTCATTTTACAGATGAGGAAATGGAAGCAAGCAGAATTATTTGATTTGCCTAGGGTCACACAGTAGTACGTGTCTGAGCCTGGATTTGAACTCTGGAAGATGAGTCTTCCTGACTCCAGGCCTGGTGGTCTATGCACTGTGCCACTGAAGGAGGAAAATACTAAAAGAAAAATCTCTCCAGTGAATCATTGCAATTGCATAGAGAAGGCAAATCTATTGCCAGACAAGGTAACCACAGTATAGTAACAATAATAATAATAATAATAATAGCAACAACTAGTATTTTCTATATGCCAGGCACTGTGCAAATATCTCATTTGATCCTTACAATAACCCTGAGAAAGAGATGTTATTATTATCCCCATTTGACAATTGAGGAAACTGAGGCAAACAGAGGTTAAGTGACTTGCCCAGCGTCACATAGCTATTAAGTATCTATAACTGGATTTGAACTCATATCTTCCTAATTCCAGGCCCAGCTCTCTACCTACTAGGGCACTTAACTGTTCCAGCCTAGCTTATCCTAATAACACTTCTCACTTACTCTTCCAACTCACTTGATTTTATCAGTTATATTGGCAAAAGGCAGCTATGACTCTTACAAATTCTAGGAGAGGGCCCTGAACATTGACTCCTGACACTTGCATTAACATTGAACTAGTAGTCAATAAACATTTATTAAGCACCTACTATGTGCAAGGCACTGTGCTAAGTGCTAAGGATACAAATACAGAAAATAAAGACAGTTCCTCCCTTCAAGGACTGTGTGATCTGTTAGGGGAAGACAATTCACAAAAGGAGGCTGAGAAGGGTCACCAGAGGGTTTGGGAGGCGAGGAATGCCAAGGAAGGCGTGATGTTTGTGGAGCTGAGACCAGAACAGCTGATGGGAGGAGAATTTGTCATAATTAGCTCTTAGCAAAGTTATTTACTTCGATGGCATGGTAAAAAAATGAGAGATAAACATTCCTCGTGCCCCATTAACCGAGGGGGAGCTGCCCCACAGTATCCATGGGAAAAACGAGTCCCATGTACAGTGATTGTGATGCCTTCATGCGGGATACAGATGTGTCCAAGACAGTTCCCAGGTCCTGGAAGTCCTTTCTCCGGCTAGACAGTCCTCATACAGTTGCCGTTCCCTTTGGGTCCGGCTTCTCTTCCTGGTGGGGGGCTCCCAGGAGCTGACCCCTTCAGCACCTGGCTTCTCCGCTGCCAGGGACCCCACTCCCGGCAGCTGCTTCATCTCGCCAGTGACCACCTTTCTGCATCCGTGTCTACCTGCCACGACCTCATCCTTGTTTGGTGTTGTCCTCCAAATAAGAGGCAAGCAGCAGAGAAAGGGGTGGCTGTCCTATTCTACAGGAGGGTGCTGGGTTTCAGAGAGTTTAGCTGATTTGTCAGAAAGGTCTTCTGGCGTGGAGCTGAATGCCCCATATTAGCTCAAACTGATGAGTGAATGAGCGAGGAAGGCTTTATAGAAAGGGATGTTTCTGGAGTTAGAAGAGGCCTCGGAGTCTGGCTACTCTGGATCCTTCATTTTACATATGAGAAAACCAAGGTCACACAATTAATGGCACTGACAGGATTTGAACTCGGGTCACAGATTTGGAGCTGGAAAGGCTTCAAAGGCCATATCACTTAAATCCCTTGGTTTACAGATGAGGAGACCAAGGCTCAGAAAGGTTCAGTGACTTCCTTCCATCACACAACTAGCAGCGAGAAAAGACAAGATTCAAAGCCAGGTCACAAAGTTTTGAGCTGGATAGATTCTTGTCCAAACCCCTCTTTTTACAGATTGAGGAAACTAAGTTTCCAAGGTGGGAAAGGACTTACCTAAGGTCACTTAGCCAGTAAGAATCAGAGGTACCACCCTGGCTCCTGAGGCAGTGAACTTTCCACTGGGCCAACAGTCTCTATCATCTCCAAGGTTCTTTCTAGCTCTGTAATTCTAGGACTGTGATCTCACACCTGCACTTACTTGGTCCTCACATTTTGAGAAGTGTTGGGATCTCCAATGATTTTCCCCTCCCTCCCCCCACCCCTCTGATGTAAGAATGCTGTGTGATGGAAATTTTCAATCATGGTGGATGGATTCTCTAGCCCAACTTTTCAGAAAAACCTTTTTAGAGAAGTGAAAATGGGTGTTATGGAGTGGGGGTGGGGGTGGGGAGAAATAGTTGGTTTCTGTTTCGGGAGACTCAGGAGAAAGTTCTCGCCCCAGAGTGCTGGCTCCTCCTCTTCTCTTGTTGTCTGGCCCTGCTAACTCAACTGCAAAAGATTCCACTGAGGACGAGTTATGGAAGGGAAACCCTAGTTGCAGGAAAATATGGAAAAACGGTGCGACCCAACTGGCCATGGATTCTAGGATGCTTCCCTGGCATTGCCCAAGTCTTGAATTTATGATAATGGCATGGCAATGTGAGTTATTATGGACAGCTAGGAGACGCCATAGTGCACAGAGCGCTGAGATTGGAGGCAGGAAGACTCATCTTCCTGAGTTCAAATCTGGCCTCAGACACTTACTAGCTGTGTGACCATGGGCAAGTCATCTAACTCTGTTTGCCTCAGTTTCCTCATCTGGAGAAGGAAGTAGAAAACCACTTCAGTATCTCTGCCAAGAAAACCCCCAATAAAGAGTTGGACATGACGGAAAAAGTAACTGAACAACAAAACATGGAAAGAGCCCAGACTCTGGAGTAGAGTCCCTGGGTTCAAATCCTGCCTCAGCCACTTCATGCCTGTCGGACCTCTCCCTGGACCTCAGTTTCCTCTTCTGTAAAATGAAGGAGTAGGATTAGAAGACCCCTGAGATTCCTTCCAATCCTAAACTGATGATCCTGATCCTGAAATCTTCGGAGCAGAATTTTTGGAAACTAAAACTGACCCCAATATTTTTGTGCTGCGTCAAGGCTGTCCAGAAAGCCAACGGGCATCAGAGACAGGATCCTTTTTTTTTTCCTTTCCAAGGCCAAAAGCGAGTTTTAAAAATGGACGCCAAGACAATATGAAGATCCTGAAGTCACAGAGATTAGCACTAGAAGGTACCTTAGAGACTGTCTAGCCCAACTCCCTCTTTTTACAGAGAAAGAAACTGAGGTCCAAGGAGGGGTAGTGACTTCTAATTGTTCAGTCGTGTCCCCACTTGAGGTTCTCTTGGCAAAGATACTGGAGCAGTTGGCCGTTTCCTTCTCCAGCTTGTTTTATAGATGAGGAAACTGAGGCAAATAGGGTTAGGTGACTTGCCCAGGATCACACAGTAAGTGTCTGAGGCCAGACTGGAACTCAAAAAGATGAGTCTTCCTCACTCCAGGCCCAGTGCTCTGTGCACTATGGCATCACCTAGAATCAGAAGGGACCATCTATGCACTCCCATGAGGCAGAGATGTAAAGGTCACACAGGTAAGCATCAGAAGGAGGAGTCAGTGCTCTTTCCACGGGTCCACATCCTATTTCAGCAAGGTATGGCATCCGCACTCCCTTTAAGAGTCTTCATTATCATAAGCGCTTTACAATTATTATCTCATTTGGTCCTTGAAACAATCTTGGGAGGTAGCTACTTTTATTATCTCCACTTTACAGTTGAGGCAACTGAGGCAGACAAAGGTTAAGTGACTTGCCCAGGGTCACACAGCTATTAAGTGTCTGAGGCTGGATTTGAACTCATGAAGATGAGTCTTCCTGACTCCAGTCCTAGAACTGATGCATAGATGAACAGAACCAGGAAAACACTACACTTAATGACTAAAGCAACATAAATGACTAGGACAACAGTCAAAAAAGAAACAAACCAGAATGTTGCAGTATCATCCAGGACAAACATGGCCCCAAATAAGAGAGATGAGAAGATACCTCTCTCCTCTGTTTTGCAGAGGGAAGGGTCCATGGGTATGGAAGACGGAATATAATGTCTTTGTATTCATCCATTTTGATTCAATTTTTTCTCTGATTTTTTTCTTTTGAAATGCTTTGTTATAAAGGATGGCTCCCTAGGACAGGAGGGAAGGAGGAGGGATACAGAGGGAAATCTAGGTGATATGAAAACAGAAAATCAACAAAAGTCATTTTTTTAAAAGGATCGGTGGTTAGTAATGTTCAGACAGGATGTGCTGGTTGTGGGTGTTTGCCCAAGCATACCCTGATGTAGAAATAGCTATACCTTCCTCAATTGTAACAGAATCATGTCTGAATTTGTCATCAGTAAAGTCAGTGATCACCTGTGGTGTAATTTTAGTGGGCACAAAAAAGAAAGACTCACTCCCTCTTTTTTTTTTTTTTTTTTTTTTGGTGATTGGGGTTAAGTGACTTGTACAGGGTCACACAGCTAGTGTCAAGTGTCTGATGCCACATTTTAACTCAGTTCCTCCTGACTCCAGGGCTAGTGCTCTATCCATTGCAACACCTAGCTGCCCCCAACTCACTGCCTCTCAAACCCTTCTCTTAGCAGCTAAGGAAGGCTTGAAATTCAACCATGTGAAGCTTAGACTCCTATAAAATATAAATCTCTTTGGATGGGACAACATTTAAACCATTGTTTATTTTTACCTAGTTTTCACCACGAAAACCTTTTTTCCTCCCCATGTTTTAAAAGAAACATTAAGTCAAATGAACCCTGGACCATGACACAGTTTCCTCAGCTTCTTTGAATATGATTCCTTGCAAGGACCCCCAGTTCCAAAGACTCTTCCCATTTAGGCTAAAGCCAGAGGTTGAGATTCATCAATAGTATCACTGACTTAAAAATGGGATAGGGTTAACGTGACTGAGTAAATCAGCCCCACTCCTATACAGAAAAAAAAAATAAAGAGAATAAAAGCAAATAAACCCAATGTAGTTAGGGAGGAAGGGCCCTAGCAGTTGGGGGATGAGGAAAGGCTCTGTGTTGAAGGCTGAATTGGAGCTGCATCTTAAATGGAAGAGTAGAATTCTGTGAGGTGGAAGTGAGAAGGGCAGGCATTCTAGGCAGGGGGGACAGCCAATGCAAATGCGTGGCAGTGGGAATTCGAGTGTCTTGTGAGAGGAAGAGAGAAGTCCAGGTTGGCTGATCACAGAATGCAAAAGGGGCAGTAGGGTACAGTAGGCTGGAAATACAGATTGGGACCAGGTTGCAAAGAGAAAAGAAAATCAGCCTCCAGTTAGGCTAGAGTTAACAGCATAATGGAGAGCAAAACACAAGGTAATTATTTCCCCCTCCCCCTACCCCAACCGTGTCCTCTGCTGGTCTTCTAACCTCATCTTTTTTTCCTCCTTAGGGTTGCATTACGATGAACTGGTGGCTAGAGAATTTCTGGATCCTCTTGGCTGGAACAATAATCCTTGTTTCAGTAACACTTGCCCTAGTAATGTACTGTATCTGTAGGAGACTGCTTAGACAAGGTAACGAATAGTCCAACTGGAGAGGTGTGGGTAGGGGTGAGAATTTGCTTAATATTTGAGGAGCGACAGCTCCATGAAGGGTAATGGTCCTCACTTTGGGGTGGCTTTAATGGTTATTTTAAACGCTTTTAACTTTGCATGGAGTTATTATTAATAATACTTCTGAGTCCATAGGGAACCAAATTAAAACCTCGAGAGACAGTTTCTGGGTAATTAATAATCAATTTATTAATTAGGCTAGACGGCAATCAGTAAATTAATGGTCAGTGCTTTCTCTCGGTAACCAAAGATGCCAAGGGACACCCTAAAGTACCTTCAATCCCTTGTGTAAGGGACCTCTCTGACAAGTGAAGATCAATCCTGATTGGTGGGCATTTAATGAGGAGGTGGGCTAAAAGCCTTCAGCTCCTCCTGCTGAGAATGTGGCTCGATCATGAGACTCAGCAATCTCGAGGCATCTGGGCAGAGAAAGCCCTCTTCATCTGGACCTTTCTAGCTAGTTTCTCCTTCATGAACTGGGTTGCCTTGAACTCTAATGGAGGGGATCGAGGACAAGGGGTTCTTTCCCTGGGTCAATGCTTGCCCAGACTAGATTCTATATATACTCTAAACAGAAATTAGGTCTCCCAGTTGGGTGGGGTCCTGCCCAACTAACAAGAATGTGCCTTGAGGGCTATGAGCAAATCTCCTCACTCAGCCACGCCCTTCAGAGGCTGACTGACCTTTTCAGGAGATGGGTTTTAACACAAACAAATGGGAAAAGGGTGGATCACAAATGAATAGTTAGTTATTAATATAATAGTATAATATTAATTTCTCTCAGCAGCATGAGACACCAGCTAAGGTTGCATGACGTCAAACCAATTAGTCAAAAAGTAAAAAATCAAGACATCTTTGATTACTTTCTTCCATTTTGACCCTGTTTGTTGATTGAATTAAGTGGTTTAGATGAATATAAAGACGTGGCAGAAGCAGGGAAAAACTCACACGAACTGATGGGGTGTAAAACAAGCAAGGCCTCGATGATCTAAATCAGGGGAAGAGCAATCAGATGTGATGTAATTTAGATCAAGAGAGGAAATGAGAAGTGGGGGACTATGGGTATGGAATACCATATGTTGTCTATATATGGCCAATGTGTGAACTGGTTACGCTTAACTGTTCTTTGTTAAAAATAAAAAATACTGAGGTAGAGGGGTGTTAAATGGAAACATCTGTGATGTAAAAACAAGACTTAAAAAAAGGAATTGGGTGGTTTATTAAGACTGGGTTTTATATGAATAAAGTCCAGTATTTCTGCCTTCATAGGTACATACAGGAAAACATGATTCATTTTGGATTATCCGCATAGATTTTTCTATCTTATGATTTATCCGAAGTTAATTTTGCATCCTTGCTAAATTTCTGTGATATCTGTGATTTAAACATGAACAATTTAAATCATGATTTATTTATTTATTTATTATACATTTTCAAATCAGCAAAGTACGGGTAACAAGCAAGACAAACTAGAGATTCTAACGCAAGAGGGCAAATTTGATTGCGTAGGTATTACTGAGACTTGGTGGATGGGACCTATGTTGGACTAAGGTATACCTTATTTAAAAGAAAAATGATAGGTAAAAGCCGGGCAGGCATACACTTATGGAGAGTGGTAACTAGGGCAGCATGAGTGAGGCTTTGATCTTGGGCACCGATTTTAACAGGATGCTGATTGCAATCCTTCCAGAGAAACAACGGCTCTTAGTATCTAATTGGCATATGAATGAATAGTTAAAACGGGCAGCTGCAAGATGGCGGCCCAATCCTGCCTTGTACTTTCCCATCCCCTTCCTGTAAGGGGCCTCCACTGGTGTCTCAGGTTCTCTGACTCTCTCTCCAAAGAAACCGTATTTCATCCTTCCTCCCCAGCTCAACTGAGGGTGTTCTTTGTGTCATTCAACCAAACCATAACATGGTATGTGCCCCAGGTGCAAAAAGTCTTGTTTTATGACTCCATAACTGGGGAAGAAAATTTAGGAACCTGATTGGAGAAAGAGAAGTCTTAGCAGGAACGTAACAACTTACTTCAATTATTTTAATGCCTAACACATAAAAGAGGGATTAGATTTGTTCAATGTAGTCCCAGGGGGAGGCATTATGAACGATGGATACATATTAAAAATCTAAACTCGGAATATAAGGAAGCACTTTCTAATGATCTGATTTGAGCTAAAGGTTCATTTAATATTAAAGATTTGACTTGAGTTTTAAGGTTTGCAAAATGAGGTAGATGTGTGGTTATTATCCCCATTTTGCAGATGAGGAAACCAAGGCAGACTGAGGGTGACTTGCCCAGGGTCACCCAGGTAGTAAGTGTCTGAGGCCAGATTTGAACTCACGAAGCTGAGTCTTCCTGACTCTAGGCCCGGCGCTCTGTGCTCTATGGCGCCACAATAGAACCGGCCTATCTCAGCACTTGCAGCTTAGAATTTTGGATCATCCCCATCATCTTAAACTTTTCCATTTTTTGATTTAAGAATTTCATGAATTCCAAAATAATTGTCTTTGCTTTTCTTTCTGGATCAATAAACAAATATGTTCTTTCTTTAGGCAAGAAATGGAAAATTTCCAAGTCTGTCAAACGTACTCAAAAAGATGAAGAAACGATATATGAGTAAGTTTTTCTCTAAAGTAGCCACTAAAATTCTAAGCTTTTGCATGTTAGGGATTATTTGCCTTTCCTCCTCCTTCCCCACAGAATCTTTATATTAGTGTTTATTGTCATAGAAATAGAGATGGACGGGTAGAGGTCACAGTCTTCTGCTTTTGCATCTTAAAAATTGTTTGCCTCCTCTCACTATAGCTTTTAGGGCAGCTAGGTGGCGCCATAGTGCACAGAGCACTTGGCCTGAAGTCAGGAAGACTCATCTTTGTGAGTTCTAATCCGGCCTCAGACCAGCTGTGTGACCCTGGGCAAGTCACTTTACCCTGTTTGCCTCAGTTTTCTCATCAGCTGAAGAAGGAAATGTCCAACCGCTCCAGTATCTTTGCCAAGAAAACTCCAAATGGGGTCACGGAGAGTCAGATACAGCTGAAATGACTGACCAACAACAAACACTATAGCTTTTAGTGTTTAGAATCATAGTTAGAGGATTGCTCATCTAGTCATAGAGAGGTCATCTCATCCAATCCCTTCATTTTATAGAGGAGGAAAGAACAAAGAAGTTAAATAATTTGCCCAGAGTCACACAGGTATTCAGTGGCAGAGCCAGGATTTGAAGGGGAGAGGGAGTAAGCATTTATTAAGTACCTACTGTGTACCAGGCACTTTACAAATATTAGATCATTTGATATTTACAACAACCCTATGAGGTAGGTATCAGTATCCCCATTTTACAGTTCAGGAAACTGAGGCAAACAGAGGTTAAGTGACTTGCCCAGGTTCATAAAGTTACTAAGTGTCTCAGGCTGGATTTGAATTCACATCTTCCTGTCTCTAGGTCCAATCCTCTATCCATTTTGCCACCTAGCCTCTTAGGCCGTGGCTATGAACTCAGCCTTTTTGTGATTCCCTTCGTTACCATAAACAGTCATTCTGTTTTCTAAATGGATTTCTTCTCTTGCTAGAGTAAAAAGCCACTAGAAATACCATGTCACACTCGTTTGCTTATTTGTGAAATAAGTTTTTAAATTTGCCTGATTCAGCAATTTTACAAGATATTCCCTATCTAGTTAATTTTGATAAAGAGTTTAAATGTCAATTTCCATTTTTTCCTTATACCTCAGATTTAGGCTACATATTCATGCTGGTAGTATTAATCTTCAAACTATTGCATTAAACATAACAAGAACATATTTTTGACATTCATACTGTGAAAATGCTGATTAATACTCTATCAAGAGACTTTATATAGTCACTGACTTTATATATACTGACTTTGTATAGTCAGTGACATTAAGTATAATTTTTATGTCTTGAATCAAATATTTTGTGCAGAGAAACATATACCAATTCTATAATAAGCATAAATGAGAAAATAGGATATTCTATATGCAGAATATACTATCCAGGGGTGGGGAACTTGCGGCCTTGAAGTCACATGTGGCCCTCTAGGTCCTCAAGTACGGCCCATTGACTGATTCCAAACTTCACAGAACAAATTCCTTTAATAAAAGGATTTGTTCTATAAAATGTGGACTCAGCCAAAAGGTCACACCCGAAGTTGGAGGGTAGAAATCTTTATATCGGTCCTTTCTAAGGTTTCATAGCTGCCGAAGGTCACAGATTTAGGGCTGGGACTGTAAATTCAGCCATTTTCTCTCAGCGTCACATTTCCTTCTATACAGGATGGCCATTGAAATTGTGTTTGAAGGATTAGTTACAAAAGATATTCAGAATTTAGGTTGTTTTAAAAGTCACTCAGATGTTGGATTTTCAACCAGGGCTATGCTGGGGCCAGTTCAAACCAGCTGACAAGGGTCAAGTGTGAATGTCAGAGCCTGATTTATTGTTTTATTGATTGTTTAGACTGAAAGTGACAGAGAAAAAGCTAATTCTGTAGAACTGGTTGTTAAACATTTACCAGCAAACTACTGTTTTCAACCATGTATATTTTCAGTAATTTTTTCTTTAAATTCATTGATGATAAATAAAACAATAACCAGCAGCCATGTGTATTTTTAGGAATGTCACCAACGAACCACCCGTGTGTTCACCCCCTCTGCCTCCCCGAAATCAAGCAGATAATACAGCTAGTCGCTGTAAGTATGGTTTATTAATGCTAGTTTCATTCAGGTTGGGGTAATTAATTCACCTAGAATTTGCAATTATTTTACAAGGATGAAGATTAATCAGTCAATAACCATTTGTTAAGAGCCTATGTGCCAATGCTAAATGAAGGGACAGTTCTTCCCCTCAAGGAGCTCCCAGTCTAATAGGGGCTGTTACTGTTGTTTGTCCTTAGTTCTTGAAGAGGACCATGATGTCAGGGAGGTGATGCCATGGCAAGCAGGTGAATTGGATTTAAATGAGGATTTAACTGGGGAGACATCGTGCAAATACTATATACAAACAAGATACAGACTCAGAGAGCAGGCATTAGGTTAAGGAGATTGGGGAAGGCTTCATGCAGAAAGTGGGATTTCAGCTTCTCTCCAGCTGAGAAGCTGAAGAAAGCGAGGAGACGATCCTAGGTGTTCCCTTTTCTCCGGGCACTTGTGACCCTAATGTCTCCTGATTCTTCTCTTTGGATCACGAGTCTGTCCTTTGCCCCATCGTCCCTACTAATTGTGCTCTGTTCATCTCCCTCTGGATCACCCTGTTTGGTGACATCTCATGGGTGCAATGATTAACAGATCTATATAGGCGGCCCTAACCTTTCTCCTGAACTGCGATCATACATCCCTGGCTTTTGGACATCTAGAACCAGATGTCCCAAAGGCATCTCACACTTAAAATGCCCAAAATGGAACTCATTATTCCCCTACCCCCTACCACTACCAAGCCCTTCCTTCTCCCTGACTTCCCTGTTATTGTCGAGGTCCCCGCCATCTGCCTCGTCACTTAAGCTCACAGCCCAGCGATCAGCCCTGACTCCTCACTCACACTCACCCAACATATCCTACTGTTGCCACGTCTTTAACCTTCTTGGTATATCCTGTACATGCTCCCTTCTCTCCCCTCATACAAGCACCACCCCGGGTTCAGGCTCTTATCACACCTCATACCTGTTCTACTGAAGTAGCTTTCTGACTGTTCTCCCTGATTCCAGTCTCTCCCCACTCCCTTCTCACCATCACCTATTAGTCATCCTGGCTCCCTGTAAGACTCATTTCAAATCCCACCTTCTGCAGGAGTCCTTTCTCTGGGGGCAGTTAGGTGGCCCACTGGATAGAGTGACAGAGTCAGTACAGACCTGAGTTCAAATCCAGTCTCAGACATTTACTAGCTGGGATCCTGGGCAAGTCATTTAATCCTTGTTTGCTTCAGTTTCTGCATCTGTAAATGGGGACAAAACAGCACCTACATCCCAGGGTCATTGGAAGGATCAAATGAGATAATAGTTGTAAAATGCTTAGCATAGTGCCTGGCACGTAGTAAGTGCTATATAAATGTTGGCTATGATGATGATTCAGTTATATACTGTCCAAGAATGGAATTAAACAACGGATTCCAAAGTCTACAGTTTACACCTTTCAGCTAGTTCTCTCTCTCAAGGAAGGCTGCCATGTTCTCCCTCTCATTCCCTCCCCACCCCCAACTCTTTTTTTTTCAGCCCAAGTTTTTAATCTAATAAGGCAAAGTCCAAAACAACAGCGCTGGCGAATCTTGATGGATGTAAAAAGAATAAATGGTGTTGCTCTGATTTTCTTATGAAAACCAGGATTTGGTTTAATTAAATAAACCCTTATCAAGCATCGACTCTGTTCATGGCACAACGCTGGCATTGGATGATTTATCAAGTTAGCCCAACTGCCCACATTTGGCAATGAGATCTAGTCAACTTACGATCTAAGTAGTCAAAATGAAAGCCTTGATTTCACCTTTATCCTGAGGTTCAGGGCAACTTGATCTAACTTAGATAGAAAATGAAGAGCCACTCTATCTGAAAGTATCTTTGCCATCGACTCATTGGAAGACTTTCAGTGTCTACTTTCAGTGTATGCATACACATGTATGATTAAATTTGACTTGTAAACTGGGGTTCAAAATACTGATCTAGCTCACTGGAAGAGTAAAAATCACTGAAATTAACTCTAGTTCACGTAACTCTTAATTTCACAGTCAGGAAGATGCATTTGGACATCAGATATAACTAAGGGTATTTTTTTTCCTGCTTTACAGCTCCCCAGGAAAATGAAAGCCAACAACCTTATTCAACTATAATGAAAAAGACAGTTTCTGTTCCTAGTTACATTGAGGCTATCTCAGACTATGATGATGTTGACATCTCCTCCATGCATAAGAATTAATCATCTTGAAATAGTCATTTCTCCATTTCTGCAAGCATGAAAAGACTGGGCTTAGTTTATTCTTAAATAACCATGAAGGCTGACCAATAGATGTGCTTTTATTAAACGTTGTAAGATAAACACTTTCTAAGCTTAGAGACATCCAAGATAGCCAATAGGAAGAGGAAGGAATGGATGCTGGAAGGAATCATGTAGCCTTCTTCTCTGGGGGGAACACAGTTGAGGATGGTGGAATGGACGGGCCCTGGATACAGGTGGCCTGGCTCAGTTGCAGCCTCTGATGCTTATGACCTGTGTGACTGTGAGTAAGTCTTTTCCCTTCTCTGGGCTGCAGCTTCCTCATCTGAAAAGTGAGAAGGTTGGACTCGGTGGTCTCTGAGTTTCTTTCTTGTTCTGGATCCATGATACTATGATTGACAGAGTGCCAGGTCTGGAGTTAGGAAGACTCACCTTCCTGAGTTCAAATCTGGCTTCAGACACTTAGCTGGGTGACCAGAGGCAGGTCATTTCACCCTGTTTGTCTCAGATTCCTCATCTGTCAAATAAGCTGGAGAAGGAAATGGCAAGCCATTCCTTTGCCAAGAAAATCCCAAATGGGGTCATAAAGGGCTGGACATGACTGAAATGACTGAGCAATGGACTCAGCACAAATATATTTAATCTATTCCATCATTCGTACGTATGTCTTTCTTTTTAAGTATTCTCACATTTTTGTCGTATGTTCACAATGTTAAAAGTCTAAGTGGCAGGCCTTTTCAGTGGAATTCGAGAGAACTCTGCAGTCCCACCGCTCCTGCCATTCTCTGAACCACCCTCATCCTGTATCCTGGGAAGCCCCGTGAGCACTATGGAAGCTGCTAGGATGGTTGTTACACCTTCATGCTCTGTCTCAGCTCAAATGCCCAATCCTTGGAGGCAGAACGTCCTTCTTTTGGGCCACCTTCTTCCATTCTCTGTCCCTGTCCCTTAAATAATAGTCATCGTTGATTGATGCGACCATAAGTCTTCAAAACATGGATAAGATTTTCCTCTATGATTCTATAATGCCGGCTGTACTTATGGTACTCAAAAATAGTAATTTTTCCCCCGTATTGTTGCAAGTATCATGAAAGCGTTCGAAGCAACAGCTCAATCGACAAATCGCGAGAAATCTAGGCCAGCCAGGGAAATTCAAGGATCGTGACGGAAAAGGAAATGGCTAGTTACAAATGGATGAAAATCCTCTGAATTAGATTTCAACCATAAGCAGATTTACAGATGAAGAACTGGTCTGCTCAACTTGTGAAATGGGATTCTCTTAATTCTTTGGTCCAGTGAGTTATCTAAAGAGTGACAAAGATAATGCCATCAACCACCTTGACCACCATCTCCTCTTAGACCCTGATGGGGACAGCGCAGGACCCTGATCCCAAGGGCCTTGGGAATAACGGTGCCCTCCAAACCACCAGACCTCCTGCTCCCAGCCCAGGCCCCCTGCTGAGAAGAGACGTCCTTGTGGAGAAGGGGCTCATCTTCCCCACCAGCAGGAGCTGGTGACTGCCACCAACAGACAGATAAGCATGGGAACTCTGGGAGTGGCAGCCCATGCCAGGTTACTGGTCCTTCTTCTAGCCCCGCCCTGACACCCACTATCTGGGAAGCAGCTCCCAAGGAGAGTTGGCCATCCCTATCGACTGCGATATACGGGGCAGGCAAGCCAGCCCAGCTGAAGCAGCCTGCCAGGCACCCTGACGTGGCGATAGACAGGAGGCAGCATGTGCCAGGCAAGTTCATCCACTCCCCTTGACCATCATCCCCTCTCAGACCCCAGTGGAGACATCCCAGGACCCTGAGCCCAAGGCTTCCAGCCCAGTACCCTCAGCCGGCATCCCAGGAGATGCAGCCTGGCAACGACTCCTACGGCTGCCTCGGTCACAGCTACCGAAGACCCCAAAAGGAAAGCTCTTGGCACTGAAGTGGTTCTACATCAGAAACGGATGGGATTCTGTCCGAGGTCTGACCATCTGCTTTGCTGCTGGCCCCTAAGGACCTTTCCATCTGACTGGCAGCTGAAACCTCCTCTAGGTGTTGTCTCCTCCATTAGAGTGTGAACCCCTGTAGAGAGGGACTGTCTGCCTTTTCTATGTGTATCTCCAGCACTTAGTGCAGGGCTCACAAAGCAAGCACTTAATATACACTCCCCCACCCCCACCCCATTCATTCATTCCAAAAAGCACATCTTTTTTTTTTGGTGGGAGGGAGGCTGTGAGGAGTAACCAAAAGCTTACCTTCTTAACCGTATTGTTTAATGGAGCAAGCAATCAAGCAACAGGCATCTATTAAGGGCCTACTATGTGGTGGGAATACAGTGGGTGCTCAGGCTTAGGCAAAAACATCCTGAACACATCCCAACAAATGAGCCCAAATGTGTCAGGTGGCAGGGGGAAGTTAACCTGGCACAAACAGCTTGCCATGTGTGCACAATTAAGGGCTGGCTGGACTCATCACATCTAATTTAAACAGCGCGATGACTGAAGTATGAAGGCCACAATCTTAACAGGATCTGAGATTTCATTCAACAAACGCTTGAAACGTCCGCCATGTGTAAAGCACTTCAGGGGAAGGAAAGTCAAATAAACACAGTCCCTGCCTTTGCAGTATTTTCTGTCTAAGAGGGGAGTTACGATATGACACAAATAACTGTTACTGAAGATGGGAGGTAGGCATGCCGTGAGATGCAAGCGCAGGACTCGGGGAAAGAGCACTATGCTCTGGACCAAACTTCAAATACTGCTTCTGCCACTACTCCTGTGATCTGGTATGTTATCGAACATCCTTGGGCCCATTCCCTCTATCTGGATTGGGTGGACCCTAAGCTCCTTACACTGGAAATTGGGAGAAAATGTATTGTTTGAACCTAGCCCTGGATGGCTGAGAAACTGGACCACCTACACTTACTGCTCAGAGACCCTTTCCTAAGTATGTGTTAAGCTAACCAGAAACCCAGTCAAATCCAAAGATTGATGCAAGGAGTTTTCTCACAGTTGTACATCTCAAGCAACCCATATGTCTTTATCTGAAAACTGGTCCCGTACTGATCAGTTGTTTCCATATTCTTTTGATTGTTTACAGACATTTGGGAGGAGTGGGACACTCTTTTTCTTTTTTTTTAATCTCTGTTTCTTATTTCAGGAAATTGTACCTGTTTGCTCTCCCCCTCTCAACTTGAAAGTCCTTAATCTTGACTCCAGTTCAAATTAGATTACCTAATGTTGTATTGTTTCCTTTTAACGAGCTGGTCTTGTTTTTAATGTTTAAAAATTTGTCTCCCTCTATATTTGGGGTCTAGCCCTAAGCTAAGAAAGGCTACTGGTCCCCATTTCTTGGGCGATTGGCACACATTGTTCAATAAATTGAAATGCTCAGAAGCTTGAACCTGTTTCCTTCGTCATTTCATCTTTCACCTGCCAGACATGGAAGGTTTCATGAAGGTGGGAGGCATTTGAGCTGGGCCATGACAAGTGCATTGGACAGTGGAGATTTATGGAAAGGGCATTCTAAGCAGCAAAAATCTGGGCAAAGGCGTAGAGACAGGAAAGGGCTTTAGTTTATAGGGTGTGTAAAGGAGTGTAGTGAAAAGCAAAGCTAGAAAGGAACATCAGGCCCAAATTTCGGAGCCCCCTGAATTCCAAGTAAAGAAGTTTGGACTTTAAGGAATAGAAAATGTGGATGTACTAACAGCTTTTAAACAGAGGGGTTACATACAGGCCTGCAGGTTTCAGAAAAATTGAGCTGGAAGCAGGAGCTTATGGTCTGACATTATAATCTGAGCCACAGAGGAAATTATTTCAATAGTCAAGGGGACCATATGCCTTATTTTATCTTTGGGACTGAGAGTATTCAGAGAAGGCACTCAAAAATGGCTTTTGAATAAATGAATATAGGGACAATGAGGGCTTGAACTCGGGTGGTGGCAGAGGGAATAAAGAGAAGGGAAAAGTTACAGGAGATGTCACAGAGCAATAAGCAATGGAACATGGCAGCTACAGAAGAACCAAAGATAAGCAGCCAAGGATGACGTAGGGACAATTTGGGGAGGGGGAGGACACGGAGAATCTGAGGTGGTGGTGACGGTGTTGTCAGAGAGACAGAATGTGGGTCTGAACCCAAGGAGGCAGCTAACGATACGGCTGGTGATAGCGATGTGACTTCCCACATCTCTATCTCAGCCTCATTTTAAGGATACAATATACGCCTGGCACATAGAAGGTACTTAATATCTGATTGGCTGACTTCACATTTATCACTAACAATTAACATTCATGTGACACTTTAAAGTTTTGCAAAGTGTTTTATATATACTTATTTGAGCTTTACATGTTATCTCATTTGAGCCTCACAAATACGCTATGACATAGGCGTTACTATGATCCTTATTTTATTGACAAGGAAACTGAGGCTGAGAGGTAAAGTCATTTCTCTTTTCTATTTTCACCTCAAAATGCATGTATAGGAGGTATATAAATGTACATGTGTCTGTGTTTATGTGCATATATTTATATATGTGTCTATATATATACACATACACAATGAGTTGAGTTATAGTTTCAAGTTATATGTACTGAATGTTTATTTCTGACTGGTTACATATGACAAAAATTAAGATGATTATAAAGGCAGTAGGGAAAAAATGAAAATCCATCTCAAAAAACATGGAAATGAACTTATTCAATGAATTGAAAGCCACATGCCTTTATAACCTCTGAATATGAATTCTTTAGCATTTTTTACAAATTAGGTGACATGAAAACATAACATCCCTTTTACCTGAATGCACAAGTTTGATGTGGATGAAAATGCTCTGATGTTTATGAAAGTCTATTTATATAAACTGGCCTTTAAGCCCCCAATCAATTTAGCATCATTTTCCTAACATTACAGAATTCCATATAAAAATAAACATTCCGTTACGCTTACTATTGAGAAGACAACACATTTGATTATTATATATCAACAATAACTGTTGAGGGACAGACTGATCACTGGGCAATAGCAATAGCATTTTCAGAAGAAACAAGACTAAACACACAAAACTGAGCCTGATTGTACAGGTTTCTGACAATATCGGAAGCAGGCAAATTCACCTACAGGATTCTTGAAACCAAAAAGCACAGTCCGTATCCACAGAATCACTGGCCAATAGGGCCCTCCCTCTAGCGGAGGAGGCACAACCTCTTGGCTGAACTCGTTTGGTCACAAAAAAAAAAAAAAGGGTCGCTGCCCTCAAAGAGATTCCAGACACGATCTGGGCAAGAGGGTGACTTCAGAAGTGCCCAAGACGAAGGCAAGGAGTTCAAAGTTGTAAAAAGACTCCCGTGTGAATAACGAACAGCACCAGTTAGGTAATGATCGACATCTCTTCCCTATCTCTGCTCTCAGACACTGAGCTCACTATGCTTTTCAAGTACTTGATGAACTCCATCCGGATCTCCTCGGGTTCCTCCTCCAGATTGGAGTGTACCAATTTCAGCTTGTTCAGAGGCGCGGCTATAAAGTGAAACAGGGAGGTATAATTATGCACAGAGCTTCAAAGCAATTTTTGAAAACAGGAACAGAAGCAATCAATCATGTATTAAAGCACCTACTACGTGCCAGGCACTGTGTGGGGTGCTCAGCACCCAGAGTCAAAGTCCCCACTCTGACACATCTGAGCACACACAGGCTGAATATGACGAGCTGGATCCCAATAAGCACAAGGTGGGAGGAGGGTGGGGGATGTGGGCTGTGTCCAGGGGAACTGAGGGGAGGAGGGAGTGCATTCCAGGCATGAGGCACAGCCAGTGCCGAGGCTCAGAGATGGGAGACAGAGCACCCCACGTGGTGCAGCAAGGGGAACCCAGCACAATCAGGCTGGAAGCAGAGGCTGGGCCCGGTCACGAGGGGCTTCAGAAGCAAGCCGGGCAGTTGACGTTTGGTGCTGACAGTGACAGCGAGCCAGTGGAGTCTGCTGAGGGAGGGATCTGCTCCGACGTGCACCTGAGGACACTGGAGCAGTGTGGCGCCAGGTTTGGAGGAGGAAACCACTAAGCAGGTGGGGTGGGGGCGAGGAGAGACGGGACCCACTGGAAGCTCTTAGTCCCATATGCGGCTCTTGAAGAACCACTCTCTGGCATTTCCTAATGTTTCAAAACAAAATGGTATTTAAAGTGCGTTTAAGAGCACCATAGGCTTCACAGCCCCACCTCCAGCCCACTACTGGGTGGTAAGGAAGACCTTACCAACTACAGACCCCATTCCCTTTGATGCAGAATAAAAACCAAAATCCCTTAACACATATTTTGTGCCTGGCACACAGGAAGTACATAATAAATGTCTAGAGACTGATTTTCAGTTTACTTTGACTAGATGATTCAGGCATTTACAATGAGCAATTTTTGTTGTTCAGTCATTTTTTAGTCACGTCTGACTCTTTGTAGCCCCATTTGGGGTTTTCTTGGTAGAGATGTAAAGTAGTTTGCCATTTCCTTCTCCAGTTCATTTTACAAATGAAGAAACTGAGGCAAGCAGGGTTAAGTGACTTGCCCAAGGTCACACAGCTAGGCAGTGTCTGAGGCTGAATCTGAACTCATGAAGATGAGTCTTCCTCATTCCAAGCCCAGTGCTCTTATTCACTTTGCCACCTAGCTTTTTAAGGAGCAAAATAAAAGCAATTATGGAAATTTCCTAAATGTTTATTATACAGGACCACCTCAGTAATACATAAGTCACCTGGCTGACTGGGGTTTTTTTTGAGATAAATTATTTTTAAATAAGCTTTTTTAAAATGTTAATTAGCTAAGCTGACTTTGCCACAGCGAAGATAGGAGATTAAAAGGAAATGCCTAATGCTATTACTTATCTTCAACCACTGAACAAAAGTTCATTAAATGTACTTGAGAAATCATGAAAAAACAAAACTTCAGAACCAGAATGGAACCTGAAGAGATATTTGCATTGCCCAGTTCAGCAAGCAGGACCAATTTCAACTATCATGCCTAAAGTTATAACTAATTACAGTAATACAGTAATTAAATGTTCTTCATTTTAGCGTTCCTTTTTTTTTTTCTTTTTATCTGTTAGGTAGTGTGCTTCAGGGGGGAGCACCAGGAAGATGGGAGTTCCTATCTGGTTTCTTAGATATGCAAGCTCTGTAACTCTGGGCTAGCTCCAGGCAACTCTGAGACAGTTTGCTGACATGGATTTCCCTAAACCAGTGAAATCTCAGGTCTGATCACTCACCTTTTATCTTTGCTGCTGTCTACCTGTTTGTAATATGTCCAGTTCTTCAAGTAAATTGATATCCTAGTATACATAACAGGACAGTACCTCGCATAAAATTCCCTACATACAGGGGATACTCAATCAGCGTTTCGGAGGATGGTGTCAATTTTTTTTTTTTTTGCACTTCGGGATTATCTATCAAGATGTTAATCTCTCTGGGCCTCAGTTTTCCCGTCTATATAAATGGGTCGGGTGAGGTGGTCTTTAAATGTTATGATAGATATTAGGTTGATTATGTTCAAACGACAGGTTTTTAAATAGACAGCCAAGGAGCCACGGTCAATGAAAAAGATGGCAAATGAAGACCACAAGACTGTAAGAATCAGATCCAGGTCAGTTTGATAAACATTCAAGCGCTTAACATTTAAGGCACTGTGAGAAGTGCTGAAAAAAAAAAAATAATGGGCTACTGAGAAAACATGCGAAAAGAACTAAAAATCTATTTAAAATGAGCATTTTTGGTCTCCTTACCCAAAGACAGGTTGCCCTTGTCCCCTCCTGAGCCTGGCTTATGGTGTGCAATTAAGAGACACTGACTGTCTTGTAACAGCTGCTGCTGCACGAAGCAAGAATGCCACATCTCAATCTCCTTCAGGTGGCTGGGGATATCGGCATTGAAGATGATCACCACTCCATGAGAGTCCTTCATGAGGGCAGGCCAGCACGACTCAAACCTCCAGAGAAGGAAGAGAGTCCTGTCAGGTGGGGGTGATTCTTATAATGTCTTGTGTGTATGGTGATGAATATGCTTGATCTTGGCCCATAAAGGCCAAGAAGAGGTATTTACAGACTTAAGGTCACAAACTGCATTTACAGAAGGCCATTTTTATGAGCATCCGTGTGAACACACACACACACACACACACACACATACACAAGGGCAGCTAGGTGGTACAGCAGTTAGAGCACTGGGCTTGGAATCAGGAAGACCCATCTTCATGAGTTCAAATTCAGCCTAAAACACTTACTAGTGGTATGACCCTGGGTAAGTCACTTAACTCTGTCTGCCTCATCTGTAAAATGAGCTAGAGAAGGAAACAGTAAACCAGTCCAGCATCTTTGCCAAGAAAACCTCAAAACGCGTCACAGAAAGTCAGACATGAATGGAACACACACACACACACACACACATACACACACACACACACACTCACTCACTCACTCTCCCTCCCCCTTGGAAGAAAACCGGAAAACACTTACTTTGTGTCTCCTCCACAATCCCACAGCTCAAACTCACACCCTATCCCTTTGTTGTTGCTAGCTACTTGGGGGTTCTCAAATTCCAGGATCCTAAAAACACAAATGTGTTTGGGAGAGATGATGGGTGTGGTGCTCACCGCAGAGTCTTCAGAACACAGAGCGTTCAGGGCTCAGAACTCACCTCACACCTTGGGTTGGGTTGTATTCAGTGATATCGGAGGACTCTGTCAAAAAGTTGGCCAGGACCGTTTTGCCGCTCTGTACAAAGTGAGAGCATTTGGATTTTGTCCCATTAAAGGCTGGGTTTACAGAACCACGCGATTGGGGAATTGGAAGGGCCCTTAACTGATATCTAGTCCAACACATTCTCCAAAAGAAATCCCCGTTACAACCGGCCAAGTCACTTCACTCGGCCTCAGTTTCCTCAACAGTAAAATGATTGAAGTGGTTGGCTTCCATCCATGATCCCACAACTGCATGTTCCCTAAACTTCCTCCTTACTCCCAGGACCAGTGCCCTTCAGTAGGAAAATCTGAGGCTCGAGTCATGGGATTTTGATCCTGGGACTTGTCACCTGTGGGACCTGGGTAAAGTCACTGTATGTCCCTTTATAAAATAAAGGTCAAAGAGGCAGGGGAGAGGACATCGGATTCCATAATGCAATGGAAACTGGGGTCACAGCACATGACTCTGAGTCTTAGCTGTGTTCTGTTTTACTTGTGTAACTTTGGGCAAGGTATTTTTTTCACCTCCGGGTCTCAGTTTCCTCATGACCTCTAAGGGTCTTTCTGGCCTGAGATCTGTAATCCTATGATTTCTATCAAATGACTTCATCTCCTTGGCCCCCACTTTCCTCATTTGCAAAATGAGAGGCTGATCGTCTAAGGCGGGGATTCTTCATCTGTTTTTGGGTCTTGGAGCGCTTTGGAAGGCAAGTGATGTCTATGGACCCGTCTTAGAATGTTTTCAAATTTATAAAAAAAAATAAGATTACAAAGGAAACTAATTATATTGAAATATGGTTATCAAAACTTTTTTTTTTTAAATTTCATGCCCCAGGTTAAGAATCCTTGTTCTAAGGGTTCTTCCAGCTATATATCTTTGATGCTATGATCCTTCTTCCCTGGGCCTCAGTTTCTCATCTATACCAACAGAATGTAAACTCCCTGAGGGCAGGGACTGTTTTTGCCTTTCTTTGTATTCTCAGTCCTTGGCGCAGAGCCGACCAGAGGAGTATTGAATAAATGCCTGTTGACTGACGACCCGAAATGAGCTGGCTGGGCTGGATGGTTTCTGGGGTCTCCTTCGGCGCCAAACCTACCATTCCACCGTCTCTGCAAGCCCCTTGCCCTTTCCAAGCCTCAGTTTCCACGTCTGTCAAACGAGGGGGCTGGATTACACGGCTCCCACCCCGGGCCTCAGGTTCCCAATCTGTCCCCCGCCCCTGGCCCAGGAGCCTCCTTCCAGACCCTCCCTCTCCCCCTAACCCCGGTCGAGCTGCCCCAAGGCAGGACGGAGGGATCCGAGCCGGGCTCCCCGCCCCCCGTTTCCTAAGGGAGGACACTGAGGCTCAGGGGGCCGCCCCCTCTCTCCCCCGCCGCCTCGCCCACCTCACAAGGCCCCACGAACAGGATCTTAGCCTTGAGCATGACGCCGGCCCCGCACGGCAACGCATCTCCGGCTGCCCCGCCCGGGCCCCAGCCCGCAAGCGCCGCCGTTGCCAGGACTCCGGGATCCGCGGCGGTGAAGGGGCGTGGCCGAGAAGAAGCTCCTCGAGGATTCGCTACCCCTCCGTTTTCATGGGGATGGGGGCGGGGCAGGCGGCGCGCGCTCTCCGCGCAGCCGCAGATTCCCGGCGAGCGCGCGCTCTCCGCGCAGCCGCAGATTCCCGGCGAGCGCGCGCGGCGGCGACGGCGGTTTAACTGTCCGCGGGTCCCCCATCCCCCAACCTTCCCCTGCCCTCGCCTTCAGCCGCGAGCTGGAGAAGGCCCGACGTCATCAGTGCGCCACCCCACCTTCTCATTTTACAGAGGGGGAAACTGAGGCTCAGGGAGGGAAAGTGGCTTCTTAGACACAGGCCCACAGGCTCATCGATTCCGAGCTGGAAGGCGTTTCAGGGGCCCTCTAGACCCAGCTCCCCTCCCATCTGACACGTGGGGAAACTGAGGCCCAGAGAGAAGAAATGACGCTGCCAGGGTCAAGCAGCCGTTAGAAAATGCCCGAGGTGGGAGGCCAAAGTCCGGCCCTCCACCTGTCATCTTGTCTGGCACGGTCGGCTCGGAGAGGGAAGGGGCCTTGGGGGCCATTGAGCCCCCCCCCCCCCTCCTCCCCCTCCCCCCCTTTCCCTTCCCCCACCTCCCACCTCTCCCCACTGGCTTAGCGAAACCCCAGGCCAGATTTATCCTGGCCCGGGACCTTCTAAAACCAGAATATCTGAACATTTCATAGCACAGTTGAAAGTGAAAATGAAAATACGAAATTATCTCCCTTCCTTGGAAAGGGCTGTTTAATTCTGGAAATCTGGGTTTGTGTTATATGGAACCTCGGTCTCTAACTTTCGTCCAGTCCTGTATCTCCAAGTGGATGTTCCATCGTCACCCCCCATTCAACGATAACTGGTCATCTTTCCCTCAAGACTGGCTCTCTTCCTGTCATCTCAGTTTTTGTTTTTGGGACCGTCCTTCTCAGCCCCCCCCGTATGTTACCTGAGAACTGTTCCTTGTGTACAACATATTGAGTCCAATTCCTTTCTGGGAAGCATTGGAAAGAGCCCTGGAAGGGGTGTCCCGCTTCAAACACAGGGGTGACCTTGGCTTTGTCATTTAACTCTTCCCAGTCTCAATTTTTTCATCTGCAAAACAGGGATGATAGTATTCACCTATCTCAGAGATGACAACAAAGCACTCTATAAATGGGCTATTATTTCTTCAGTTTTTTAGTGTTTTTTCCCTGCATCTGTATCATTCATTCTCTAGTCCAACCTTTTATTACCACACACCTAAATTATTCATTTATCTCCTAGTGAATGTCAATAGTTCTGTCTCTTGATCCCAAGGTGAGAACCTCTCCAACAAAGGGAAACCCAGTATCTTTTGAGACTGCCTATTTTATTTTGGATAACTCTGATTATTGGAAAATTTCCCCTTACATCAAGTCTAAATTTGTATCTTCACATCATCGCCTGTTCTTAGTTTTGCCTGGCTGAGTAAAGAATATATAATCTCCCATGTGATTATCTTTGAAATACTTGGATGGAGATTACATCCTCTTAAATCTTACCTGCTCTAGGCCAAGAATTGTCTGGTTTTGACCTTAATTTGCCTAGGGTGGGGCAGCAAAAGGAGGAGCTTGAAAACACCCATTTTGTCATCCGCGGGCACCATGCTTGGCCGGCTGTAGGGCTCGATGTCCTGGCAGGAGAGATCAGATTCACTGATGTGTTGGTAGATCTGTTTGGCCCTATTAAGGCTCATCTTCAGGGCTAGAATGTAGAGACTCTTGGCATTGTTTGCAGTCAACCATCAAGTTGCCACGCGACTTTTTTTTTTTTAAGTAACTTATTGTTGTTGTACACCAATCTACATTTCTTGTGTTTATGCCTTTGAACTGAGTGTCCCCAAAGCCCAGAATGCTCTCCCCCTCACCCTTAGATTCCCTGACTTTCTTCAAGATTCAGTTTAACTCTCACCTTCAGGAGGCCTTAGCATGCAAGATGACCATTCATCTACTCTGACTGTGCCAAGTATGTATCTAGCTAGTTACAAGTCTCCTTCGATAGAAAGTAAGCTCCTTGAGAGAGCAAGAACTGTTATTGTCTTTGTATCCCCAGTGCTGCACACAGGAAGTGCTTAATAAATACTTGTTGACTCATTGACTCTCAGACCAAGTCAGATGATAGGACAGTGAAGTTCAGTTATAATGATCATATTTGGTCCATTATCAGATTAAATTGGATCATAGATTTAGAGCTGGCAGGGACTTTATAGAGGTATATAGGTTATATAGTCCAAACTCAAACAGAAGTGGGGCCACTTAGAAAACCACATATTAACATTATTCATGTTCTATCATATTTGTATTTATTTTGTTAATTTTGTCCCAATTACATTTTAATCAGTTTCAGGCCCACTGGTTGATACCTCGGTTCTAGTCCAACCTCCTCTTTTTATAGCTGAGGAAACTACTTTAGGCTAGGAGTGCATTTTAGGGATAAACTATGATTAAAAATAAAGGTCAACTGGTTAGGCTGGAGGCAGACTTTTGCCAGCAATCTTAAATGTCAGACTAAGAAGTTTGTATTTTATTTGGTAAGCAATGGGGGGCCACTGAGGGACTTTGGACAGGGTAGTGATAAGGTTAGATCTCTGTGTTAGGAAGATTACTTTGTTGGAGGAGGATTTTGAAGCCTGGGAAATGGTAGTATCTAAAGTCACCAGGAAGCGATTTAATTTATAGGGTCATTCCATAAAGCCTTGCTGTCTAGATTTCTGCTCGACACTCTTAGAAGAAAGTGGAGAATTCTGTTTGCAGTAGAACTAGGCAGAATCTGCCAACTGCTAAACAAAACCTAAGTGAACTATTATAGAGGAAAAGTGGGAAATTTAAAATCTACATTCTCTGGAGTTATTATCTCAACTCCCACTGGCACAGACAAATTAGCAATTCAGAGCATGGCTACTATATCTCTCTTCAGGGTCATAAGGGTAATCCTTGAGGAGTTGAGGGTTTGTTTTTCTAATGCTATTATTGTTTACAAGCCCCCAGCAGTGTGTGCTTCCCCTAATTATCAGTTGATCTTAGTCAGCCAGACTTAATTAGCTTTTAGAAAGGGGTATCTGCTAAAGTAGTAGTAAGAACAGTTGGCACAAACACATCCCCCCAAAGTCTATGATACATTTTCCCATTCGTCTCTATAGAGTCCAGGGGGAAATGTGCTCCAGCTTAGAGAACACACGTGACAAAGGGGTGATTCACAGCGCCTGGATGCTGGCAGACCCGTTCTCCTCTTTGTAAAATTACTCAAGACGTTTCCCCTAAGCTTTTATCCTGGGTTCCTTGTACAGTCTTACGGCTGCTTTTCTTGGTATAGAAGCATGATATAGTAGGGATGGGGAATTCAGTGTTCTAGATATCTCTTGGAGTTCTACTTGCTGAAAATAGAACAACTAATGACATCTTGATTTGTCTTAATGATAATTTCATTCTTCCAAAGGTTAAGGAAATGGCAAGGGAGATTGCTGTTGGAAACCTGGTTCTGAACGGGAAGGCTGCTGAAGGAGAAATGATTAGGACCTTGGGGGTAAGTGATCATTCCATGTTAGAATTTGGGATCTAGAAGGAGAAGAAAGACAAGCATTGTCTAACATGCACACATTGTATTTTGCAAAAGCATATTTCAGAGGGTTCAGAGAAAGGACAGAGAGGATCCCAGGGTTCCTCTCAAGTTTTTCATTCAGGAGAGGTGGAAAGGAAGCTCTCAAGAATGAAATTCTGAAGACATAAACAGAAATTATTCCAATGAGGAAGAAAAAAAGGCAGGAAAGGGGGTTGGAGAGCTAGCTAAAGAGCTCAAACTATACATCAGGGTATTGAAAGAACTTGCTGATACAGATGCCGATCGGTATACCGTCAGCGATCTTTGCACGGTTAGGAAGAAGTGGGAATGTCTCAGAGGACTGGACAAGATCATGCTCCTACTCTCAAAAAAGGGGAGAGACTGCAGCTACGGGTCAGTGAACTTGATTTAAATTCCTGGCAAAATTCTAAAATGTGCTTATTATGAAAGGGATGGGTTGTGAGAAAGAGAAGCAGAGTTGGCTAAGAGCCGGGATGATTTCATGAAGCACTAGTGATGCCAGATTAACCAGGTTTCCTTTTTTGATGGGATTGATTACTAGAGTGGTAATTCTGGAGCATGCTTATATAGTATAACTAGATTTCACTGAAGGATTTGATAAACTCTCACAATCTCCTTCTGCACCAGATGGAGATAGGAGGGCTAGCTAGGTGGATTTGGGACTGGTGAATGATCAGGTTCAAGGAGAAATCATTGATAGGTTGATACCAACTTGAAAGGAGATCTCTAGTGGGATCACGTCAGGGATCTGTCCTTGGCCCAGTAATGCTCAATATTTTTTATCAGTGACTAAGATGAAGCTATAGATGTCATTTTTCTCAAATTTGCATTTGACACATAGCTGGGCAATGATAGAATCCAAAGTGATTTCTACGGAGTAGAACAATGGACTGCACCGAATGAGATAAATTTTTAATAGACAAATTTAATAGAGGAAATCAATCAATCAAGTGTTTATTAAGTACCTACTGTGGTAGATGTGGCTAAACTACAATTCCCATAAAAATACTCTGGGAATTGTAGTAGACTGCACATCCACTATATGTCAATAGTATGACATTGCAGCCAAAACCCCATTCAGATCTGTGTTCTCCATCTTAGGAGGGACATTGCACATCATGTCAAGAAAAAGGGCGCTCAGGCTGATGAAGGCCTACAAGGTATGCCGTAGGATCATCAGTTGAAGGAACTGGGGATGGTTAGCTTGGAAAAGAGGAGGCTTAGGGAGAACCTAATAGCTATCTTCTAGTATTGGAAAGACTCTTGTATGGAAAAGGAATCAAACTTGTTCTGCTTGGCCTCCGAGGGCAGAACCAGGAACAATGAATAGATAGATGGTGAAGAGAGACAGATTTCAGCTCAATGCTAGGAAAAAATCCCTTGCAATCAAAACTTTGCAAAAGTTGAATGAGTTGCCTTGAGTAATGAGTTGTTCCTTCCAAAAGTTTTTCAAGCACAGGCTGGATGAGTACTCAGCAGGGGTATTGAAGAGGGAATCTAGGTAGCCTTGGTGGCTACATCCAAGACTCCTTCTGTGATTTTGCAAGAGTAGGAAGGGTATGTTGAAAATGGAAATGGCTAGAGGCAAGGAGATCAATTAGAAGCTATTTACAGCAATCTAGGCAAGAGGTGACTTTATCTAGTTTGCAGGCAAGTGAGATTGAACAGGAGGGCATGGATGTCAGAGACACTGTAGAATTAAACTTGATTGGATTTGAAACTGGATGTAGGAGGTGAGGGAGAGAGAAGAGTCAAGGATAATTCCAAAATTTTAGTTTGGGTAACTAGACAGATTTTGGTGTTATCATTTGGAATGAGGAAATTAGGAGAAGGAAGATTTTTTGCAAGGCAGATAAGGATCAATTCAATTTTGAACACATTGAATTTGAAGGACAGCCAGGTGGAGATCTGTGGCAGGCAAGTGAAACTATAGGACTTCATTCATGGGAATGGTGGCAGCATAAGGGGTTGAGGTTTACAAGGGTGAAAGAGACAACATTAAAGTGGCCACTTTCTGTATTCCTTTTTCTCTGTACAAATTCTATCCATCCTTCAAGGCCCAGCTCGAATCCCACCTGCTCCACAAAGCCTCCTCGACTACTTCAGCTTATACTGATCTCTTCCTTCTTTGAATGTTTCTCATAGATATTAGAATCAGTGCCATGCAATTTAATGTTTAATTATATCCTGGCTTTTTTTGTTCTCTGGTTGGTACAGCCAGACTTCCTTCAATTATTTTTGGTCAGAAGACTTATTACTTTCATATTTCAAGGATCTGTGATATCACTGCTATGTGTATTCCATCTACCAACGAAGAATACAATCCGTCTGTGCTTGAGTAGACAGTCTTAACTGTTTTCTGTGCTTTGCCTCCTTCACCCCCAATTGTCACTGTGACACGTAAAAAGTTCAAGAGACATAATTTATGGGTAATTAATCATTTTATTAATCATGTTAGCGATAATTAACCAAAGGGGTCAGTGGCACTCTTTAATATCAAAGACCCCTCATGGAACCCACTCAGTGCTTATATGCCTTTGGAAGAGTGGGTGTTTCTGAGGGTGGCAATCAACTCTGACTGGTTAACAATTAATAAGGAAGTAGAAAAACCTTAGTCCTGATTCGATAATTGGTATTGAAGGGGTTTACCTTTGCCCCTTTTCACCAAAAGGAATTTGGCTCCCATTTGTTGACCTTTTGATATGCACCTTTCCTCCCTGACCCTGAAAAGAACCTGGCTCCCAAGTGTGTCTCTCTTTAGCTCCATTTGAAAGCAAACTTCCCCCCTTCCAGTTCCCTTTATTATCTATTCTCATTGTCTGTTCAAATCTCTCAGACCTTCCAAAAACCTGGACCCTTTTTCTCAACCACCTCCCCCCTTCAACTGGCCTTTCCCATTGTTTTACCTTCCTATGGCCTTTGGCCATTTCCTACCCTTAATCCTAGCTAGGCACCACTAGGTCCAGGACCCAGGAGTTCTGTTCACCCCAGCTTACTAGCCACTCCCATCCAGATCTCCTTAGACCCCTCCTCCACTCCTAGATCCCTCCCACAGTCTTTCTGTACTTAAGATTCACCTTTGCCCCATTCTGAGGCTGAGCTGTTCTCATGCCTAGAGGCTGAGACCCTCATGCCTGCTGGCCCTTGTCACCTGGTCACCTTAGCCCCCAGCCCCCCTTCTGATGCTGGGAATCTCTCAAGTCCAGAGGCTGAGACTCGCATACCCGCTCCTTAGGTGTCACCTGGCTTAAGATCTACCTGGCCTATCCTCCATTTAGATCACGGATGTTTGGGTTCCTCGGGAGTCTGGCCTATGTGCTGTATCTTTAATAAACTATTTCTCTGGCTGGAAGAAGATTTGGGTTGAATTCATTCAGGCAGACCCACGTTGCGATCTTGGGGTTCAGCACCCCAAAACCTCTCCACCTCTTCAGTATCATTAATTAATCTCATTTCTCTCATCACCTAGTGACCAAAATTTGAGAGATTTGTGTGGTGTGTGGTAAGAGCATTGGATTTGGGTTCAGTGGACCCGGGTTTGAATTTGTGTTCTGCAACTTACTACCTGGATGACTTTGGGTAAATCACCCCACCTCTCAGTTTCCTCATAAGTAAAATGAAGGAGTTAGACTAGATAACCTCTCAGATACCTTCCAACTCTAAGATCTATGATCTTAAAATCCCATGATGATTACATTTAGCTTGGAAAATCTTTGGTAAACAGACTTGTAATGAGTTGCCAGGCTGGTTGTCCAGTCTCAATTTGCATTCTTCCAGCAGAACCTTCAAGAAGCTCTATATTATATGAGATATCAGAGTAGAATTTGAATGGGGTAGTTGAAATAGAGAAAAATCTCTCTAACAATTAGTGACATGGGCTGCCTGGGGACACGGTGAGTTCTTCTCACTAGAGGTCTTCTTGTGAAGACCCGATAACCATTTGTGGGGACATTGCAGGAAGGGCTCGGGTCACAGACACACATTGGTTGACTTCATATCACTTCCCTATTTGCACTCCAAGGTTGGCCACACTAACTCACTCTTAGCTGTATATGATACACCATCCCTGTCTCTCTGCTTTTGCACCTCCTCTCCCCTCCTGGAGCACTTTTCCTCCTCACCTCAGCCTCTTGAAATATCTACCTCCTTCAAGGCCCTCCTACAGGAGACCTTTAATTACAACCCCCTCCCTCCCTTCTCCCTAAGTTGTTAGCACTCTCCCTATCATGAAAGCACTTTATACCTACTTGGTTTATGTGGCAGATGATATGTGTGCCTGGCAGATGATATGTGTGCCAGGCATATGGGGCCTGGTGTTGCTGAAGCCATACTCATCCATACCTGGCTCTTTGCTTTGCTTTCAGCAACCATGGAGGGGCTGGTTGTTATTTAATAAAGTTAAACCACGAGTGGAGTGGAGTGTATGTTTTGGCCACCAGGTGGCAGCACTCTCAGATCACCAACCCAGTGTTGTGTCAAACTATTCAGTGCATGTGTAGGGATTTTCCCAGTGGCTGCAGCATCCCTGCTGCTCACTAGAGGACACACACACCTATGAACTCTTACACTCCTCCTTCTCTTGCACTCCCCTACTTAGGAGCTGCAGCAGGCCGTGATTCTCTATTGCTCTGAAATCTAAAATGATGGAAATCACCATTTTGATAGCCCCGTCCTACCATCTGGGAGAGTCCCTTCAATCTAATAAATTCTCTTCTATCGCATCTCATCCCACCGGCAGTCCTCATGGTGTCTGCACACATATTTATTGCACAAAGGCAAAGAATAAAATCATTGTTAAGAGCTACTCTCTGCCCTTTTTTGCAGAGGTGAGAGAACCATGGATGTGGAATATTGCATATATTCTCAGATTTAGGTGATGTATTGGGTGGTTTTCCTGAACTACTTATTTTTTCTTCCTTTTTTGTTCTTTTTGTTAGAGGGATAGTTCTCTGAATCGTGTGGGATAGAAGGATACACTTGGAAATGGAAAGGATATAAAAACAAAAGATATAAATATAATTTTTTTTTAAAAAAAGGGTTACTCTTTGAAGTGTTCAGCCCAGTCATCTCTCACCAGCCCTTCCAACCATGAATCTTCCTGACTCCAGGCCCAGCATTCTATCCACTGCAGCACCACCTAGCTGCCCAGAGTCAAGAATACCTGGGTTCAAATCCTTCCTTGAACACTTACTGTATGACTGTTTCATTTTTTATCATTTTTATCATTTTTATCATAGTCCTTATATGTAGTCGGCATTTGTTGAACAGAAGTGATGAAATGGCCTCAGAGCTTGAGTTGGGGCTGGTCAGGGAAATCACCTCCTGTAGAAGGGAAGGGTGTGAACTGGGATCTAAGCCAACTCAAAGATGATCCTAGATCAGTGCCAGGGGTTTATTCAAGATCCATAAATCCAAGTCACTTGTTGGCCCTAGGGTTATTGGACAGGGAGGTCAGTATAGGATCGGGGGCAAGATGGAACACAATGGCAGAAATGATTATTTATATGACTCATCCTGTTTCTATCAATCAACAAGCATTTATTTAGTACCTACTATGTGCCAGTCAGTGTGCGAGGTACTGAGGAACATATACTCACGTAAACATATACGTATATAAAACAAATTAATCCATCAATCAACAAGAATTTACTAATTGCTTACTATATGTAGGAACACTGTGCTAAGCACTGGGGATCTAGAGATAAAAAGGGACACATTTCCTGCCCTTGATATGCTTCCCTGGCTTCCTTCAAGACCCTGCTAAAAATCTTACAGTTTGTAAGAAACATTTGCCAATCCTCCTTAATGTTAGTGTCTTCCCTTGATTATCTCCAGTTTATCCTGTTGATATCTTGTTTGTAGATAGTTATTTGCATGCCGTTTCTTCCGTTAGTCCATGAGCTCCTTGGAAAGATGGACTGTTTTTTTTTTGTTTTGTTTTGTTTTGTTTTTTTACCTTTCTTGGTATCCCCAGAACTTAGCACAGTGCCTTCCATAAAGTAGGTGTTTAATATATGCTTGTTGACTTGATTCTCCATTGGAAAGGAGGAAAAAAATCAAATACTCTGAGCTTCTTAGAAATGAATTCTATGTAAGAAAGGGATTTTTGTTATAAAGTATTAAGATACATTGCTTCATGACCTTCATTTTAAATTATATAGGGCTTACTTTAGACAGTTTAATAAATAATCTCCAGAAAGCAGAGGGAGCAATATGGCATTTGGCAGAGGAAAAGACTAGATGACCTAACTGCTCTTTTTTATATTTAATTCTGTGACTCCATTCAATAAAATCTCTCACAAGCATATAAAGAAATGATATTGAGGTACTTCAAATCCTTTCCATAAATTACTTAAAAGATTTAATATAGACTCCCAGTCATAAAATCTTTAATTTGAACTGGCCCTCCATAGTCTCTGTTTTTTTTTACTACTAGGAGATGTGTTGTGGATTTATAGTATCATTAAGGACAAGACTGGGAAACATCTAGAAAGTGATGCAGTGATTACAAGGGTTTGTTTCATCAAGAACAGGTTGTGTCAGATTAACCGTTATCATGTCCTTTTTTGACAGGATTTTTAAACTAGTATATGAAGGGAATGCTATGGATATAGTTTGCATAGGTCTTAGTAAAGCTTTTGATAAAACATTTCTCATGCTGTGCTTATAGAGAAGATGAAGAAGTATGGATTAGACAATAATACAATCCAATGGACTCATAACCGGTTGGATGGACAGATTCAAAGAGGAGTTGTTAGTGGTTCAATATCAATATGGCAGGAGGTCTCCAGTGCAGTACCCCAGGGATCTGTGTTTAGCTGACCCTGTCCTGCTTATCATTTGTATGGCTTGGACAAAGGCAGATGGAGGCTCATTGAATCTGCAGATGGCCCAGAGCTAGAAGGTAGCGCTAACACTGTGGGGGACAGAGTCAAAATCCAGAAGAATGTTGACAGGCTGGAGAGCTGCGCCCTGTCTCAGAAGCTGCAGTTCAGCAGGGATAAATATAAAGTACAGCATTTGGGTGCAAACAAATCAGCTTTGTAAGTATAAGATGGAAGAGGGATGGATGGGGAGTGTTGCTCTAAGCACACCCAGGAGGTTTTAGTGGACTGGGAGCTAAACGTCAGGCATGTGGTGTGGCCACCTAACCCCTCGGCGAACCGACGACAATCTGGACTCGTTAGGATGGGTCTGATTCCCAGGAATGAGATGGTGACAGTCTCATTGTTCTCTGCCCTCCTCAGACTGCATCTGGAAGGTTGTGTATACAGCGTATAGGAAAAGGCAGCCAGGGTTTGAAGGGCCTTGAGTTCATGACAATGGAAGTTTGATTGAAGGAACTAGGCATGTTTATCATGGAGAAAAGAAGACTCGGTGGACACAGGATAATTTTCTTCCCCATTGAATTTGTTTTGTTTGGTCTGAGGTCAAGACCAGGAGCAATGGGTAGAAATTGTGAAGAGACAGATTTAAGCTGGATATCAGGGAAAACCGTTAGGTGTCCCAGAATGGCCTGGGCTGGCGCAGGAGGTGGGCGGGTCCCTTTCCTCGGAGGTCTTCAATTTGTCAGGTATGTTGTGGTGGAGATTCCTTTTCTGTTGAAATAGCAGACATTTGAATTACCTTCCAACTCTCAATTTCTATGAGCCTATGAAATGCTGTAGTGGGCCCTGAAGACAGCAGCAATCCCACCCTGGAAGATCAGCGGGCCTGAGCCGAAGCCCAATACTCTGAGTGAAGACATGCCAGAGGAGCCAGTGAGATGAACCCAGGAAAATGAGGTAGGACCAAAAAGAAGTTGACCATCCTATCTAAGTGTGGCCATCGGAGGGCAGAGCCTGGCCCTGGTATGAGATCCTACACCAGAAACTGAGACTGCAGGTGATGAGCAAATGTCAGAAAAACCCACCAACTATTATGAAGAAATAAGAGACACACACACAAGAGGTAAACCCAGAAGAAGACGTCAGTAATGTCCCTTGGAGGGAAAATGACTCAGCTGCAAGGACTTTATGAGCACCTGGAAAAAATGAAGCAAGAGAGAAAAAGTGAAATTATGAATGAGCTAAGAGCCCTGGCAGAATGAACACGAGGGAGAATGAATAGCTTGAAACAGAGAGTGGAAAACCTTTCCTTAAAAAGACTCCCTGAAAACTAGGAAGGAGCAAATAGAACTCAGTGAATCCATGAAACAAGAAATATTAGAGCAAAAGCAAAAGAATGAAAAAATAGAAGCAAATGTAAAAGATTTACTGTCAAAACCACTGACCTGTAAAACAGGTCAAGGAGAAATAATTTAAGAGTCATCAGAATCCCTGAAAACCATGATCAGACAAGATTCTGGGTGTCATAGTTCAAGAAATCACAGACTGAAAACTATTAAAAGTAGAGGGCAAAGTTAAACTAGAAAGAAGGCATCGGTCACCTCCTAAAAGAAACCTCCAAAAGAAAAGTCCCAGGAATGGCACAGCCCAAATCCAGAGCTTCTAGGTTTAAAAAAAATCCAAGCAGTCAGTTAATAAATATGGATTAAGGGCCTACCATGGGGTAGGTAGGCGGCTGCCAGGCACTGTATGAAGTGCTGGGGTACAAAGAAAGACCAAAGACGGGCCCTGCCCTCAAGGAGTCCACAGGCACAACCTGCAAACAACCATGTACAAACAAGACCCATTTTTTTTTTAAAAAAGGAACAAGATAAAGTGACAATTTGTGGTTTCCTGTGCAGTCCTGTCTTCGGTTCTTCACATATGGAAATGTTCAAGTTTGTTGGTATTTGTTAAGTCCAGAATAGCAAAAAATGAAAATGAAAAAAGTGAGTGAAAATAAACACACAGTTTGGATTGGCATGGATATCCCTGAAACCTTGGAAAATTCATCCTGAGGCTTCTGCTGTGCTGGCGACATCTTCTATGGAGAGTTTATGGAAGGAGTCAGACCAGAATCTCCCACAATGAGGAGGCACGGATGGACAAGATCCCTATCAGCGGCAACAGTATCCATACACAGGTCTGTTGAAGTAATGGAGTGCCTGAACAAAACAGGGAATGAGACATTCTGAAAAAGGAGGATTTCAAAAAATTATGGTAGTTCTACCAGCTGTTTTGGATTAAAGTTCATGGTGTAGTTTAAGCTCCTTTCTAACAGTTTTTCTTTGGTGAGGGATATTTTTCTTAATTAAATATAAATTTATTATTATAACACCCTGACACATATACCAACTTTCCTCTATAGCTCCCAAAACTAACTTAAAACATTTCCAAACTGATGTCTGTTGGCTGGGAAAAGAAATATTTAAATCTGAAATATTCAATTAAGGTCTAGGATGTATCACTTCCTTAAAAGATATAGATGCATGTGATTATACATCTACTTAGTTGCATCTATATTTAAAGATATGGCAATATTCACATATACATCTATATATCTGTTCAATTTTTATGTTCAGGCTTAAATATAAAAATAATGTTCCTAGGAGTCATTCCTACTCTTCATGACCCCCTTGGGGTTTTCTTGGCAAAGACATTGGAGTGGTTTGCCATTTCCTTCTCCAGTTCATTTGACAGATGAGGAACCGAGGCAAACAGCGTGAAGTGATTTGCCCAGTGTCACATAGCTAGTAAGTATCTGAGGTCAGACTTGACCTCAGGGCTTCCTAACTCCAGGCCTGGCACTCTATTCACTGTGCCACTCACTGCCATACCACAGCTGAGACTTGCTACCTTCCATTTACTCTATATGTATCTTGTATATATCTATTTATTTAGACATCATTTTTCCCCTATTAGAATATAAGTTCCCTGAGGGCAGAAACTATTTTTGCTTTTTCTTTGTGTCTCCTGTTCCCAGCACATAATAAGTGCTTAGTGTATACTTGTTGATTGCTTGATTTTTAAAAACATACTGCTAATTTCTTTTCTATCAAAAACACATTTCATATAAAAGTTTCATGGGCCTATTTTTGTGTATTTTAAAAATCTTTTAATTTTTTATCTGCATTTAGAGGCTACAGGAAGGTACACTTTGGGTTTGGAAAAGTAATGGGTGATTTAGCAAATATTATGGAATATCATTAAGAGAAACATTTGGATAAACAAAGCTCTCACCTACAAGTTAGAAAAACAACCCTCTTGGAGTCAGCTGCTCACATACACCGAGCAGATTAGATGATGGTCTGGTCAACCATGCTGAAATTTAATGGAAAAACAGATCATTATAAACATAGGGTGTTTCTACAGCACTTGTCTTCAAAAGACTTTGCAACCATTATCTAATCAATCTTTGTAGCAGCTTGTAGAGGGAGTATGGTTATCTTCACTGAAGAGAGCCTGGAAGTCATGTCTGTGCATGACAGAATGGAGAGCAGAACTCGGGTTTCCTGTTACTTTCATCAGGAGAAAGGGAGTCAACCACTCCAACTTGCAAAGTTTCATTTCCCTACTTTTGCCTTCCTCTATCCCTCTGTAAATTATCTGATAGCAGTTCAGGACCTGGGGTAACATTCCTAAGCCTATAAGCACATGGGTCATGTGCTTACAGTCATTGGAGATACAGGCCTCTTTGGACTTTGTGTCCATGGTGCCTACCAACTGACGCAGTCAACTCAAATGACTAGTTGCTTCAAGGGGAAAAAAAGAAAAAAAACCCCAGACTAGGGGTCAATTCAAAAGAAAAAGCACTTAGGTACTCATAGTCATAAGCCTTGTTTCTAGCATAGCCCTGTAGGTCAGCTTTTCTTCATTTGCATGAGAGATCTGGATACTGTTAGAAAGTAAGACTTTAACATCATTACAAATTATACTGAAGAATGAGCCAGGAAGTGATTTGATTATACTACACAGTGCAATCAAATGTAATATGACTTTTGTTAAATACCTTGCTCTGCAAAGGGTAAATGCATATAAATGTGGATTAATATGTCTGGAAAACATTTCTTTAAGTACCGCCCCCCCCCCCAAAGCTTTCAGTCTAATGCACAGATGTAGTGAGAAAGTTGAACAGGATACTGGGTTACATTACCAGAGGAACAGACTATAAGTCAAAAGATGTGATATGACTATTACATGGGACATTGGTAAGATCTCATCTAGTACATTGTACTTGGTACTGTTTACTATTTGAAGAATAGGATTGTCCCAGAGGAAACAAGACATCAAGAATGAAGATAAAATCACTCCTTTCATCTGTAAGTTATAAAGAAAGGCTGAGGAAGTTTGGCAACCTCTTATTTGAAAAGGGATCTCTCAGTGACCCGACTGAGGGTTTTTGAAACGTTGAAGGGGATTAATCAAATTGTTTCTTTATGAAAACTATGAAAACAAGAGAACTTAATTTGAAAATTAGGAGCATGTGAAAACTAAAAGGGAGAGTTCTGGCTAAACTGTTTTATGCACTCCATAGTCTTCATATGGAAAAAGTTACCATCCAAAGAGAACCAGTGAAGCAGGGAACAAGAATGTTTTTAGCCAGGATTATTGTTGTCTGTTGTTCGTCCTTCGTTTTTGAAGAGGACCAGTGACATCACGGGCTGATGTCTAGATTTGTGTGTGAATTGGATGTAAGCAAAGCAGAGCTGCATAAAGTTATCAGCCTCACTCCTTCAGAGTCACTGAAGTCCAGTGGCAGGACAAAAGTCAAGATGACTGGCGATGGCCCAGGGTGCAGAGGACGACCTTGGCATCTTCAATGTCTGACCAAGCTCTGAAGGCGCCATAGCTCCTGCGTCAGCCATCTTCATGGCTGGGAGAAGTCTTCACATGCTTTCACATGTCTCCCTCAAGCCAGGATTATAGAAGATATGAGAAAGATAGAGCTCTATGGAGGAGAGAAGATACTGACATTGATGGTGCCCATCGCTGAGTGAAAACCATGCCAATACATTATTCTCACTTATAAATAAGGTGAATGAGACCAGAGAGGTTGTGGCCAAATTTCCTATTTCCAGACAAGCCCCTAAACCTTTTTAAGGGGTCTCCATATCGGTCATCTACTTTAGCCAATGCGGCCATTTGAGTTTGATTGGTTGTCATTTGTATTTCTTATCTAGTCTAGAGAAAGCCTTTATTGGAGAAGCACGGTAAATAGATCTTTTGTGAATGTCTAGATGAAATGTTCACTTAACTAAGCCTTTGCTTGGGGCCAAAGCAAAATCGATGCCATAGAATCATAAATTTAGGGCCAGAGGATTCCTTAGAGGTCATTTAGTCTAATTTCTTCATTTTTCAAATGAGGAAACTGAGAGTCCAGAAATGTTTCGTTACTTTCCCAAGGTTACCAGGTAGTAAATATTGGAGGCAAGACTTGAACCCAGGCCTTTTGATGCCAGAACCAGTTCTCTTTCCACTGTACCCCACAGAGACTTGAACTAGACCTCAGACAGTCCAAATAGATAATTCAAATTGATGCTAATCAACATAGATCACATCTACCTAGTTATAATGACCATCTACTGTAAATAACTTACAAGACAGAATAATAGAAATTAAAAGATGGAAGGAACCTTAAATATATTTTAGTCTTTATTTTACTAAGGATGATGTTGAGGTCCAGTGAGGTAAAACAACTTCTTCGAGGTTATGCAGCAGGCCAGTGAGAGAACCCGGTTTACACCCAGGTTTCTTTGACTTTTAATTCAGGACTCTTTCCACTGTACCACTGGTTCTCAAACTTTTTGATCATGGGACCCCTTTACATTCATAGAAATTATTAATGACCCCCCCAAAGAGCTTTCATTCATGTGACTTATATATATCAATATTTACCACATTAGAAATGAAATTGCCTTAATATTATTATGAATATTGCTTTGGCCTCATGGACCCCCGCAAGGGGCTTGGAGACCTGCAGAGATCCCTGGACCCCACCATGCTTCTTCCACATGGGCTACCTTTTACCATTCTTCAGACGGGCACCATGGATGCAGATAAGCCACAATGGCTTGACTGGCACTGGAATTGGACAATCTAAACTTTACATATTTTGGCTCAACTGCACTGAGAATCAGGACACCTGCTCCCAGTTTGGCTGTGATTTGCTGGGCAAATCATTTAACCTCTTCCCTGGGTCTTAGTGGAGTAAATAATTTTGAAGGTTCCCTCACAGCACTAAAAGTCCATGCTTCTAGAATGCTTTCTCATGGGTTCTTGTACTTGTAACTTTTCTGAAATTAATACCAGACTCTGACTGAAGTACATGGGGGAAGTTGGAGAGTGAGTGGGAGAAAACCAGGCCATATACAGGCCTGGTCGAAAGGCCCTGATTGGGGATGAAGAGATAGGCTGCTTCATATAAGTGAATTTGATCAGCCAATTCACCAATCAATCAAGTAATATTTATTAAGTTGTCACAGTGTCCCAGGTGCCATGCAAAGTGCTGGGAATACAAAGAAAAAGCAAAAAAACATCACTCCTTACTCTCTAGGACAGGGGTAGGGAACCTGCTCTAGGAGCTCACATTCTAACAGAAGACATACATGAGCATTATGAGGTCTGTTCGAGACACATAGATGGAAGATGCCTTCAGAAGACAAGGCACTAGCAACTGGGCTGGGGCTCGGGGACAAGGGGAGTCTACCTGAGGGAAGTGGTGCTTGATCTGAGCCTTAAAGGAAGGCAGGGATTATTAAGAATCAGAGATGAAATAGGAGAGCATCCAGAGACATTCACTGATTCATTCATTCATTCATTTACAGAACTAATCAGGCCTCTACTACATGGCAGTGTGTTGATAACAAAGAAGAAATAAGATATTATCCTTGCCCAAGAGTTTACATTCTAGCTGGGGGAAAAGAGTCATACACATAAATAGGTACATAATAATATAGGCATACTCCACCTAACACTGGTTTCACCAAAGCATTATGCTGGGCATCATAGGGGGCCCTTAGATCAAAGAGACCAATGTGACGAATGAGATCAGCTGAATGATGTTCCTGGTATGGATTTGTAACTTTACAGTGGGTTTTGGTATTGATGAAGATACTGTGAAACACTGGTCAGGACAACTTTATATGGGATATGGCTGGATAAAATATCAATAAGCACACTGTTCTCTCGTCCTGATCATTTTGCAAAGATGTATAGGCACAGAGCTATTTTCTTTTTATCCCTAAATAAGCTTTTCTTAGTTTATTTTCCCTGTAAAAGGTAAGGCCCTCTTTCCCAGTTATGTTTTCTACCTGTTCTACCTGCTGGGCACGTATTTTAAAACATACCTGCTTTCCAGGTCTAAATCTGCTTCCTCTGTGCAGAATCTGTAGATGTTAGAGGTAGCAGGCACAGGGACTGGCAACCAACGAATTGTTGGGAGTTTGTAGGAAGTTTGGCTATGCTCTTCGCCCTTTTCTGCTCTATGCCTGCAAAGTCTTGGCTTTTATGAGGACTTTGATGAGGTTCAGTGAATAGTTGGACTAGCAAGGCCCATGAAGGCCAGGGACATGTCACTGAGGGTACCTTCTATATGAAGGATATGTGTGGTCTATCCCAAGTGCTTTTTGTGCCCTCCAGAGGATTGCTTTTGGGAACCGAGCCATAGATTGTGTCTGTGTAGTTCAAACACCTTGACTGAAGAGATGGCATCATTTAACTAGACAACTAGGAAATTCTTTAAAACAAATGGTATAATGGTTTTTTTCAACATGGAATTGACTGGTTATCTGACCAAACTGACCATTTATTTTGCTTGTGCAGCCCCAAAAGGAGATGAGCTAGTCATATAGTAAGAATAAGGGATAAAAGACAGACACATTTAATGTAAAAAGCCCTCGAGAAAGAATTCTTGACCTGGGGTCCAGAGATCAGAGATTCCCCAACCTCCTTGATGCCACCCAGGGGAACATGGATAAATTTCAGGAAGTCCCTGAACTTAGGAAAAATTACATTTTTATTTCAAATCTTGAATATTTAATTTTATGAATTTAAAAAGAATATCTAGAGAAGAGGTCCATCACCATCTTTACTAATCAGTGTCTGAGTCTAGATCGGAACTCAGAGCTTCCTGACTCCAGGTCCAGTGCTTCATCTCCTGGATCACCTAATTGGCATAGGCTTCACCAAATTGCTAAAGGGATCCAGGACACACAGGCCTGTCTTAAAGGAAGGTCTCTTAGGAGATACACTGTCTACCTGATATACTACTGGGGAGATCACAGGAAAAGAAGACATAGCTAGATGGTGGTCTGCACTGATGAAGGGAATATGCACACTGAGGCAGGCACAAATCCACTGATGTGATGCAGTGTTAGATAAAAACCCAAGCCTCTTTCCTAATAGTTTCATAATCTTAACACTTTGTTAACTCATATTATCATGGACATCACCTCAAACCTTTAATTCTGCAGCCATGCAGTTTATCAATCAAAGGTAACTTCAGTGGACTTTCTCTTTCTTAATTAATGATTAAAACAAATCAGTGTTCCATTGAGATAGCTTTATCTTTTTTCCCCTTCTAAATGGAAGGCTTATCTAGAAGTTGTTTTAACTTCAAACGAACATTTCATAATACTAAATTGCTGTAAGGTTTTATCAAGTGAAACAACATTGTTGTTTTCTTTCTGCCGTATCCTAGTATCAACATGAAAACACACTGATGTGGTCCAGGGGAAAGCCTGTAGGAAGTATGTTTTCTCCTTTCTGCTACCACATTGTTCAGAAAAGCACATCCTTTTTCAACAACAGATGTGAGAACCCTGGCCAAGTTGTTTTACTTAGATAAGACTACCATAGTGACCACTGATAGCAGTGTTAGTTGCCTGAGATTTATAAGATAATTAAATATATAGTGATCCACTTTCAAGGACTAATAATGATCCCTGTAATCAATTATGTTTGCTTTCTGAGGACCAGCCCAGCCAAGTATGGAGAGGTTTATTTCTTAATGATGAGTTCTTTGACTGTGGCAATTCATGGACCAAGTTTATTTATGCATATTTAACATAGCTGGTGTGGCCATTGTATGCTAGAATCTATGTACATGAAGGGTTTCATAAAGTCCTTGTGTACTTTAAATTTTAGGTTATAGGAATCAGAGAAAAAAATCCAAAAGTGGGTAGTGAATTTTTTTCTCCCATCCTATATGAGTATCAACTTCACTCATCATAAAACACAATTTACTTTGTCGCCTTTGACAACCATTTTTACTTAGTTACAGGATTTGAAAGGCAGTTCCACCACTACTGTCCACAGAGGTGGCTATGAAACATGTCAAGACATATATAACAGAGGTGCGGGTGTAGGCCTGAAGAAGAGACAGGGTACTGAAATGAATTTGGGACATGCTGTGTTTGGTGCCCTTCCTTTTATCGTGAAGGCAGATAGGCTAGTCTCTGAGAACCAATGGAAAGGAGACGTCTGGTGCTGGTGGCCTACTTCATATTGCTTAAGCCTAGATGAGGCAGATTATTTTGTGACATGCCATCTAGTTTTACAGTTGGGATGTTCACAAGATTGAGTGACCTACAGAATTCATCACTTAAGGTTTTGGGATTTTGCCCTTTAATGTCCACTTGTGCAAACTAATTTGTCTCTCTTAAAACCTAAATATTTGAGTCCAAGAAACTTCAGAATGGTGACTTTTGGGTAGTTGGCACAGGCAACATTCTAGTGGTCTGTAGTGCTCATAGTCATGGTCCATATTTCTATACGTGTACTGGTAATAAGAAATCTTTACCAATTATTGTTGTCGGTTGATCAGAACTCCCTCAGAGCTACAGTATTCTCAAATGATCTATTTAATAAGAAGTTGCTCACATAAAGTTATTTGAGCAATTAGAAAAGGACCCTCCTACTTTTGATATATAACCTATAGTGGAAAGGTCAAGATGTAACAATATTTTATCCTATTGGATGTGGGATGACTTGTGGATATAGTGGGTAAGTTTTTGCCTACACCTAGCATTTAACTGCCCTTTTGCCTCCATCTTGGATCTCTAAAACCTGCTTGTAATTCTGATATCTTTCTTGTATTTAACTCTTCTTTATTGTATAACTTTCTTCCCCTGTACAATTCATTATCAAATTATTTAGTTTCAAGCACTTGGAAAAGTGTTGGTTTCACCATAACTGCATGAAAAAATGGGTAAACTGTGCCTCTTCTCCCCTCATCTCAGTAGGGTTGTCCATTTTGGATGTGGTGTGATATCTAGCTTTAGGATCTCTACTTCATTGGTCTTCAGCCCTTTTTTGTTTTCTTAAAATAAGTTTTAAAGATATATTTTCTTTTTGCATTACCTACATTTTCCAGTATGTCCCTCCTCACACTCCTTAGAGAGCTATTCCTTCTAACAAAGAAGAAAAAGAGAAAGAAAAGCTCTGGTTATCTGCAGATTTCATACCTATAATCCTTCACCTCTGCAAAGAAGAGAGCCACCTTCCCTGTTGTCGTCCTTCCCATTTCCATTACTATTGCAATTGTGAATATTATTTTCTGGCTTTGCTTTTTCATATAAAAGTCTTCCCATGTTTCCCTGAATTCTGCATGTTCATAATTTCTCATGATTCAGTAATATTCCATTGCATTCATGGACCACAATTTATTCAGATATTTCCCGATGGATGAGCGTCTATTTTGTTTCTACTTCTTTGCCACTGCAAAAAGTATCGCTAGCAATTTCTCTTTCTGTGCATGTGGGGACTTTCTTTTCATCACTATCTCCTTGGGGCATATACCTAGCAGAGGCATCTCTGGGTCCAATGCTATGGGCATCTGAGTCACTTTCTTTGCAGAATTTTAAACTGCTTTCCACGATGGCTGGACCAGTTCACAACTCCAGCTTCAGCTCCAGATTGGTGTGCCCATCTTCCTACAACCCCTCAGCTTTGAGTATTCTCATTTTTGGTCATCTTCCTCAATTTTTTCAACTTAAAAAACCTAACAGGCATTTATTAAGCATCTCCTTTGTGTAAGGCATTGTTCCAGGTGCTGGAGATACAAAGACATCAAAAACCAGGAGAAGGCAGGGTGACAACTGGTAAGGAAAGTGGCATTCAGCGTCAGACAGATTGTGTGTGCCAGGGTTATACAGAAAGGCAAAACCAGGGATGCCATTCCTGAAGGGGATACTTAAGGGAAACAGAATGGGCAAACAACCATGCTCTCATGAGAAGGCTAGAGTCCAGGAGCTCCCGCCACTTGGAGTATGTGGGAGAGAGAGAGAGACAGAGAGGTAGGGGGAGAGAGACAGAGAGAGATGGAGAAGGAGGAGGAGAAGAAGAAGAAGAAGGGAGGAGGAGGAGATGAAGAAAGAGGGGGAATGAGTGAAAGAGAGCCAAAGAGGAGAGAAAGAGCCACAGAGAGTCACAGGCAGAGATAGAGAGATTGAGTGAGAGGAGGAGGAGGAGAGAGAGGATAGAGAGATTGGAACAAAGACAGACAGTCAAAAGCAGAGAAACAGAGAGAAAGAGATTGAGGGGGAGAAGAAGGAGGAAAGGAGGGAGAAAAAGAGAGTGAGATCGGGAGAGATGTGGTGGGGAGAGGGAAAGGGAGAGAGAAGAGAAATGCTTGGGTTAGGAACCTGGGGTCCAAAAGTCTCCTCTCTGATGTGTAGATGAGAACACACGCAGCAAGTAAGTCTTCCAAGGCAACCATTAACGGTTCATGGTGTGCCTCTCCCCCTCCCTCTTTTATCTATTATGCAGAAAGTGTGTGTGTGTGTGTGTGTGTGTGTGTGTGTGTGTGTGTGTGTGTGTGTGTGTGT
>NW_020954546.1:8670630-8711493 GCF_900497805.2 Vombatus ursinus | reverse complement strand
TGTGTGTGTGTGTGTGTGTGTGTGTGTGTGTGTGTGTGTGTGTGTGTGTATAATTTTCTTCTCAAACTTCCACTGTTTGAAATACTGCCTTGTTGTGGTGAGGATCAAGTTTGATTGCCAGGGCAGGTAAAACAAATGAAGCTGCGTCCTGGGCTGGTGCTGCATGTAAAATTCGCTAGTGTAGTTCTGAGAAGCTAGTTAGGCTTTGGTGCACTTGGGGGCATAATGAGAAAATCACTTAGGGCTTTTGTGTCTAGCTAAAGGAGCAAAACTTGAGAACCAGATTGTACATGTACCATATCCCCTGCCCAAAGAGAGAAAGCTTGGGACACTTTCCATTAGAACAAAAATCCTTTAAGTTGTTCAACTCTTTTTTCCTTTACTATTGAGAGATTTTGCTGTGACCTCTGATCCATGATAGGAGTTTGGGCATCGTGAAGGGGGCAAGAGGACTTGGGGGGGGAAGGGTTCTGACCAAATGCCCATTCCTCCCTTTTTCGCCCCCTTGGCCAGTGGTGTTACTAAATCGTGCTGCACAGGGCAATCCCGAGGGGAGAGGGGGGGAAGGACTTCTGTTTTAGATTACCAGGAGAATTTATTATGCTAGAAGGTCAATATTTACCTTGGCTTCAACTTGGTGAGTATTTACTTCTCCCTTCAATGAATCTTGATGCTGACTTCAGCAAAAGCTAATCTCTGTTTTTTGTCGACTGAATAGGATGCTCCAGCTTTTCCTATCAGCTGGAAAGTCTCAAGACCCATTTGCCAGCACCCTACAAATCAAAACAAAGAGACAGAGATATGGAATTATCACTGATGCTAGGGCTCCTGGATATTTGGCATTTTCCTTTCTCAACCAATATACTTTCTAGTTAGAAGAACCTTTTTGTCAAAGCACTTTCAAATCCACCACATGTCTACATCACTTTTTCACCCCAACATGATGACATGGGTATGTACGGAGCATGATATTTTTCTCAGTTGGCTGAGAGGGAAACAGAGGCTCAAAAAGAAATAAGTGATTTGTTAAATGGAATGAGAAGGAGCCCACAGCTTCCTTGTATTGTCCTGATCCCGAATCCACTCTTTCCATTCGATTGTGTGTGAGTGTAATGATTTTAGATTAACATGCAGACTTGAATGAAATTAAAGGCAGTGAGGATGCAGCCAGGAGCTTCTGTGAGAGGCGAGTATCCAAACCCTGGGGACAGTCATAGGCGGCTCCCTTGGCACCACTGAGCCTGTGTGTGTGTGTGTGTGTGTGTGTGTGTGTGTGTGTGTGTGTGTAAAAGCAGCTCACAAAATCAGTGACTATTTACTGAAGGAGAGTTTGGGAAGGTGACTCTGCCCTCGTTCTGCCAGACTCCCAGTGTCCTCTTTGATAGGACAGGGCTAGCATGAAGCAAGTGGAGCATTCATTGGTCTTTGAGTAATGGAGTGACTCCTCAGTGTGAGCCTTATGGGTGGCATAGGCAGGGGGTGAGGCCGTGTATGTTGGGGATGGGGGTGGAGTGGGTGAGGTGGAGGGAAGTTGGGGCCCACTGCATCTATATCATCTACATCATCCTTGCCTTTCTTCAACTGCTCTGTTCCTCTGGCTCAGGGAGAATTGATGGCATAGGAAAAAGGCGTCTGGGATGGCAGCTAACCTCCTGTTCCCTTACTGTTTGTTACACTGAAATGTAATGCCACTTCTCAGCAGATCTTACTAGGCACACAAAACAAGGAAAAGTGGAAACCATAACTCATACAAAATTACTTCGAGAGAATTAATCCCTCATTTACTGGGGCTTGGCCAACAGCCAGAAGGGGCACAGTTCAAATGCACCTGGGGGAAGGCACTTAAAATGCTCCCATGATCTACCATGTCTGCTCCAAATCTCTTGGACCTTCAAAGGATGGGGACCCTATTGCAGGTTATCAAGTATAGTATCTATGATTAGATGCTGAATTGAAATGCAATGAAGTTTGCTGTTATATTTTAAAAATACCCAGGTAGGGATTGAAAATGTTTGGAGGAAGAGTATAGGGTGGAATCCAGCAGACTGATCACTGTTCCTTGGAGGGCCTGGCCTGTGTCACTAACTACCTGTGTGACTCTGGGCAAGTCATTTGAATCTCTGGGCATAAAGTTTCTTTCCTCATCTCTATACAGGGGAAGATCCCAAGTATAGAGGAGAGCCTTCCCCACATGGGCCCCGAACATGTTGAGAGGCCCATTTGGGGCAAGGGCTCAGAGGGAGGCAGAAGAGACCTCTCTGGCCTCTTCTCTCCTCCCTCTTCAATAAGGGAGACTTTCAGTCCTTTCAGGAGCGGAAGGAGAAAGTTGGGGCTGGAGGCCACTCTGATCTCCTCAGAGAGGGGTTACTGAAATAGAAGTTAATCTACCTACTCCCTTAAATACTATTAGTCTAGGGCATATGACTGGTTCCAGTAAACTTCTGATGGTTTTGTCATTTTGGGGAAGAAGAAGGACCCCAAGTTCTACAGCCAAGGCTTGACACCTTACCCATTAAATACCAGTTCCACGAACACTGAGAATAGCAAAGACACTGATTTATCCAGATAGCAAAACAGAACTCGGAGACCTACGCAACAGGCTACATGCCAGTCAATACAGAGCGAAGGAACTCGCCATTCGGAGCAAGATGCCTTGGCTCAACCAAGACAGGGCGTCCTAGGTCTCCCTCACATGGAAAACTCGCCCTGGTCTCTCGTGTAGCAAACTGGGAATAAGGACATGATGTTTCCCCAGTCTTTTCCTTCAGTAACCGGAAGTGGGCTGCCCTCTTCCATCTTCTCCCTGGAAGCCAGAAGTGGCAAAACTTGGAGTCACGAAGATTTGAAGCTTGGAGAGTCGGAAGAGGACTCCCTCCCTGCCTTTCACCTCCCACCCTGCCCCTCGCCCTCCATCAATAAGGAAAGAGCCCTACACCGACGGGCTCGGGGTTTCATAAACAGAACAAAGTGGAGTGGACTGCCTCAGAGGGACTCTTTGTCTCTAGGCCTGTGATCCCCCCAAATCCCAGGTTAATCTGTCAGGCCTAGGGCAGAACAAGAGACCCTACAGCTCTTTTTGTAGAGGCTATTTTCTTAACTTCCATTCACTGCTTACCTTGCATTTAGATAGTCACAAAACGTGGCGCTCTGGGGCAGGACAGGAGTGTGTCCAACCCTCGCAGCTCTCAAGGGAAGTACTGGCTAAAAGATCAGATTGGGAGGGTGGAGGGCTAAAACAGAAGAAAATTCCTACCACGTCAGTGCCCAATGCTCCACTCCTTCCGCCTCCGCCAGCCAGTGGAGACCTAAAGTGGAAGGCGCCCTGCCTGGTGGCAGTCGAAGACCGGGCTTTTGTTGCTATGGCGTTGCGAACTGGGTAACTGGGCAAAAGTCACCTTCTTGTTCTCGGCCTTAGATTCCACCCTGTGTGAAGGAGGGGGTGCTTGAGGTTTGCTCCGGGACATTCTAAGAGCGCCAGCTAAAAAGGGGTAAAATGTAGGAGAGAAGATCCCTGCCTTATACGTGGAAGGACCTCCCCCAAATGGCGAAGATAAAGGACACGCGTTCAATCTGTAGCCCTTTGTGACTTTGGGAAAGTCGTTTCCCTCTCTGGGCCTCAGTTTCCACCCCTGGAAAATGAGGGAGTAGGACTAAATGATTTCTAAGGTCCAGCTCGGAATCTATATGATCCCGTGATCCTAAGCCGTTTCCCCTCTCTAGGCCTCAGTTTCCCTCCTTGGAAAATGACTGGGCCGGACTGGGCCTCTGAGGTCCCTTCTAGCTCTTTATCTACGAGGTTGGAGAGAAATCCGGGGTGCGGCCCCTTTGCCAAGCTGGTCTGGAGCGCACGGGGCCAGAGGGGAGCCGCGGGGGCAGGCGGTGGTGGGGCCGCCTCCTCCGGTCCCCGCCCACCTGCGCACCGCTGGCTCCCGGGCCTCCAAGGGTTAATGGAGAAACCCCACGCCCCTTTTGACGGACTGAGCGCAGCCCACCTCCCCGAATTTGAAAAGGCGGCTCCGGAGCCCGAGCCTGGCCGCGTGGGCGCTCTGAACAGCGTTGGGCATCTCTGCCTCGAGTCGGGACCCCGGGCCCAGAGGCGCCGAGCCCCTCGCCCTCGTACCCGGCCGGATCGCCGCCCCCCACTCCCTTCCCAGGTCTCCGGGGCTCCCCATGTCTCCCCCGTTCGGCGGAGCGGGGCGCCGAGGGGCGAGTCCTTAGTGGGCAGGCTGATTCGTGTGGGACCCCGGCCCCCTGCCCGCGATGAAGCTGTCCCTCTTCCTCCCCTGGGCGTGCTGCCTTTACGGCTGTACGGTGGGCACCGGCTTCCTCTACCCGTACCCGTCCGCAGCCCTGCAGCACAACTACCAGGAGCACGGCCCCGCACCTCCGGGCAGCGGCTACGCACACCGCCGGTGAGTGAGCTGGGGGAGAGCACTGCCCCTGCCCGGGCTTGGGGGTGGCCAGAGCGCCGCGGCTGCGGCACCTTTCCGGGGCTGGGCTGCTCCCCTGTCTCCCTGCTTTCCTCCCTCCTTCCCAGGCACCTTTTAGTCCATCCCCCCCCCCTCCCCGCGTCCTTGACGCGCCACGGAATGTAGACCTCACCAGTGGGAAGGAGTCAGGCGTATCCTGGGAACCAGCCCTGGGACCCAGGCAATGGGCATCGCGGGGCTGCCTGAGCGCTCTCCGGGAAAGAGAGGCAGGGGTTCTTGTTGGGGAAGACCACGGGAGTAGAGCTCTCGGGCTGGAGGCGACCTGGGAGCTCACTGAATCCATACTTCCTCACTTTACAGAGGAGGAAACTGAGGCTTGGGGACGGAGAAGAATGAAGGCCATTCTCAGACCAGGAAACACTGGTCAGTGAAGGAGGCACAGATGCTGGCCTGCTGATCCCGGCCGATTTCCCCAGGCTCTCCTGGGGACGAGCTGGGGAATCCGGGTTGTCATCACGCAGGGCCTTAGGTGCCCAGTGAAATGGGCAACAGGTGCGAATTCAGTCACCTGAGAATTTTTTTTACCAACAGCCTCCGAGAGGCTAACGCTGTCCAGGGAAGAACACGATCTGGAAATAAGGTCGTCGCCTCGGCTCGCTGCGCTTCTCTGTCCAATTTCGTTGGCCGCGAGGGGGAGCGCGTGCCATGTGCATAGTCAACATTAGTGGGTATCTCTTTAGAAGGCAATTCTTAGCCCGTGGTTTACCTGCAGCATTCCCTAGAAAAGATGAGAGCAAGCTTACGAACTCCCTTCTAATCTTGAGGCATTCCCTAGAGCGGGGCCTTCTCCCCCTTTCCTCAGGAAGTCAAAAACTAGAATCCTCTCCCCTGCCCCTCTTAGATCTTTTCTAAAGATAGCTGGAATCCTTATTAAAACAATGGAATTTCCCCCCCCTTTCTATGCAAGGCCTTAGAATCAGGAAATCTGTGCCTGAACACTTGGGGAACTGTGGCCTTTATGGCAACATATCATTCTGACAGTATCTAGACAGAACATTCTGGAGAAGTGATAGTTTTCCATTCTCCAACCCCCCCTCCCCACTTTCAACAGTTATTTAACAAACATTTATAAGACACTGGTGATTACTCAAAATGATGTGCTAGCCCTAGGAATTATAGTAATGCCACAAATACTTTATAAGCAAACACATACCATATGCCTATCAAACGCTGATGCTTCCCTATGAGGACAAAGTAGGAGAAAATAGAGGCTCCCTCAGCTTGGAAAACCTTGTAGATAAAGAGCTAGAAGGGAGCTGAGAGGCCAGCCAGTCCAGCCCAGTCATTTTCCAGGGAGGGAAACTGAGGCCTAGAGAAGGGGAATGGCTTGGGATCGCAGGATCATAGATTCTGAGGTGGAAGGGACCTTAGAGGTGTCCTCCTGAGAGGAGATCAGAAGCCGATGATGAACTTAGATTTTTTGTCAAATTTCAAAAGTTAGAAGAGGAGAGAGCCCCTTAAAACTTGAAGGTCATCGTAGGATTCTGAGGATGACAAATGAGAGGGTGGCATGCCAAGCTTGCATGGTGGGTAATAAGCGTGAAGCGCTTGACTCGAGATGAAAAAGTATGAAAAAGTATGTATGAAAAAGTAAATTCAGGAAGGATTCAGATGTTCACGGATGGTAGAGCCACAGTGGGTTAGGGGTTGTTTGGGACGCATCCGACAACCGTTTTGAGTCTGCTGTTACTGCCTAAAGCCAACCAGCCTTTGTTATCCCTGTTCAGATTCCCAGCATGTGGACGGATGGCACCACATATTATGGTGCAGGAGTATAGAATGAGGAATCATGAGTATTCCCTTCCCCCCACAGAAAAATAAGGTGTGAGGAATGTTTGGTCCAGTAATACTGGACACTTCCCACCCCCACCCCACTCCCTCTTTATTTCTTTAACTGTACTTACTTGGAGATGCTAAATTGCATCTTCCCCATTTCCCAGCTCCCTGACCTTCCAGAGTGAAAATACTGGTGGGAAGCCCAGCGTATTAAAGGAAGTCCTTATCAAATGAGTCTCTTTGATTTGCTGCTTAGGGTTCCTTAACAGATCTGATTGTTGAAAATAGCTCATGTTCTCTTTTTCCAGTTTGTGTGGAAGAGGGCAGCCTTGAAACCTCTGACCCAGGGAATGCAGAGTAGTATGATATGCTGGGGAAAAACTGGGACTGACCATCTGTGGCCTGCCCCATATATGACTGAGGCTCTCACTGTCACCCAAGAGCCAAGAGACATGTCCAAATCGATCTCAAAGTCTTCTAATGTTAACACAAGAATGACTGGAGAGTACCAAATCATAATAAATCTGGTTTATAAACTGGAGTTCACCCTTTGCAGAGTATGCTTGGTCAACTTTTATTGACAAAAAAATGGAAGGCAGAGCGAAATATGAACATTGTTTTGAAGGCATAAAGAATTTTGATATTTGGAGGATGGATCTGTAATATTTTATTTAAAAAGTATAATATCTCTAATTTACTGAGTAGATAAGAGAAGCAGACCTTAGCTGAGTAGGTGACCCAAATTATGTTACAAAATCTTCTTTAGAAAAAGGGAGCCCTCTTGTAGCCTTGTCTTTCCCCATCATTGAAGTCATTACTAAAATCACATTTTAGGGACGTGATTGGGTGTTATAGAATTTAAAAATCCAGATTAGACACAGTTCTTGCTCCTGAAAAGACTTTATAATCTGATCAGTATTGATGCCAAGAGCATATAAAGAAAATTACGTTAATTTGAGGTAAAGATTAAGTTCTAAGGGTTCATATGGTTTCATTTCTGAATTGCTTAGAAATATGGCAGTTTGCATTTGATGTTTGGGGTTTCCCTACCTTTTAAAACTGCTGTTAAGAGTTTGGTACCACATAGTTTTCAGGAATTCAGAGATTGGACATTTCATTCAGAATGCCTTTTGGGAGGATTGGCTTTGTGACCTGTAGTCCTGTGGATTTTTGCTTCCTTATCTTTATTTCGTTCCATTCTCTTGCTTCATGAGTCTTTAGTTACTTATTATACCAAATCTAATTTCCTCTGTGTTGGCTTTGAGGCTGTCTACCAAGTAGACCTTTCCCATTGTGCTGGCCTCATTTCTCATTAGTAATCAGTTAACAAGAATTTATTAAGCACATACCACATGTACATATTTAAACATATGTCACATAGGCACTGAAGATATAAACCCCAAAATGAAATAGTTCCTGCCCTCAAGGAGCTTACATTCTATAGGAGGAAATGACACATGCAGTTATAAATATATACAAAACAAATACATGACAATTTTTTGGGGGGGAGAATCTTAGCAGCTAGGAAATCAGGAATAAGTTTGGTATAGAAAGTGACATGTTAGCTGAGTTTTGAAGGAAATTAAAGACTCTAAGAGATGAAGGTAAAGAGCAAGTATATTCCAGGTAAGCAGTGGGGACAGACTGGACAAAGGCTCTGAGATAAGATATAGCAAAGCAAAAGGTCCAATTTGGCTGGACCAAAGAGTGCATTATGGGGAGAAGGTCTAGCAAGGTCAGAAAGTCAGGTTGGAGCTCAGTTGTGAAGATTTTCAAGACTAAACATGGCAGAATTTGTATTTGAAGCTCCTGAAGTTTGAAAAGGGAAGTGACGAGGTCAGATCTTTGCTCTACCTTGGCAACTGTGTGGAAGATGGATTGTCTCCAGGGAAGTGACCAGTCAGGGAGATCAATTGGGAGACGCTGCAATAGTAAGTACAAGTGAGAGGTAAGACAACTAGGTGGTGAAGTGCATGAGCACCGAGCTTGGAATCATGCAGACTCATCTTTATGGGTTCAAATCCAAACTAACCGTGTGACCCTGGGCAAGTCGCTTAACCCTGTGTGCCTCAGTAAAATACAAACTCTGTAAAATGAATTGGAGATGGAAATGGTAAACCACTCTAGTATCTTTGCCAAGAAAACCCCATGAACAATAATGGTCCATGGGGTCGTGAAGAATTGGACACGATAAACAACAACCTCTTTTAAAACCAGTCTTCTCCAGAAAACTTTCCCTAAAACCATCTGGTCTTTTCAGAAAGTGTTCCCCTAAAATCTGAAAATTCCGTTGGCCTTATTTAAATTGTTTGTTTTTATATTCCTTTAAGTGCCAGTAAGTCATATCCGATCCCTTGTCTTGCTTCCTAACTGGACTGCAGATTTCTTGAGGGCAGGCCTAGACCTGGCCTTTTCCCCTCTCCCTTATGTCTCCCTGTAGTGCCCAGGTGTACTAGACTTTGCGTATAGTGAGCAAATGATAAGTGTTGATTAGTCTGCTCACTCAGTCTTTTTAATAGTTCTCAAGTTTGAAAAGAAAGTCCTGCATGTTATGTTAATGACTAAAGTACTTGTGTTCTAATACCACAGTGGAAAGATAGATGGATGTTGTTAGTAGGTTGTACGAGACATCATCAATGATAATAGCTTAGTATAGGAAGTGGAATAAAAGGTGTCATCAAGGACATGTGTGATAAGAAAAGAAGGCCAGCCTCTATCATGCAGCACGTTCAAGGGACAGACGGACTGGATGTTGTACTGTTATCTGAGAAATATTGAAAAGATCTAGAGAAGGGGGTTCTTAACCTTTTTTATGTCATGGACCCCTCTAGTCATCTGTTGGAGTCTTTGGATCCCTCTCCGGAATCATGTTTTTCAATGCATAAAATAAAACACATAGTATTACAAAGAAAACCAATTATATTGAAATATCATTATCAAAATATTTTTTAAAAGTTCACAGAACCCAGTTAAGAACCCAGTATGTATAGGAAGGTCTCTGATGTTGGGTAGCTCCTGAATGGAGGAATTACAGAGGTCACTGAACAAGAATTGCAAGGTATAGAAAGCATGGATGGGTTGCAATCTGGACTGTTTGCTGGAGGGAGTACTGATAAAATTATAGACCTGTCAGAATACTGGAGGTGTTTCTTTTCATAGTTTAAAAATATTTTAATTTAAAATTTCAATGAGTAAGTATTGGCTTTCTTTCCTTACTCTCCAGTAGAAAAGAAAAATAAAACCTTGTTACAGATACGCAAAGTCAAGCAAAGCCATTTCCTCCTTTGTCCATGTTCACAAGTGTCTGTCTTATTCTGCTTCCTTACCTCCTTCACAATATGGTTTGTCAGTGTGCTGACCAGAGAGTTCCGTGACTTGATAATATTGTTGTTATTATGTGACTTGTTCTCCTGGTTGTGCTTACTTTACTCTGCCTCAGTTCATACAGCTTCTCTCAGGTTTCTCTGAAACCATCTTTTTCATCATTCCATAAGGCACAATTGTATTCCATCACATTCATGTACCATAATGTACTCTGCTATTCACCAATTAATGGGCACCCCCTTTGTTTCCAGTTCTTTAACCGCTACAAAAAGAGTATCTATAGATATTTTTGTATATATGGATACTTTTCCTCTTTCTTTTATCTCTTTGGGAGTTTAGGCCTACCAGATGTATTACTGGGTCAAACAAGTATGCACGGTATAGTAACTTTTGGGGCATAGTTCCAAATTGCTTTCCAGGATGACCTGACTAATTTATAATTCCAGTAGGATTACAATAGTTTATATGTTTTCTAGTAGCCCCTTCCACAATTGACATTTTTTCATCATTTTTGTCAATTTAATTGTTTTAGACTCTTCAGAGTTGTTTTAATTTGCATTTCTCTAATTATTAGTAATTTGAAGCTTTTTTTATTTCTGTGTGGCTGTTGAAAGCTCGGGTTTCTTACTTTAAGAATTTCCTGTTTTTAAGTTTTGACCATTTATCAGTTGGGGAATTGGTTATTTTTTCTTATAAATTTAAATCCATTCCTTATATGTACTGGAAATGAGACGTTTATCAGAATCTTGCTGCAAATATTTTTTCCTTAGTTAACTGTTTTGCTTCTAATTTTAGCTGCATTGGTTTTGTTTCTGCAAAAACTTTTAAACTTTACATAATTAAAATCATTCATTTTATCTTGTGTTCCTCTGTGTCTCTTGTTTAGTCATGAACTTTTTCCCTCTCCATAATTTCTTCATCATTCTTCTAAATTCTTTGTGACGTGATCTTTTATATCTAAGTCATGTATCCTTTGAGGCTTGTCTTGATATGTGGCAAGAGGTATTGGTCTAAATCTAATTTCTGGCAGACTGCATTTAGTTTTTGTGGCAAACCCTGTTACTTCTGAGAAACCTAGGCAGCAGCCTCATACCTGAGTGTAAAGCTGTAACACTGAAGGAGTCATAGTGGGGTCACAGACTTGGAGCTAGACAGAAACTAGTCCAGCTCCCTTATTTTGTAGATGAGGAAACTGAGGCCAGGAATGGTAAAATGGTTTATCCGAGGCCATTGAATGTAAACGTGTGTGTAGGGACATGTACATGTATGTACTTATACATATGGGTGTATTTATATGTACACATATATGTAAATATAAAAATAGAGATTGATAGAATTTCTGTGGCACTTTAAGTTTCAAATCCAGTGGCCTCTTCACTGCCCTGGGATCCTCGTCCTAGGCGTGGGTCTGATACGCAGCACTTGTGTACTTCTTTGCTGTACTCACTACCTGCTCTTCCTACGTAACTTTTTTGAGTCACTTTAAAGGTACCATGGGCGTTCTGTAGTTTAAGGGATTTGACCTAGGTGTGGGATGGAAAAAGAGAATATTTCTTGCAAAAGTCTTAAGAAGCCCTAAATTTAAACTCCTGATGCAGCAGTTTCCAAATCACCGGACTTTCTCTGTACCCCCTTTCTATTATTTTAAAATCCATTCCCAGAGTAACAATTCTTTCGGCAGGAAGAATATGCAAACTTGAGATTTCTCTCGTGCCAAACTAGCCCAACACTTCATTAAAGATACAGAAGGTCTAATGTGTTTGGTGTGAGCTGGACACCATCCAATTGTGCCCGGAGCAGAGGAAGGGAGTGAGAAACACTAACCGTGACTGGATTTTTGAGAATGTTAGTGCAAAGTGTCCAGGGATTTTTGTCGACTATCATATGGAAATGTGTATACTTCATCCACTTCTCATCTTTGAATATTTAGGAGTCCAAAACCTTCCTAACCCAATCTTCCTTCTCACCTCCCCGAAACCAAATCCGAGAAGTTTCCTTTGGGGGCCTTTAGAGGGACCACCTTGAAACAAGTGAATCTGCATTAATATGTAATACTCGAGATGAGAAGCATGTAGACCATAGTACTTTCTTTGTTCATGTGACCAACCATCTTGATGCAGAATACTTAGGGTAGGGATGGAGAAGAGATTTCTGGCTTTCTGCCTTTGCCTTATTCTTGATGTGTCTTAGACAATTTGAATGGCTGCTCGATTTCGGTTGATTAACATATGTTTATGAGTACATGCTATATGTAAAACCCTGTGTACTAAGCACTGTGGTGGATACTGACATAATGTGCTTGTTCTCCAACACTTAACTGTCAAGGAAGACAGACACAATATACACATTTTAAAAGGGATCAACTGACACATTTATTGAACACCTACTATATACTAGGTGCCTGAGGTACAAGTACAAGGAATCATAGTGCCCACTTGTGAGGGGCTTCCACTACAGTGGGGATACCATCCATTGTCTTCTGTTGTTTATCGAGGACCCTCTGAGAGGTACAGACAAGAGAGTGATCACTGTAGGATGGGGGTGATTAATAGAGGTTTCTTGGGAAAGGAGCTCCCCTTGGGGCCCAGAATTATTTCCATGCAGGTTTTCAGTGAACTAGCCTGAGGGGCCCTCCCCTAAGGAGGAGGACCGAAACTTGCTAATCTTGGGGGGAAACCAGCACATCCAAGGACAAAGCAACCAAATCCCAGTTGGTTTTTAGGAAGCACACCATCACTTTCTCACGCCCTCTGCCAACCTGTTGTGGTGTTAAATAATTTCCTTTTGTCGCAACCAACATTTGTGTTTGCTGATATGAACTCTGAGTTCATGAAGATAGAAAGTCAAGAGCTTTGACTCAGTTGGAAATGCCAACCCTGTTTATCTGTAAGACCTATGGTCTTACTTGACCTTGGGTCCCAAACTCAGTCTCTCCAACTCTCCTCTCTTTCCACACATCTTTTATTCTACTGAGAAGATGGAGGCCTCCGGGATTCTTTCTGTGTAAGCCATCCTCTCCTATGAGGTGGCCTTGCTAAGGCTAACCCCTTAACTTATGCTCTTTACCCAGTCCTCATCCATCTCCCTTCCTGAACCTTACATTATCAATCATTCCCTCTCCCTCCTTCCTTCTGCCACTCTTTCTTTCTCCTCCTGCCTCTCTTCCTCCTTTTCCTTTCCCTGTCTTCCCTTTCCCTTTCCCAAACAAGGATAGCTCTCCTCATTCTAAACACCAAGCAAACCCCAAACTCCCGAACAACCTAAATCCCTTCCTCCTTTGACTCTGTATAGCCCTTTTCCCCTTCAGTGATAAGTTTCTAGGAAGACAAGTTTTCTGACTCTACTTGTTGGCCACTTCCTCCCATCACTCTTTGCAGCCTGTCTTTGTTTCCAGCCATTCTAGTGATACTGCTTTTTAAAAGATTATCAGTGACCCTACCAACTGAAACGGCCTTTCCTTAGTACTTGGCCTCTTGGCTTTTCTGCAGCATTTGGAGCTATTGACCAACTTTCTCTTGATACTCTTTAGGCTTCTGTGATATTACTCTTTACCCAGCTCCTACCTGTTCAGTCCTCCCTGGGTTCCACTGCTTCATCTTCCTCCTCTTGCCCCCTAAACATGAGGTATATGGGGTGTTAAGGGAGGGCTAGCACCTCCAGTGTGAGGGCTTGCCGAGGCCTTTGTAGGGCTGCTCATCTACCTTTGGTATCCAGCTGTCACAACTCTGACCTGTGGCTCCAAGAAGCTGCAGCATGCTCAGTGCCCACACCCTGGTAAAACTCTCTCAGCGTATGGGCTAAACCAGGTTGAGGGTAACTCATCAGTGAGTTAGGGGCATGTGAAGACTGCCCCTGGTGGAGTGGGTAGAAGAGAACAATTGGTTCCAACGGCCATGAAGGCCGCAGAAGCAGGCGCAGTGGAGCACTCGGAGCTTGGTCAGACGTGGGAGATGCCAAGGTCATCCCCTGCACCCCGGGCCATCACCAGTCATCCTGACTTTTGTCCTGTCACTGGACTTCAGTGGCTCTGGGAGAGAGTGTGGCGATAACTTTGTGCAGCTCCACCTCACGTAGATCCAGTTCACGTGCAAGTCATGATATCACCCATGATGTCATTGGTCTTTGTAAATTAAGGATGAACTACAACAAAAAGGCTTTCCACATCAGAATTTAGCGTGCCTTTTCTGCCTTATATCATGCATTCTTTTTTCCCCCTTCATACCCTTTGTTCTGGCCAAAATGAACCACAAAGCTATCTCCTTCCTTCTTCTTTGTCCTCTACTCTCTCATCTCCGTGTGTTTATGTTTGCCTCCCTTGCCTAAAATGTTCTCGGTTCTCATCACCACCTCTTGAAATCTCTTCATTCTTTTTTTTTCCTCTTTCTTCAAGATACAACTTAAATATTGCCTCCTCTATGAAGATGAGTACTTTGTTTTATGGGTTGCCGTGGCTACAGTGATTAATTATCTAGTAACTGGCCTAGTGCATACTCTTCCAGCATGATGGAATCTGCTAGAACTGAAATTTTCTTTTTTTTAAAAAAATGGTATTTTATTTTTTCCAATTCCATGTAAAGACAATTTTTAACATTCATTTTTACAAAATTTTGAGTTCCAAATTTTTCTCCCCTTCCTTCACCTTCTCCCTTCCTAAGATAATGGTAAGCAATTTGATATAGGTTTTATATATACTCATATAAATATAAAATCATGTAAAACATACTTCCATATTAGTCCTGTTGTGAAAAAGACCAAAAGAAAAAGCCATAAAAAAATAAAGTGAAAATCATATGCTTTGATCTTTCTCTGGATGTGGAGAGAGTTTTCCATCATGAGTCCTTTGGCATTGTCTTGGATCATTGTATTGCTGAGAATAGCTAAGTTATTTTACTGTGTACAATGTTCTGCTGGTTCTGCTCACTTCACTTAGCATCAGTTCCTGTAAATCCATGTTTTTCTGAAATCTGCCTGCTCCTCATTTCTCATAACACAATAGTACTCTATTACATTCATATACCACAACTTGTTCAGTCATTCCCCAGTTGAAGGGCATCCCTCAATTTCCAGTTCTTGGCCACCACAAAAAGAACTACTGTAAATATTTTTGTACAAATAAGTCCTTTTCCCTTTTTAAAAAATCTCTTTGGGATACTGACCTAGTAGTAGTACTGCTGAATCAAAGAGTATGCCCTTTGGACACAGTTCCAAATTGCTCTCCAGAATCAAGGATCAAGAGCTGGAATTTTCTTAGGCTACTTTGGATTTGTTCTTGCCCTTAGGGAATTCTTCATTATGACTATGTACTTGCCATATCATAGCTACCGTCTGAGGTTCTAAGCTTTTTGGGGACAGGGATTGAATCACTTACCCCTTTGTATCCACCATCACATGGCACAGTGTCTTACACATGGTAGGGGCTTTACAGACTTGCTGAATTGAATTGCGCCTCCCCTCTGCCCTCCCTGTCATACCCATACTGGGGAGACTGGGCAGAGGTGATGGGCATGAGATGTGTGTGACCTGGGGAGAAAGGAGAGGCTTTAAGGCTTTGTTCACTTCTGGAAGCAGGAGGCAGCCGCTGTACCCTCCCTGACGGATCCAGTTTGCATTGTCTAGCCAGGGAGAATGAGAGAAGTTTGGAGGGGGGATGAGGTCTACGCTGGACTCTCCTACCCACCCCTGTGGTTTTTTGGTTGCACATTGAGGCTCCTAGCTCAAGGAGGTCACAGATACTGGAGGGCACCCATGACTTGCAGTGATTTTTTTTTTAGTGCCAGTCCTCACTCTCAAGGAAGATGATACTTTCTTTCATATCTGCCAGTGGTGGTCTGGGTCTCTGCCAGTCCCTAACAACATCTGGCATTTTTATCATTCTTTCTCCTTTAGCAGGGCTTATCTGCCTATCGTGCATGTCTCTTTCCCTGTCTGCAATGATTTATTTGGCTACAGGACTGCCTCGAGGGCTCGTTCATCCTAGGCAATTCCATTTAAGTTGTGATCTGATCCTGCTGGACTGCAGCCTCGGCTGCTTGGCTCTTCTCCATTGTCTGTGGCTAGTGATGAAAATGAGAGCAACCCCCCCTTCCCCCCAAGTTCTTCATTCAAGTTTAGAAAATACTTCCCTTTTACTCCCTATCCCCACCTGAATCTGGATTACTCCGTGTTAACACAGCTTTACAAGGATCTGCACATAAGCATTAATGCAAACATTCCCAAACTCTGCCAGGACATGTCATGGCTTTGTTTGGGAGGGAAGCTGAGTGTCACCATTGAAGGGTGCTGTGTCAGCATATTGGGGTTCTGCTGATTCTCCGTTCCCTTGGAGCTGCTGCCCTCTGGCCTGCAGTCCAGACCTGTTTTGGTGACCCGGCCTCAGTCCACAGGCTCTGTGGAGAGGTTGCTGGGACACCACTCTGCCTAAACAGGAGGGGACGAAGGGTTAATCACGAAATGATGCCTCCCAGTCTGATGGAGAGAGCCCTGGATTTCAAGTCAGAGGACCTCAAGGTTCTGACCCCCGTCCTGTGCTGTATCATATCGGTAACTCTCTGAGCCTCACTTTCCTTATCTGTAAAATAAGGTGGTTCTGCTTAATGGTCTCTCAGCTCCCTTCCCAGATCCTAGGACCACCCTATGGAATAAGTTTCTAACAAAATCCCAAAGGCTTAAACAAAAGGGATGGGGTGGAGGAGAAAAGCAATTGACGTAAAAGGCTGAAGTTCTTTAAAGTTGATGTATGAAGAATTATTAGTCTAGGCCAGTGAACAAATACAGCTGCACTGGTTCATCCCTTCCAAAAGGCAAAGCAAAAAATGTGGGAGAATATTGAAATCTTGCTCAGCTTCTCAAACTGAAAGACATTTTTTTAAAGTTCTTTAAAACGAGAGGAATGAATTAGATTCCCGCACCCCCTTCAAGTTTCCCTTTCCATGGCCAAATGATTTCATTTGACCAAACCATGGTCTCTCTGACTGTCTTGCTGAATCCTAGTTCTTCTCTCTTGCTGTATTTATTTGCCAAAGGGAATGAGACTCTTCTTTTTTCTTACTTTAATCTATCTTAGCTCTCATCCTTCTCCTGGGACTTGCTATCTGATGTCTCTTTTGCAAGAGGGGTCTTAGTTCAAGGTTGGGGAGGGGGGACAGCTGATTTTGGCCTGTACCATCCACCTGTCTTTGCACATGGTGGTGATGACACTTGTTTTCGGAAGCTTATACTGGGCTGAGTTGTTTGTGTAGTTTCACTTGAAGCATTAAATTTAAGGATACTTTATTATCTTCAGCAATCAGCTTATGTCTTTTAATCCTGTTCTACAATGCACCCCCTCCCCCCATTTTGAATCTAGCTGTCTGCTTCCTATGGATATTTCTCTCTCATCTGCTCTGAATTTCTACCACATTGGGGCCTGGGGGCTGGCTGGGGGATGGGACAGATCTCACCATGAAAGGTCTCTGCCTCTCCAGTTTTATACCAATGAAATCTGATTATAGCCATCATCAGGGGTAGCCTTAATGAGCAGAACCTAGAGTACAAACAGGGATAGCAGTGGGCAGGGAGAGGGGTTATCAGCAATTCATAGAATCCTGGAAGTTCAGAGTAGAAAGAGATCTTGGAGTCCATCCAGTCTAACCTGTCCCAGAACAGGAATCCCCCTAGGATGTCCCTGTCCTGGGCTCGGTCAGCATCTCCCCACTCTGTGGGGCTGCACCTTCCATTGCTGTGCATCTCTAATTGTCAGGAAGTTTTTTCCAATGATCCAAATCTGCCTCCTGGTATCCTGCCGGCACCCCTGGTCATGGCTGTGCCCAGTGGGGCCGGCCCTGTGAACTTCCCAGGTAGAGCAGTGGCGGGGCAGAGGTCAGCTCTTGGGCTGCCAACTTTTACCTGCTTTTTTCCCTTTTTTCAAATGTGTCCTAAGCACTTCTGTCTGAAGCATTTCTTGGAGTGTGTTTTGTCGGCTCTGATTGCTTCATATGAATCACTCTTGTCTCCCTCGTAAACTGAGAGCTTCTTCAGGGTGGGGGTGGTGCTGCCGTCTTCATCCCTCGGGCCCAGGGCCAGAGGCTGAATACAGAGGAAATAGTCAGGGACCTTACGGGCAGCCCTCGAAGATGGTGAAGGACAGAGCAGACGCTGAGAGTCATGCGGAGGTTGGATCTCCTTAGCAGGAGTTTCCGACCAAAAACTTGATGAGACGCCTCACAGATAAGGAAATGAGCTCAGAGTGGTGATGTATTTACTCAGGGTCACATGTCCACTCAACCCATTGGGTTGGAATTTTAACTCAGATCTTTCTGAAAGTCTAGTTATTGTTGTTTTTTCTCCAGTAGGCCATGCTGTCCCCTCATTCAAAACTTGCTGACAGATGCTGTGAATAAAGGCATGTTGTGGTGGCTCTTGAGCTTGGAGGGACCTTGGCCGGTTATTCTGGCCTCTTCATCTTTAGTGGAAGATCTGAAGGCCACGCAGGGAAAGCGATTTGCCTGAGGATACACAGCTTATAAATACCGGAAGCAGGATTTGAACCCAAGACTTCTGATTCTAACCCCAGGACTCTTTCCACTACATCTCATTTTTGTTGTTCAGTCGTTTCGGTCGTGTCTGACTATTCATGACCCCATTTGGGGTTTTTTGGCAGGGATACAAGAGTGGTTTGCCATTTCCTTCTCCAGCTCATTTTATAGATGAGGAAACTGAGGCAAAATGGGTTAAGTGACTTGCCCAGGGTCCCACAGCTAGTAAATATCAGAGGCTGGATTTGAATTCAGGAAGATAAGTCTTCCTGCCTCTGGGCCTGGCACTCTGTGCACAATGATGCCACCTCACTGACCCACACCCTGTTTTACTATCTCTGTATTTGAATGCTGAAAATCTGACTGACCCAGCCAGCAGGCAAAGAAGAGTTGAATTCTGGCCCTGGTGCCATCTCTGGATTGTTTGGTAATAAAAGTAGCCATGATAAATAGTGAGGAGGCATCACCTGTCTGGGTGAGAGGGCTAATGTCAAGGCCTCAGTCCCACATTCGACAGAAGAACCCCGAACTCTTCAGAATACATGGAAAGTGACTTCTGTTTTAAGTCATTTGGTGCAGTTGGCCGCTTAGGCTGGATCTGGGACTAGGGCAACCAGATGTGGGGACAGCTGGCTCAGCTATGGAAACAGAATCTGCCCCCTGTTAATCACAGAGCAATTACCACACCCCAGAGGGGAACAGAGAAAAGGATGGAGTTTGTGTTACTGTTGGCCAGGAATTGGGGATTCATTGGTCTCAGATATCAGCCCATGGCTACATCCCTTTGGTAGGTGGTATGAAGATTGAATTGACTGGGATCCACAGGGAGTCTGAGTGGTCCCCCTTCTCCCCCACACCAACATATGCTACCCAGTCCAGTGCCTGTTGAAGGAATAAAACTTGGCCTTTGCCAAATGAGGAAAAGACCATTCCTTGAGGAACCAGGCAAATCCTCCCAAGAGGGACTTTTACTTTGTAAAATAAGGGTTTTTTCTTCCAGCAAGAGCTGATCCCCAGGTATTATGTGACAAGTGGGAATTTGAGCCAAATGTTGGTGTTTACTTTCCACTGTCAGGTAAGAAATGATGGAAATACACCCCAAAGTGAGTTCATGGCCCCTTAGCCACAGGCAGAATGTGCCACAGCCAAAGAAGTATAGTGCCAAGTGCACTGAATCAGGAGGGGCAGGGAATCAGCTTCGCAGGGCAAGTAATCAGCAAACTGGCAGAATTGGTTAGGCTCAAGATTTGACTTTGGATCGCAGCTTGACAGACTTGTGGCTGACTAGCCTCTGGGGTCCTTTCAAACTGAGGCCACACCTGGGTCCTATGTCAGCAAGCCTTATGGCTCACAGATGTCAGTAAGGCCTGGCACCTGCTGCTGCTGCTGCTGGCTCCTTGAGGGTGGGGTGCTTCCAAATGGCAGATCCCAGGAAAGGAAGGGAATGTTTGTTGTTGCTGCTTTCTCTGGTCTCAGCCTGCCTGCACCCAGAAAGGGCTTTTACTAGACTGACTGATTAGCCCGCGAGACCCGAGGGATTGGCTGGGAGGTCATGACTCTGCTGCTTACAGGCTGTGACTGTGGCTTGAGCTGAGCTTTGCTGGGCAATGTCTGCCAGTAATAATCGACATTTTCATGATGCTTTAAAATTTGCACAATGCTTGATAGCTATATTAATCAATCAGTAAACATTTATTAAGCACCTACATTGTGCCAGGAACTATGCTAAGTGCTAACATAAGAAAAGAGGCAAAAAGACTGCCCTCAAGGAGCTTACAATCTAATGTTAGAGGCAACGTGCAAATAAATCTATAAAAAGCAAGCTATAGAAAGGATAAATAGGAAAATAATGAGCAGAGGGAAGGCACTGGGACCAAGAGGGGTTGGGGAAGCCTTCCTGTAGAAGGTGGGGTTTTAGTTAGGCCTTGAAGGAGTCCCAGGGAGGTCAGTAGTCTGAGTAGAGGATGGATAGTGTTTCAGGCATGGAGGACAGCCAGAGAAAATGTAAAGAGCTGAGAGATGGAGTGTCTTGTTGGAGAACAGTCATGAGGCCAAAGAGTATGTGGATCAAAGAGTATGCCTCCAGAGTAAGGTGTAAGAAGATTGGAAAGTTAGGAAGGGGCTAGATTATGAAGGGCTTTGAATGCCGAACAGAGCATTCTGTATTTGCTCCTGGAGGCCATAGGGAGCCAGTGGAGTTCACTGAGTAGGAGGTGGCGTGATCAGACCTGTGCATTGGGAAAATCCCTTTGGTGGTCGAATGGAGGACGGACTGGAGTGGGAAGAGACTTGAGGCAGGCAGATTCCCTCCAGCAGGCTATTGCAGTAGTCCAGGGGTGAAGTGACGGGGGCCTGGACAAGTATGGGGCAGTGTCAGAGCGGAAAAGGAAGCGTATGCGAGAGATGTTGCAAAGGTGAAGTTGACAGGCCTCGGCAACAGCTTGAATATGGAGGGTGAGAGATAGTGAGGAGTCCAAGATGGTTCTGAGGTTGTGAGCCTGAGGGACTGGGAGGATGGTGGTGCCCTCTCTAGCAATAGGGAAGAGGTGGGGTTTAGGGGGAAGGAGAATGAGTTCTGCTTTGGACATACTGAGGTTAAGGTGTCTCTTGGACATCCAGTTTGAGATGTCTGAAAGGCAGTTAGGTATTCCAGATTGGAGGTCATCAGAAAGATTGGGGCAGGACAGGTAGATTTGAGAATTGTTAGCCTAGAAATGGTCATTAAAACCATGGTAGCTGATGAGCTCACCAAGGGAAGTAGTATAGAAGGAGAAGAGAAGAGGGTCCGGGCTGGAGCCCTGAGGGACACCCGTGGTAAGGGGGTGTGATTTGGAGGAGAATCCAGCAAAGGAGACTGAGAAGGAATGGTCAGAGAGGTAGTGGAAGAACTAGGAGAGAGAGGGGGAGGTGTCCTGAAAACCTGGAGAGAAGAAAATATCACGGAGGAGTGATCAACAGTGTCAAGGACTATGGAGAGGTCAAAGGGAATGAGGACGGAGAAAAGGAGGTTAGCTACAAAGGGCAGACTAGATATGACACTTAGCAGGGATGGGAGGACAAAACAAGGGTTTTTTCAGGATGGGGAAGACATAGCCATGTTTGTAGGCAGTGGGAAATGAGCCAGGAGAGAGGGAGAGATTGGAATTAAGTGAAAGTGGGGATGACGGAGGAGGCAATCTGTTGGAGAAGATGGGATGGAATGGGAGTGCTTGGGCAGGTAGAGGAATTAGCTTTGGTAAGGAGAAAGACTGCTTCATTGGCATGTGAGAAGGAAGAAAGAAGGGCAGAAGACTTCTGAATGACAGGAGATGAGTAAGAGCTATCCAAGGGTCTAAGGGAAGGGGTAACTCGACCTTTGCAAGAGCAGAGGGAGTCTTTGAACATAGAGTTGTTTCATGCTCTCTATTTGTACCCAGCACCTCGCCCATATCGAATAGGGCCTTTATATGTATAAATGCTCCTTTATTGGTAGCAGTGGTCATATGGCTAGTGTGGGTAGGAGGTGGTATTCAAGCCCAGGTCTTCTCAACTCCCAAGTCAGGTTCCCCATCTGCCAGGCTGCCCCAAAACTTCTTTAGAGCCTTCTGCACTCATTTTTCCCAAAGCAGTAAGACTTAGTATTAATTAGGCTGTCTAAAAGATCACAACTCTTAAATACCCATACTTAACAGATTATTCAGCTAGTGAATCTCAGTTTTCCGTTGAGGCCTATGAAAGGAGCAATGGGTTTTGTCAAAAACCAAACGTGAATAATTAATTTCACATGCCTCTGTACCTCACGATGAGCACTGAGCATTGCGGTTCAGCACTACGGCCTGGGACGCTCTCCTAGCAGGGAAGACGGTTTTTCTCTGCCTTTGTGTTGAATGCTTGTCTTTGTGCTCCATAAACTATTGCTTCCCTTTCCATTTGTGGTCTGCATTGTTGTCCTTCTTGTAGGAGGTGTATGGAGGTGTTAGCTCTGGTACTTCAGTGCTTGCGGCCCTCGGTGCCGTGGTACACACCACCAGGATAGGAGGTGGTCCTGAGCTCAGGGAGTTCCCAGGCCTGGTCAAGTAGGAGGTGACAGGAAGAGGAGCTTGCTTAAGAGGTGGGAGGGAGTTTGAGGATGAATCTGTTTGCTCCTTTGTAAATGGAGGGAGTGGAATTAGACATTCTCTAAGGTATCTTCTCTTCTGTGTGTGAATAATTGAGGTGAATTTAAGTACAGATTCACAATTGGTTATTAAAGAAACATGAAAGTGGCTTGTGTTTTACTGGTGTCATCCCCAGCTCAGCCTATTCTAGTGATGTGAGCTTTCCAATTCCTTTCTAAAGGGTTTTTGGGGAGTCCCTTCTACCCACTTTTTAATACCTGTTGATTCTTGAACTTGTAAGCCTGGAGGACATCTTTAAATAACCCAAATGTGTAACTCAGAAGGAGCAGTGGCCTCATATGTTTGTAAATTTTACGTGGTGACAAAAAAACTTCTAAATAGCAGTGCTGTTTGAGGAATGGGCTGATGCAGTCAGAGAGTCATGCAAGGTTGAGTTGGTGTAGGGCCACTCTTACAATGGATGTCATCATCACCTTCATCAAATACTTATTGGAATCTTTTTTGAGAAAGGCAGCGTGCTAGGTGCTGGCATTATCTGTGATTTTTGTTGAATGTTATCAATATGTGAAAGGCTTGATGGTTAGATGTAGTCTCCTCCCATTTGGGGTAAATTCTATAGAAGGGGTGTGTGTGTGTGTGTGTGTGTGTGTGTGTGTGTGTGTGTGTGTGTAAGACCCCTTTCTAAGTCACAGTACTCCGTGCCATATCCCCATTATACTGGAAGCCAACTGTGACACATGTGTTTCTTGAATTTAGGCCACAAAGCTGGGTAGCAGGATGCAGTGATTTACTTGGTCTCATACAAGTTAACTCAGCTCCTAGCATTAAGAAATCTCTTGAATCATGCAAAGCTGGTTAACTGAAAGAGAAATTTATGCAGATGCTGGCTGTCTTACAGACCCAAGTCCTCTGCCCCGATCTTCTCTACTGATCGTGTTAAGTCTCATCTGGGAGAGAACTTCCCATCCTCAGTTTCCGCCTTTTCATTCTCTCGATTTCTCCTGCTCAGGCTTTCTCAGTGTGACCTATTAACGAGAGCCTGCTGTGCAGAGGTCAGAGCAGCTGCCTCACTCTGGTAATGGAAACCACATCAAGGGGTGGAGAGGGATGGGAGAAACAGAAAGCCCCGAGCCCCCAATCCCCCAAGCCCCAGCCAGCACAGATGGCAAAGAAAAACAGGGGGTTTGTTTTCTTCTAGTAGAGGTCCTGGCCATAACACAGCAAATGAGTCACTTTAGATCACATCCTATGCATTTACGTGTGCATAAACATGGTATATTTCCTTCCTTTTGTTGGGCACTCATTATGTGTGCTAATACATTGGGTGCTTAATCATATATGGCCATGTTTTGTTTCACTTTTCATGTGGTTAGCTTTATTTCCCCATGTTTCCATCATGTCCCACTCTCTGTGACCCCATTTGGGGTTTTCTTGCCAAAGGTATTGGAGTGGTCTATCATTTCCTTTTCCAGCTCTTTTTACAGATGAGGAAACTGAGGCAAACAAGGTGACGTGACTTGCCCAGGGTCACATAGATAGTAAGTGTATAAGTATATATAAGTACAAGATTTGAATTCAGTTCTTCCTGACTCCGAGTCCTGAGCTCTACCACTGTGCCATCTAGAACCCTAACTAGGATATAAATTCCTCCGGGGCAGGAACTGCATGTTAAACTTTCGTATCTCACAGTGTTGTGTATGTAGTGGGCACTCACCAAATGTCTTATTGATCCGATGGATAAATTGATACAACAGAGATCCTATTGTAGGAGAGGGAATGTGGGATTTGAAGTCAGAAGACCTGGGATTGAATTTCAGCCTTGCCACGTGCAAGCTGCACCATCTTGGTCACGTGGGCTTCCTTTCCTTGGTGCCAGTTTCCTTATCTGTAAAATGGAGGGTGGGGGAAGGTGTTAAATTAGATGACTTCTAACCTTCCTTTCACTCCCAAAATCCTGTGATTGTGATCACAAAATTCTGATTACTTGAAGATTGAGATGTATGCGATCAAGAATCTGGTTGCCAAACCAAGGGGCAGTCCTCATTTTTCTGGGTGTGTTTGTGCATGCGTGCGTGAGTGTGTGTGTGTGTGTGTGTGTATGTGTGTCCATTTGTGGGTATGTGTTTCTTTTTTTCTCTAGCTATTCTATGAGAACAGGAATAGCTGTGACAGAGGAAGGTAAGAAAGCATTTTGACAAGATTTTATAATCCAGTGATTCACTTAAACTTCACTGGCTTTAGTTAGGAACTAAATCGGAACCTTTTCAACTTCAAGTTAACATCTACTTGGCAAAAATGTGATCATTTTGTTCCGAGGCTTTTTGGATCTCAGTCGGTGCTTACGCAGACCCCAAACCTCTGCTTTTTTTGTTGGAGAGGTATGGGTTGTTTGGTGAAGCCACTTCTTCTCCTGGGTTCCCCTTGTTCTAACAACACAAGGAGGGTTAGGAAAATGGAATGAGGGCAGTGGAGTTCTCCTCAAACAAGGCCTGTTTGATGCAGTGCCTGGTTGGTGCAGGTCTGAGCCTGAAATGGCCCGCTGCTTTCAGGGGCAGGGTGCAGGTATGTGATGTACTCTCAGGACATCTCTGGACACTTGCCTGGGGCCACAGCTGGGCACCAGGAATCAGTGTGTTGGGTAGGTGCCTCTTGCTTGTCAGTCAATACTTATTGAAAGGTAATTATATCAGCATAGTTAAAAAAGGACGAGAGGGTCCAGAGCCCAGTTTTGCTGTGTGTTTCCTGGGCAGCCGCAAGCAGGTCAAACCTTGGCCACTTCTTTTGTAATATGGGCGCATTGGACTAGAAGGATGAATAAAGAGTATTTATTAAGCACTTACTACATGCTCTGGGAATGCTGAGGATGCAAATACAAGCAAGCAAAAGAATCCCTGTCGTCAAAGAGCTTATGTTCTAGAAAGGAAAGATGGTCTATATAGGGGAGCTAGAGGTGGGAGGACTAGGAGGGTCAAAGAGAGAAGGTGCAGGCAGCGTGGTTTGGAGCTGGCTGGCATGGCCTGGTGACCTGGTTCAGGCTTTTGAGCCTAGGGCTCAGCCTCCAGCCTTAGGTCCCAAAGGCAGGCATTCCTTTGTAGTGGAACATGGCCAAGAAGCAGCATGTGGCCTTCCAGGAAGATATCTTTTATCTCTAAAGGCTGGTGAGGGATTTGAGCTGCCCCGCTTTCTTCCTGGTCACCCTCAAAGGGTCTTGAAGCTTTGTTGTCAGGAGATGGCCACAAATGGGCCTGTTGTGAGGCCTGCTTTGAATTGAGGGGTAAAAACCCTCTATCCTCAGTAATTCTAACCAAAAAGCTGAACAAAACCACCGTAGGGCTGATTAAAAGAAACCTTTGGAGTCAGAAAACTGCAAGTCATTAGTTTTCAGCTTTTTCATGTGTGACCGTTGGGTGGCCCACTCCCCACTCCAGGGTATTCGACAGCCTAAGATGGAATTAATTTTCTCTTTCAATTCCACAGTGAAAGCCACAGACAAATGAAACTTGCTAAATAGCCCCTTGCACCAAAGCAGAGCAGTTAGAGGACTCCAGACATGCTTCGGGGCCAAATGTCTGAGAGGAGAATCCATCCTGGGCTGGTTCTCCTGCAGAGCCCCATGGGAACCATCTCCCAAAGTGACATGTGGAGAAAATGTAGGGAGTGGACAGGGAAAAACTGGTTTTGCAGCACCAAATTAAGATCTTGAAGCAGCATCTTTCCCCTCATTTGCTAAGGAAAACTTGTAATTACTTTTCTCTTTACGGAGGCATGATTAGTGGTGCTGGACCATGTGAAGAGAGGGAGCCCCGAGGGAGGAAAGAGGTGAGTGGAAGGTGAGTGGCTCAGCCCCAGCAGCATCTGCCTTTAGTTAAGGAGCAGCACAAAGGGGGCCCTTGTAACTGTGTCCAGACCAAACGGGCCACTCACAGTTCCCTCTCTGAGGTTCTCAGGCTTGGTGAAACCGTCAGGTCTTTATTCGTATCTTTGCTCCCTTCTCAGGGTGGATGGTTATTTTCTGGAGCTGGAGGGCTTTCCTAGAGAGGTCCAACTTCAGATAACCAATGCTGCTCTGTTCTGAAAAATGGTCACGGTGCGTAGGAGGTTCCATAAACTCTTAGAGTCCCAACAATTTTGTAACACCAACTTCACCCTTGTGCTGTTACAGTCAGTAGAGTAAAACTACTGCTGAAAATCAGTGAGGGCCTGGAATCAGCAGTGGGAACCAATGGCTTTGGCCTTGCAGTCAGAAGACAACACCAGGGTTTCAGTCTTGGCTCCACGACTGACTGTGGTGTGACTGTGGGCAGGTCATTTCCCCTCTGAACCTCATCTCTAAAAATAACAGTTGTTATTCCTCCCCCTCACCAGGTTGTTTTAGGACTCAAATGAGCCAATGTATAGTGTACGTAGAGCTCGGCAAACCTCTTATGGCTGTGACTGCCACCCTGTGGCATCTGGTCAGGTTCATAAGGCTAGAGCTTTGTAGATTTAGAGCTGGACAGGACCTTAGAAGTCATCGAGTCCAGCCATCTCGCTCTGTGGAAGCACAGAGAAGGGAAATGACTTTTCCAAAGTCCCACAGGGACTGAGATGCCCAAGCCAATTCCGATGGTGGCCAAACCACTCTGAAAACAGCAGCGGCAGCAGAACCAGGCCCGGGCCGCGTGTAGCTGTGACCTTTATGGGGGGCTCAGGCTGCTCTCTTCTCCCGAATGATTATTTATTAGATGGGGTCTATCTCCTTAATGAGCCTAGAAGTTTCTCGAAGGCATGGACTGGCCCATACTTCTTTGATTCTCTCACATACATCTGGGGTCTTGTCTACAGATCTGTGGGCTGTGAATTTTGCTGGGTGTGACACAAAATTTTGAATGTTACGTTGCAGGTAAAAGATAAATAATTTCGGCAACTTAACCGTTCAGCACGTTGGTGAATCCTCACTGAAAGAAATACTGACTGTGAGAAAAAAAAAGTCTCTTGCTGGGCCGTAGACATCCAGTAAACGCTCGACAATGTTAGTCGGGGTCCAGGTTTGATTTGCTGAGAAGGCTCATACTTTTCAGTCTCCTTCCTTCCATTGCTGAGAACTGTGGTTATGTGCTAAACCTCCAGTTTACTTGAAATTTCCTTTTCAAAGCTCTATCCCATTCTATGATAATTGGGGAAAAAGAACAATCAGCAGATATGAAGGACTTTATTGCTGGAATAGCCTTAGTCTGCTAACTTGTTGTCACTGTGGGCAGACCTTCATTCTGGGCAGCCTTGCAACATGTAAACAGAGTTTTTCTATAAATCCATTCTGTTAGGGAACAGGATTTAGGCAATCAACATCAAAAACAGCAACGAAAGAGAAAGTCGTATTTAGACAAAATCTCTTGGCGTTGTTTTTAATTTTGGAGTTGATACTTATTGTGCTATTTCCTCCTGATTCTGTCAACTATATCCTCTTAATGATGGCTGCCCACGGGGTAAGGGGCTTATTTGTAGTAACTTTTAAAGGTTTGTTTTCTTTTTGTAAAAAACGATGTGCTGTTTTACTACCTTTTTATGTAACGGTGGTTTAGTCCCTCAAGTAAACTGTACACTCCTTGAGGCCAGGTACTGAATGCTATCCGTTGTGTCCGTCAGAGTGAGTGCTTGGCTTAGAAATCCCTTACTGGCCACCATCTGTCCCTCATCAGAGGGTCAAGAGGTAGGGGTGACATGTTCTTTGCACCCCACTGTCACTTCTAGACCTTCTCTCTTCCACCATCAGCGAGCAACCTCTTCTTTTTTGAAGTTCATTCCAAATGGCTCCATCACGACATGCAGATCCTTGTTTCTGTCATCTACCAAGACCAGTCTTGCTCTCCATCTGAACCCTGACTCTCATACTTGGGAACTTTGATGACCTTTTAGGTATCCTGGTCTCCTAGGTCATCCAACTTCTCACAGAATCACAGAATTTCAGAGATGGAAGAAATTGTAGTATCTGTCTCATCAAACTCACTCCTGAGAAGAGAACTCCCTTGACACCCTCCATGACAAGTCATCATCCAGTCTTGGCCTAAAGACCCCTGCAGGGGCCCTGTATGGCCAGAGGTGGCCCAGTTCGGTCGTGGGGAGAGTTCCTTTGTGGGGACTTGTCCCTTCCGTCAAACGTAAATTGATCTCTTTGCAGTATTTATCTACTGCTCCTCATTTTGTCCTCTGAGGCCAAGCACAACAAAGACAACCCCTCATTCCCTTGAAGACAATGGTCATGGGATTCTCTCTCTCCCCGAAACAACACTGAGTCTTTTCTCCAGGTGAAACATCTCCATTTCCTTTAACAAAGAGGTTCTTAACTTGGGGTCTGTGACCTTGATTTTTAAAAGAAATATTGTGATAACTTATTTCAAAATAATTGGCTTCTTTTGTAATCCTGTTTTATTTCCTTTTTTTTTGCATTTAAAAATATGTTTCTGAGAAGGGGTCTGTAGGCTTCACTAGACTATCAAAGGGGTCCATGACACCAAAAAGATTAAGAACCCCTGCTTAATTGATCCTCATGACCTTGAGACCCTCATTATCTTGTTCCACTCTGGATATCTTTTAGTTATGAATACCTTTCCTAAAATATGATACCCAGAACTGATCATAGCATTTCAGAGGTGGTCTGACCAGGGCAGAGCACAGTGGGACTCCCCATTTCTGTCTGAGGTGCTACCAGTCATCTAGGTTCACAACCTGGAAGCATGGAAGTCATGCTTCACTTCTCATTGTTCACCCCTCATATCCAGTTTGGTGCTATGATTCTCTCCCAGCATCTTTCGTATCTGTCTCCTCTCCTCTCAAATGACCACCACTCTGGGTTAAGCTCTTATCACCCTTTGCCTGGATTCTTACAATAACCATCTTATTCATCCGTCTGTCTCTCACATTCGCCTCTCCACTTTTCCTCTATACATTGTATGGGTGTGACCATGTCACTCCCCTATTCTATAAACTCTAGTGACTCTGAATTACTCTTAGGACAATTTGACAAACATGGTATCTATGGGTTTATTTAAATCACTGATAAAAACTCTTTAGTAGCTCAGGAGCCGGTACAGATGCCTCTGCTGTTTAAAGCCCTTCACAGTCTGGCTCTAACCTACCTTCCCAGAGGTAGCCAAATTATCATACATTATTTCTTTTTATAGATTGCACAATCCAACCAAACCATCTTGTCATATATGACATTCCATATCCTGCCATAATGCCTTGGCCTAGATTGTCACCCATGCCTGGAATCCACTTCTGATTTACCTTGGCCTTTAGTATCCCTGGATTCCTTCAAAGTTTGGTTTAAATGCCACCCCCTATAGCAGGCTTTCCTTGATTTTTTTTTCCTCTGTTGGCCTCTGAATTACTTTATATTTATTTTGCATATATTTAAGTGTACACGTTGTTTTCCCTCATCAGGATGGAAATTCCTTGAAGGCAGTGACTATTTTATTTATGTCTTTGTATCCCTAGTCCAGTGCCTGGCACATAGAAGGTACTTAATAAATGTCTGTTGATTGATTGACTATTACCTTATTCCTAGAAGCTCCACCTCTCTTAATGCAGTTCAAGTCTTCATTAACTCTCTTGACTGTCCTGATATACTGTTTACTAAGCTTAAGCTTGCAAGGCCACCAAAACCCCAGATCTTTTCCCAATAAACAGCAGATATCCCTCCCCTATCTTACTTATGAAGTTGATTTTTTGAACCCAAGGGTAAGACTTTACATTTCCCTCCATTACGTGTCACCTTAGTTCACTCACCTAGGTGCTGACAGGCTGTCAGGATCTTTTTGGATCCTGACTGTTATGCAGTGAGTTAGTTATATTTCCTTGCTTGTCATCTAAAGATGTGATAAACACACCTTTATTCGAGGGGCTGATAAAACTGATGACCAGCACAGGCCCAAGCAGAGATCTTCTAGAACAGTTCACTGAAGGGAGACTTCCCTCCAAGTTGACAGAAGCATTGGTGACTGCTCTTTGGTTTTGACTATTTGACCATATCTGACTACATCTAATTATGCTGTTGTCTACTCCACATCCCTCCTCTTTTCAATAGGCATAGCATTAATGATTTTTATTAAATACTTTTCTGAAATCTAGGTAAGCACTATCTGCAACATTTTCTTGGTTTGCCAGTTTAATAACCTTTCAAAAAGGAAATGAGTTTGGTCTGGCATGACTTTTGTTTTTGATGAAACCATGCTAGCTAGCTCACTCTTTGTGAACACCACATCCTTTTCCAGATGTTTGCAGACTATCCCTTTAGAAATGCATTTTAGAATTTTGCCAGGAATTGAAATCAGAATCACTACCTGTGATCTGAAGATCCTGTGACCTTTCAGAGTTCACTGATTATGATGATTGTCTTCTTCTGGTCATTTCAGCCACCCGGGCGGAGACCTGTCAGGACCTGGGGACTTGAACGCCCCCAGGGCAGCCAGATGCTTCATCATGCTTTCCTTACTTGTCTTGCACATCAGTTCCCCATGAGGCATTTTAAAACTGCCCTTTCCCATTCAAAGATCATTGTCCTTGGCAAAGGAGACAGAAGAGAAGAAAGATTTGAGAAGCTCTGCCTTTTTCTCTGTTGTCCATTGCCGTTGTCCACTCTTGCCCACAAGCAGTCTGAGTGTCCCTCTGTGGGCCTTTCTTCCTAAGGGCAGCTTTTAAAAGCACTGTTGCCTGCCCTTATCTTTGCTGGCCTTATCTTCTGCTTGTTTTGAGCCCCAGCACTCCTGACCCTGTCCTGAGAGACCCTGGCTACTAGGTTTTAAATTGAGTTTCCTGAGCATCCCCACTGGTCTCTTCTTAGTTTAACTCCCCCTTTTCCTCCTCATAGAAACCGTTTCTCTTTGTATCAAATGCCTGTCACTTCCGCCACCATCCTTCCTCACCACCCCACAGGAGGGACCTCCTGCCAGAACTCACCATCCCTCATAGCTGCTTTGGTGCTGAAGGTTCCTTCACTTTTCTTGGGAGTCTTTGGTGTTGGGTCGATAATTGCATCCATGGGGGTACATGGGAGCACAAGACTCCCTCTCCTTTATTCTGTGTTCCCAGCCCATGCGCACTCCTTCGTAGCTCTCCTCACAGCTCAGCTTGCCATCACTTACCTGTACTTTTACCCACTCCAGTAATGCCCCTCCCTCCTAATTCCACTTCAGTATACTTGTCATTGAGGCCCAAACAGCTAAGGCCACACCCTTCTTCCCTGGAAGCTCCCCTCATTCCCTTTGCCTTCTCTCTTGTGGGGCATCCTGTCCATTAGGCTGCTTTGCCCTGTGTTTGACTTAACCACTACACTTGGCGCATCTCCCCGGTCCATGAGGGCAGGTACCATCATTTGTTACTTTCGTATTCCAAGCACCCAATACAGCAGTGCCTTACTTTTTTTTTTTTCTTTAATTAGACCTGTTATTTCTTTGGCATAGGCTGCTGAGGTTGAGGAAGTTTTCTCTATGTATGCAGACCAATAACTGTTCTGCTATTGAGGGTCTTTAAGCATGGCCGGGAGGCCCAGATACTTCTATTGTTGTTTTTTAAAAAAATAAAAAAAAAGAGTACAAATAGTACACTTTGATCTGCATTATGATTCCATGGTTTTTTTTCCTGGATGTGGACAACATTTTCCATCGTGAGTCTTTTTTTTTCTTTTTCTTTTTAAAATTTATTTATTTTTAGTTTTCAATATTCACTTCCATAAGATTTTGAGTTTCAGGTTTTCTCCCCATCTCTCCCCTCCCTCTACCCCAACACGGCATGCAATTTGATATGGGCTCTATGTATACATTCATGTTGAACCCATTTTCACATTAGTCATGTTGTAAAGAAGAATGAGAACCAATGGGAGAAACCACGAGAAAGAAGAAACAAACAAAAAAAAGAAAAAAAGAGAGAGCAAATAATATGCTTTGATCTGCATTCACTCCATAGCTCTTTCTCTGGATGTGGGCAGCATTTTCCATCATGAGTCCTTTGGAGTTGTCTTGGATCCTTGCATTTCTGAGAAGAGATGAGTCTATCAAAGTTAGTCTTTGCACAATGTGGCTGTTACCGTGTACAATGTTCTACTGCTTCCGCTCACTTCACTCAGCATCAGTTCATGTAAGTCTTTCCAGGTTTTTCTGAAGTTGGAGGTCCAGATATTGAGGAAGAAATATCAGACTTGTCAGAGACCCAGCTTGAAGCCCGATTTTCCTACCTCTGAGGCCCCTGTCCAAACCCCTGCCCTTCTGCATTACATATATACCACCATCGAAGGCTTCCTGGGAACAGAAGCAATGCCTTGGGCACAATATATGCTCAATCAACACCTGGTCATTTGATGTCTCTATGGGTCATTTAGCACATTTTGAGCTTTAAAAAAAATCAAATGTCTACACTCAAAAACCAATTTGGAAGAAAAAATCAATTGGTAACTAACTAGTTTATTTCCTCAACCAAATAGACTGAGTGAATTGTTTTTTTTTAAGCAAATCACTTTTTTGTGACTAGACACAACTTTATAAAACATCCATTTCATGGCTTTAGTCTAATCTCGCTTTGTGCCATTAGCATTCTCCTCACTTCCCAGGTTCAGATGAATGGAATCCCTTCAGCTCAGAAACTGCTGCCTCTCTTTGCTCCAGAGATTGGTGGATTCTTTTATTTTCTAGGAGAGAGCTTTTCTGAGCAACTGTCACTTTGGGCTTTATGATGGATGATTTCAAAAGCTTACTTAGAATTTATTATTCTTAATATTAGTTACATTGTTAACAATAAGCAACAATAATATTTTCTTTGTTATTGTTGTTTAGTTGTGTCTGACCTCCATGACCCCATTTGGGGTTTTCTTGGCAAGGATACGGGAGTGGCTTGCCATTTCCTTCTCCAGCTCATTTTACAGATGAAGAAAATGAGGCAGACAGGGTGAAGTGATTTTCATGGGGTCATGCAGCTTGGAACTTAGGTCTTCCTGACTAAAGGCCTGGCACTCTATCCATGTGTCCCCTAGCTGCCCCCAATATTTTTCTTACATAATCTCTTATGTTGCCTTTAACTTGCAAAAACCGCCTCCATCTAATTTCTCTCATTTCATTTTACAGTCACTCATACACACATGTGTGTATGTATGTATGTATGTATAAAAGACAAGGTGGTTTGTGAATATGACATATGGGAAAAGTGAGTACTAAAGACGTCATCAGATGTCAGGATGACAGGACTGGCACCTATGTCTCCCCACTCTCTCTCTAGCTCTCTCTCCGTTTGTCTGCTTCTCATCTTTCAACACCTTGAAAGTCAAGCTAATTCTCTAACCTGTGAGTTGGAGCTCCAATTATCATGGAGTGTTAAGGAGTGAAGTCTTTCTGAGGCTCTAATGCTTTAGAGGAAGTTGCCTTCCCTGTGGTCCAGGCTGAGGCTGAAGGGCCTTCTTATTTCTGTTCCTCTGAAGGTGGATTCTGAGAGGCAACAGACAGAGTTTGATAGTAGATCGAGGAGTCAATTTGTTTTCCTGATACTATCTTTTGGAAGTCATTATGTAATGATAATTCTCATTAGCCTGAAAGAACCTGCAGCCTGCCACCCCCTTCTCTCTTCTCTGACAGCCTCCTACAAAGCCACAGGCTGGAGTAAGTCTTGGAAAATCAGGTCGCGGTTGGACAAATCTGTATTTTGGGGCAGGGGTGAGGGCCAATGTTTAGTTCAGGGAGGGTTCAGTGTTTCCAAAACACGTCAGACTTAACCCAAGTTCTAAAGCCAAAATGCGGTAGGAGGAGGGGATTTGGCAACAACTTTTATGTAGCTAGTTTTAAATGTGGTGCTTTTGAATGGCGGATGATGAAGACAATTTTACAGATCTTGACAAGTGAACATTACCGTATAAGCTGATTGATTTGCATAGGCCTAGGGTCAGAACCACTTCTTTTCCTCTGCAACCCCTGATCTTGAGTAGCTCTTTTTCCTGGGCCCTTGCTCCTACCCCTAAGGGAGGAGAAGCTCAGAAATGAGAGGGCAGAGGTGGAGGTTATCTTTTGGCTTGAGAAGGCATGCTTTTCACCTCTCTTTCATTTGGGTCTGGGCTAGTTGAGATAATTCCTCTATTTAACTATCTGAGTCCCCAAGATACCTTACAGGATCCTCAGTGAACAGGCAGATTGGCTTTCTCTAGGTTTAGTCCTTCTTAATTAGTTATGTGGAATATAAAGTTCACAGGCTGGCTACTACTTGGATTCAGTTGCTTCACAGAGTGGGGTGCTTGATCTATAGTTAGATGGGAGGATCATGATTCATTAATCAGCTTGCTGAAGAATGAATTCAACCCTTTGTTGGACACTGAGCAGAACATGCATTGACATGATAACGGTATGATAGGGCAGCGTCTCCCCAAAATGGACTGCTTCAAGATGTTTGTCATGTGGGCATGTTAAGATTGGAGAGAGAAGCTCTAAGCCTGTGGTGAACAGGCGGTAGGCATGGCCATGCAGGTGAAGGGTTAGCACTATACTTCTTTAGAAGAGGTAGCCATTCTCCCTTTTGAATGCTTGCTAGGTGTGGCAGCTTGCTGCATTTCTTGGCTTTACACACTACCGGCACTTTATTTAAAAGTACGTAGAGTAAACACTTATAGCAGTCATGTTTTCCATTTGACTTGTATAATTTCAAATCTGTGTTTGTATAGGAAACATTTGGGCTCCAAAACGTAAAAAAAATTAAACTTAAAATGATTGAGCATTTGCTTCATTGGTGCGCAGTGCTGCTTTCTATAAGTTGGTGATTTAGTTCTTCAATATCACTCCTTAAATTTACTGATAAACATGGCTTTTACACATGCATTTCAAAATATCCCGTCTAGTTGAATTCTATGATGTTGGAGTTCTTACCAAGTCCAAGATATAGGAATCCTTAAGTAGCTACAATGGCTGGGGTATTATTTCAGGTATTAAGTAGAAATCCATCTTCAAAATAAACATATGGAAAGGCTTCCTAAAATGCCTTTAAGTCATGTACACCAGCTCTTGATTATATTTATTTAGTCATTAAAGAAGCATCTAGGAAATGCCAACTGTGCTCTGTCAAGGGCTGTTAAGGGGTCCCCTTGTCTTTTGAGTCTCCATATTTTCCAGAAACTGGACCCAGAGCATGCAGGAGGCCCTGAATATGTCAAGGATGAAGCCCCCTCCCCAACTTGACATAATTTGTTGTTTGCACTCTAAGCTGGATTCCCCGTGTGTCCTTGGGAGGCGTGACAGGCCCTAGTCAGTCTTTGCTAGGCTGGGAAAAATATTTGTACAGCTGAGGTCCTTTGCAGATAAGCGGACCCTCCTATCTTCAGAGTCTAGTGGTTCTCAAGGGAAAAGAAGGTAGCTTTTGCCATCACCTTCCTCTTCCCCTTTGGGAGGGGTTTTGTCCTTGTCCCACCTTTACTGTACCTTTCCCCTCCCATGCCACTCCCCTTCCTCTTTTCTCCTCTTCCTTTTGTTGTACTGTCATAAATACGCAAGCTTCTGTAAAGGCTGTGAACTCTTTGGGTTCCACATGCATGTTCATTTCTCTGGTAATAAACCTGATTTTCACATAAGTCTTGTGATGTTGTGATTGCCTGTTGACAGAGCCAGGCACTGTGCTAAATTCTGGGAATGAAAAGACAAAAATTAAATAGTCTCTGCCCTCAATGGCCTTACATGTGCACAGAAAATTAAATATAAAATATCTACCAAGTAATTTATAGGGAGTGAGCACTAGCAAGTGGGGGGTAGTGGTATATGTGTTCAAGATAGGCTTCCCGTATGAGCTGCCACTTGAGCTGGGCTTGGAAGGAAGCTGGAGACTCTTAAGGGGTGGAGGTCAGGAGGAGGAACATTCTGAAAGTAGGAGATAGAATGTTATAGATGGGCAAGAAGCCCAGTTGGATTAGAACATTGATTATGTGAAGGAGAGCACCATGAAATAAGCCCACAAAAGCGACTGGATCAGACTGTGAAGAGCTCTAAGACGCCAATGGGAAGGTTTATATCTTGTCTTAGAGACAAGGGGGACCCGCTGATGTTTCTTGATTAGTAGAGTTACCTGCTTGAATGTGCGATTTTGGAAGATCAATTCAGCAGTGGAATGAAGGATGGATGGAAGTGGTGAGAGGCTTGAGTCAGGAGACCACTTAGGAGACTCTTTTAGTTGTCTAGACCAGAGGTGATAAGGTTCTGACCTTAGGGAAACATATTGTAGATGAAGAATTTGTAAAATTTGACAACTGATTGACTTTGTAGGGTAAGGGAAAGGGAGGAGTTCAGAAGGACTTCAGGGGGCAGCTAGGTGGTGCAGTGGGTGATGCGCCAGCCTCGGAGTCAGGACGACCTGAGTCGAAATCCGGTCTCAGACACATTGACACTCACTAGCTGTGTGACTCTGGGCAAGTCACCTAACCACAAGTGCCTCACACAAAAAAAAGGACTTCAAGGTTGTAAATTAGTGAAGAACAGGGGTGACCACAACAGAAATAGGGAGATTAGGAGAAGGCAGTTTTGGGGGAAAAGATGAGTTTTGTTTTGGACATGTTGATTTTGAGATGCTCAAGTGATATCTGTTTGGTAATGCAGGATGGGAGTTCAGGAAGGAGATTGGAGCTAATGGATAGACTGGGGAATGTCTTCCCATGAGGGAGTAGATGAGATTAATACGGAGAGAAGAGGGATTTGCTTAGGACAAAACTTTGTGTTTCACTGACATATAGGGAAAAGTACAGGATGATGTTCTTACAAAGGAGACTGGGAAGGAGCGGCCAGAGATGCTGTAGGAGAGCTGGGGGAGAGCTACATCAGGAAAACCAAGAAAGGAGATGTGTATATAAGAGGAAAGGGTGATTGATAGTGTCCAATTCTACAAAGAGGTGAAAAAGATGAGCTAGAAAAGGCCATTAGATTGGGCAGGTAAGAGATCCTTGGTAAGTTTGGAGAAGGTGGTTTCAGTTGAATGATGAAAGCCAGAAGGCAAAGAGTTGGAGGCGAAGTGGAGGCTACACATATAGGAAGCTTTTTCTAGAGTTTGGCTATGAAAGGGAGGGACGAAGAGATATAGGAATAAGAAGGAGGGAAAGGATGATCGGATTGAGGCAAAGGTTTTCCGTATGTTTTGTTAGAAGAATGTATTTGTACTCAGAAGGGGAAGGAACTAGTGGTTGAGGAGAAAGAGGGGTAATGGAGAGGGAAAGTTAATGGAGAAGGCAGGAGAGGATGGGATGGGGTGCGGTGTTGGGGTCAAGGAGTAGGGTTGTCCTTTGCAAGTGGAGCAAAGGAGGCAGAAGTGGGGGATGATGGAGAGGTGAAGTGTAGAGTAGGGAAGAAGAGGGAACTGCTTATTGATGGCTCACTGGGGAAGGGCCTCTCCTGACTGGTAAGAGCAGGATTATGGCTATAGGTGTCCCAAAGAGTAAAGATTTGGAACAGATGAAGGAAATGGAACAGGGAGTCAAGTAGGAAGAGTAAAAAGATTGGCATAGAGCAGTGAAAGACCAGTTGAAATTCCATTTGAAGGAGTGGTAGGAAAAGGGGACAAGAAACCCAAGGATAAAGGTCAATATAAAGATTTTGAAGGAAGCAGAGGGAGGTCAGAATAGGGGGGATAGCCTGGCAAATTGGAGATTTGCACAGAATGGTAAATGAAGTACCTCTTTTTAGTAGAGCTACCTAATTGTCTTTAAATGTTTGTCGATTGTAAAAATGGACCCAATGGCAGAATCTTTTTATCTGCTAAGAACATTTGTGGGGGTTACCTGAAGGGGGGCATTATGTAGCAATTGAGCACAATGGTTTTATTGGTTCCAATGACTGTACTATGGCAGAAAAAACATTGCCCTGGCAGTCAGGGCCAGATGGGCTACTGAATAGCTGTGCAGAGCTCCATGGATGCTAATGTGAGGTACAGAGGAGGGATTCAGAGAAGTACAAGACCCAGTCCCTATTCTCAAGAAACAGATTCTAGTCAGAGCCTAGGCTAGACTAAACTAGATTACAGAGATGCAGAACAAAGAAAAAAGAATGAGCCTGTACTCTTTTGGTCTGTATTCATAATTTCAAATCCCAGTGTGAAAACTGGGGCAGATCAGCATCCTTAGTTTATAGTTTGATAGAGTTGATGGCACATCAAGAGGTTAAGTGTCTTGCCCAACTAGTATGTGAACCAGTTCAGATTTGAATCTGGGTCTTCTTGACTTCAAGCCAATATCCTTTCCCCTTTGCAAGTCCTTTCCCCTTCCTTAAAGAGTTTAACATCCAAAGAACTGAAGATACCTGGCCCTATTCTTACCAAAATCTAAGTTCTTTCCTTAGTAAAATACTTAAGTCAATAAGTAAGGATGGGAAGTTAGCCCTTTTAGGATACTTTATGACCAGTTTCCTGGTCTCACTTCCTATTCTTGTGCTTCTACTATTACGGTTTTCCAAAAAAGTTGCACTTTTCAGAATGGTTGTATGACATAGCAAGCCAAGAACCATGATTTACTTTTAAAGTATGTGTGTTTTTGGAAAAGGCAAAGTTTGACGCCCACAGAGAAGACCAAACTAGAAACCAATGACAACAGTTCAAAGAAAATGGTGGTTTAAGAGCATCAGGCAAACATTATGTTTCAGTCCTATCCCTGAATCTTTTTAATCACCCTCCACTCTCTAAGAGATTGCTTGTAATGAAATGGGGAAATTCATGAGATAATAAAGCAGAAACTACTTGGGGAAATCTGAAGGCAGGAGATGATTAGTGACAGGCTCTCCAGCTGTACAGAAATGTTTAGACCCAGATCCTCCTTTCCTTTGAAATGAACTTAATCCCAGAAGGCTTTCTGTTCACCAAAAGACATGCTTGCTTGTAATTGGGTCTGATTTCCCTGCCGCATGGATATCAAATGCCAAATTCCACACAGTCAGTCATATTCAGCAAACTTAAATTCCATGGATTTTTATTGTTGATTTTTTCCCCCAAGTGAACACCGGAAACTAGTGACCCCCATTGATTGCAGCAATATGGGAGAAAGGTAACAAGTCTTGGAAATGCTTCCATGGCTAATTGTTTGCAGGAAACAATACACTTACAAAACCCCCCATGTGCTTCATGTTATGAGGAGGCTGTTTGAACACTATTTTCAGAGTCATGGCTAAAGAGATACTGAATGGCCCCGGATGTCATTTTCACAGGAAAGCAGCTCTTTTCTCCTGAGGCTTTTCAGGAGAGATGATTCCAAGAGTCCTGCCCAGAGTGCTGAGGCTAGGCTTTGAGGGGACTGAGTCACTGAGTTTGCCCATCCTTTGAGGAATCAGAGGCTGTGTGAACTCTGCTGGATGTCCCATGGTTCTTGCTCTCTAGGTGCCCTCGTTAAGTGGGTCCTCAAGATGAGCAACACAGGGTATAAAATGAAGCAGAGTCATGGCACGTGGAGATCAGCTTTCCACAAGTCCCGTCATAAGTGAGGAGAGGTGGACACACACTTACAAATATGATTAACGACTGAAGAACTACTAATGGCCCTGGCAGGAAGACATTAGTTAGTTGTTGAATCTTTACTTCTTTGTGAAAAAAAGTATCTGTTGGTTGAAGAAGAACGCTGTCTTGATGCAGCAAGCATTGGTAAGTCATTCCTTCATGCCTGCTGTATGCCTGGCACTGGGCCACTGGGGAGACAAAGACAAAACCAAAACAGTCTCTGCCCTCAGGGAGCTTCCAATCTATTGAAATGTATTCCAGGTTAAGAAAATATCTTACTTGGGTAGGTAACTCAGGGCAAACATACTAATAAAAAATCACCTGTTTATTTACTTGTGAATATTTATTGTTAGAACTTTGAAAATTGTTTGGGCAGCCATGTTGGTGTGCCCCAATAATATAAAGTGTGGCACAGCTTCATCTCATTCACCCCAAAGTGTTGAGGATCTCATTTCTGGTAAGTCTGGAGAGCAGGGGATCTACATAGGGCACACAGTGTTCATGTTGCTCCAACATTCAGTTGACTCTTATCTAAGTTCAGGAATATCTCCCTCTAAGGCAGGTTGCCTTAGCCTTTGTTTTTGATGTGTACTGGATTCCTTTGGCAGTCTGGTAAAGCCTTGGACCCCTTCTCAGAATAATGTTTTTAAGAGTTTCAAATAAAGTACATAGCATTTCAAAGGAAACCAAAGGTTAGTGAAAATGAAGATGTAATTTTTTTCCCCATACAAGTTTATAGACCTCCTGAAATCTAGTACATGGACTTCAGGTTAGGAACCCCTACTCTAAGAGAAGACAACAAAGGTATACTTCTTTAGTTACCAGATTACCTCGAAGAATCAAATATTCTTTTAAAACATGGAAGAACCTCAGTGAAAAAAAAACAAACAAAAAGATATGCCCCAGTGCCTCACCATCATGTAATTATATCCAGGGTTTGCGCTCAAGTCAAAGATCCCTTGAAGAATTCTGTAGGTCTTTTTGCATCCAGTTGCTGGGAGACCCTCACCAAGAAAGAGTAGATTCTAGTCTGTTTCTGACATCCCATGCTTGCTGAGATGACGTCTGTTTTCAGCAACGTCGCCTAGTTCCATGACTTTTACCATGACTTTTATTTCATCTATGCCCGTGGGCCATGGCTTATCTTTCTTTCTTTCTTTTTCTTTCTTTCTTTCTTTCTTTCTTTCTTTCTTTCTTTCTTTCTTT
>NW_020954546.1:8654419-8670620 GCF_900497805.2 Vombatus ursinus | reverse complement strand
TCTTTCTTTCTTTCTTTCTTTCTTTCTTTCTTTCTTTCTTTCTTTCTCTCTTTCTCTCTCTCTCTCTCTCTCTCTCTCTTTCTTTCTTTCTTTCTTTCTTTCTTTCTTTCTCTTTCTTTCTTTCTTTCCTTCCTTTCTTCCTTTGCTACTCACCAAATAACACATTAAAGTTGACCTTCTATTTACTACCCTCAATTGGATGGGCATCCCAACAAAGCACATGCTCCGTAGTCATTCTCCACTAGCCTCTTCCCATCTACCTATGATCAAATCTTTCCAACCCTAATTTATTGAAACAAAGTTACCAAAGACGTCCCAAATCTCCAACCTAATGGCCTTTTAGTCTAGTCTTCGTTCTTCTTGATCTCTCCGCAGCATTTGACAATATCAACCATGTATGCTTTCTGGATGCCGCCTCCTCTGTTGGCTTCAGCAGCTCTCCTAGTAATTGTCCCATCTCCTTATGCTTCTGTTTCTTTCACTGACACCCCCCCTGCCTTCTTGACCATCTAAGATATTCCCTAGAGTCATCAATTGCCAGCTTCATTGTTTATGACTTAAACAATCACTTCTATATACGTGATCCCAGATATTTTTCTGTATCTCTGACCTTCCTTTGGGGCTCCAATCCTACTTCTCCCGTGGCCCCTAGGGCCAGACAGAACATCTCTATCTGGATACCTCACCCACTAGTTCTTCAAAACCAACGTATTCCAAACCAAATTTCTTGTCTTTTCCCTAAACGTGCCCCTTCTTCCTACTTCACTCTCTCTGTAGTGGCAATACCATTTAAAACATCTGATGTTTCTCCTTTTCTCATTTCTCATCTCCAGTCGGTGGCCAAATCCCATTGATTGCACCTCCCCAATCTCATACACATCCCTTATTCTCTATTCCCTTTGTCATTGCCCAACTTAAATCAATGAGCCTATGAGTACAGGCTCTCATTTAACACTCATCTGGTTTCCAGCCTCTACTCCCTTCCCCTCCCCATTCAGCCTTTGTACTGGCCCAGACCCATCTTCCTTGTGCATAAACCTGTTCATTTCATTCTCCCATTCAAAGATCTTTGATGTCTCCTCATTGTGTATCATCAAGTTCAGACTCCTTTGCCTGACATTCAAGGCCTTCCACAATCTGTTAACACTCTACCTTTCCAGCTTCCTCTCATTCTGCTGCCTTCCATGTATCTACTCTCTGCTCCCTAGACATGTCTTTTTTTGTTTGTTTGTTTTACGTTCTCTGTGTTTCAGGTATCTTTCTTCCCCATCCTTCAAAGCTCAACCCAAACTTAGGCTTTTTTGTGAAGCCTTCACTGATCTCTTTGTTGTTTTGCATGGGCAGCAGGGCTTACACTTGTCAGAGTTGTGTGTTGTCCAGTGCCCAGCGCAGTGTTATACATACCACAGAGACCTCATAAATGTTGATTGAATTTAATTAGCCGCACTCTTAATCCCATCAAGCCTCCTCAACCTTGGAGTTATTCTGGATTATTCACTCTCCCTCACCTTCTGCCCAGTCAGTTACCAAAGTCTTCTCTTTCCCCCCTCAGCCTCTGGGACATTAGTCTCCTTATCTCTTCTCATACCACAGCCACCCCAGATGAGGCCTTCCCACTTCTCAAATACAGCCTTTTAGTTTCTCTCCTTTGTCTGGTTTGTCTCACACAGCTGCCAAAGTGATATTCATAAAGCAGAGGCCTGACCTGCTCAGGAAACTCCAGGGATTTCCTTTCTCTGGCATAAATTACAAAGGAAATGGTTTAACTTTTAAAATTTCTTTATGATCTAGAACCAACCTCACTTTGCAGACTGATGCAATGATTCTTCCACACGCATTCTGAGTTCTGGCCCAGTTGGCTTCCTTGTGCTTGTTCCATGGGGGGGGCATAGTTGGGTCCCCCTTCCCTGAAGTTATTTTGTGTCGATTTCACATTTATAACATCTACTAGTCCATGTTCCTGTTGCAACTTCTCCCTCCTCCCCCAGTAAATGTACCTTCCTTGAGGGCAGGGACTGTTGCATGTTTGTCTTTGGACTCCTAGCAGGATGCTTGGCACATAGGGAGTATGTAATAGATGCTTGTTATATGTTGGAATAGAATGAATGACCAGGGAAGAATTCCATGGGCTTTTCGGTATGCTTCCCACAGACCCTATTCTGACGTTTGTGGCTCCTAAGATTGAGTTAGTTTTTGTGGTTGCCATCTTACACTGTTCACTTCTATTGACCAACTAATCTACTAGAACCTAGTCTAAATAATTTCTACAGGAACTTTTGCCTACTCACATCTTTCTCCACCTGTTCTTGTATAATTAGTTCTTTGAATCAAAGGGTTGGGCATGAAATATGTGAGGGATAAAGGTCATTTTACTATGTTCTGTCCATAATTGCAGACTATCAATATTTTTAATCTTAATTCTGTCATTCAGTGTGTTAGTTATTCCTTCTAGCTTTGTGTCATCTCTAGAGCTGATAAGTAGACTCTCAATTGTCCCATCAATCAACAGGTATTTATTAAGCACTACCTATGTTCTTGGCACTGTGCTGAGAGCTGGATATAAAATCATGAAATTGAAGTAGTCACTGTCCTTATGGAGCATATCTCCTAAGAGACAGAATGCAACACAATCCCAGTCAGGATCTATTCTAAAGACATATGTAGTAACATGGAGGTAGGGGTGAAGGATGTGCTAATTGTTAGGAAGAGGAAAGATCTATGGAGAGGAATATGAAGATGAAAAGGAAAGGTGTGAAATTTGAACCAAGCCTTAAAGGGAGCCAGGGGCTCCAAGATAATGATGAAAATATTGAAAATAGCAGGGCCCAGGACAGATTCCTTGGGTCACCGAACTAGAGGTCTCCTTCCAAGTCATCACTGACCCATTAATGAAAGAATGGACACATAGGGAATTTGTTTTGCTTGACTACAGATGTTTGTAATAGGGATTTTCTTCTTCTTTCTTTCTTAGTAGGGAGGAGGGTAATGGTATGAGAACTAGAGAAGGCTGGTCTTTTGTTTGAAAATAAAATTTAATTTAAAAATGCATGAATGAATAACATTTATTAAACACTTTTATGCCAAGCTGAAAAGAATTAATGTGACCTAGAGAGCTGATCTTGGAGTCAGGAAGATGTGGGTTCAAGTCTTGCTTCTGACTTATGCTGACAGGGCAAGTCACTTAACCTCTAAGATGTTGTTGTTTGTCCTTTGTTCTCAAAGACCATGACAGCAGGGATGTCATGATGCCATGACATGCAAGTCACCAGCCTCACTTTCTTCTTTAGAGCCATATGGGTCCAGTGGTCAGATACAGATAAAGGGAACTGGAGATGGCCCAGGATGCAGTAGGAGGCCTTGGCCTTTTTAAGCTAAGGTCTTTCCCAGGTTTCAGTTTGACTGAGGCAATGCCCAATCAGTGACTGAGGCTAGGTAAGAAATGAGGTAAAGAATGGCCTCTTGCCTAATTAAAAAAAATCAACCTGGGAGGAGAAGATTCTAAGGATTTCTGGCTAAAACAAAAACAATTGCTATTTACATTCACTCTGAGTCTTCAGGACAGTGACCAAACAGTGACCAAGGGGGCTTGACCTAGGACCTATTGTTGGCCAATCAATGAGAACCAGAGTGATTTGGGTTTAAGGCATGGTCTTTAAGAAAGAAATCTAGCTAAATGTTGGAGAACATGTGGGAAAATTGGAACACTAATGCATTGTTGGTAGAGTTGTGAACTGATCCAACCATTCTGGAGAACAATTTGGAACTATGCCCAAAGGGCTATAAAATGTGCATACCCTTTGACCCAGCAATGGCACTTCTAGAGCTGTATCACAAAGAGATCATAAAAAAGGGAAAAGGACCCACATGTACAAAAATATTTATAGAAGCTCTTTTTGTGGTGGCAAAGAATTAGAAATTGAAGGGATGCTCATCAATTGGGGAATGGCTGAACAAGTTGTGTTATATGAATGTAATGGAATACTATTGTGCTATAAGAAAATGATGAGCAAACAGACTTCAGAAAAACCTGGAAAGACTTGTATGGACTGATGCTGAGTGAAGTGAGCAGAACCAGGAGAACACTGTACACAGTAACAGCCACATTGGGCGATGACTAACTTTGATAGACTTAGCTTTTCTCAGCAATGCAAGGATCTAAAAGACATCTCCAAAAGTCTCATGATGGAAAATGCTATCCACATCCAAAGAAAGAACTATAGAGTTTGAATGCAGATTGAAGCATACTATTTGCTCTTTTTTTCTTCTGTTTTGTTTTGTTTCTTCTTTCTTATGGTTCCTCCCATTGGTACTAATGCTTCTTTACAACATGACTAACGTGGAAATATGTTTAATAAGAATGTGTATGTAGAGCCTATCAAACCGTCTTGGGGAGGGGGAGAAAATTTAAAACTCAAAAGCTTATGGAAGTGAATGTTGAAAACTAAAAATAAATAAATAAATAACTTTAAAAAGGAAAGAAATCTAGCCCATAAACCCCAAGATATCTTGCTAGGTTTCAGTCAGCAAAATTTACATTCCTTTGGATAGAGCACCCACAGGTAAGGGTATGAAACCCTCTGTGGAAAGAGGGAAGGGAAGGGAAAGAGAGAGGAAGGAAGGAAAGATGGAGGGAGGGAAAGAGGGGGCAGGGGAAGAGGGAGGGAAGGAGGAAGGAAGGAAATCATAGACCTACATGGTTGAAGGGAGTTTTTCCACCTGGGAATTCTCTGTTCCAGTGATGTCAGGGGTCCTGACTTGCTTTAAATATACAAATACAAGGGGAGGCATCTCTGCCCTCAAGGAATTTACATTCTAATAGGGGAAGGGCACACTTAGGGAAGGAATGGCCAGAGAAGGATGTGTGTTCTGGTTTGGAAAGTCTTCAGACTGGGATGACTGAATGGAATGTGAAACATTGTCTGCAGTAAACTAATTCACTTATTTACTTTTCAGGATATCTTGGCCCCAGGGCCTGAGTTCCAAAACCCAGTGGATTAAATCCCCCAAGGCAGGGAGGGTCTGTGTAGGTCTAGTGCCCCCCTTAAGGGTTCAGTGGCTCAGCAAATGGCAAGATGACAGGGGTGGAGGGCTGGATGGTGAGTGGTTAGAGCTGACTTGATATAGTGGGCCCTGTGAGTTTGTATTCATCAATCAGAGTAACTCGGCCCTCGTGCAGGAGTTTAAAAATTGAGTGGATTTTCCCCTGGGGTGGTCTTTTTGCACAGCATCATTTCAGACCTGAAAGAGCCCTTCAAATTCTCCGAGGCAGGACGTTGCCTGAGATGTCATTGGTCCTCTTTGAAAAACAAAGAGTGAGCAACAAACCAACACCCTGACTTTATAAATAAGGAAACTGGTCCAGAAGGTTAAGTGACTTGTCTAAAGTTACAGAGGAAGTAGAAGAATTTGAGCCTTCATTTTCTGACTCACAAATCATCCTGCTTTCCACTCCACCAATTTGATGAGAGTGTATTGTGAAACGTCAGAGTTGTTTTAATTTTCATAGCAGAGGCTCTGGAATGACTCTCCAAGCCTTCCAGGTTAGGCCAGGTCCCCAGAGGGTGACTGTTGTGTCCCCTCAGGGTTTTGGATTGCCTTTTCCAGGAAAGGCTCACAAGTCCCCTTATTAGTGTACGTCCTCCCCATGATTGTGGGTTATCAATTACTTAGCCAGACTTAGCTTTTAGAAGTGGAATAGTTGGCACAAAACCTTACCTTTCCCCCACATCTGTGCCACACTCTTATAGTCCAGGGGAAAATGGGGTCAAGCTTAGAGTTTATGTGGCAAAGGGGACAAACTCATAGCTCCTCAAAGTCCTTTTGCTGAAGCCTTCAAGATGCTTCCCTGTAGGCACCGGGTGGATTTTCTTCTGGGGTCCTTGTAGCCTTGACTGCCTTTCCTCCCCATGTCCACTTGGTCTTTGGCTCCTGATATGGAGATGGAGGATCAGTTCCCCATGCATCAAGGGCATCAATAGAAAACAAGCCGACTTTCATGTGTTGTATTGATGACATCTTTGCCATCACACAGCTGACTGAATATGTAGGGAATATCAGATCTCACTGAGCTTATTGTGTTTGTTGAGTAGAAAAAAAGCATTTAATTCAGTTCAGTAAAGTTATAATTCAGTACAGTGCATCTTTTCTAATGGCTCTCTTTCAACAAATTGTGTCCTAATTTCGGAGTGGGGTCTAGGGGAGAGTATCTCTGAATTTGGTAGTGATGGTAAAACATCCCTTTTTGAAGGGGTGGGACAAATGAGAAAAAGCCTGTGCTTTCCAGCTCCAGTGAGACTTAGGGTGGGAGCACCTGTGCAGTTTTACTTCTCATCCCACTCCTTGGCCTTGCCCGCCCCAGTGAAGACCACACTGGACTGACGCTCATCACTTTGGTTTGCTTCAGGTCGACTCCGTTCATACATAGCTTCTGCATTTGTCTGTTCTCTTGGCTCTGATGTGTCTCTTCCACAATTAGTCCCACTATTTGGCTTGGCCTCCTGTTAACAGTCACTGAGAGCAGAAGCAGCCTTCAAGAAATAGCTGCAGCCTTGCTTAGAGTTGTTGACTCCTTATACTCATGTTTCCAATTAAGCGTCAGCTGGATTTAGACATTAATGACTTGAATCCAGGAAGGACCTATTCTTTAAAAAAAAAAAAAAAGATCAGGGGGCAGCTAGGTGGCACAGTGGATAGAGCACCAGCCCTGGATTCAGGAGGACCTGAGTTCAAATCCAGCCTCAGACACATAACACTTACTAGCAGTGTGACCCTGGGCAAGTCACTTAACCCTATTGCCTAGCCAAAAAAAAAAAGATTAGTTTTAATGAGAGAAGTATTATTAGTGAACTTGTTCATTTTACTTACCTGCTAAGTATTTTATCCATGACAGCTTTAGCAGGACATTTCTTGAGACTTTTCCAAGTTGAGCAGAGGAGAGGTCTACAGACCTGCTGATGGAAGCATGTTCTGGGAGGTGATCTTCTTTCCTTCTTCCCTATAGATACATGACTTTCATAAAGCTAACTGGGAAAGTTGTCTTGCTGCCACACCGTTAGGTGCGTCTCACCTCCTCAGTGTTGATGGAGCCACACAGACCAGTGATAAGGACAAATCCTGGAGAGGTGAGCTGAAAACTTCCATAGTGTTCTCAACAGACTGGTCATCAGCCAGTGCTGAAGCCATTAACTGCATACCTCAGGTTGAAGTCAGTCCCTCTCTAGCCAAACTTCTCACTGAAGAAGAGGTTTCGAAGGCCATGAGGCTCCTCTTGTGTGGCAAAGCACTTGGTGCTGATTCTGTTCCAGCTGAGATCTACAAGGCATGGGCTCCACTGCTCATACTGAAGCTGACTGAAATCTTCCAAGTTATATGGCAAGAGGAGGTTATCCCCTAGGAGATCAAGGATGCCTCCATTGTCCATCTCTATAAAGGAAAAGGAAATAGATTGTCCTGTAACAATCACAGGGGTCTCTCTCTTAGTCATTGCTGGCAAGATTCTTGCCAGAGTCCTCCTTAACAGGCCAATCCTTCACCTGGAAGATGGTTATCTACCTGAGAGCCAACGTAGCTTCAGAATAGACCGAGGAACAGTCAGTATAGTGTTTGCAGCTCAACACCTCCAGGAAAAATGCCAGGAGCAGAACAGAGGTCTGTAGACAATGTTTGTCCATCTGACCAAGGCCTTTGATACTGTCAGTCGTGAGGGCTTGTAGAACATCATGGCAAAATTTGGTTACCCAGAGAAATTAATTGGTATTGCCTGTCAGTTTCACAATGGCATGCTCGTATGGGTTATGGTTAATGGACAATGCTCTTGTGCTTTTCCAGTCACCAATGGAATGAAGTAGAGCTGTATGCTTGCTCTCATGTTTTTAGCATGATATTTTCAGCAATGGTGTTGGACCCCTTCAACAAGGATGAAAACAGTATCAAGGTCGGCTGCCACACTGATGGTAAATTACTTAACTTGAAAAGGCTACAAGCCAAGACTAAAGTGGAGGGACAGTTGGTGCATAACTTTTTGTTCGTCGATGATTATGCACTCAATGCAGCCCCTAAGGCTGAGCTGCAACAGAGTATGGATCGATTCTCCGCTGCTTGTGCTAATTTTGGCCTGACAATTAACACCAAGAAAACAGAGGTTTTCCACCAGCCAGCACCACATCATCCATATAGGGAATCATTGGTTATAGCAAATGGAGAAATTTTGAATGTTGTGGCTAAGTTCACTTACCTTGGCAATATATTTTCCAACGATGTCCACATAAATGATGAGTTCAACTCATGCATTGCCAGAACTAGCTCAGTGTTTGGGAGCCTCTGAAGGAGGAAAGTGTGGGAGAGAAGAGGTATTAGACTGCCCACTGCACTGAGCCTGCAGAGCCATTGTGCTGACCTCTTTGTTCTTTGCCTGAGAAACCTGGACAGTATACCAGTGCCATGCCGTGAAACTGAATCATTTCTATTTGAATTGTGTTAGGAAGTTTCTGAAAATCATCTGGCAAGATAAAGTACCAGGCACTAAGGTCCTTTCTTGAGTTGAATTGCAGTATCTCAAAAGAAACATGAGATGTGCAAATTTAGAGCCATCTCTACTCCAAATGTTCATATGGACTATTTGTGCCTGACCTATGGTAGAGTCTTCTGAGCTTGTACTGGTCTGATCAGCCTCAGTCAGACATACTTACCTCGCCCCCAACATAGTGATGTCACTTTGGTCCTCTTCAAGCACAGTGGACAACCCACCATTAGGTAGAGATTTTAGACATTGAAAGCTGTGACTTGTGGTGCCTTCCTCTTCTCTGATTTCCACAAAGCACAAAAACTCCAGGTTACTCAGCAAGCTACTGACCAATTACTGTGTTGCTCACTGTTAATCTCTTCACAAAATATAGTTATAATATCTCTCAGCTATAACTCCCTAGGGAAACTCCTGAAGTATTGCTCCTATTTGCAACAAGGAGTTGTCTAATTGGACTGAAGAAGCCCCAGTCATATTCTCCCTCTGTGCTTTTCTCAAATTGGTAGACTGAAGGGTTGATCCCATGGGAAATTTTGTCTACCATTATCAGATGACTTGTAAAAGTTTGAGCTATTTCTTAGTAATGAGACACTTAATGGATCCCATCTGAAGCGCCTACAGCTACATGTTCTATCTTGGCTAAATGGCATACTCCCTAACCTGTATTTTCTAAAATGGGAACCTCTACATTTACAAAATGCCATACTCTAGAACTCTCAGTTCACCTTGTTCAGGGAACAGTATTTCCAAATGGAGAATTATGAACAAATACATTTGATGGCTTTAGTTGAACCACATGGGCAAGACATTTATGAGTTGGACAGCCTCGAAGAGGGCAACCCAGGAGGTAAAGGGCTTTGAGATTATGGCATCTGGGGATTGGTTGAAGGAATCGGGCACATCTAGCTTAGAGCAAAGAAGATTGGAGATGGCAAGGAGGGACATGCTAGCTGTACCCGTGTATTGAAAGGGCTGTCAGGTTAGGAAGATATTAGATTTATTCTGCTTGTCTTAGAGAGGTAGAACCAGGAGCAGTAGAAAGAAGTGGTGAAGATGCCAATTTGGGCTCAAGGTTGGGAACAATTTCTTGATAATGACTGCTGGCCCAGAGTGGACTAGACACTTTTGGGAGACTCTGGGCTCCACCTCCCTGATGGCTGTTAGGGAATAGATGTCATTTATCAGACATATTAGAATTGGGATTTCTTATGTGTATCACTTGGACCAGAGTACTCTCAAATTCTATGATGCCATGATCTATCTGTAGATCAACAATGCGGCAAAGACCTTTGGAGTTCCCTGGGATGATGGAAGATACCAGAGAGATGTACTGAGAGTGAGAACAAACCCTCAGGGCCAGAAACAGAGTTTTAGAAATATGCTTATCTAGACATATTCACACAGAGGGAGAACTCTTGTCAATCCCAAGTGGGATAGAGAATCGCCCACCTCCTTTGAGCTCTAGGCTTCAGTGCAGCTAAAAGCAAATCAGCTCAGATTCTAATACTACTCAGACTTTTATGAAAATGTTGGTAGTGGCAGAGTTTCATACTGGCATTATTTCCTACAAAAAGTGACCTTTGATTTACTTAAATTCTTCTCAAATATTGCATAGAAATTGAAAACTCAAAAATATTATGAGGAAAGTCAGGAAAAATCTATCTACTTATCAAAACACTACTACTGGGTTTTTTTAATGGACTTTAAATGCTGATCATAGCTAAGTATAATATCCACTCTGTTATCCTTTTAAAAACAAAAATATAATTTGTTACAGTTGTCATGTGGACGAAAGCTTGAGGGAGAACCACAACCCATAGAAACGCCAGTTTTGTTAGGAGGGACTATTAGGGCATTCTTTGCCATAATATGATAAAAATTTGTTCCAACTAAGACAGATTTTAAAGAAAATTATCCCAAGAAGATTGACATAAAGTCAAGACAATGGCACTTTTCTTTTCCTGGGATACATTTGGTTTGTTTCATTAATCGCAGATCCTTGACTTTTTGTTGGGGTGTCTGTGTGTGTATTTGTGTGTGGACACATGTATATGTATGTTTTTTACTTTCTTGGTAGCTCTGTTTATAGCAGTATTACTTCCTTGGAGAAGGTTCTCTCTGTGTCTGTTAATTCACTTTGTTCCAGGATCACAAGCAGATAGGTATCTAAAAATGCTTTATTATGATGTGGGTAAACTTCCAAGACATCAGCAAATATTTTGCTTTAGGCTTCCTGGCCCTTGTCTCATTTATTAGGGATTAGATAAAATAGCAGAAATTTGGAGGATACAAAAGATAAATTTTTAGAAAAACATTAACTTTTATAATTATAAAAAAAAACAGTTGAGCAAAAACCTTTACAAATTTTCTTTCTGTTCTATTATAATGTGGTGGCTACTTGGTAGCTATGAAGAAAGATAAAGAAGGTACCTGGCAGGAATGGTTTACTTTGCCCTGATATGTCTCACCAGCTTTTTATGTGTAGACTAGAGACCATGAATAATTAACCACCAACTGGAAGAATTCTAGGGGCAGCTAGGTAGCTTAGTGGATAGAGCATTGGGTTTGGAATAAGGAAGACCCACCTTCATAAATTCAAGTCCAGCCTAAGACACTTACTAGCTGTGTGAGCCTGGGCAAGTCACTTAGCCCTTTTTACCTCAGGTAGTTTCCTCATCTGTAAGTGAGCGGGAGAAGGAAATGGTAAACCGCTCCAGTAATCTCAGCCAAGAAAACCCCCCAAATTGGGTCGTGGAGAGTAGGACACAACTGAAACAACAAAACATGATATGACAGCAAAGTCCTAGGTCTGCTTGGAGAAGGTACCTCTTAAAAGTTTGGAGGATTTCGCTGAGCCTGGGAATTGCATTTAAGTGGTAATGGTATATGGAACTTTCTGAGAGTGCCGATAACACAGGAACTAGCCTTGGATGAATGAGCAGAACTTGAAGTAGGAGGAGAGAGTGGTTATAATTATTATAGTCTCTTGGGATCCCATTAATCCCCGACTATGAGAGGCTGTCAAGGGCTCTTGAGTGGCTGTTCTGTTTATGATGGGTAACTCCCGAGCTATTGTCATCACCTTGTAAGAGCTAATATTTCTTGTTATAGAAGATCTTATGGAGAAATTTTGTGCCATTCTTGACCAAGACCTCTCTGATATCCAAAGAGAAACAAACATTTTTACTGGATGATTTTAATGCCAGTGTGGAAAGAGATTCCAAACTTGAGTGGAGTTATATGCAAGGAAATGAGGAAAAGGTTGTTTAAAAAAAAACTTATGTGTTTTCACTTGTTTTACATCACTCTCATTTCTGACATATTCTTCTCCACACACTGAGAAAGCTATCCCTTGTAACAAAGAATTTTTTTTAAAGGATGAAGAAAAGAAAATAGTTTGGTAAAACTAATCAAGCTATTAAGGGAATCTGACTATATATGCAGTGTTCCACATCTATAGTCTTCTACCTCAGCAAAGAAAGAAAGGAAGTGCATTTTTTCATCTTTTCTGGGACAAACTAGATCCTTATATTTTCAGAGTATTCCAAGTTTTGTTTTCATGCGTGTGTGTTTTTTTTGCATATGGTTGTTCATTTATTTACATTATTGTAGTCATTGGGTATATTGTCTTCTGTTCCATCTTTCTTTACTTTGGATCAGTTCACATAAGTCTTCCCATGCTTCTCTGAATTCTTCAGAAAATAACAAAAGTTAATTCCAATGACAAACTCTTTTTTGAGCAAATGTTCCGTTGTATTGTTCCATAAAAAAGTATGATTTCTGTTCTCTTCTTCCTTTACATTTTCCACCTTAGTGATCACATCTTCTCTCATGGCTTTAGTTTTCAAAGAATTTCATTGTTGGAAGGAACCTCAGAGGTCAGTTAAACCAAATTGGACCTGAATAGGAATTCCTTCTGTGATATCCCTAACGAGCCATCATCTAGCCTGGTCTTGAAGACCTCCAGTGATGGAGAGCTCACCAGCTATTGACTCATACTGAGCTAAAATCCTACTAAACCCACTAAATCCTACATTTCTTTCATGTGGATCATTGTCAGTCTGAGCCGTCCCAACCCTTCGCTGAGGCACTTAAGTCTCTGAGATTATATTTAGTACTGTCCATGTAAGCGTCTTCAGTTTCATTTTATTTGATCCTCGTCTGTTTAGAGTCAGAGCAGTTTAATGGGTAGAGCCCTTGTGGAGTCTGGAGGCTGGTTCTGAATCCTGCCCCAGATACTTCATAGTTGGGTGATCATGAACACGTTACTTAACTAGAGCTCCAGCTTCTCCATCTGTAAAGTGGGGGTACAATACTCACAGTACTGAGCTCACAGGGTTGGTGTGAGGAGAGTACTTTGAAAACCTTGGATTCTATTTAAACATGAGTTAGAGTTGTTTTGGGATCTGGATTCTGCATCTAGCAGCTACCTATCATTTCCAGTTTGGGGGACAGGACTGTACTGTGACTTGGCTAGGAAAGGCTTTTGGGCCTGGATAAGGTAATCTTTGGGACTCAGTGGGAAAATGATTGATCAATAGGGAGGTGCTCTCTGAACTGAGAATACAGGTTCGTCTAGGCCCTTGTTATTTTTCCTACTTTAGTTTGGGCCTGATTGGGTTCTACCTCATACAACAAGGTGGCCCAGAGACCGAGAAGTAGGATGGGTGTTTTACTGGGAGGGGCAGGATCTGGCTTGGAAGCCCATCTGGTTGTCAGAAAAAAGGCTAACAATTAGAACTATTCAAAAGTGCATTGGGATGTCTTGTATGGAAGAGGGTTCTTCCTCTTTGGACTTCATGAGAGGCTGGATGATTATTTTTGGGAATTTTGTAGCTGGGTTGGGTCTAGATGGCTGTGGAGGCCTCTTCCAGCTCTAAAATTAGGTGATTATATGGCTTGGGAGGTGTTGATGAGCAAGGTTGGATGGGAACATGGAAGGGTCTAGCTGGATATTAGGTGGCAGTGGGGAGTCAGGAAAGGGGCAGGGCAGGAATACCAGGTGAGAGGGCAGGAGCCATGGACATGTCTGGAGCAGAGAAAAGGTTAAGCTGAAGAAACCAGCAGTATGCTGCTTATTATTATTATTATTATTATTATTATCATTACACTGTTAAAATATTGACTAGATCGGAGATTAGGACACATCTCTATTGGGTTTCACTAGAGGCCTTCCTGAAAGTTGATATTATCCCATTAATGATTGTTATTTGGATTTGGTCAGCTCATTCTGAATCTATGTAGCTGTACTGTCAGCTGTCCCATATCTCTCCATCTATATGTTGGGAGAGCTGGCCAGATTGTTTAAAAACAAATCCCATCAACTTTACTAAAATAAAGAAATATTCTGTTTATGGCATTTCCCCAATCTACCAATAAAGTAACACTCAAAATGGAAAATTGAGTTATTCTGGTATAATAACCTATCCCAGATGAAGCCTTGTTGGTTCTCAGTGACCACTTCTTCCTTTCTAAATATTCATAAACCATTTCTTTCATAAAATGATCAAAATTGTGTGAACAATCAAGCTTGTAGCTTACAGTTGCAGGCCCCTTTCTTCCTTTTTTCAGAAAATAGGAACAACATTGGCCATTGCTAGGAAGGCAACAGCCCTTCCATTCTCTGTTACAGCCTCTCGTTCACTCTGATAAAAGCCCAGGAATTGTGCCCATTGGGTCATTTAATGCTAAATTTAGAATGTAGTTCATCTGGGTTTGGTGACCTGAATTCCTTGTTTGATCCTTCCAGGCCCAGAGGTTGTTCCCTTTGGTAGAGAGAACAGAGGCAACGTGAGAGTTGAGTAGTTATGACTTCTTTCCCTTGTTAGTTATCATTGTCCCATCCACTCCCAATGATATCAGGATCATCAATTTGGAGATGGACCTGACCCTAGAAGTCTTCATTATCCTAATCCCCTCATTTTACGGATGAGGAAACTAAGGGCAGGAGAGGGGAAACCATTTACTCAAACTCACAAAGGCAGCAAGTGATGGAAGTGGGATTCTAGCTTGGGTTCTCTGACTCCACATCCAGGGCTGTTTCTGCTGTGCTGTGTGGCCTATTCTTCTCCCCAACACAGCCCCTAAAGCCTTTTTTGTCATACTTGAATTTCCTCATCAACCTTAACTCTTTCAGACTATTACGATTGGTAATACTGGTGATGATATATTTTAAAAATATTTGATTTTTCTCAGCTACATGTAAACAAAATTTTAACATTCATTTAAAAATTTTTTTAGTTTCAAATTCTTTCCCTCCTTTCCCTCCCTCCTGTCTTTCCTCCTTGAGAAGGCAAGCAATTTTGTATGGATCATACATGTGGTGTCATGGAAAACATTTCCATATTAGCCATGTTGCAAAAGAAAATGCAAACCAAAAGAAAGGAAGAATAATAAACAAAGTAAAAAAAGTGGTGCTTCAGTTTGCATTGAGACTCCATCAGTTCTTGCTGTGGAGATAAATAGAATTTTTCATCCTAAGTCCTTCAGAGTTGTCTTGGATTATTGTATCACTGAGAGTAGCTAAGTTATTCACAATTGGTCATTGTACAATATTGTTGTTACTTTGTGCAATGTTCTCCTGGTTTTACTTATTTCACTTTGCATAAGTTTGTGTAAGTCCTTCCAGGTTTTTCTGAAGCATCCTGCCTGTCATTTCTTATGGGACAATAGTATTCCGTCACAATCATATACCACAGTTGGTTCAGCCATTCCCCAATTGATGGGCATGATGACGCTATTTTTATAGGACCATACTACTCTTAAAGTCATTATCTCTTACCTGCTTTTGTTTCCATCTTCTGTACAGAAATATCTTTAAGGAATCTCAGTTGTTTAATAAATTCCCTATGAGAATCCATTTCCGTCTCTTTAGACATCCTCTCTTCTCTTCCTCACTGTAATAATTTCTGGTTGTGTCATTAGAATTGTATTCATGGAGCTCGTCCTCTAGAATTTCAGACTAAGGATACTATTTATATTTTCTTCATAGTCTTGGGAAGGAATTTTCTTAAGACTTAATATAATTGGAAGGATAGTCACTGCTCATGGTTGGGCCATGCTAATATAATAAAAATGATCATATTGCCTAAATTTAGCTCCCAAAGGAGCTAATGGAGAAATGACACCTTATGTATCTTGTGTGACTGACGTTAGCTCACAGTCCTCAGAAGGACGGACAGCAGGAGAGTGATTCCGTGCTTCGGGAGCTGGGTTGTAGAAGAGTGTGGAGTGGGTAGGTATGGCGAACAAACAGGCAGTGCCAGGAGCAAGGACAGACCTCGCCAGTCTTTTTGGCAGGGGTCAGCCCTGATTGCTCACCTGACCTCTCAGTCCTCAGAAGACCTGGAGTCAAGTCTTGTCACTTAAATACAAATTATGTTGACTGTGGGCAACTTCTGGACTTCTCTTCTGTTAAGGCATAAATGATCTCAAAGGTAATTCTAGCCCCAACACAATGTGGGTTACCTGTAGATTCCTTTATCTCTGTCATACTTGTCACACTGTGCCCTAGTGATAAAGCAAAGGATGGGAGTATTTTGGCTTTAAAGAATGGTAAATAGAATTATGTGACTGATAAAAATCATGATCAATGAAATTAACACTGGAAGTGAGACAGTAGTAAACAGCAGGGGTGTGTGTGTGTGTGTGTGTGTGTGTGTGTGTGTGTGTGTGTGTGTG
>NW_020954546.1:8609874-8654409 GCF_900497805.2 Vombatus ursinus | reverse complement strand
TGTGTGTGTGTGTGTGTGTGTGTGTGTGTGTGTGTGTGTGTGTGTGTAGGGAGGCTGTTCTAGGAACCTGGATGAAATTAGGTTATTCTATGTGCTTTTGAATTTAGATTTTAAGAGTGGAGTGCCCTTGGTTTCTTTATCCATTTTTACCTTTTTCACTTTTTTTTTTTGGAGATGGGGCATGACCTTAATTTATGGAAGCCTTTTTCAGCTCATTAAAAAATTAAATATCTGGAGAGAATGATTTGATGAATTAAAATTTTTTTTTCCAACTCACAGCTCATTTCCTTTCCAGAATCCTTGACTAAAAATCTCCTTGGAGTATAGCAGCAATATTTGGACCTCTCAGAAAATAAGGGAAAGATCCTGGTGTTAAATGTTTATATTAATCCTGATGTAGACATTATGTACAGATAGAGCAATTCATACTGAAAAGCGTTTCACCAGATCCATGGTTCTTTCTGAAAAAGCAACAAACACTAGGGTTTGAAACTAGTTTGAACATCTTTGAGACCTCTTCATGTGTTGCAAAGGATACATTTTATACTGACGTTTGCTTGAATCACAGCTACAACATATTCTTCTCTCTATGGGAGCCTGGTTTTTCTGTATCTCTTGTGGTAGCCTCTTAACAATAAATATTATAAACATAATAAATATAATATGTAATATATAACTAGTATTACATATAATAGCATAACTTGCATCTAATAATAAGTAGCACTTATGTAATTCTTGAAGGCTTGCAAAAGGCTTTGAATAGTCATATCTCATTTGAGCCTCACAACAGTCCTATGAGGTAGTTGCTTTTATTATCTCCATTTTACAGATGAAGAAACTGAGCCTGAGAGAGGCCGTGTGACTTGCCCAGTATCACACAGCTAGGTATCTGAGGCAGGATTTGAACTCTGGTCTTCCTAACCACAAATCCAACTCTACCCACTGTGACACCTAAATGCATAAGAATGTTCTGGGCTTGAATTTATTCTCTGATCTATGGTATAGATGTTTGTAAGTGGTTCAGTGTCTCTTTGACTTGTTCTCCCTATCTTTGAAATAGACAGAATAACCCCTGCTCTTTTTGTCCTTTTTTGTGAGGATGCTGGAGACAGATGCTTTGTAAGTCCCGCTGAGCTCTGCAGGGGATGGGGCTCTCCCAAATGTGAGATTTTCCTCAGAAGGTCCTTGATGTGTTCTTTGTTTTCTGTGAGGCAGTGGGGTGAAGTGACTTGCCCAGGGTCACACAGCTAGTAAGTGTCAAGTGTCTGAGGCCAGATTTGTACTCAGGTCTTCCTGAATCCAGGGCAGGTGCTCTATCCACTGAGCAGTCTAGATGCCACCCCACCCCATGTGTTCTTTAGTTATCCTTCGCGGAAGGAGGCTTTTGAGTGGTGGTAACTGCTAAAGATCCCGGCTCACGAAGTAAATGCTCCTCAAGATGGCTGTTCCCTGGTGGTGGTCATTATAGGAATGATAGTGATGAGGGGAAGCAGTAGGGAGAAGTAGAAAGAGCACTGGATTGTAGTTAGGGAACCTGGATTAGAATCCTGATGCTGCCTTTATGACCTTGGACCAGGCTCATCCCTTCTTTGGAACTTGGATTCCTCTTCTGTAAAATTAGGTGGTTTGACTGGGTGATTTCTTTTTTTTATTAATTTATTTTGATTTATCAATAATCACTTCCATATGCTTTTGAGTTTAAAATCTTTCTCCCCCTTCCTCCCCACCTCCCTCCCCAAGATGGCACATAATCTGATATAGGCTATACATTTACATTCATATTAAACATATTTTCACATTAGTGATGTTGTAAGTTGAAATTAAAACCAATAGGAGGAACCATCAAAAAGAGGAAACCAAACTCAACAGAAGAGAAAAAAATAACAATTCGGCTTCCATAGTTCTTTCTTTGGATGTGGATAGCGTTTTCCATCACGAGGCCTCTGGAGATGTCTTAGATCCTTGTATTGCCAGGAAGGGTTAAGTTTATCAATATTATTGACTGGGTGATTTCTGAGGTCACTTTCACCTCTAAGTCCATGATCTGATGATGATGATGAAGATGTTGATAAAATTAGCCTCCATTTCTATAGCTTTTTATAGCTAATTGTGCTTTACATCTGTTACCTCATCTGATACTCATGGCTTAGTAGAAGGTACTGCCTCTGGAGTCAGGACCTAGGTTCAAATCCCATTTCAGGCACTGCCAAGGTGACCTTGGACAAGTCACCTAAACCTCCCTGGGTCTCAGTGTCCTCATCTCTAAGATAAAGAGCTTGGACTGGATGGCTTTTGTGTAATATGGCATTTCAAGACTGCCAAATTCTGAAGCAGGTGTCATGGTAGTTGGCTTAGGAAAGTGCCTATTTGACATGTGAGTTTCTTCTTCCCCATAGGAACTGGTGCCATCATATCGTGACAAAGATGGTTTCGTGTCAAGTACAGAATGGGTCCGAAACAGTGTTCCAGAGGGTGTACCAGAGCTGCCGATGGCCAGGACCATGTACTAACTTAGTCAGGTAAAAGCCTTTATGTTACCTCTCTCTCATTGTCCCTTTTTCCTTTGTATTTTCTGACTCGAGCCTCGATAGATGATGCTTTTCATGGGTCCATTGAATATCCTTAGTTCTAATTTTGTTAGCTAAGTCAACTGGCAAAAAGCTGAATTGGCTAGAATGGTGTTTTTGCATTGGGTGTTAGGGATTGTTATTATCATATCATGTCATATTATTAATATGATATTACATTAGAATTATGAATTAATAATAGTTGGTATTTATATAGCACTTTAAGGTTTATAAAGCACTTCAGCAGCTCATTATGCTTTAGACGTAAAATAAATCTAGATGAAGCTGTGTCATTTTGGCATGGTTGATATATATAGATGTCATAAAGTTGTTTCTGTCTTCATGTCTGTATTTGTTGTTGGGTTATCTGTGTGGTTTTGATCATGTTGTGGTCTGTCCCCTCAAGGATAATGGTGTGAAAGAATGGGTTATTTTTATTTTCTGGTTTTTTAAATAAACATTTTTAGATGTTTTCTGTTTTTTACATCACCATAGTGTCCCACATGTCTCTCTCCCTCCCTGTCCCTGAGAGACATCCCATATGACAGATAGTGGGGGTGGATTTTAGAGGGGAAAATCAGCAAAACGGAGCAATGTGTTGAGAAAGTCTGAAAACATGCAATGTGTAACACCTGTAACTCCCACCAGGGGGTAGGTTAAATAAGAGTGTCTTCTCAAAACTCTGTATTCGAGTTCAACTTGATCTTTATAATTTTGTCACATTTACATTTGATTTTTTTTTTTTTTTTGGTGTGGTGGTATTCTTTCCATTTACATTGTTGTAGTTACTGTGGATGTTGTTTTCTTGGCTCTGCCGACTTCACTTTATATGAGATCATGCAGATCTTTCCATGCTTCTCTGTATTTATCACACATATCATCTCTTACAGCACAGAAACATTCTGTTACATTTATATAACACAGTTTGTTTAGCTATTCTACAATTGATGGGCATCTACTTTTTTTCCCCAATTCTTAGCTATTACAAAAAATGCTACTATAAATATTTTGGAGTATATGGGGACTTTTTTCTTATTGATGGCTTTCTTGGAGTATAAGCCCAGTAATAGAGTCTCTGGTTCAAAAGGTATGGGCATTTTTATTCACTTTATTTGTATAATTCCAAGTTGTTTTCCAAAATGATTGTACCATTTCACAGCTCTACCAACAATGTATTAATGTGCCTATCTTCCCACAACCCCTCCAACATTGGGTATTGCCATTTTTTGTCATTTTTGAAAATTTTCAGGGTATGAGTTAAAACTTCAGAGTTGGTTTGATTTGCATTTCTCTTATTATTAATGATTTGGAACATTTTTTCATGTGGTTATGAATATTTTTCAGTTTGTGTTTTGAGAAATGTTTGTTTATATTCTTTAGCCATTTATCTATTAGGGATTGACTATTAGTTATTTACATGTATATGTGTGTGTATAAAACTACATATATATAACTCTATAACTGTCCCTCTCTCTGTATATATATGTATATATGTGTGTTTATGTATGTGTGTGTGTGTGTATAGTTTCTATATCTTGAGTACTAAACCTTTATCAAAGAAATTTGATACAAAGATTTTTTTTCCCATTCAACCACTTCCCTTCTTATCCTGGATAAATTCATATTATCTGTGTGGAAGCTTGCAAGTAATAAAAGTAATTTATTTCATCTTTTGTAATTGCCTCTATCTCCTGTTTGGTTAAGAATATGTCTTATCCTGGGGAAGAAAAGACCTGGAAGGATTTAAGTATTGCAAAGGCTGTCGTATAGAGGCGGGATTTGATGTGTTTTACCAATGGCTAGAAGTTACAGAAAAACAAATTGAGGCTTGATGTTAGGAAAACATCCTGACCGTGAGAGAGTCCCCAGAGTGGGATGGGCAATCTCCAGAGGTGCAGAATTCCCCTCTTGGGAGGTCTTCAAACAGAGCCTGAATGACTATTTGTTGAGTGTGTAGTAGTGGGGATCCCTTTTGTGTATAGGTTTAGCTAGATGGCTGCTAAGGTCCCTGTGCTTATCTCTCTCTGGGCCCACAGCTCAAACATGATGCCTGCCCCCCTGAGCTGTGAGTCACCTAAGGAGAGGTCCCTGGGAGTGTTAGCTGATGGGCCCTTGGGCCAGGTGGCCTCTTTGGGGGTCTGCACTGCAGCTGGGCTTTCAGTGGGGCCTGGCTTCTGTAACCAATTTTTGATGGCTTGTAATCCATCTGCCCAGTGGTTCTTCAGTCATGTTTCAGCCACAGCTTTTACACAAAGCACATTCATTTTCCCTAGCTCGGGCCTGCTCTTCTGAGAAATGCTCTGGGATTGAATTCCTGTTCTTTATACCCTTGCAAATGTTTTGGACACTTGCATTTGGGCTTGCTGCTCATTTCCTCACACTTGGCCCTTAATTTCCTTTTTGATTTGTAACCCTTAAAGAGAAGATGTTTGCTGCCAAGCGCAATAGAATTACCTCTCCTTTCCCCCTTTTCTGTCACTTTCATTCTGAGACCTCTTGTCTTTGTTCAGTGAGGGAAGGGTGTGGCATTTGGGGACTTCCCATAAGGATTTGGGGCATCATGGGAGGATTGATGAAGGGAACTGAGGATCTTTTTCTCTTGGCGAAGAGGAGATGGCAGGGAGGGGAACTCCTGAGAGCTAGCTTCCTCTGATGGTAGGATTCACTTTGTTCTGCCTGGTCTCAGAGGCCAGAAGGAGGATCAGTGGAAACTGCAGAGCCAAGGACTTGGCTTCTATGTAAGGAAAGAACTTCTTACCAACCAGAGCCACCCCAAAGGGGAATGGCCTAGCCATCTCTTGGGAGGCTAGGGTCCCACCTCACTGGTGGTTTCCAAGCCCACACTGGATGGCTGTTCGTAGGGCATGTTATGATGGGGATTCCTCTTCTGGTATTGACTGGACTTGATGGCCCATCCAGGTCTCTTTCTGCTGAGATTCTGTGTTGAAGACAGCCAAACATGAATGGTTCAAAACTGGAGGTGGAAGAGAGTGCTTGGAGCTGGGATGGAACATGTAGGTGTTCATGGGGGAGGCGGCCCTTGACCTGGAAGAAATAGTGAGGAGGAGAAAAGAGCATTCCAGGCATGGTGACCAGTCTGCATAGAAGTACACTTTGAGGTCAGGAAGTGGTTTGATTCTTCACTTGTCTAGAACATAGCATGTGAAGAGCAGTTGTGTGAAATGAGACCAAAGAGATGGAGAGGGTGGAAGCAAATCGCAGATGCCCTGAGAGGCTCGAGTATTTCACTCTGGAGGTTAGGCAGTAGGGAGCCATGGAAGATTGTTGAGCAGTAGAATGACGTGGTCATGCCTAGACAAAAGGAAGATTACATGGCAGACTCTGTGAAGGACAGAAAAGCTGGTAAACTCTCCACTGTGAGAACAAGACAAACCCCCTAACCAGCAGTGAATATAAATTTGGGGTGTGAGTCTTTCTCTGGGCTTGGTTTTTTCATCTGCAAAATGAAGGAATTAGATGATGATATTCTTATCTAAGTGAATACTTTAGTGATCCTAGTTCCAAAGCAAGTCTACTGTGGGCCACAAACCTGACGGCAGCCTTGGGTGCCCTTCCCACTATGGGGGCCCTAGGTCCGGGGGGCATCCCTAGAGGCCTTGGACTCCTCGGAGACTTGGATCTCACTGCAGAGCTCATCACCTCTCTGCCCCTTTGCCCAGTGTCCTCAAAGCTAGAGGGGCTGCTAGGGCTGGTTGGATGGAGGGGAAACTCAGGAGTTTGTCTCCTCAACGACTTTACGCTTTCTTATCCCTCCAAACTCACTTCCTCCCTCTAAAAGCATCATCCTGGAGCTACTATTTTTAGATATTTAAGAGGCTTAATAGAGCTGACTTTGAATTCAGTAATCATTTATTAAGCACCTACTGTGTGTAAGAGTGTGGAAAAGTCAGCGGATCAGTAGGAGGAATGTAGGGCAACCTTATTTCCTATAATTCTTAATAAAATAAAACCTAAAACAACAGCTTTTGGGGGTTCATATAAGACTCACAAAGAAATGAAAAAGTTGGACTCCACAAAGCTTTGATAATGATAGATATGAGACCATCAATGTTGGCGGCTCTGCCTAATGGGCCTTGTCACCTACATCTCTACCAAGGCAATGTGGCATAGGGTGAAAAGCACAGGAATGGGAGTTGGGAGACATGCATTCCCACCCTGTTCTGTTGCTGACTAGCTGTGTCACATCCCATCCTGTTGTTGGGAAAGGGAGAAACCCCAGAGAAAAGTTCCCAGAGAGCTCTCTGTTGACTTGCCTGGTCCCTCTGTAGGGTAAAGACAGGGAGAGAGGTGGGAGCCAATGACCTCCGGATCACGAGCTGGAGGCAAGCACAAGGGTGCCTGGACTTGTTTTGAATGTCGTGTGAAATGTCTGTGCCGTGGTGGAGTGGAAAGTATTTGTAGCCAGGGTTTGAATCATGGTTCTCTTCTTGGCTCCCTGTGGGACCTAGAGCACATCACTCTGGACCTTGGTTTTCTCATCTATAGAATAATGGGCCTGGATTAGCTGATCCATAAGGACCTTCCAACTTTTATCCTAAGATCCTAGAATGCAGCTTCCTTGCTCATTAGTCATGGGTTCAAGGATGACTCCAGATGACTGACTTTGCTTCGGCCCTCTGAGCAAGCCCTTGAGAAGGGAGCAGCTTCCTCTGCCTAAGAGATCCTGTTCTGCTTCCTGCTGCTTATTTAGAGATGACTTTCTTTTGGTTTGTAGAAGGGCCTGACACTTCAGTTCACCTTATGGAAGTTAAATTTCAGTTGTTGTCAGCAAGGCACCTCCTCTCCTTGTCCAGGGCTGTCGAATGGTGATTTTCTTGTCTCTGGCCATGAAACTATAGTAGAGCCTTTGAGAGGTCATGGGGTCAGAGGAGCAGAGATCCAGATCTGGAAGGGACCTGACACTGTCTAGTTCAAGTCTGGCTATCCAGAAACAGCATAAACAACAGAAACAGATGCTGTTCACCAGTGAGCGGAGGCTTAGGGGTCTTTGGGCTGAAATCGTCCTGTATCGGAGATGGAAGCTGTAAGCTGCTTCTCCGCATTAGCTGGGAATGACCTTCTACATTCTCCCAACTCTCCCCTACTGAGACCCTGTATGACAGCTTCATCCCTGCACTTGGAATGAGCAGGCTTCTACTCCGCCAGTGTAGACAGCATCAGGAAACTGGCAAAGCAGAGCCAGGGCTGTGGAAAAGATGGCGTCCTACAATCCTACCACGACAAGAAAGGAAGCCAGAGAAGGTTCCCAAGAGAGCCTCACAGATGGCCCTGTTGCAAGATGAACATAGTCCTTTCCCCATCTCCTAGTCTTATTAGCCATGTCCCCCATTCTATTATTTGAAAGAAAAAACAACCCTGCAGCAACCACACAATTCATTTTGGCCTGCTGCCATTAGTTTGACAGCCTAGTATCTGTGAATTCCATTGCAGAACCTCTCAGCTTGCGTTTCCCTTTGTCACTCACTCCTACCAAGCCACAGTCTGGGCTCTCAGGAGAGGGGACTATGACTGAGGTTCCTGACCCCATTTCCCTGAGCAAGGCAACCTATCCTGCCTCCCCACCAACCCAGCAGGGCTCTTATTACACAAGAAGGGCAATGGGGACAACTATATTTCCTTCCTGTCTGTGCAGTTGGGGTTCTGGTAGCAGAGATTTCTTTTTTCTTTTTTTTTTAAATTTAAAATTTTTTTTATTATTTTATTGTTTTATTAATAAATTTATTTTTAGTTTTCAACATTTACTTCTACAAGATTTTGAGTTCCAAATTTTCACTCCATCTCGCCCCTCCCCCCACCCCAAGTGGCATGCATTCTGAATACCCCTTCCCCTAGTCTGCCTTCCCTTCTATATCTCCCCCCGCTTCTCTTATCCCCTTCCCCTTCTATTTTCCTGTAGGGCAGGATAGATTTCTGCACCCCATTTCCTGTATTTCTTATTTCCCAGTTGCATGTGAAAATATTTTTTTAAACATGTGTTTTTTTAAAACTTTGGGTTCCAAATTTTCTCCCTTCCTCCCTCCCCACCCACCCTCATTGAAAAGGCAAGCAACTCAATATAGGTTATACATGTGCAGTTATGCAAAACACTTCCATAGTAGACATGCTGTGCAAAACTAACTCTATTTTCCTTAATCCTATCCTGCCCCCCCATTTATTCTATTCTTTCTTTTGACCCTGCCCCTCCTCAGAAGTATGTGCTTCTGATTACCCCCTTTCCCAATTGTAGCAGAGATTTCATAAGAGGAAGCCTTTAGCTTTCACATTATTTCACATTTGCTCTGCTTAACAGGAAACAGTACGTCTTAGGTACCATCCATTCATTTATTCAACAGATAATTACCAAGCAATTGTTATCTATAAGAGACTGAGCTGGGGAAAAGGAACACAAGTGTGATTCTTAGAGCTTTTTCTTTAAAGCAAGTAAGTTAACCTCCCAGGACCTTGGTTGTGGAGATCGATTCAATTCCACAAATCTAACTGATATTTCTGAAACACCTACTATCCTGTAGGACCAGAGTCGGCCTAGCCTTGGGCCTTGAGGGCTGGCCTCAGAATTCAGAAGGATCTGGTTTCAATCTCTGACATCAGCAAAGCCATTTCCTCTTTAGTGCTGCAGGTAACTGGATTGGACTGTGAATTAGAGATGCACTGATGGGTGTTTGGTAGAGGATTGACCTCATGGGTATAGCTCTCTACCCCAGTGAAATCACAGGTCTGGAAGAAAATGTGTAAAGGCAGCCGAGGATCCAAGAACAAAAACAGCAGAACAGCCCCTGCCCTCAAGGAGTTTATAGTCTATCAGCCATTCAGCCACCTAGCATTATTGGGTGCACCACAGACTCATCTGTGTGATCTTATCCTCTCTAGATTTCTGTGAAGTGGGGAGGGGAGTACCTCATTTTATGCAAAAAGGGTTCCTGAAAGTTTAATAGACTTTGAGTATGCTGAGCTATACAGTAATTCACATTTTGGTAAATACAAGTAAATAGGATATGAACTGAACTTCCAATGTAATAGAAGGGCTAGCTCTTTAAAAGAAGCCTAGGCCAACTCCACTTGACCACACCAGCTCTCACCTATGCCTAGGAAACACTCCTTCTTCCTCTCAGAATCCTTGATTTTGTTCACATTCTGGGCTCAGCTTAAGTGCCTCCCTCTCCCTGAGGCCTTTCCTGACCCCACCCCCAGCTGTTAGAGCCTTCACTCCTCAGAGTTGCCTCCCCTGGCTAGACTAGAAGCTTCTCTAGGGCAGGGACTGTTTGTACTTTTGTTTTTCTATCCCCAGCACCTGGTGCAGTGCCTGACATAGAGTTTAGCAAAGGCTTGTGGTTTGCTTGATAAGCCATGAAATTGTCCCTAGAATTCCTTCCTCATCCCAGGTGGCTGGACCCTGTAGGACTGGCTGGATAGAGCTCCTGATGACACCTAGAGTAACTGTGAGCTTAGCTCCTTGTCCTTTTGTCTCTCCTTGCTTCTACTCCCAGGTCTTTTTTTTTTTTTAATTTTATTTTTATTCATTTATTTTGATTTCTCAACAATCACTTCCATATGCTTTTGAGTTTAAAATTTTTCTCCCCCTTCCTCCCCACCACCCTCCCCAAGATGGGCAACAATCTGATATAGGCTATACATTTACATTCCTACTAAACATATTTTCACATTAGTGATGTTGTAAGTAAAAATTAGAGCCAATAGAGGGAACAAAGAGGAAACAGAAAGAGGAAACAAAACTCAATAGAAGAGAAAAAAAATAGCAATTCGAATTCCATAGTTCTTTCTTTGGATGTGGATAGCATTTTCCATCATGAGGTCTTTGGAGATGTCTTAGATCCTTGTATTGCCAGGAAGGGTTAAGTCCGTCAACGTTAGTCATCGCACCACGTGACTGTTCCTGTGTACAACGTTCTCCTGTTTCTGCTCCCTTCACTCACTATCTGTCCATATAAGTCTTTCCAGGTTTTTCTGAAGTCAGCCTGTTCATCATTTCTTACAGCACAATAGTATTCCATCACATTCATATACCTCAACTTGCTCAGCCATTCCTCAATTGATGGGCATCCTCTCAATTTCCAATTCTTTGCCACCACAAAAAGAGCTGCTATGAATATTTTTGTACATGTGGGTCCTTTTCCCATTTGTGTGATCTCTTTGGGATATAGCCCTAGAAGTGCTATTGCTGGATCAAAGGATATACACATTTTATAGCCCTTTGGACATAGTTCCAAATTGCTCTCCAAAATGGTTGGATCATTTCACAACTCCACCAGCAATGCATTAGTGTTCCAATTTTCCCATATCTTCTCCAACATTTATCATTTTCCTGTTTTGTCATGTTGGCTAATCTGATAGGTGTGGTGTGGTACCTTAGAGTTGTTTCGATTTGCATTTCTCTAATCAATAGTGATTTAGAGCATTTTTTCACATGACTATAGATGGCTTTAATTTCTTCATCTGAGAACTGTCTGTTCATATCCTTTGACCATTTATCAATTGGGGAATGACTTGTATTCTCACATATTTTAGAAATGAGGCCCTTATCAGAGAGACTGGTTGTACTCTCAGGTCTTGGTAGTTTACTTGAGAGGTTACATAGTAGGTCTCTATGGGGAGGGGGAGGAGTCTTTTGTCTCAGGAGTGGCAAGGATGTGTAGAAGGAGAAGGTGAGTATACAGAAGCTGGCTAGAAGAGCATGTTCTGGTGACCCCAGTTGTGAGCCAACACTATAGAGTCCTCCACTATGTAACCTTGGACCAGTAATTTCTCAGATTACTATAAAATGAGGGGTCCTATTTGATGCTCTCATAGGATGATGAGATCCTAGATTTAGCACAGGAAGGGAATTCAAGTCATCTAGTCCTTGATGGCAAACTCAAATAAGAAAACCACAAACTAACATTATCTATGCTGTAGTAGACTTTTATGTATTTTGTTAGACACTTCCCAGTTGTGTTTCCACCTGGTTCAGGGCCACTCAAGTTTTGTGACTGCTTGTGTCCTCAGGTTGTAAATTCATCACCTGACAACCTCCTTATCCTTTAGAGGTGAAACTGAGGCGGGGTGGCTGGGGTGATAAGTGGCTGTGCTTGTGGTCCCGAAGTGGTAGAGGCAGGATTGAACCCAGCTCATCTGACCCCCAGGGGACCAGCGCTCTTCCCAGGGTGCCTTGCTGCTCCTTTTAGGCTCCATGCTGATGTTATTCTAAGAATTCAGTCTGGGGGCTCATAGCAGTAGAACTGTGATTTTGCAGACAGAAGAAAGTTCCAGGTGAGGAAACTCTCTGCCAAGGTAGATCAGCGCCATCTCTGCAACTTGCAGTCAGTGAGTTGCTTAGTGCACTGAGAGGTGAGGCAGCTTGCTCAGGGTCACCGGCTAACATATGTCAGAAACAAGACTTGGAGCCAGGTCTTTAGTCTCTGTCCCTTAGTCAGAGGAGAAGCTTGCAATCATCTTGAAGCGTTCTGAGCCCAGTGCCAGGAATGTCAAAAAGGAGTAGCCTTTGCTATGAAGGAGAGCAGAAAGCTTCCTTTCATTCAGGCCCCAAGCACCACCGGCCATTAGCTGAACCTCCTTGGAGTGGGGGAGGGGAGGTCAGTGTTAGGTAGGCCAGCAGTTTTACAGGTAACTACGGGATCTGAGAGAAATCCACAGCAGTGACATAGGACTGGCCAGAGCTTGTCTGTTTTAGAGACATCAGGACTCTTAGTCGACATCAGGACTCATTTTGCCTGCCTACAGTGTCCCAGGTATTGTGTTGAGTGCCGAGGATATCAGAATGATGACTTACAATTACAGGATCTCAAAGTTTAAATAGAAATTCGTCTAATCCAACTCATACCTGAGCAGGAATCCCCCTTCAATGGCACCAAGTTGTGCTTATCATGCCTCTGCTAAAGACTTGGACTTCTAGCAGTGGAGAACTCACTACTAACTAGGGAAGCCTGGTCCTTTTTTGGTTAGTGCTAAGTGCAAAGAATCTTTTGATCTGCCAGTCGAAAATCTGGCTTAACGTATGTGGTCATCATTGGTCCTAGATCTATCCTTCAGGGACAAGTGGAACAAATGTGATGCCTCTTCCACTTGACAGGCCTTCACATATTTGATAGTACCTGTGTTCTCCATGGTTTGAAGATTAACGTCAAAAAAACTAAGATCTTGGCAACTGGTCCCATCATTTCCTGGCAAATAGAGGGAGAAAAAATGGAAGCAGTGTCAGATTTTATTTTCCTGGGCTCAAGATCACTGCAGACTGCAGCCATGAAATTAAAATACACTTGCTCCTTGGAAAGAAAGCTATGGTAAGTCTGGACAGCATACTAAAAAGCAGAGACATCACCTTGCTGACAAAGGTCTGTGTAGTCAAAGCTATGGCTTTTCCAGTAGCAATGTATGGCTGCGAGAGTTGGACTATAAGGAAAGCTGAGAGCCACAGAATCAGTACTTTCTATTTGTAGTACTGGAGAAGGCTGTTGAGAGTCCCTTGGATAGCAAGGAGATTAAATCAGTCAAAACTTAAAGAAATTAACTCAGACTATTCACTGGAAGGTCAAATACTGAAAATGACACTTAAGTACTTTGGCCACATAATGAGAAGATGAGATTCATCAGAAAGGACTCTGACGTTGGGAAAGATTGAAGGCAAAAGGAAAAGGAGATGGCAGAGGATAAGATGGATAGATAGTGTCATGGAGACAATGAGCATGAGCTTGGAGGAGATAGTGGAGGACAGAAGTGCCTAGCATGCTATGGTCCAAGGGGTCATGAAGAGTTGGACACAACTGAACAAGAATAAAGTCAATCTCTCACCTCCCCCCAAGACTTCTCCCTAGGCTAAATATCCTTGTTTCCTTCTGTCAGTCCTCCTGGGAATGGTTTCAAGTTTCCTTATCATCTTGGGCACTTTTATCTGGAATTTGTTAATTTTCCTTCAAAAATCTGGTCCTGGGAAGGATATACTATAATACAGATTTGGTCTGATTGGTACTGAGTTCGGGGGGACTGCAACTTTGCTTCCATTTGTCATTTCATTGTTCCAGGTAACAAACTTCTGCCAGTTCAGATGGGCACTTGCCTTATATGTTAGGATCTTGGAGAGTTACCAGAGCACTGGGAGGTGCCCAGGGTCACACAGCCCATATGTGTCTGAGCTGAGATTTGAACCCTGGTTTCTCTGAGTGCAGTATTGTCTTTTTATCCACTACACCAGGCTGCACATATTCCTGTTAATGCAAATGAAGGTGGCTTTTTTGGCCACATCATGCTGTTGACTCACTGAGTGTATTAAAACCCTTAGGTCTTTTTTATTTGAATAAATCTTTCCCATCCTGCATGTAGGCACTTGATTTTTCAGACCCATGTGTAGAGCTTTATGTTTATCCTTAGTAAATTTCATATCATTAGTTTTAGGCCACTTTTCCAGTCAGAAATCTTTTTGGATCTTAATATTATTAACTGTTTCTCCTTGCATTGTATCATATACAAATTTTGTAGCATACCATCCAACAGAATGTAAACTCCTTGGGGGAAAGGAATGTTCCATTTCTTTTTTTGTCTTTATATTCTTGATCCTAGCACAATGCTGGGTAGGAGCTTAAGAAAGTCTTGTTGTTGACTTCCCCTTCTGGGAGCCAAGATGGCGGAGTAAGAAGTCAGCCCAGAAAGTATTGACCCAGGAAAAACCCTGAGCCAGCAAAAAGACAGGGCACAGCAGTCTTATAGCCCAGGAAGCTTGGGGGATTAACAGGAAAGGCTCCTCTTGCTCTGGGGGAGGGGGAGCAGTACAGGACTGGAGGCGCCCCAGCAAACCAGCAGCAAGCCCCACCCCAGCATACCAGGGGGAGACCTGAGACCCAGGTTGGAGGATCAAGCAGATACCAACGCCAGAACCCCCGAGAGTCCCAATACAGGCAAGGGAACCGGTAAACACCAGCCCTGAAAACCACCATGGGTGACGACATTCTCCAGCAGTGAAATCACTCAGGGCCTCAACACAATTCTGGAAAACACAACTCCAGAAGGCAAAGCTCCAGGCTGACAGACATGCACCAGCAGCGAAACATCCCTGTGCAAGGCTCAGGCGAGGAGGAGCCAAACGTTCAAGTGCAAGGCGTGGGTGAGCACAAAAGAAGCTTGGGTAAGCGCCCCCTTGCTTCAACAGGAGAACGCAACATTTTTTTAAAGTGAGGAAGTAGGCAAACACCATGAACAAAAAGCAGAAACAGAAAATGACTATAGATTCTTATTTTGGGGAAAGGGAAGCTCGAGGCACAAATTCAGAAGAGGACAACATTGTCAGTATACCCACATCTGAAACCTCAAAGGAGAGCATGTGAACTGGTCTCAAGCCCAAAAAACCTTCTTGGAAGAGCTCAAGAAGGATTTTAAAAGTCAAATGAGAGAGGTAGAAGAAAAATTGGGAAAAGAAATGAGAGGTATGTAAGAGAGAGTCAATAGCTTGGAAAAGGAAGGACAAAAATTAACTGTAGAAAAGAAGTCCTTAAACAGTAGAATTGGCCAAGTAGAAAAGGAGGCACAAAAACTCACTGAAGAGAACAACTCCTTAAAGAGTAAAGTGGGCCAAATGGAAAAGGAGGCATAAAATCTAATAGAAGAATACAACTTGTTAAAAATTAGAATGGGGCAAGAGTATGAGAGAGCAAGAATCAGTCAAACAGAAACAAAAGAATGAAAAAAACAGAAGAAAATGTAAAATGCTTCATTGGTAAAACAACTGACCTGGAAAATAGATCTGGGAGAGACAATTTAAAAATTATTGGTCTACCCGAAAACCACGATGAAAAAAAGAGTCTGGACAACATCCATCAGGAAATCATCAAAGAAAGCCGCGCTGAGGTCCTATAACCAGAGGGTAAATTAGTCATTGAAAGAATCCACTGATCACCTCCTGAAAGAGATCCTAAATTGAAAATGCCAAGGAATATTGTAGCCAAATTCCAAAATTACCAGATCAAAGAGAAAATACTGCAAGCAGCCAGAAAGAAACAATTTAAATATCATAGAGCTACAGTCAGGATTACGCAGGACCTTGCAGCTTCTACATTAAAAGATCAGAGGACAATGTTCCGTAAGGCAAAGGGTCTCGGATTACAAGGATCGACTACCCAGCAAAACTGAGCATAATCTTTTAGGGAAGGAGATGGACATTTAATGAAACAGGGGACTTCCAAACCTTTCTGATGAAAAGACCAGAGCTTAAAGGAAAATTTGATCTTCAACTACAAGGCTCGAGAGGAATAAAAAGAAGAAAAAAAAAAGAACAGCAGCAGCAGTTACAGCAGCAATAGCAGCCGCAGCAGGAATAGAAAAGTGAAAAAAAAAAAGAAAGTCTTGTTGATTGATTGATGTATGTATTGATTCAAGTCATTGATTTCAAATGCTGAACCAACCTGGGTCAAAGACAGAGCCCTATGGTCTTCTTAAAATCTCTTCGTATTAATATAGATCCACTAATCTTTGTTCTTTGGGTCCAGCAAATCACCTGGTTCTAAGCCTGTGTATCTATCTTGTCCACTAGGTTATCATGCCTTGTCAAATGAATTATGGAAATCTAAACATATGATTTTCATGACATTTTCCTGATATATTTGTCTAGGGAGACATGGCTTATTCTTAGTGAATCCATTCTGGGATCATAGGAATCATCTCTTTTCTATGTGCCAAGAAAGTGACTCTTTAATAAAGTATGCTAGAATTTCCTTAGGAGTTGACATCAAGTTTATTGGTTGGTAGTTGGAAGCATCTACTTTCCTCACCTTTTTGAAAATGGGAACCACATTTGCCCTTCTACAAACCTGGGGGTACTTCTAGATTCATCCTGATCCTCAAAGATTACCAATAGTAGTTTAGTAATCCCATTGTTACATTATTTTAGTGCCCTCCAGTGTAGTTCAGCAGCGGCAAGTGAATTGGATTCACTGCTGGTAGCTGGGTATGCTTAGGCTGTTGTGGGTTTCATTCCTGTGTGAGCCATTTCAGCCCTCTTTCTCTCCTTCACATGCCCCCCTCCCCAATAACCTTACCGGTAGAAGACCATTTCCTTTGGAGATAATGTTTGTAAATACTTAGCACAGTGCCTGGCATATAGTAGACATTAATAAATACTTATTCCCTCTGTTCTTTCTTTTGTAGCAAAAACAAAAGTGAAGAAGGAATGGAATAGTTCCAACTTCTTTACGTCATTTATCTTCCTATGCACCTCCATTTGGGAGGCTGACTTGATCTTAATCTTTCTCTCGCTTATAATTGGGAGACAGTGCCAAGTAGTGGAATGAACACAGAATTTGGAGCTGGAGGACATGGATTCTAATTTCCGTTCTGTTGCTTTTGTGACCTTGGAGAAACCATCTCCTCCTTTGGGCTCCCATGCCCTTATCTTACAAAAAAGGGGTTTGACTGGAGGACCTTAAAGTTCCTTCTAGCTCTGCAATTTTATGGTCCTGTTTTTAAGTCCTTTTTGTCTTTAGCATTTATCATAAGTCTTAGCTGATATCATAATTATAACAGCAACTAACATTTATATTGTGCTTACTATGTGCCAGGTTGGGCTTAGCCTCCCTTATTGTATTCTTATTGTACTTTTTTATATTTATTCTCAGTTGCCTGTCTTAGTTTCTGTTTCTTAAATTTACTCCAATTCTTAAAGCATCCATTATGCCTTCTCTTTGGGTACTTCTTCTGTGGACGGCAACCACAACCCCTTTATGCCTTAGAAGATGGTTTCATGAGTTGCTGTGGTCATAAACATTTATACTGGCCAGTCTTTTGAATGAACCTCTCAGAATGTAAAAATGGTTGGTCCTTGGAGGTCAGGTACACAACCCATTGCTGGGTCTGTATTTGAAGTTTTCCTACCTTGATCACACCTGCCAGACCTTGCTCATCCCTGGATTGGCCATGGAGTACCCGGGATGATCCACTTCCAAGTCAGGGATGTCTCCTGGACATGCCCTTTTAAAACCTGGGCTTGTCTGTGGGTTCTCTATGGAATCATATTGGTATTTCTAAATCAGACAAGATTTATAAGTCAGGCAATCAACAAGCATTTAGTAAGCACTTGCTGTGTGCCAGACACCGTGCTAAACACTTGGGATACAAAGAAAACACAAAAATATTCCCTGCCGTTGTGGGAAGAAGCAACACACATACATACAGACGTGTACAAGATACATACACAGTAGATACAAGGTAATCCTCAAGACGAATCCCAGGATTTCAGGGGTTAATTTTGTTTTACCCATCCCTGCCCTTCAGCTTCCTTTGCTCCTGTCCCCGCCTCTCCAAGTCCAGGTTTCTTCTTGAGGCTGTCTCTCAAACTCTATCAACAAAGCCATTTGCTTTGACGGCATTAGCCAGCCAACATATTCCAGATGTGAAATGAGGAGGATGTTTGTCTGAATTCTCAGCTTGCTTCTCCGTGTCCGAAATCACCTCCCTCTAGCCTTTGACCCCCTTTGCCAGACTCAGCTCAGCAACAGACACATCCCCACATTTCCTTTAATTTCGTTTGGGCCAGCCCCTTCCTTGTGCTGGTCAGGGAGACACTTTAAAAGACTTCAGTTTGATCCCCTTTCCTGTCCTGTGAAAATGAAGCGCTTTGAGAAAACATTCTCCTTGGCCTATACCTGACCTATTCAGATTCACATGTTAACCAAAGCCTCTTCTCAGGGGGTGCTTAATCTTGCCACACCCCACCTAGGTCACGTCATGGTCAAATAGGTTTGTTCATCAAGTGAGGGAGACAAATGGAAGAAAGATATTTCCTTTTTGTACAGGGTTGATCATTCTGAAAAGGACTCAGGGCTGACATGTATGTTATCAGTCTTTAAAGAACCTCAGAGAAGTATAGAAAGTTCCCCTGGGCCAGTATGTTCTATCTGGCCACTGGAATGTGTGGCATGATAGGATATGAAAAAGGGAGTCAAATTTTGCTTAGCAGGATTGGCCTGTGGTAGCTGGTTATTTAAACTTCGTTTTTCCTCACTCCAGACTCATGGCTATTAATCAAAAGATTAGTTGACTTCCTGCCTCCTTGAAACCCCTACACCCACTTTCCTTTTGTGTCTCCAGATTCTCTCCTCTGATTACCAGGCTGTTTCTTCTCACTCCTTTTCCCATGCAAGAGAGTACTGCGCAGGGGCCAAAGCCAGGGCTTGAGAGTGCCTACCAGGCTGGCTTCTCAGCTCAGCTCTGTTAGGGGCTCAGCATCTTTCTCTCCTGTAGAAGAGTGTTTCTCAAGCTTTCAGGGGAAAGTTTGGCCTTGGGTGAGAGGGAGGGATGGTTTTCTAGAGCACTAACTTTTGAATATGCGTGTTTGCCTCCTTGCCATGATTTCTCTTGTCTGAGCCTTTGAAAACTGGAAAACATTGGTCCATGAGTTTTCCATGTAGCCATTGCGAAAGATGTCCAGGCAGCCATTTTGTGGAGTGACCCATCAGCAGAACCCATGGGATGACTTGAAGGGAGTGGCCATAGAAAGATGCCGTAGAAAATGTTGGCTGTAACATGAGCCACCATCTGAGGCCAGCCCTCCCATTCTGAGAGCCTGACGGTTAACAACCTTTCTCTAGTCAAACAATTTTTTTTAAAGATATGGAGGGTCTTTAGGTCTAAGTACCAGGTAGGAATTAAGACACTATCTAGCTGAAAATAAACGTTGAGGTTCTGGGAGTCAAAGGACCTTCATCTAATCCTAGTATCACCACTGACTTGGCAGGTCACCCTGAACAAGGCAGTTCATTCCCTCCTTTGGGCCTCTTTCCCTCCCTCCCTCCTTCCCCAGGGTCAGATTCAGTGGTGTTAAACTTGAATATAAACTTGAATAGATCCTTGAAGGCTAAATATTAGAAAACCACAAACTAACATTATCCATTTGCATTTTATTTGTATTTATTTCATTCAACATTTCCCAGTTACCTTTTAATCTGGTTCTGAGAACATGGAAGTTTTGCAGGCCTCTTGCTGTGGCCATGAGTTTGACACCTATGAAGAACATGGTCTCTAACATCCCTTCTAGCTTCAACATGCTCTGATTTGATAAAAACCGAATGGATCACATGGTTGTCAGGCAGGAAATCCCTCCCAAGGGCAAAGGGAAGAGAAAAGGGACCCCGAGACCTATCTCCTAGTCCGGATCAGGTTACTGCTTGGCACTGCCCAACTTTGTTTTCCTCCATGGAAGTTCTGGGGCCTCTAAGTTCCCCACAGAGATGAAACACATGCAGAAAAACCTGCCATGTATGGGCCTTCTGTATCTTTATATCCGTTTACCTTGATCCTTTGTGAGATGGCTTCTAGAAATGCAGATGTTTTCATGTGTTTATTTATGTTACTTATGAGATGCTAACTTGTCATCTGTTACAATTTTTACCTTTTTTATTTTATTTTGGGGTCATCTTGGGTTTTCTCAGTCATCTTCAAATGGATATTTTAACTTCTTAATTACCCATGCTTTTCCTTTAATTTCTTTTTATGTCTTACTGCTGTGACTAGGATTTCCAAAACTAAGTTAAATAGCAGTAGGAAGACTGAACATTCTTCTTTATTACATGTTTTTGATGAGAAAGATTCTAGTCTTTATTGTATGTCACATTAACTCATGATTTCAAATGTATTTTTCACGTTGTGGAAGAATTGTTTTATTTTTAAATGGTTTTTAACATAAATTTCATTATACAATTACTGTATTAATTGGCTTTTTAATTACATACTCCTGTGTCCTTACTTCCTTGTTTTATGGGGTTCTTAAGCACAAAAACTGTGTTCTGCTTTATTAGAATCCCCCATTTGAAGAAAGATGCTTCAAAGATGTATTATTTCTTGCCTCCTGCCATGCTAAGGAAATATTGATGAGAGATCATAAAAAACAGGAGTTAGTCAGTCCCAAGGGGCAGAATAAGTAGAAAATGTCAACAGGTTTAAGGTTTTAGCTCTATTCTGGATGTAGGTCCATCTTTAAGGAGGACAGGAAGGTTTGTGCCAACCCCCTAACCATGGAGGCCACAGAAAAGCCTCTCTTACTTTCTTCTCACCAAAGGACAAGTAACCCAACTAAGACTCAAGAAGACTCAGGAGGACCAGGGATCACAGAGACTCTCTAAGCTGGAAAATGGAGGCCACCGTGCACTTGCTAGAGTTATTGGGTGGTTAGGAAAAAGATTGTGCCCAAAATAGGAATGAGGAAGTTCAGAATGGGGATAGGTTTGGGGAAAAGATCATGAGTTCTGTTTTGGGACATATTGAGTTTGAAATGCTTATGGGTCATCCAATTTGAAATGTCCAGTAGGCAGGTAGTGATGTAGGACTGGAGCTCGAGAGAGAGAGAGAGACAGAGAGACAGAGAGAGACACAGAGAGACAGAGAGAGACACAGAGAGACAGAGAGAGACATAGAGAGAGAGAAGAGCTGGCTTATAGATCTGGAAGTCATCTGCTTTGAGGTAATAACAATGGAACTGGTGAGGTCATCATGAGAGGTGGCATAGGTATCCAGATAAGAGAAGGCTGAGGATACAACCTTTGGAGGATTCTTGTATTTTGGGAGCAGGACATCAATGAAGATCCAGCAGAGGAGAGTGAGAAAGTCAGGTAGGAGGAAGAGCAAGGGAGCAATGACATGAAACCCGGAGAGGAGAATATTAAAAAAAAGAGGGCATTTATCAGTGTCGTGCTGCAGAGAGGTTAAGGAGAGTGAAGATTGAAAAGTGGCCATTAAAGTTGGCAATTAAGAAATCCTAGAAGAATTTGGATAAGTTCATAAGAGTCAAAATCATATGGGAGGAGAAGTTCTTGCTAACTGAGGACAGGGGTGGGGTAATTAAAGAAGGTTCTATGGAGAAAAGTAACGTGGCATCCATTCATCTTCCAAGTCTCATGCATCCTCCAGATCATACCCTTAGCTCACATGTTGGATTAACTAAATGTCTGTTGATGTGTTATCTAAGCACATGGAACAGGCTGGTCCTTACAAAGTGGCCTTTTAGCATTTGGGTAGGGTTGGAATCTACATTGGTCCACAATAAAGCCTGGGGCTCCCCAGAGCTGTATTAGATGTGTGCCTCATCCAGAGGAGATGGACACAAAACATACCTCCCATTAGCATCTTGGGTCAGGTGGCAAAGATCTATAGTACAAACCAAAAACGGTGTAGAGGGTGGTGTGGGTGGACCTAGCAACAGATCTGGACTAGTTTGAGGTTATCAAGGAAGCTGATGAAGCAGCCCCACCTGCTGGTGTCTCCAGATATTGTTAAGTCATAGGTGATCACAAATAATAGAAATAACGGTTCCTGTTTTGAATAAAAAGATGCTTGATTTTTTAAAGATGGATTGAAAGATCTTTCCTCCTTCCCACTCCTAAAGTACTGGCTCTCTGGGTGAAAAGGGCACACCCTGCTATCTTTGTAGCTAAGCACGGTGGCACCAAGACTGTTGTTGAGCTCTCAGGCCCCACTCGTCCCTCTGCCCTGACCAGTGGCCTACAGCAAAGTTATCCAATGGGGGCCTGCCCGTGTAGCTGGCAAGACTCCTTGGGGCCACAGGAACCAATTGTTAACCAAGTAAGTGAAAATGCAATACAACATAGACAATGTTAATTTGTGGTTTTCTAAATCAGTATGCAGCCAGCAGGTATCCATTGTTATTTAAGTTTGACACTACTGGCCTACAACAATATGTTGGTGAGTCTTAGGATAGGAGCGGAGAGCAAGCCTTCTTATTCAAATTTTAATTTCTCAAGATAAAATATATTTGTATTGCTTTGGATACTATCAGATCAGACCCTGATCAGAAAGGGTAGCTCTGGTGCTGTGGAATGAGCATTGGAGTTGTGGACAGAATTTCTGGAAGTCTGTTAGCTTGATAGTCTTAACCACCTTGATGAGCCTCCATTTCCTCATCTATGAAATGGGAATAATAAGACCTAGAGTGTCTGCTGCACAGGGTTGTTGGGAGAGGACCAGATGAGATCAAAGACTCATCACGTCTTAGTATTAGAGAAGAAAGAGACCTCAGGGACTTTCTGGTCCAGCTCCTTCATTTGACAAATGAGGAAACTGAGGCTCAGAAAAGTTAAGAGCTTTGCCCAGGTCACACAGCTGATGTCTGAGGTAGAATTTAAATCCAAGGATTCCTGACTCCTGACCCAGCAATTCTATTCCATGTGCCATGCTTTGCAAACCTCAAAGTGCTACACATTTTTTTTATTATTATTGTTGGTGTTGTTGTTGTTGTTACTGTTATTAGTGTCTCTGTCAGAAGAAAAAAGCCACAGGCTTAGTTTCTGTTCATTGTCATTCAAAGAACAGAACCTCATATTTGCTTCTGCCTTTTTGTCCCTGACCTTTTCCTTTAGCCTCCCACTGAGATCTGCATTCTTTCTGGATGGGAAATGAGGAGTTCAGGTTGTCGGTGTTACCTCTATTTACCTCAGTTCTCCCAATCTTTCTCCCAACAAATATGTGGATTCACATACAAATCCCTTCTGGTTTTAGCAGGTGTCCTAAAATAGCCATTGAAATTCCTCAGTGCGGAGACTTTTCAGGGCAGGGGTGGGGGGGTTGTTCATGAATTAGAAGTGTGCAAAGTTTGTTTTTTTAGAGAAACTAATAACAAGACTTTTCAGATTCAGGGGCAGTGTTTAGAAAATTTCTGTCTTTAGCCCAAGACAACAAGGTCATGGGTGGGGAAAAGAAGGGAATAAGCATTTATATAGCACCTACTGTGTGCTAGTCAGTTGGTCATTCGGTAAGCATTTTATTAAGCACCTACCGTGTCCCAGGCACTGTGCTAAGCTCTGGGGATACAAAAAGAGGCAAAAGACAGTTTCAGCCCTTAAGGAGCTTAATAATTTAATGGGGGAGAAAACAAGCAAATGAATATGTACAAAGCTAGCTCTATACAGGACAAATAGGAAATAATGAACTGGAAGGCACTGGAATTAAGAGGGATTGGGGAAGGCTTCCTGTAGAAGGTGGGAGTTTCATTAGGACTTAAAGGAAGCCAGGGAGATCAGTAGGCAGAGAAATGAAGAATGTTTCAGACATGGGGGACAAGCTAAATAATTTTTTAAAAATCTTATTTGATTTTCACAACAAGCCCTGAGAGATAGGTGTTTTTATTAGTTCCATTTTACAGTTGAGGAAACTGAGGCAAACTGTTGAGTGACTTGCCCCAGGGTCACACAGCTAGTAAATTTCTGAGGTCAGATTTGAACTCAGGTGTTCCTCACTCCAGGCCCAGTGCTCTCTGCACTGTGATGCCACCAGCTGCTTCTGGTTATAGTCAAAAGAGCACCAGACTTGGGAATCAGAAAGCCTTGGTTCAGGTCTGTAACTTAATTAGCTTTGTGACTGTGGGCAAGTCATTTAACCAAACTGAACTTCATTTTTTTTTTTTTTGGCTAGACAATGGGGTTAAGTGACCTGCCCAGGGTCACACAGCTAGTAAGTGTTGTGTGTCTGAGGCCAGATTTGAACTCAGGTCCTCCTGAATCCAGGGCCGGTACTCTATCCACTGCACCACCTAGCTGCCCCCCAAATTGAACTTCAATTTGTCATCTACAAAATGGTAAGAATAATATTAGCACCATCTGTGTTCCAGGGTAATTAAAGTGTTTTATAGTTTATAAAGTCTTATAGAAAATGAGCTCTTATTATTTTGTAGGGCAAGGCAGTGTGATATGTAGGGGACAGAATTAGGAAGACCTGAATTCATGTGCCACCTCGCTTTGAGATACACCCTGGCTAGGATCCTGAGCAAGTCATTTAACAGCTACCCCCCCCCATCCCTGTGCCCCAGGCAGCTCCCCATTTTGGGCTTCAGAGCAAGGGGTGATCTCCATTGGTGAGATCTTTCTCAGGTAGTTTCCTACTTATAGAAGTTCTTATCCAGGGATGGGGAACCTGTGGCCTTGAGGCCATATGTGGCCCTCTAGGTCCTCAAGTGTGGCCCTTTGACTGAGTCCAAGTTTTTACAGAACAAATTCTTTTATTAAAGGGATTTGTTCTTTGAAGTTTGGATTCAGTCAGAGGGCCACACTTGAGGACTTACAGGGCCACATGTGTCTTCCAGGCCGAAGGTTCCCCACCCCAAATGAAATCATAAGTTATATATGAGACAGAGAGAGACAGAGACAGAGAGAGACAGAGACAGAGACAGACAAGGAGAGAAAGACAGAGACAGACAGAGAAGAGAGAGTGTGAGAGTGTCCTGGAACTGGAAAGGACTCGAGACCATCTTATGCAGGGGTTCCTAACCTGGAGGTTATTAACTTGATTTAAAAACTGTACTTTGATAGTTGCGTATTTTGATAACTTGTTAATCCTCTCTGCTTTACTTTATTTAAAAATCATATTCTGAGGTAGGGTCTGAAGGGACCTTTCCATTTCTCCCCAGTGCTTAGCACAGTGCCTGGCATATAGTGAGCTAAGAAGTGGAACATGTACGGACAACTTTTTCTAGGAGTTTGACTACAAGAGGAGAAGGTGATGGCGGTGGTGGTGATGGTTCCGGGGGACGGAAGGACACTAGTGATTGTCTTTTCAGGGTGGGAAAGCCTTGCGTGTGTATTTGAAAGCGGCCAGGCAGGAACCAGTAGATAACAAGAGAATGCACATTGGGCAGGAGGGATAGCTGTGCAGATAATCACCTGGAGGTGACAGGAGGAAATAAGATTTATCAAATGAGATTAGATTTGTGAAGCACTTTGCACAGTGCCCAGCACATAGCAGGTGCTTAATAAGTGCTTTTTCCCCTGCCCCACATGATGAGTTCGCTTTAAAGGAGAGAAGGGTCATGTCTGTTGGAGACTGGAGTAAAGGATTAAAGAATGGGAGAGGATGTCAGTGGGTTTTGAGATGCAGAGAAGGGGGCAGAAGAAGAGGGAGCTCCTAGGGAATGGTTTCTGTTTTTCTCAGGAAAGTGTGAAATGAGGCCCTCAGCTGAGAGGACGGGGGAGGGGGCTGAGATAGGAGGCTTGGGGCATCCTCTGTGGGGAGTGCCATAGGGAATACAGATATTGCCCTGCTGAAGGGAAGGCCCAGTTGGATTTGGATGACACTGATTTGTAGGGGCTCCATCTGCTTGATTGTATGATTTTCTCCAGCTTTTGTTCATCAAGAGAAGAAGCAGATGGTAGGAGTGATCTGGGGGTCTGGTAGAGTTTGAGCACTGGTGGGGGAGGGAGCAAAGGGACTGAAGTCCTGAGGAGAGTGTAGAGTGAAATGGTTATGTGTGGGATTGAGATTGGGGAGCAAAGACAGGTGAGCGCAGTGGGGCTGGCTGGGAGGGTACACGATGGGGAATAGACACAATGGGGGATAGATGGGGAATATGAGAGGCACCCAGGAGGTACCATAGGATCCGATGTAGACTGCAAGGGTCCCCAGAGGCCATCTAGGTCAGTCCCTGTATTTTACAATACAGAGACAGAGAGAGAGAGAGACAGACCGAGACAGAGATGGAGCGAAAAGATAGAGAAAACTGAGGCCCAAGGACATTTAGTGGCTTATTCAGAGTTACACAAGAAGATGTCAAAGTGGAATTTGAACCCAAGTTCTCTGAGTCCAGAATCAGTGTTCGTTTGGTACAGACTGAAAATTAGGCTCAGAAGGACAGACAAATGCATGTATGTATGTATGATATATGTATATATGTATCTATCTATCTAGCTAGCTATATATCCATGTGTGTATGTATGTGTGGCGGATCCACAATGGGATCTCAAGGAGGAAAATGCTCAGGCTTCCCTTAGGTGGATATCAGGGAAGACAAAGGCCCCAGCCCTAGACAAGATGGCTTTTGTCAGAGAAAAGCATTGCTGTGCGCCATCAATGGCGGTGCTCTTGTGTGGCTAAAAACGAGGTCAGGATGGGGATGGAGGCCTGCCCTCTGCTGACTGCTCTTTTGTGTTAGTTACAGGACCCTGATCAGACCCACCTACAAAGTGTCTTACCGGACCGTGACAGCTCTGGAGTGGAAATGCTGCCCTGGGTTTGCTGGAAGTAACTGTGAAGAGGGTGAGTGATGGTATTGGAATCTGTTCAGGGGGAAAGTATGGCGGGCGGCAGGGAGAAGGCAGTGAAACCAGTCTCTGCCTTCCTTTCCTTTTCTTTCCTCTCGTCTTGGGTGCAGGTTCCATTTTGGAAGTGTATATTCAGTTTTCTACTTTTTTTCCCCTCATTTTGCCAACCAATTCCAAACCAAATGTGTGCTGGGGGGCAGGCTTGTCCCAGCTGAGCCGACCCCGTGTGCAGGCCTGACAATACCATCTACAAGCTGACTCTGCATCCATAAGGGTGCATATAGGCCAACCGTCCTGTCAAGGTGGACATTCCACCCACTGCCTGGAGAAGGCTTGGGAATAAGGGGAGAGGGTCAGGGAGGCATCTAGAGACCTCCTCACAAGGGCTTCCCGAGTCCTTCTAAGAGTCAGAGGGAGAAGGCCAAGGCCACGGTGGAGGTCTGTGACTGAATTGGTGATGAAGAGATTCATATCTCAAAGGGATCAAAAGACCTTTCGCTTTTATTCATTCTGCAATTTACCTAAATCCGTGAAGATGCAGGGGATCCAGTGGGAGGGATCTTGTGTGATGGGAGTTATCAAAATTGGTACCAGGGAGGTACAGGGGTCAGATTTGGCAGTGGAGGGTGGTAAGTGGCTGGCATTAGTTAAATTTGTTTCACGAGTCTGCAGTTTAATTAATACGAGGCATGAGGTTACAGGGGTATTCTTTGGAATCTTTGGAATCATTCCCATTTGACATCTTTTAGGAATTATTGTTGAGGTCTGTGATTCTCCCTGAGAGGGCAGGGTGTGGCCAGGCGAAATTGTGTGGAACTCAGTAGTCCACAGTTCAGGCAGGAGTGATTTCCAGACTTCCGGTTTCTGAATGTGGGTGAAGAGGTTAATAAATTTTAAATACCCTGTGGGTCCTATCCTTAAATAACCTCATTATGCTTGGATTTTTTGTTTGGCAATTATTAGTACAAAAAAAGAGATGTGTATACAATAGAAAATAATACACATATTTTAATGATTGATATATATGTTTATGTGTATGGTTTAAAAAGCCTGTATATTATGAAGCAGCAATATGTAGTGGGTAGAGGAATTGAGAATAATAATAATAACTATCATGTATATAATACTTTTGAGTTTCAAAGTACTTTACAAATATTAACTCATTTTTATTCTTCCAATAATCCTAGAAGATAGGGGTTGTTATTAGCCCCATTTTACAGATGAGGCAGATAGAGGTGTAGTGACTTGTCCAAGGTCATGTACCTAAGTAAGTGTCTGAAGCCAGATTTGAACCTGGGTCTTCCTGACTCCGGGTTTATGCTCTATTCACTGCCCCACCTGGCTGCCCATGAAAGATCTGTACTCAACTTCCACTCTGACACATCCTGGCTGTATGACTCTGGTCAAGTCATTTAACCTCTCAGTGCCCCAAATAACTCTCTAAGAATTTAAGTTGCATTATATGTGTGTGTGTCTGAGTGAATATGAGTGTGTTATATGGTTCAGACTTGTATTAGAGTAGGGACCTCCCAGTGAGAAAATACCCACTATCAATGCAAACCAGCATTATATTTTATATACATATCATATATATGCATGCATGCATATGTACATATTATACTTGGTATCCATGATGCCAATAATGTGGGCACTTCCCCCATGTCTTCTCATCTTTGGGTGATAATTACGGTGTGTATATGTGTAAATACACATATATGTACATGTGTATGTGTATTTATTTAAGTATAGTTTTATCAAATGAGATAATATAAGTAACACACTTTATAACCCTTAAAGCATTATATGCCTGTTAGTTATTATTATTATTATAATGTAGGAGTAGGGACTGGATGTGTGATTTCTGTTAGGATAGGGACTCCCAGAGAAGGAAAGTCATCTACTGGTGCAGATCAGACAGTTCTCCACAATTCACAGTCTTAAAGAGTTGTCTGGGGCACTGAGAAGTTATGTGACTTGCCCAGGATCACGTGGTATATATGTGTCAGGGGACTGAACTCAGGGCTTCCTTCTGAGCCTAGCTCTATCCCCTATGCTCCGTACTGTCTTAAGATTGCAGCCATTGGAAGAATTAGCAATGAAACCTTGACATACTCCATCTTTTTCCAAGAAATGGCTGGATTTTCAGATGCAAGTGGTCTGTATAGTTTTACAGGTGGGGATGATGATACAGCTGTACTTTCTGTCCTTCGTTTTCACTGGACTCCCAGATCAATTGGGAAGGGTGCTAACAAAGCAAAGCAGAAGGATCCAGGAAAATTGGGAGCTTGCTAATGAATTCTTGATGGAGAGAAAGATGGCTTCTGATCCAAACAGGTCCTTTTTGAAAGAGGGCCAGGGGTAGGAAGGGACAGGCGAGGAGGAGAATGACAAAATGACCTGAAAATAAGTGGGAAAGGAAGAAGAAAAAGGAGGTGAGGCTTTGTGTGATTCACAGCCCGCTGTCTACCATAAAGCCTGGTCCCACTGAATTACCACCTGGTGTTCTGGGGTGTTCAACCTGAGGAGATAATCTTTCCCATTTTATCCATCTACTCCTCAGAATCTACTGAAGGTCCTAAAATCAATGTTTTTTTTCTTTTCTTTTTTAATTTCATTTTAATTTTATTTTTTCACAATCATTATTGTTCCAGTCATGTCCAACTCTTCATAACCCCATGGGCCATAGCACACCAGGACCCTTTATTCTCCACTACCTCTCAAAGTCTGTCCAAGTTCATGTTCATTGTTTTCATGATACTATCTATGCATCTCATCCTCTGCCGTCCACTTTTCTTCTTGTCTTCAATCTTTCCCAACATCACGGTCTTTTCTAGTGAGTCCCATCTTCTTATTATGTGGCCAAAGCATTTAAGCTTCGGCTTAGGTATTTTACCTTCCAGTGAATAGTCTGAATTAATTTCTTTAAGTAGTGGCTAATTTGATCTCCTTGCTGTCCAAGGGACTCTCAAAAGTCTTCTCCAGGACCACAATTGAAAAGCATCGATTCCGTGGTGCTCAGCTTTCCTTATAGTGTCCAATTCTCACAGCCATACATTGCTACTGGAAAACAATAGCTTTGACTATGCAGACTTTTGTTGGCAAGGTGATGTCTCTGCTTTTTAGTACGCCATCCAGGTTTGTCATAGTTTTCCTTCCAAAGAGCAAGCATCTTTTAATTTCATGACTACAGTCCCTGTCTGCAGTGATATTTGAGCCCAAGAGTATAAAATCTGCCACTGCTTCCTTTATTTCTCCCTCTGTTTTCCAGAAAGTGAGGGGACCAGTTGCCAAGATCTTAGCTTTTTTTGATGTTCAGCTTCAAGCCAGCTTTTACTCTCTCTGCTTTCACCCTCATCAAGAGGCTTCTTAATTCCTTTTCACTTTCTGCCATCAGAGTGGTATCATCTGCATATCTGAGATTGTTAACATTTCTCTCAGCAAACTTAATTCTGGCTTTTGATTCATGCAGCCTGCTTTTCTCATGATGTACTCTGCATCTAAGTTAAATCAGATAAGGTGACAATATAAGGCCTTGTCATACTTCTTGTCCAATCTTATACCAATCATTTGTTCCATGTTTGGTTCTAACTGGTGGCTTCTTGACCCACATATAAGTTCCTCAGGAGACAAGAAAATGATCTGGTAATCCCCTCTCATTGAGGACTTGCCACATTTCGTTGTGATCCACACAGTCAAAGGCTCTGGTGCAGTCCATGAAACAGAAACAGACGTTTTTCTGGAACTCCCTTGCTTTCTCCATGATTCAGCGCAGGTTGGCAGTTTGGTCTCTACTTCCTCCGCGTCTTCAAAAGCCACCTTACTCTTCTGGTAATTCTCGGTTCATATCGGTCAAGCCTAGCGTGCACAAACTTAAGCGTAACTATGTGAAATGAGCGTATGTGTTTAGTAATTTGAATATTCCTTGGCGTTGCCATTTTTAGGATTGGAAAATCAGCTAATCTTTTCCAATCCAGTAGCCACTGCTGTGTTTTCCAAATTTGCTGGCATATTGAGTGTAGCACTTTAACAATGTCATCTTTTTGGATCTTAGATAACTCAGCTGGAATTCTATCACCTTTAGAACTAACCTTATTGTTAGTGATGCTTCCCAAGGGCCATTTGACTTCATTCTCTGGGATGTCTGGCTCTAGATCAGTAATCACAACATGATTGGTGAGTTTTCTCAATTACATGTAAACAAAAATTTTAACATTTGCTTTTTTTTAAATTTTGAATTCCAAATTCTCTCCCTCTCTTCTCACCCCCCTTCTTGAGAAAGCAAGCAATTTGATATAGATTATATATGTGTAGTCATGCAGTCCATTTCCATATTAGCCATGTTGCAAAAGAAAATAGACCAAAAAAAAAAGAATAATGAAGAAAGCTTAAAAAAGTATGCTCCAATCTGCATTCATATACCATCAATTCTCTCTCTGGAGGTAGATAATATTTTTCATTGTAAGTCCTTCAAGATTGTCTTGGATCATTGTAATTGCTGAGGAGAGCTAAGTCATTCGTAGCTGATCATTATACAATATTGCTGTTGCTATGTATAATGTTTTCTTGGGATTGCTTATTTCACTTTGCATCAGTTCATGTAAGTCTTTCCAGGATTTTCTGAAAGCATCCTACTTAACATTTTCTATAGCAGAATAGTATTCTGTTTCAATCATATACTACAACTTGTTCAGCCATTCCCCAGTGGATGAGCATCCTTTCAATTCCCAATTCTTTGCCATCACAGAAGTGCTGCTGTAAGTATTTTTGTACATATTCTTTTCTTTGATCCTTTTTCTTTGATCTCTTTGGGATATAGACTTAGTAGTGGTATTGCTGGGTCAAAGGGTACACACAGTTTTATAGCCCTTTGGGCATAGTTTCATGTTGCTCTCCATAGTTCCAAATTGCTATCCAAATTGCTCAATTCACAACTCCACCAACAGTGCATTAGTGTCCCAATTTTTCCACACCCCCTCCAATATTTGTCATTTTCCTTTTCTGCCATATTAGCAAGTCTAATAGGTGTGAGGTGTGGTACTTCAGAGTTATTTTAATTTGTATTTCTCTAATCAATTGTGATTGAGAGCCTTTTTTTTATATGACTATAGATAGCTTTGATTTTTTCTTTAGAAAACTGCCTGTTCACATCCTTTGATCATTTATCTAATTGGGGAATGTCTTATAGTCTTCTAAATTTGACTCAGTTATCTATATATTTGAGAAATGAGGCCTTTATCAGAGAAACTTGTTGTAATATTTTCCCCCAGCTTCCTGCTTTGCTTCTTATCTTGGTTTCATTGGTTTTGTTTGTACGAAACCTTTTTACTTTGATGTAATCAAAATTATCCATTTTATATCCCGTAATGCTCTCTCTTGTTTGGATATACATTTCCCCCTTATCCATAAGTCTGACAGGTAAACTATTCCATACTCTCTTAATTTGCTTATAATATCACCCTTTATTTCTAAATCACGCACCCATTTTGACCTTATCTTGGTATACTGTATGAAATATTGGTCTATACCTAGTTTCTGCCAAACTGCTTTCTAGTTTTCTCAGCAAGTTTTGTCAGATAGTAATTTCTTGTCCCCAAATTTTGTATCTTTGGGTTTGTCAAATACTAGATTACTATGGCTATTTACTACTTTGCATTGTGTACCTGTGTATTCCATTGATCCACCACTCTATTTTTTTTAATCAATGTTAAGGATTTCAGAGGCCCCGGTGGTTCTCTCTAGATACCTCTGCTAACAACCTTTTCTTTCAGGTGACCTAGAATGTTCAGAGAAAGAAATCCTTTAGGGTTTCACATTGGAGAGATTCTTTTTTTAAAAAAATTATTTTTATTTTTTATTATTAATTTATTTTTAGTTTTCAACAATCACTTCCATAAGCTTTTAAGTTTTAAATTTTCTCCCCCTCCCTCCCCACCTCCTTCGCTAAGATGGCATGCAATCTGATATAGGCTGTACATATTCATTCCCATTAAACGTATTTTCACATTAGGCATGTTGTAAAGAAGAATTAGAACCAATAGGAGAAACCACAAGAAAGAAGAAACAAAACAAAACAGAAGAAGAAAAAAGAGCAAATAGTATGCTTTGATCTGCATTGAAAATCCATAGCTCCTTCTCTGGATGTGAATAGTATTTTCATCGTGAGACTTTTGGAGATGTCTTAAATACTTGCATTACTGAGAAGAGCTAAGTCTATCAAAGTTAGTCATCACCCAGTATGGCTGTTACTGTGTACAATGTTCTCCTGGTTCTGCTCACTTCACTCAGCATCAGTCCATACAAGTCTTTCCAGATTTTTCTTTTTTTTTGTCTTAGGCAATTGGGGTTAAGTGACTTGCCTAGCGTCACACAGCTAGTAAGTGTCAAGTGTTTGGTCTGAGGCCGGATTTGAACTCAGGTCCTCCTGACTTCAGGGCCGGTGTTCTATCCACTGCGTCACCTAGTTGTCCCCCAGATTTTTCTGAAGTCTGCTTGCTCATTATTTCTTATAGCACAATAGTATTCCATTACATTCATATACCACAACTTATTCAGCCATTACCCAATTGATGGGCATCCCCTCAATTGCCAATTCTTTGCCCACAAAAAGCTGCTATAAATATTTTTGTACATGTGGGTCCTTTCCACATTTTTATGATCTCTTTGGGATACAGCCTTAGAAGTTCTATTGCTGGGTCAAAGGGTATGCACAGTTTTATAGCCCTTTGGGCATAGTTCCAAATTGCTCTCCAAAAGGGTTGGATCATTTCACAACTCCACCATCAATGCATTAATGTTCCAATTTTTCCACATCTTCTCCAACATTTATCATTTTTCTATTTTGTCATGTTAGCCAATCTGGTAGGTGTGATGTGGTACCTCAGAGTTGTTTTGATTTGCATTTCTCTAATCGATACTGATTTAGAACATTTTTTCATGTGACTATAGATAGTTTTAATTTCTTCATCTGAAAACTGTCTGTTCATATCGTTTGACCATTTATCAATTGGGGAATGACTTGTGTTATTATGAATTTGACTTAATTCTCTATATATTTTAGAAAAGAGGCCTTATCAGAGACACTGGTTGTAAAAATTCTTTTCCAGTTTTCTGCTTCCCTCCTAATCTTGGTTGCATTGGCTTTGTTCAAAAACTTTTCAATTTAATGTAATCAAAATTATCCATTTTGCATTTCATAATGTTCTTTGTCTCTTGTTTGGTCATAAACTCTTCTGTTCTCCATAAATCTGACAGTTAAGCTATTCCTTGCTCTCCCAGTTTGCTTATAGTATCAGTCTTTATATCTAAATTGTGTACCCATTTTGACTTCATCTTGGTCTATGGTGTAAGATTTTGGTCTGTGCCTAGTTTCTGCCATATTCTTTTCCAGTTTTCCTAGCAGTTTTTATCAAATAGTGAGTTCTTATTCCAGAAGCTGGGGCCTTTGGGTTTATCAATCAGTAGATTATTGTAGTCATTGACTACTGTGTCTTGTGTACATAACCTATTCCACTGATCCACCACTATTTTTTAGCCAGCACCAAGTAGTTTTGATGATTGCTGCTTTATAACACAATTTAAGATCTGGTACGGGTAGGCCACCTTCCCCTGAATTTCCTTTCATTAGTTCTCTTGATATTCTGGACCTTTTGTTTTTCCAAATGAATCTTGTTATTATTTTTTCTAGCTGTATAAAATAATTTTCAGTAGTTTGATTGGTGTGGTGCTGAATAAGTAAATTAATTTAGGTAGAATTGTCATTTTTATTATATTAGCCCTGCCTATCCATGAGCAACTGATGTTTTTCCAATTATTTAGATCTGACTTTATTTGCGTGCAAAATGTTTTGTAATTGTGTTCACATAGTTCCTGGGTTTGTTTCAGCAGATAGACAGTGATTTGGGTGGTGGCTTATAGGGGTGCCCTGTGCTCAGCTGGCACCTCTCTTCAGGCATCTCAGACTGGTGATGAGCCTTAGCTATGTTACTTAAGCAGCATTGTTATTGACATAAAATTGTGTGCTCTAAAAAATCACCTATTGAGTATAACTCACAATGCACACAGTCCATAACTTGAAATGGGTTATGTTCCAGAAGTTCATTTGCAAGTAGGTTGTTTGGAACTCAGAGTGCATTTTAAGTGCATCATTGTTATAACAACGATGCTATAATGCTAGATAGGATCCCAGGCCAGCTCATAAAAGTCTGCTTAACCTTTATGAACCATATTTGAGTTACATTATGGGAAGATGTGTCCTGTGGGAATGCAGTGATTTGGGAATTCTCTGTCTCCACTGTGAGCCCCTTCCCAACCCATTATAGCAGAGCATTCCAAATTTCTGGTCTTCTGGGGGAGGGGGTAGAGAGACATGAAGCAATGGCCAAAACTAACTCCACATCAATACTTGTACTTTCTTCAGTGAAAACAGACTACAGAGTTAAAATCCACTGGTGTGGATGTTAGAAGAACGCGGCAGAACCACACCATTGGGCAGGGCTTGGGTTTCTTCCCCTTCTTCTCTTCTTCCTGGTCTCCCTTGTCTCTCACATGCTCTGGGTGGTCCAATGAATGGGCTCCAAGCATCAGTCTCCATGAAGGCTAGGACCTTTTGCTATGGGGTGGAGAGGTGGACTTATGGTGGCAGTTCACCCGTGATATTAGTCTGATGGAAGTCCATCAGCCCTGCCCTGAAGTAGGTGGGGCCAGAGGCCATCTCACCCCATTGTGGACAGAGGAACCTAGGAGGAAGTCAGGTTCTGGGTGAGTTGCTGCTGTCAGGACCCTCCAGCACCAGCCTACTAGGTCATGGGTCCCAAGCCTCCCATTCTCCCCTTGGTGAAGAAGCTTCCCTGGGCCAGGCAGGTTGCTAGGCCAAGGGCCAGGCCAGGCAAGGGAGCCAGAACCTGGAGCCTGGAACAATCTTGTGGCTCTGAGGTGGGACAGTAACCTCATGCTTTCTATGCCAGGTGCTTAGTGCATTGAGGGGTGGAAGCTCCAAGGCTGGGGAAAGCCCAGGACGGTTGTGCTTTCTCATTCACCTTTGGGAGCAGAGGGGACCATGGGAAGAGGGCTGGATTGGGAATCGGAGCCTTGGGTTCTAACCCTGGTTTTGCACTTAGCACCCGCATGACCTTGGGCCAATCACTACTCTCAAGGCCTCACTTTCCTCAGCTGCAAACGGATGAGTTGGATTAGATGATGCTGAATGTTCCTCCCCAGCTGAACCTCAGAGACTGCCTCCTGGCTGAATTAAGTAATGTGAGTCAGTTACTTCTGCTGTGGTTCCAGGCTTTACACAGTGCTGACCCCTGACCCGTGGCCCAGAGGGAGGCTGTCGTGATAGAGAAATTCAAATGCCCAGTCGGTGGTTTGGGCCTCAGGTCCACAACCAGACATCGAACCTAAGCCTTTCAGTTGCTCAGAGCATAGCCTATCTCAGCTCATTCCTCGACCTTCCTCCATCTGGGAATTCTCCGGTAACCTGCAACTGAGGGCTCACACAAAGGAACTTGAGTTGCTTTCTACCTGACTCGAGCTATATCCCCCCCCCCCCCCCAGTCAGCCCCATTCAGGCCGCCTGTGAGTGGTGCGGTTTGCTTTGAGTTCCGTCCTCGCTGAGAAGGCGCGGGAAGCATTCACTTCTCCGGCCTCTGTCTCCTCATCGGTAGAATGAGGGGTTTGGACGAGCTGACCTCCAAGGTCCCTTCCCAATCTAAAGGCTGTGATCCTGTGATCCTTTCCTCTTCTTTGGTGTCCTGGACCAGGAGTCCTGAACTGAAAAGGGGATTACGTTTGGATCAGGCGACCTTGGTCTGAGCCCCTTGATCTGAGCGGGATTCTGGCAGCGTTACACAACCTTCTGTTAGAAGAGCTTTGCCCTCCCCCCACTTCCTGTTTTCTTTTCTAATCTTCAAGAAAGTAAGTCCTGTAGGAGATAAAAAACTCTACAGGGTGCACTTTTTCTTTTGCAGCAGAGGGCCGAATTTGGAGTTGGAGAACACGGGTTCAAATCCTGGCTCTGCCAGGTACTCTCAGGGTGACATTATGTAAATCACTTAACCTCGTTTGTAAGTGAGGGTTCTACGTTGGATGGCCTGTCAGTTCTCTTCCACCTCCGGTCTATGATCCCATGAATTGTGTGGGGTCTTCTGAACCGACAGCAAGGATGGAGGGCAGAGAGAGCTACCTGAAAGAAGTCTTTGAACTCTTGTGTTGGTGGTTGATCTCAATGTCTAGAGTCCCATCACGTCTCTTTGTGTGTCTGCTGCGTCCACAAAAGAAACTGGCAGGAAACGTGCCACAAGAGCCTTCCTCAGCATCCAAGTCCTTCATTGTAGTAGCACAGGTAGCAGGATACTTTAGTAGGACGGGAGAAATACAGCTTTGCCTTGTGTTCCTCTGGTTCCTTGAGAGCCTTAGGGTCTACTGCCTCCTTAGACCCAGACCATTCAAGAGCATCAGTGAGAATGACTTTTCCAGTTCTGTGCATTGCTTCCTCACCTTGTCTACTCACATCAAGAAAAACTGCTCTAAATCCCACGTTTTCTCATGGTACCTTTACAAGTGCCCTTTCCTGTGATGTAAGCTTGAATGGGTGAGAAAACTGATTCAAGATCCCCCTTTCAGTACTGGAGTATTTCCAGAATAATCTCCTTCTAAAAGCAGTCCTGGAATTTATAATGGGACACCTTTCTTACTGATCCCCAGGAAGCTCCAACCCAGCACTCCTACATTCCTTTTCCCCAGGAAAGGCAGAGGACAGGCTTCCATCCCCCTTTATTGGAAAATGTGCCTCTGATTTTTCCAACCTCACTTTGTGATCTTATAAAATCCCATCCAATATCCACCTCAGGCCACAGAGCCATGAAAAACTGCTGCACATCCCTGAATTCTGGCTGACGTAGACAGAAATTAAAATAACTCCTTCCACCGGTGCTTTAGAAGACCATTTCTCATAACACATTGACCTGTGTGGGACCATGAGGGAGGCTTGGACACAAACAATGCTGGTAGGTTCAACCATCAGGGGATAATAAGTTTGACTTGTGGATATGTTTTGTTTCATTTTGTTTTCTTTCCTCCAACTGGAGCCCCAGCAAGGACAGGAAATGAATCCACTGAGCCACCCGGTCTGTTGAGCACTGATATAAAGAACATATGGAAGAGGGCACCAGAAGGGTGGAGGGGTTCAGCAATTGCATTCATGCATCAAGCTGATTGATTGAAACCCAAGATGGTGCTGACATTGCAGCCTACTCTTAAAATGTGTATGTGCGCATGCACACACACACACACACACACACACTCACACATGTTTGTTCACTGAAAGTTCAAAGCCAAACGTCCTAGTTGAGGAATATTGTCCCTGGCCAGTATTCCCCAAAGTTTGGCATTACGACTTTGGCCAGGTCACCTTTGACTTTATCAACCCCAGGTTTTTGGAAATGATCCTTCACTGTCCTCTCTGGGGCTTAGGACATCAATAGCTGTGACACTGATCCTGAGGGAGAGAAGAGGGGAGTATAAGGGTCATGTCAGGTCAGGATATTGAGCCAGAGTGATGGGGTTGTCCTCGTGCCCTCAGGGTCCTTGACGACTGACTTCCAAGCTTCTCTAGTTCTGCCAAAGGCACTAGCCTTCTTCCAGTCTCCCTCACCCACGTAGTCAGTCACTTGCCAGGTCTTGCCTTTTCTATCTCCACAGTCTCTTTTCCAGCAGACCCACAGCCAGGACCTTAGCAACTCTTTTCGAGATTATTGCAGCAGCCTCCTAATTGACCTTCTTTCCTCACATTTCTCCCTGCTCCAATTCATCTCCAAAGCTGTTGTCCAGGTGATTTTCCTTAAGTACTGATCTGACCTTGTCTTTGCCTCTGCCACTGGCTCCCTGTTGCCCCTAGGACAAAACGCAGATTGCTTGTCTTCACTTGTAAAACCCTACCCACTGTGGCCCAACCTTTACCTTTCCATCCTCATTGGACATTGCTCCCCGTCGGGCACTCTCTGGGACAGCCTAATGTGGCCTTCTCTCTCTTCCTCACTGTCTCCCATCTGTGTGCCCTTGAACCATGTGGTCCCTCGTGTTTGGCGTGTCCTCACTCCCGCCACCTACCTTATAGAATCCTTCTCTTCTTTCAGGACCTAGCCCAAGCACCGTCTTATACATCAAGCCATTCCAGTCCTCTTCCCCGACCGCTAGTGTCCGCCCTCCCTAAACACCTCGTATTATCAACTCGGTATTTGTTTGGTTTTGTTGCTTTTGTATTTATCCAGCGTATGCTAAGCATGCTCATACAGGATGTCCCAAAAGTCTTGGTGCAATGTGAAGCTTTAGTAGCTAGAAGTACGTGTTTCCCATTAGAAGGTAAGCTCCTTGAGAAAAGGCATTCTTTTCTTCTTTGCATTTGAGTCTCCAGTGCCTGGCATGGTGCCTAGAGATGCGGTTTAGGGGTTCAGAGGTCCCGGGACCCCAAAATCACAAGACGCGGGTCCTGCCCGAAAGAATTCGACCCAAGCCTTCTTTCAGCCAAAGACAAGGTTTATTAGAACATCCGTCATATTGGGCAGACTCTTCAGGAGTCTGAGCATTAGTAAACTATTGTCTGGATTGTAAGAATCTGACCAGTGGCTAGATTATAAGAATCCCAGCAGTGGCTAGATTTTAAGAATCAGACCATCTTCATGGAGACAACATGGACCTTATGTACAGAAAGACTGTGGGAGGGATCTAGGAGTGGCCAAGTAGTCCATGAGGTAATAGAATTCCAGGGACCTGGATCACATGGCCAAGGGAGAATGGAGAAGTGGCCTGGGGCCATAGGAAGGTCCACAATGAAAGGCCAGTTGATGGGATTACAGCCTCAGGGGAACACCAGATTTGGCCAGGTGGGAAAGTCCAGGGTTTTCCCTTTCTGGGGCCCAGATCCCAACCCCATCACTAGGACATAAGTGCCTATTAAATGCCTGTTGATTGACTGGATCCAAGTGCAGCTGGCATGCCCTCACCCTCTGAGAACGACAATCTCACGTCTTGAGCTAGGGCTGTTCTCAGGTGTAGGTGGAACAGTTGGTGGCTTAGGAATGTCCTAAAGCCTAATAGCCACTCTAATGAACAAAAGAGGAAAATCACTGGGTTTTGATTTTAATATGATGTAATTTAAGCCTTGGTCATTGAAGAAGATGAGAAAACATGCTTTGTAGCAGCTTGTAATGGTTAACTCTGCAACAGGGAGCCAAAAGAGAAACTGAGCGACTTCTCGTGTGTTGATTACCTCACTCCAGCACCTTCCAGAGCTCAGGATGGCTCCTGATTTGTGCCTGATCTTTTCAGAAGGGGTTTGTAAGGGTTGGAGGTGGGCTGGGGCAGGCTCAGTACACATTTTTTTTTAACAAGTTCAAGGGAAGGAAATTGGGTGTCTGAACTTTTTGAGACATGCATCACTCCTCATTTCAGGCCTCAATGTGAGCCTCAATGTGGAAACAGACGAGGGCCTGTCCTAATGCCTTGGGACTTTTGGCAAGTATGTCAGTATGTGTCAGTAGTTCCCCTGAGAACAAATACATAGTAGAGGTTGTTGCATATGAATGTAAAATGATCCTTTCATTTATTCACTACCTTTAAAGCTGTAGGGCTGCCGCACTGGCCCATGCCATACTTGGATGCCTTGAAATGACCCTCCCACCAAGGGTCCCAAAGGACGACATCTCTGGGATCAGTGATGGAGGGGTGAGGGTGTCCCTTTTACAATTTTCCATGAAACTTGAACTTCCTGGAGTGATGGCTTTTTGTCTGATACATACAGATATCTTGTTATTCTGAAGCACATAGCTCTTCATTGTTGAACACATCCTGTTCACACAATACTCAATATTTGATTTATATAATTTTGACTTTGATCTTATTCTTGGAGTAGTTGGTTTTTGGGTGCCATTGTTAGTAAATCACAGGCTACCTCGAATTTGCATAGGTGCTCCTTGGACACTTGTCTTCAGAGATTAATAGTGTTGTGGGGGAGAAACAATTTTTCTTTGGCATATTTTGCACCACGGGCAGCTAGGTGGTACAGTGGTTACAGTGCCAGACTTGGAGTCAGGAGGACTCATCTTCCTGAGTTCAGTCTGGCCTCAGACAACTTACTAGCTGTGTGCCCCTGGGCAAGTCACTTAACCCTGTTTGCCTCAGTTTCCTCATCTGTCAAATGAACTGGAGAAGGAAGTGGCAAACCGCTCCAGTATCTTTGTCAAGAAAACCCCAAATGGGGTCACAGAGGGTCGGACAGGACTGAACAACAATAACAAATTTCTTACCCCCGTTCATTGACCCACATTGTCAGAGAACACGCAGGGTTCAGAACTGCCTTTATAAAGGCAGCCCAAACATCCAGGCAATTAAGGTTGCATCACTCGCGCTGTGAAGCTGACCCCGATAATACTCAGATAATACTCGAGGGAAACAAAGCTCAAACACAGTGAATGCCACATTCCCCCAATAACCAGTTCCCTTTGCTCCATACATCTGGCAATTCCCACACTGCCAGGCAGTCAGGGAACATGTGGCCACTTGCCTTTAGCTTGGAACCTTCAACTATATATAAAACTGCTGATCCCTCCATGAGTCCTTCATACAGTACCCTCTCAAACCCCAGTTAATAGGGCAGTTCTTTACATTATTTGCTCCTTTTAGCCAAACTGGCCTCCTCCCTGTTCACAGTGTTTCCTCTCTCATCTCTGTGACTTTGCAGTCTGTCCTCCATGTCTGGAATGTTTTCCTTCCTCATCGCACAGAGTCCCCAGCTGCCTTCAGAGCACAGTTTGGGTGACACAGTGCCTTCTCTGATCTCCACCATTGTTAGGGCTCTCACCCTCTGCATGATCACAGTGATCTTACATTTAATTTGCATGTAGTTTATAGATTCTTTTATGTACATATTGCCTTCCCCAAAAGAATGTAGCCTTCTTGAGGACAGGGTCCATTTTGTCTTTGTTTCCTCCAACACTTAGGGTGTAACAGTGCCTGGCACACAATGAATAAATTACTTACAAATGCTTGTTGACTTGAATCAGTCCTTCCCCATCTGTCAGGAGGAGTGCATTCTAGGGTTTTGGAACCAAAGCTAACTGACCCACGTGACGACTGAACCCATATCTCATGCTGAATAACCAGGTTAATCACCAATAAATCCAACTCCCCTGCAGCAGCAGTAGGATCTCAGTTCAGAGGAGGTGGGGAGAGCATGGCAGCTTGAATCAAGCTGGAGCAGCTTCATAAAAGATAGAGGTTTTGTATTGGGTCTTGAAGAACTCTGAAGACTTTGGTTTCCTCATCGGCAAAATTACTGGACTGGATAAAATGACCTGAGAGTCCCCTCAGTTCTACTGTTCTGAGTTTGAGTTGGGGGAGAGATATAGCAGGTAGGGTCTGTAAGTGGAGAGATGCCCCAGGTAGGACGGAATACAAGGGGAAGCAGTAATGCTCCCACGCTTGTGTCATGCTACTCAGTAAGCACCCCTGCTGATTCCTTCAGCTCTGAGTATGTCCTTCAACACTCTGGGCACCAATCTTTACTCCTAATTCCACTCCAGTCCTGCCATCACTTAATGATAACAGCCTGGCCCAAGAAAGCACTTTCTGTGGGCAAGTTCTGGAGAGTAATCTCCTATGTACGCCTGGGAAGCAGTGCATGGTGGCATGGCCCTGGGCCCTGGGCCCTGGGCCCAGTTCTCTTACTGGTTGACATTGATCACTCAGTCCCATCTAGAAAGAGGATACCTTCTACTCCTCCACTTGGACCTTTTGCCCATGTTTTCTTAGAAGGAAGAAGAATAAAGGAAGGTTTGGCATTTGCTGGCATCCTTGATCCTTCCGTCCTTGTTAGAAAGTGCTCGATAGGTTTTTAAATGGCTTCATTCAGAATAATACATCCAAATGCTCATGACTGAGCTTCCAAAGATGTTGTTACTCAATACAAATTGAGAATTGTTTCCTTGGTACTTATAGGGTTTGTTGTTGGACAAACATCTTTCAGCACCTAATGTCATAGTATCTGGAGCCTTAAATATCTACAGATGTCATCTGTTTATTTTTTCCCTTTCCTCAAAAGCTGTTGTGCTGGGAGGAGGCACTTTGGAAGCCTGGATCCCATTGCCGGTTTTAAAAGCCATTGTTTTGATGACCTCTTTGTTTGTACTCCTGAAGTGTCTGGCACATTCCAGAGGGTCCCATCCTGCTGAGTTTTCCCATTTAGCAGATTGTTATTTCACAGGCTACTTAAGGTGATACCAAAGGGGATGATTCAAAGAAACAGACGTAAGATTTCTCAGCCATCGTCTCATCTAGACTAGGAGGGAAGGAAATGCCTTTCCCTCAGGCCTTTCTGAAGATCTTGGCTTCCCAGAGACCCAGCTTCTTCAAAGAAATTGATTCAGGGGAATCCTGTCCTGCTGGCATAGAGATTCCCCTTAATTCTAATTGGACATGAATCTGATATAAAAACAAAAGCATCAATAAAAATAAGATCCTGAAAGATCTATTTCAATTGTTTTTGTCATCCAGAAAAAAAATAAGACTGATACTTAAGCCCTAAGGTCTCCTTTTTTTTAAGAAGAAATTTTAAACAAAGGGTTGGACTAAGCCAGAGATAGATTTGGCTTTTGCTCAGTGATCTAAACAAACATCAAGGAGTCGGGGCCCAGGATCTTGGTAACTCTTCCCAGTGGCTCTGAGAAGATGGGCACACTAATTGTTTGTGGAGCTGTGAATTGGATCCATTCCAAATCCAGTCATTCTGGAAAACAATCTGGCATTATACCCCAAGAGACATTAACCTGTGCATGCCCTTTGCATATACCCAGATCCAGTGATACCATTGGTAGACCTGTATCCCCAGAAGGTCAAAGGCCCCCATGTACAAAAACATTTCTAGCAGCACTGCTTGTTGTAGCAAAGAGCTAAAAAGCAAGTGGGAGCCCATCCACTGGTGAACAATTGTGGGGTATGAATGGAATGGAATGCTATTGTACCCTTAGAAATGATGAATATGAAGGATTCAGAAAACCTGGGAAAACATGTACAAATGGATAAAAGTGAAATGAGCAAAATGGACAAAAATGAATAAATGGATAAAGAGAAGTGAGTAGAGGAGGAGTGTGTGTGAGGAAAGGAGAGAGAAGGGCAGTTTGGTTGGACCATCAAGGGTGGGAAGGGAAGTCATGTACAGGGAGGCTGCAAAGAAAAGTTGGGGCCAGGTGTGAAGTCCCAAGAGAATAGTTTATATTCAATCCTAGAATCAACAGGGAACAGCTAGATTTTGTAGAGTTAAGGGGGTGATGTGGTCAACCAAAGCTTAAAGAAAGTCACTTTGGCATCTGGGTAGAGGGTAGATTCAAGCCTGTATGCATAGACCCAGTTCAAATCCAGACTTCTATTGTTGACTGTCTGTGAAAACGTGGATGGATAACTCCTCTCCAGGCCTCAGCATTGTCCTCTCTGAGATGAGGAGGGTTTTTGAGATGTGCTTTCCAGCTTTGAATCTCATGGTCCTACAGGATTTAGTGAGAGTATAGATGATTCCTGAGTTCTTCTGGTACCAGGTAGGTATTGGAGAGGATCACAGCATTGGATAGGGGCCACCCCTTCCCTAAGATTCCATGATTCTTAGATTCTGTGGCATATTCTTGAGAAGTCTGTGGCTCTTCAAAACTGACATAATTTACCTTTCTTAGGCTAGAGAGAAATGTAAATGGAGAAGAGTGAATTCATGATTTGTAAATCCTGAAGCTTTCTATACTCTCTACTACTTCCTTTGTCCCAAATAAGAAAGAAAGGAAGGAAGGAAGGAAGAAAGGAAGGAAGGAAGGAAGAAAGGAAGAAAGGAAGAAAGAAAGAAAGAAAGAAAGAAAGAAAGAAAGAAAGAAAGAAAG
>NW_020954546.1:8425457-8609864 GCF_900497805.2 Vombatus ursinus | reverse complement strand
AAAGAAAGAAAGAAAGAAAGAAAGAAAGAAAGAAAGAAAGAAAGAAACAGATAGTCTGGACTTAGAGTCTATAGAACCACTGTTTCCCTGGCTTCTCTCGGAGCCTCCAGGCTGTGTAGTCACAGTATTTACTCTTATTCATGGGTTCACTTTATTAACCATATGGACATTTTTGCTTTGTGACTTTTAAGCCTGTCCTCCCTGGAAGGCTGATCCTGTAGTGAAATGCTGCACCTTAGTATAAAGGGACTTTTTCCAATTACTTTGCAAGTCTTAAAGCGTAATAGAAATCCTTGCTGAGGAGAATCACTGTTGTTTTGTTATTGATGTTATATGGAGAAGGTTTGAGAGAAGAGTGGATAGAAATCTTTCAGGCTCTTCTGTAGGGCCATGAGAGCAATGAAGGGGAGGAAAGGGCAATAAAAAAGGAATCTGGAAATATCCATGATTAGCATGGAGACTACAGATTGCAGTGTGGAAAGATGATATTCACAGAGACTTATCCCTCTCCCCTCACAATCATTTGTGTGATTTTTTTTTGGCCCTGACTGAGATCTGGAAGAATTAACAAAAACAATAACATACTGCCATATTGCCTTATGGTTACAAAGCACTTCATGTGCTATCTCACTGGTCCTCAAAATAGCCCCATGAAAAAAGGGAGCCTGGTATAGTAGAAGAGACCACACTGGATGAGACCTGTGCTCAAGTTCTGGTTTATCAGAGGGCCTTGGACAATATGGGCCTTGATTTCCTCATTGAGTTTGGGTGAGATACTATCTAAGATTTCTTCCATTTCAGAAAAGGTTGAGAACTGAGATCCAAACATCTCAAAAGACCACCATGTTGGACTGAATCTGAATAATGATGCACAGTTCAAGAAAGCCAAGTGTGATGTACCCTACTTAGGCTTCACTTTTGTCTTTGTATCCCCAGTGCCACACCCAGGTCCTGGTTTGTAAGAGGTACTTAATGAATGCTTATTGATTGATTGGGTTAAAAAAAAGCAATTGCACTAGTACTGTTGGAAATGTGTTTTATTGGATGGATGGATGGATGGATGGAGAGATGGAGAGATGGATAGATGGATAGATGAATGAGTATTGACCAAGATCTCAGTTCTGGGGATAGAAATAGAAAACCAAAACCGTCACTGCTCTCAAGGAGCTCACATTCCAAGAAGGGGTCACTAATATTTCCAGGATTCTTGGGTTCAGGGTCCTAGGTGGTCTCTTTCTGGGGAGGAGTAGTGGTCAGGGTGGTTTAACTTGCCTGGGACTTTCTGCCACCTGTCTCTCCTTCAGAGTAAACTATAGTTCATGCAAAAATGACCACTAACTTGGTGATTTTCATAGACTGTAAGCTTACCATGCAAAGCCATGTGGAGTAGTGAATTGAGAGCTGGCCTTTGAGCTAGGCAGTGGACACTCAGGGAAAGATGCTTAACTCCTTACAACTGTTCCATTTTTGTCTTCATAACCTCAGTGCCTAGCACAATGTCTGGCTAATGGGAGATGTGTCTTAATAAACACTTGTCGATTGATAGATTGACTTGTAGATCCTTCAGGGACTGCATGCAGAAGAGGAGAGTTGGGGTTCTCATTTTACAAGGGGGACATTTTTTTCATGGCTTTTTTTATCTTGTCCTCAACTACTGGCTGTCTCTCTTGGGCTTTTGTTTTGCTTTGTTTTGTTCAGTCCCAAAGAGTAGCAACAAGAAATCTGGGCACCATTGACCCTTCATCCTGCTGTGTCTGGTTCCTGTGGTCTTCCCCCAAGGAGTTGGGGTCCTCTGCCATTCTGGGGTATGTGATCCAAAGTACCTTGGTGATGAAAGGAGGCTCTGTCTAGAGGCACCATAGATTTGGTTTGTCCTTAAACCTGGTTGTGCCACTCCCCAGCACAATCCAGAGCATGGAACTCTCTCCATTCACACTAAGGACCCATGGTTGGTTTGCCTTGTTTCCTTGGCCCAGATCTATTATGTTGTCAGTCAGTAAGCATTTATGAAGCACCTACTATGTGTTAGGTACTATATCCCACTTTAAGTAAACTAGACTTATAAAATAGATGCATTGGAGGGTGCTTACAAAAAGAATTGTTCTAAATAGCGCATGTCCTTAAGATATCCCAGGTGTGATTTGATTATCAAAGACTGTTTAGCATGGCTTCTCAGAACTTACTGACAGATGACAGAAGGTGAGGCGTACCTGGGACATAGCGTGCTGGATTCACATAGAAGAAGCCAAAACAAACATAGAGATTATTTGCATGTTCTTTTCCATTTCCTAATTCTCTCTGTGCTCCTTTTTTAATCATTGTTCCCTAGATGTAGATGGTGCTGTCAAATTCAGATTCTCTAGCTTTGAAAAACTGCTGCTGGGACCTGCATCCTCTTCTCCTCAATACACACACATGCGGTGTAGTGAGCAGAATGTGAGCTTTGGAGACAGAAAGACATAGATTCAGATCTCACCTCAGACGCTTAATCACTGTGTGGTCCTGGGCAAGTCCTTTAACTACTCTGAGTAACCGTTTCCTGAGGAGTTGGGTTTGATGACCTCTCTGGGCATTTCTAGTTCTAAATCTGTGATCTCATGGTTCTCTGATCCTCCTTCATATCCAAAGAAGAGCTGAGAGTTGAGCTCAGCTGTCCAAGTCCCATTAGGGCTGAAAATCATTTCATTTCTTATTTTCAGCTGTCTCCTTGTAATCACATTTCCTAATCAAGCTCTGTAAATAAAAACAAAGTTTAATTTTTCTTAACCAGTCCTGGATAATGGTGTATATGACTGTTCTCTGGCTGACCCAGGAGGACTTCAGAGAAAAGCTCTAGATAGATAGAGAGTTAAAGAACTCGAGGAATTGCAGCTTTTTTGACTGGGCATCTGCCAGTGTTTGGCAGGAGGAAAGATGTGTTTTCCTCATTAAAGATCCATTACCATCTCCTGGAGAGCACCCCCTTGGACTGGCGCTGCTGTGACCGTGATCTCACTAAGTGGCATGTTGACCATGTGCGAGTGTCTGGGGCTGCCAGCACTTGGGGAGTGCCTCCATGGCCTAGTCATGAGCCAACCTGCCTATGGAGCTGGTGCAGGGAGTAGTGGGGCTTTGCTGGAAGGGATGAATGAGTGTGTACAAGTGTGACCTTAGAGGAGTGACTTCTCCATACAGAATTTATGCATGATCATATTAAAGTAGGCATTGTATATGTTAGAATGAAAATGTTGGCCAAAACTGAGGGTGATGATCAAATTTAGGAATCTATTTATACTCCTATTGTGGACAGTCATTTGTTAGCCAAGGAAAGACCCTGTTTGGAAGACAGTAGGAAAGTGTTGATTGAACTTTCTTTGGGGAGACAGATTTAAGACTGAAATGCGGGCATACTTGTGGAATTCAAAGCATCTTAAGTTTCCTGTGGGCATCAACAATGTTTGTAAAGTTAGTGAATCTTACAAACAAGGGGCCAGGTAAAAGTATAGAGTGTGGCCACTCATGATCCTCTCCCTGGAAGGCCTGGGGCTAAGGGAAGTTCTTTGTCATCTTCTAGAGGTGGCTAGCTGTGAGAGCTGCTGCGCTAACCTGGGTGAATGGATGGAAGGTCCCTTAAGTGGAGAATCCTCTAGGATGGTTGACATTATTTTCTAGGTAGACCTAAGGGCTTCTGGCTGGGATTGTAGGTGACCTATTCTTTGGCTAGACTGTATGCTCCTTACAGGGAGAGATCAGACCTTATAGTTCCTTTATATTCCCTTATAATGGCAAGCACCCCATTGTAAGTGCTCAAAATGTGCTTGAATTCTATCTTCTCAGGATCAGATTTGTCTATAGAAGGCCTACATTGTTTCCAGTCTCTTATGTATGAAACTCAGTCTTCATGCTCTTTTAATGTTGTTTGGACCTGAGAGTAGCTCAGGTTTCGCACTTACAGATCCCACTGGGCTTTCAGAAACCATGTAGACTGAACTACCTATCAGTGAACTCTTCTGGGCTCAGCGGACACACAGGAGCACCATGGATTAGCTGCCAGCAATGTTAGCCCCAGATCTGAGGGTCCCAGGGAAGCTGATGTATTCCAGCCAAGCTGCTCTATTCATTTGAAACCTAAAACTCCTGCTCTTCAGCCTGGGGGAAGAAGCTTAGGGCTGAAGATCTTGGGGCCTATTTAATCCTCTGCTGGGGGCAGCCAGCCAGCTTCCAGGCACTGAGAGTTCCATAATTAGGACAATCTGAGTAACTGTCATCGGTCTTCCCTTCCTGGGCTCCTCTTCCTGGCCAGATGGTGACTCAGGGGTGCAGTGAAAGACTTAAGGCTCATATTCCGACGGTCAGTCCACCGTTTTCACAGTGATCCTTTGAAGTACCAAGTCACAATGTGGGACTGTCACCCCTCGAGCACTGGAACTCAGAATTCACTTAGACAGAAGTTGTGTTCGGTTAGGGAGTGCACGGGGTGACTTCATCCCATCACCCACTCTCCTGTCCCATAGATTCCTGGGGAATATAACCTACTCAGGAAAAATTGCTTTTCCATTAGAATATGGGATTTGGTGTCAGCAAATGAAATAGCAGATAAGAAGGCAGTTTTATGAGTCTATCAGAGCAAGGACTGACTCCCCAGGCCTCTAGCTCTTCATGGTACTCATTCATCGACCCATTCCTTCAACAAGGATTTATTAAACTCCTTCCAGGTGCCAGGCACTGGCCTAGGCACTGGGTAATCAAAAATAAAAAAACAACTAAACAGTCTTTGCCCTTGGGAATCTAATATTCTGTTAGAGAGAAATGACACCATGTGTCCAGGAAATCGAATACAAGACAAATGACCAAAAAAATTATTGTTGTTTTTGGTAAAAATATGGAGCATCATCGTTCCATCAAACATGGAAAACATCGACCTTGGATTCCTTTCTCCACACTTTAGCACTTTGGCATAGATAGATTTTTAGCTCAGAAGCCCAATTTAACTCAAGCCCTTTGTTTTATGGATAATGAAAATGAAGCCCAGATTAGGGAAGTCATTTGTGTAAGGTAACACAGATAAGTAGCCACACAATTAGAAACAGAAGTAAGGTCCTCAGACTCCCTGCCTAGGGGTGTCTCTCTCTGTTTAAAGTTATTTTGGGGGTTATTTTCTCCACTGTGGTTCCTGATATTTCCACCCCACTCCCAATGGTACTCTAGCTCTTTTGGTTTGTTTTTATTTATTTCTTTATTTATTTTTGGCCAGGCAACTGGGGTTAAGTGACTTGCCCAGGGTCACACAGCTAGTGAGTATCATGTGTCTGAGGGTAGATTTAAACTCAGGTCCTCCTGACTCCAGGGCTGGTGCTCTATCCACTGCGCCATCTGGCTGCCCTTCTAGTTCTTTTGATAGAGAAAAACAGTGAGGAAGAATCTCTCAAGGAAGCAAGCGTGTCTGACAGAGCATGCTACATCTGGCGCTCCATCGTTTCCCACTGCCCTGCTGACGGGAGAACAGTGCGTTTCATCATTTGTCCTTCCAGACCAATATCTTAATGTTGTTCAGTCGTGTCTGAGTCTTCCTGACCCTAGTGGCAGAGATGCTGCAGCGGTTTGCCATTTTCTTCTTCAGCTCGTTTTGCAGATGAGGAAACTGAGGCAAACAGGGTGAAGGTGATTTGCCTAGGGTCATATATAGTAAATGTCTGAGACCAAATCTGAACTCAGGTCTCCCTGACTCCCGGCCTGGCGCTCTATCCACTGTGCCATCTAGCCGCCCAAGATTAATCGCCTCATTTCGTCTGAGTTCAGATTGCTTCTAGTAAAGTGACTTCCAAATTGATGAGATTCCAGATCCATAGGAATATTTTGAGTCCTCAGGATTTCTTTTGTGCTTTTTGAGGATTGTTCATTTGTTTTTTAGCTTTGTGCAATTAGTTAATCGTTTTTCTCTACTTGATTAATATATACTATCAGGTAGAGATTTTTTTTCTTCCAAGGACTGCTTTCACCGCTTCCCTCAAAGGGTGATGTGTTTGTTGTTTCGTTGTTACTCTCTTTAACGTGGTCATAGATTGTGTTTATGATTTGTTCTTTGACCTGATTATTCAAAATGACATTCCTTAGTTTCTAAGTAGGTTTGTATCTTTTGCTAATATTTCTTGTGTTAACTATTGTTTTCTGTTATGTTCTCTGACATGTTTGATTCTACTGTCTTTTTACACATAGCTAAGTGGCACAGGAGATCGAATGCAGGGCCTGAAGTCAAGAACACCCAAGTTCAAATCTGGCCTCAGACACGTACTAGCTTGCACACTTGTAGCGTGACCCTAAATGAGTCACTTAACCTCTGGCTCAGTTTCCTCATCCTTAAAATAGGCATAATAATAGCACTTATCTCCCAGGGCTGTTGTGAGGCGAAAATGAGATGATATTTGTAAAACACTTTGCAACCTTAAAGCCCATAAAATGCTATTTATTTTTTCTCTTCCTCCTCTTCCTCCTCCCCCATCTCCTCTTCTTCTTCCACCTTCTCCCCACCTTCCCCTCTCTCTTTATCACTCATGATGTGTTTTTTTTTGTTTTCTTATCTGAACTCATAATTGCAACTTTTGCTTGTTTGAAATCACATTAAGTATAATATAATAGATTTTGTTTCAGCGTTTCACTCACATGTCTTTATTTTTTAAATGTTTATGATTAAGTTTTAATTTCCTATCCCCCTTTGCCATTTTCTTTGATATTGGGAAATATGACCCACTCAAATTTAAGATTATAATTATTAAGGGTTTTTTTTTTCATTCAGCTCTTTTGTATTGATTCTCAGACAGCAACAGGCCCCTTTATTTGACCCATTTAAGGGAAGGCCATGCAGTTAAATTGGAAACTTTCAAGGAAGCATGGGGGAGGAGTTAGGGTATCAGAGAAAGAGAAGCAGAAGAGTCTGTTGGTCCTGATCGTGGGACTGGGGCTTATCTCTCCAGAGTAGGACAGGGAAGTCATGCCCCAAGGATGTTACCAGTGGAACATGGATATAGCAGTTTCCAGGCAGGCCTTCTGAGAAGCTGCTCTCAGGACCTGGTGAATTGTTACGTCAGGTTCTTGCTGGGACCCATGAGTCCATCTTCCTTCTGTACGTTAGGGGAGCTCAGGGCCAATCGCTTGTTTTAGAGGGAGGTGTGGGATCCTGTTCAGATGGGTCTGATTAGTTTTGAACCCTGAGGTCAAAGATAGGGAGACATCATTCAGCCGGGAAATGAGATTTCTAGTCTGGAAAATGTTCTAGGCTTAAGAGATCCAGATATGAGAAGTCCTACTCACAGGGATACCAGGGAGGAGGAGGGAGCATGGCCAGAACATAGGCATGTTGTTTTATAGAACAAGATGAGGCCAGAAGCTATAATAATCCTCCTTCCTCTACTCCATCCTACTGGAGTTTTTCTACTTGTATCTTATGATATGATTTTTTTATTAACTTGAGTTATAACGTAATGTAGCATAAGTAGCATTCATTTGACTCCTTTTTTCTGAGCATTGCTAATATGTTCCATTTTATCATTACTTCTTTCCCCTTCTAGGCCATTCCAAAGCCCAAGGTTCCATTAGTCGGGACACATTTAGATGTCAAAGCATGAGCAATTATCACTGTAGGTCCCATTCTTAGGTTAATATTATTGTTACCTCCACATTTTCTGTCTTGGCCTCTTGCCGTCTACCCTTTTGCCTTGTGTCCCCGTCATTATGATATCAGGCCTTATATACTATCTGGTCCCTTATCCATGCACTGCCATCCTTTTCTCTAGTCTAAGCCGTTATACTGGGTGACTTCATTGATCTGCTTAAGTTAAGGAGCTTTGGGCTGGTCGGGTCATTGCCTTGTAGAAACTCCAACAGGAGACAACCACCACCACTACAGTTACACTTCCTTCCCTTTGGTGTGGAAACATTTTTCCCTCAAGCCCACTGAGTCATGCTGGGTTTCTCTCCTCCTGTAGATGGATCCTTTCCCTTCTGAGTGCAATACTTAGCCTCCCTGGGCTTTATTTTCCTCCTCTGTACAATGGCTCTAAGGTCTCTTCTGACTCTCCATATGATCCTATGAGCCACCCTTCCCTTCATGTCATTTTGATGACTGTATTTCATATACCTCTTGTCGTTTCAAGGTGGTGGGTAGCAAGGAGAAGTTAGGCCGAGGCATGATCTCTCACTCTGCCACATTGCCAGATATTGGTCCTCGTCGAAGTCTTGCATCTGTACCAAATTGCTTTCTCTAATTATACGTTCTCTTGTGTTGCTCATTCCATTCTTTGTGCCTGTTAGCTCCTACTTTGCTTTACCAACTCCCTCCCACCATTACTTAAAACAGCTGCCGTGGGGTTGGTGATGGGAGGACAGAAGAGATGTGTATGTGTGAAGGGATGGGGAGGAGAACCTAAGGCGTACCTTAATGTGATGTCATGTCTAGACACGCAGCTCAGGTATAAATTATGGAGAAAAAGTAGCTTGTTCAGTGGTTATACTGTAAAACTTTAACAAGATATTTCTATCTTGAACATTTGCTGTGGTACAGGTTTGTTTCTTTAGCTCTTACCCAAGAGGAGGCCAAGGGTCCTTACTGTAGGGAGGGTAGGAAGGAGATCTGACCTTCCTGGTAGATTGTAGGGACTGATGTTTCTGCAGCCTGGCTGCTATGGTGGAGAGCAGGCTGGATTTGGAGTCAAGTCCACTGCTGCCACCTAGTCCTTGTGTGACTCCATTTCCCTTCCTGAGTACGTTTATTCATTTGTAAAACGAGGGATTTGGAATGGATGGACGCTGAGGTCTCTTCTGGCTCTCAGTGTGATCCAATGACTTCTGAACTCCAGATCACTGGACTACTACCATCCACTGCCATCCTACATTGTGCCATAAAGTAGCTCGGTTACTTGTATAATGCTGGGGTGGGGGATCAGAAGCAAACAGCCTAACCTCTTTGCCCTGTTGTTCAGCTGCCCGACCTTTGGAATGTGGGCATGGCCAGACAGGACCAGCTGGCTCCTTTTGCTTTTCACTAGACACTTCCTACTCTCCAGTCCTTGCCTTCCATCCCAGTGCTGCCAAGTTTTCTCTCCATCACAGTGAATAGGGGGAAAGAAAGGAGGAAGGAGTGAATGAGACAATGTGATCCAAAAGCCCGAGCCTTGTCCCAGACCAAAAAAAATGGTACTTGGGCATGTTTTCAGTCTAGAGCAAAGGAAAAAAGACCTCCGGATTCAGTTTAGTTCGGCCTTTGTGGAAAGGCTGTCAAATGTTATTAATAAATCAAAACCATAAGATTCTCTCTTAATTTGGATCAAGCCCCCAATTGGGTGTAAAGTGAGGCACTGCTCTCCTTTTTTCTCACTCCAACAATCTTAAATTTGTCCCTGGTAAAAGAAGGAATGATTTTTCACAACTATGGCTGTCCAGCAGTAGACTTGGCTTGCTTAGGTCAGTAGAGTTTTTCTGTTCTTAATTTTGTTAAGGTAAGAACTAGATGACCTTTCATCAGGGATGTCAGAGAGGGTATTCCTGAGCTGGGTTGGAGGCTGGACTAGGTAACCTCTAAATTATTTCCCAGTATTGACAGCCTCTTACTGTATTTGACCTAAACATAAGGCTAACCTTGATTAGCTCTACCCTCTCTCCACTACAGATAGAATAGGAAGAGATGAAGATTGGATTTGCATATGGTCAGGAATCAAGCATGGATTGGAAAGTTCTCTTGACTTGTTGTGGCCTGTCAGTTATATTTCTGAGTCTTAAGTCAGAGAGCCTGCAGCATTAGCCATAGTTTTCACTTAGTTTTACCACAGGCCCCCCAGCCGCTGAGGTCACCCCCCTAAGGTTGCCTTGCATCTATTTTGTGTGTTTCTTGTATGGATGTGTAAGTTGTCTTCCCCTAGAATGGAAGCTTCTTGAGGGCTGGGACTGTTTCACTTTTGTCTTTGTAACCTTAGTGCTTAGCACAGTGCCGGGCATATGGGCTTAATGAATACTTATTGACTGGCTGGCAAATGAGAAGGCAGGCTTTTTGGATCTGTTTTGTGTCACTTGTGTAGGTATGGCCCAAGCTGAGAGAGAAGGAGCATCGTTCTGATGTCAAGGGGGTGTCCTCATAGGGAGGAGCAGGGAGGCTCCGGAATCTCCTCTGGTTGGAGCTGGCCCAGGCTTGGGGCAGTGGAGCCTGGCACTGGGGGGTTGTTCTACCTGTCCTGAAGGCTTCCTGTTGGCTTGGGACTGGGTGATTGTGGAGATCCCGGCAGCTCCCCGTCATTGTGCCATAAAACTAGTTCTCTTGCTCACCTTGGGTTTTCCCTGATAAAATGGTGGACGCCTTGGTGTCTGGAGCCTAAAGGTGTGATATTTGAAGTTATGGTTTTTAATGAGATTTCCAAGGGAGAGAACAAACAGAACAAAGCCCAGGGCATCTTGGGGGAGCGCTCAACTTAAATGTTAGGAAGTGGATGAGGAGCCAGAAAAGGAGACAAAGGAGTAGGTAGAAAATCAGGGAAGCATAATGTGTCTGAAGCCAGGAAAAGAGAGCCTATTCAGAAAGAGGGGGATGTTATGGTTGGGGATCATCATTCAGCGGGCACTGAGGAAGCTGCTAATTACAGACCAATGTGCTAGGAGAGAGAAAAAGTTTAGAGAAGCTAGTCCTGTCCTCATGGAGTTTATATTAAGTGGTAGTCAGTGATGTCAATGCTGATGTCAAAGGAAGGAATGAAAAAAGTCCATTGGATTTGCTTATTTGGAAGTCATTAATGATGACTTAGAGAGAACAGTTTCTATAGGGATCAAGGGGAAAGTGGGTCATAAGAAAGTTTAAGTTTCTTTTTAAAGACGTCTGGCAGTGATGAGAACGTGAGAGGGGGATGGTAGCTCACTGGGGTAGAAGGGTAGAAGGAAGCTTCTGTGGCTTGAGGGCTGCCTAAACATAGTTTTAGGCAAATAGAGAGTAACCAGTGAAAAAGGAGAGATCCAAGGTACATAAATGAGAGGGAATGATCATGGGAACAAGGTCCTGGAAAAGGTGAGTGGGGATGAGATCAAGGATAAGAAGAGAAAATGAATGAAAATGTTGAGGAGTTTTGAGTTGTGAATATTGTTAGGAAAGGGAAAAGCAAAGGGCTGAGGTTGGGGAAAGGCAATGGAGGAGAGGGAGCAGCTAGGTGACACAGTGGATAGGGTGCCAGGTAGAGTGCCAGGCTAGGACAGGAAGACCTGGGTTCATATCTAGTCATGTGACCCTGGGCAAATCACTTCACCCTATTTGCCTCAGTTTCCTCATCTATAAAATGAGCTGGAGAAGGAAATACCAACCGCTCCAGTATCTTTACCAAGAAAATTACCCCACAAGTGGAGTCACAGTCAGACACAACTGAAAACAACAAGAACAACAATGGAGAAGGAGCAGGTGAATGTCCGGCATGGAGGCTGCCAGCCATACATGTGACCTACTTGAAGGAAAGCCATGTTTTAGTTAGCAGAAGTAAAAAAAAAGTGGAAGAAATTAAGATTGAAGAGCAACCATTTTTTTTTTGGGGGTGAGGCAATTGGGGTTAAGTGACTTGCCCAAGGTCACAGAGCTAGTACGTGTCAAGTGTTTGGTCTGAGGCCACATTTGAACTCAGGTCCTCCCGACTTCAGGGCTGCTGCTTTATCCACTGCGCCACCTAGCTGCCCCAAGAGCAATCATTAACGTGTGGGTTAGAATCCTTGGAGACAGGAAGGACCTGGGTTCAAATTCTACTTTACCTACTTACTAGTTGTGTGACCCTGGAAAGAGAAATCCATGTGGCAATTCCATAACTAATTTCTTTTGCATCTCTAAGGATTTGAACAAGATGTGGTCATAAAGAACATTTTTGAGGCCTTTGAGAACTTGAATCTCTACTATCCTTTTGTATTAAGAGGAGAACCAGAGCAGAATTCCATCCCTCCACAATGCTGAGCTCTGCCTCTTGGGCCTCGTCTATAAAACGGGCAGGTTGGATTCATTGGCCTTTAAGGTCCTTTCCAGTTCTAAATCTACAGTTCCATATATAGGAGCATAGGGCACAGAGCAGCAGAAGAGAATAGAGATGACAGGAGGTAGGACCAGGGCAAGTAGGGAGGGGTGAGCATGGAGGGTGGGGGGTTGGGAACAGAAGTAGCCACCAGAAGGGGTTTGGGTCGAGGGGGCCTAGAACAGTCCTCTGTGTGTCAGGGAGGATGAGGCTGGGAGATAAGTTGGGGGAACACAGTATGCCTTAGATTCTGTGTGAGAATTAGTGGCCAAACTTACAGAGTTAAGCAACTCCAAGGGCCCATTGAAGGTGTGGCGGGGCTTTCTTTTTTTCTTTTTCTTTTTTATGTGTTTACGGGCGTAGTTGTCCCACTTGATGTCCTGGGTTGCTGACTTAAGCTTTGCTCTGGAGAAGCAGGGTTTTCATGCAGGAGAGAGCAACAACTCCTCCCACATATCAGGCTCGCACATTGATCTGACATTTTGCACTTCCCAGATTGCTTTCTTTACAACAGCTCTGTGAGGCAGGAAGTGTAAGCATGAAGCATCACGTTGCACAAATGAGAAAACCATAGCTCCGGGGGAGGGGAGGAACTGCCAATACTCAAATGGCGTCCTGGCCCCTGGAAGCTGCCCTAAGACTTCAAGAGGGGTTTACAAAAAGGTCCAGGTTGCCAGGAGTGTGTTTATGGGGTGTTTTGTACCCCACACAAAGGCAGATAGAAGGCTTGGAGGTGGATTGATACGGATATCCCAAGAGTGGGAAGACAGTGGGGAAGGGATATAGCTAGGGCCCTGTTAGACGCCAAACTAAGGCGACTGGCTTTTGATGCCTCCAAGGCAGGGCAAGAACAAATAGAAATGTTGCCTTGTAGGTGGGTGGGTGATAGTGGTGCTGACTGATTTTCAGAGCCTGTAAAGGAATGCATAGTGGTCTTGTGAGAGATCACTTTGGGATTTAGTGGGCCCTAGTTATTATAACCAGTTCTTATCACCGTTCCCAGTTCCGTGGGTACGAAGCCTGGATCTGTCATCACTCAGTGCATGAGGACAGGCTCAAGGCCAGGAATTTTATTAAGAGGTGCAAGGGTCTTGGTCAAGCCCAACTGATTTCACATCCTACCTCTGATGATATAGACGTGGGGGTGTTGGCTAGTGAAGTCCAAGTGTACCACAGGGCATGGTAGATTCTACCGTGGGAGATTCCAGAAAAAAGGGACAAGGCAGGAGAGAGGTATATCTAGAGCAGAGACAGCCCTTCAGAAAAAAGGGCTGGGCCTCTCCTGCTGAGGTTTTGGAGGCTAGCATGACTGGTAAGCGGCCATGTAATAATAGTCTATGTAGATTGTGTCTGTTGGTACTAGACCAGAGCGTATGGGTCATCAGACCAGAGAAGGAATCCTCAAGAATCTATAAAGGAGCTGTGATGTGGACATCTCTTACTTAAGCCAACTTTTTTACCATCAAATAGTATTTATGAAGTGCCCACATGTTCTTAGGAGCATATAAAAAAGCTGCGGTCTGCAGCTCAATCCCTACCTCCTTCCAGGGTAAGTGTTGTGCTGGCCTTAGGGGACCCTTTCCAGATTTATGGAGGGATGGAATCCTGCCCTGCTTCTCCTGTTACTGTGAGGACTGTGGGGACCAAACTCTTGAACGCCTCTAAAATGCTCTTTATGACCACATCATGCTCACCATTCTTAGGGATACAGATGAAACAAGTTACACGATCCCCACGCTAATCTCCCCTTCCTCCTGCAATGTTTATGGTCCCCACTGCCTATTTGGCAGTTAGCGTGCGTTGCCTTGGCTTATTAGTCATCTCTTGGCATATGGGTAGGGCTTGCTTCCTCAACTTGAGTGGAAGCTCCTAGAGGGCAGGGGCTGTACCTTGAATTTCATTTTCTGTCTTCCTTTTCACTTACAGCTCCATGAATGTAGTTAGATTCTGCAGAGGTGCTCAGTAAATATCGTTTGAATAAACAAATGCACACAAGTCAACTCTACATGGTGTTTCCAGGACCAGCATTGTCTCACAATAATTTTGTTAATACATTATAACCAATCCCCCCCCATAATATTGTCAGTCCCCTCTGTAATATCTTTAAACTAGTAGGTCAAGATGCACAATGGATTGTTGCTTTCTTTTTAAAATTTGTTTTATATCTTATATATTTTGTTTTTTCTTGCATTATATTCATTTCCAAATATATTCTTCACCTACCCAATGAGCATTCTCTTATAATAAACATTTTAAAATTATATAGTACCAGAAAGCTAACCAACATATATCTGACAGTATATGCAGTATTCTTCCACCATAGGCTCCTGCTTCCGTAATAAATTCATACATTTTCTCGAATTTTTTCTCAAAGATGGGGCCAAGCTCCATCTTTACAATTACATGATATTTAGCTTCATTTTGTGATTCTTTCTATTTCCAGTGGTCATAGTCGCTGTGTAGATTTTTTTCTTAGTTCTGCTTACTGCACTATTAATTTATATGTCTCCCCATGTTTCTCTGAATTCTTCATGTTCATTGTTTATTATGGTGTAGTAATTTTCCTTTGAATTCACGTTCCGTAATTTGTTTAGCTAATCCCCAATTAATGGACATGTTTACATTGTTTTCAGTTTCTTACTGTTACAAAAAATGCCGAAATTAGTGTTTTGGTATATATGAGTTGTTTCTGTTTGCCTTTGATCTCCTTGGAAAATATGACTGGAAGTGAGATCTCTGGGTCAGAGGGCACGGGCATTTTAGTCATTTTTTTAAAATCAGAATTACAAATCTCTTTCCATAATAGCTGGACCAATTCACAGCTCCACTTCCTAGTAATGTGTTAGTGTGCCTGTCTTTCTATAGCCCTTCCAACATAGATTGTTTTTATCTTGTATCACCTTTGCCAATTTTCTGGGTATAAAGTGAAACCTCATAACTGTTTTAATTTGAATTTCCCTTTTTATTAATGATTTAGAGCAAACTCTCATGTTTGTTAACAGTCTGCAGTTCTTCAGAGAAGTGTTTGTTTATATCCTTTGGCCACTTATCCATTGGGAAATGATTGTCACTCATATATTCATGATAGTTGTATATGTATTTATTTCTTGAGTATCAAAACTTTATCAAAGATAATTGATAGCAAAATTTTCCCTGATTGGCAATTTCCCTTGTTATCTTAGATAGATTTTTTTCCTAAAGCTTTTTCATTTCATGGAAAATAGAAACTGAAATGATTACTTTTGTCTTTTGTTGTCTTCTCTATATCTTACTTGATTAAGAATTCTCCTCTAGCTATAGCTGTGGAAAGTATCTGATCTTGTTCTCTTCTTTTCTTGTCTCTGGTGTGACCTTTTACATTTAAGTAAAGTATAAATTTGGAACTTCTTTTGGTATATGGGTAAGTTTTTTTTCCCAACAGCTTTCCAATTTTCCTAGTCTTTTTTTTAGCTTAAGTCTCCTTCTTCAAGTCAACACTGAGTTATTGAGTTCAATTATTTCTGATTTTTTGCTTATCTAGTCTGTTCCACTGATCTACTTTGCTATATTTAAGCAGTACCAAGGGTTGTTAATAATTACTGTTTTCTTTCATTATTTCCCTTGAGATTCTAGACCTTTTGTTCCTCCAAATGAATTTTGTTGTTGTATTGTCTAGCTCTATAAACTGCTAGTATGATTGGGGTTTAGCACTAAATCTGTGAATTAATTTTGTTTGCATTGTAATTTTTACATATTGCTGGGTGATCCGGACATAAGAAGTGACTATATCTCTCTGATTGTTCAATGTATTCTTTATTTTTTTAGATTATTTTGTATTTGGGTCTGTAGAAGTCTTCACTAAATTTGGCTTCCAGATGTTCTATTCATTTTGTAGTTATTTTGAATGGGATTTTCCTTTGTATTATTTTTTCCTGAATTTTGGTCTTGGTGTATAGAAATGCTAGTGATTTTTTTGTATCCTGCTTATTTTACTAAAAGTATTAATTGTCTTAATTAGTTTTCTTGCTGATTTTTCAGGGGTAAGTAAACCATCATGTCATCTGAAAATAGGGATGGTTTTGTCTCTTTTAAAGTGCTTACTGTGTGCAAAGCACTGTATTAAGAGCTGAAGATAAAAATAGGAAAGAAAGCAAGACAGTCCCTGCTCTCAAGGAGCTCACATTCTGTTGGGGAAATAACACATAGGTCAAATAATACTGGAAAGACAGTGCATCCTTGCTTTATCTCTGTATTTATTGGGGTAGCTCTTAGTGTTTTCCCTTTCAGATAATGCTATTTTAAAATTTGAGATATATGATTTTTTATCAAATTGAAAAATGGTCCTTCTAGGCTCATACTCCTTAGTTTTAGCCATAAATTGGTGTCTCGCCTTTTAAAGATTTTTTTTTTGCATCTGTTTATCTAATCATGTGCTTTGGTTGATTTTGTTTTAAATATTATTACATTAATTGCTTTTGTAATGTTTTAACCCTCCTTGCATCCCTGACATAAATATCCAATTCATTTATAGTGAATAAACTTTTTGGATGTATTTCTATAGTATTTTGACTAGGTTTTTATTTAAAGTTTCATTTAATATTTATTTATTTATTTGACTAGGTTTTATTTAAAGCATCAACATTTATTAATGATATTGGTCTATAGTTCTTTTTCTCTGCTTTATCCTTCCTCTATAGTTTAAGTATTAGGAACATGTTTGTTTCAAAAAGTGAATTCAGTAGTGTTTTCTTTCTCAAATTTTGAAAATATTATATATAGTACAGTTATTAAATATTCTTTGAATGTTAGGTAGAATTTACCTGCTAACTCTTCTGAACTAGAGTCTCTTTCCCATTTCATAGTTCCTTTATGGTTTTTGAGTTTGAGTTGCTTAAGATCTCTAATAGATATTTTATATTTTTGTAGGTAATCACTCATTTCCTTTAAATTATTGATTTTACTAACGTAATTGTATGTGTGTGTATGTATATACATGTATATGTATACGTATGTGTGTGCATGTATACACGTGTAATGTTCTGATAATTCTTTTTATTCTTTCTTTGTTTATGGTTATTTGATTTTTTTTTCTTAGGGTAATTTGTTTTCTCCTCTCACTTCTAATCAGGTTAGCTATGAGTTTATTGATTTTTTTAAAGGTTCAGTGAATTTGCTTCTAGTTTTGTTTATCATTTTTACAGTCTTTTATTTTACATTTTATCTATAATTGTCATGATTTCCCATTTTGCAATTATTTTGTATTTGTTGATTTTTCAAGTTTTTAATCATATTCAACTCTCTGTTTTCTATTTGAAGATTAAGGTGATATAAAAAACAAATGATAACTACTAAAACTTAAATTATGTTTTCAGAGAGAGAATATTTCCTTTGAGGATTGCTATAGCTTCATCCTAGAAACTTTAGTGTATTATGTTATTATTCTGTTTCACATAGTTATTATTTCTATGATTTGTTCTTCAACTCATTTATTTATGATGTCATTATTAAGTCTGTTTAGAGCTTTATCTTTTGTTTGTATTTCTTATTTATTAATTTTATATGTTATAGGAAGTATGTGTCTAATATTTCTGATTTTTTATATTTATTTGTAATTTTCCTGTGATCTCACACATGATTAGTTTTTGAAAAGACACCATATAGTCCTAATAAATATGTATATTCTTTGACATTCCCATTCAGAAGGACCATCAGTTTTTCAGATATAACTTTTCCAACATTTTTTGTTTAGTTCCATGTTTTCATTTTCCCTTTTTTTTTTTAGATTTATGTTACTGTGTATGTCTTTTTGATATTCTGTTAACTATGAATTGAAAAGTACAGTGATGGCTAGGCACACGTATAGAAAACATTTATGACCAAGGAATACTTCCTATTCCTGGTCTTGGAAACCTTTTTCTCCTTTTGTGGAGTCCTCATGAAGGTATGGTTCTCTGATGGGCTGCAAGGATTGGTGCCTTTCTAAAGTCTGTAGCTAGCACTTCTCTCAACATGAGGGGTCACAGTCTCTGAAGCTGCTGCTGTCCTCAAATGAGTGTTTTCACATCTGTCTACAGACACTTCCTCTGCTGTAAACCATGACTGCTTTGGCAGCCATGACTACGCGGTTGCTTGGGCACTCCTCTCTCAAAATACTCATTCATTCATCTAAGATTGGAAAGAATAAGCACAAAAGAAATGCAGCCAATTAGATGAAAACCCCTCATCACATAGTGCCAACACTCAGACATCATGGCCAGAAACTGACTCCTCAAAGTTTCCACATGGATTGTCCACAGTTAGAGAATATCTGCCTATGCTTCAAGAACTGGACCCTCATTGACTGGCTCATTATATATGCAACAAATTATTGGGTTCTGTTTTCTTACCCATTCTGTCACTAACTTTTTTTCATTTTATTGGATTATTACATGACTGCTTTCTAAAAAAGAAAGTTATTAAGCAATTTCCTTGCTTTGCCATTTCTTGGCATCAGCAGGAAAGTTTCTGTGCTCTGGAAGTCCCTCTTGACAGTGTGCAAATTCAATTCCATTCAACTGATAGCTTTGGGACGGACTCCATTCCTGCCCACCATGGCCTGTGGTGACCAGCCCAGTTCAGAGCTCCCATCTCTGGTTTGCTCACTCCTGGCACTTGGGTTATCTTGTAAAGCCTTAAGTCCCCACAAACACCAATATGAGCTTTTGAAGTCTGAACTATGGCTGATCAATAGCATATTTCTACATTTAAAGCATTATTTCTAGAGAATTGACTGCCCTTGGTCAGGTTTAACCTAGCATCTGTTTGGCTCTGAAGAGAGATATGAGAATGTTCCTCCCTCCTTTCATTGCAGAGCTGAGGAATGATGGGTATGGAATAATGCAGAGATTGTCAGAGTTGATCAGTGTGTCGGTTAGCTATACTAAACTGCTTTTTCCCATCCTCTGGTTTTATTCTTTGTTATAAGGAATAACTCTTTGGGTGAAGGCAACAGAGAAAAATTGGGAAATGAAGATAATATAAAAATCAAAGATAACAAATAAGCTTTCAAAAAGTCATTTGTTGTCATCCTCTTCTGTGAACATGAGTTTGCATAATTGTACAGTGGGTGAGGTTGTTGTGTTTTGTTGTCTATGTGAACGTCTTGCAAAGGGACCAGATCTCACTTTTAAAAATCAGTTTATCCACCTTCATGATTACTCAGTGGATAGGGGACTGAGGGGACCTACATGTCCCTTTGGTCCTAGAAATAATCTTGACCTTCAGTTTTCTCTAGCTTTACTACCCAACCCTGGTGCTGGGCACAATGGAGAGTATTCTGGATCTCCAGAGAAGTGTGTTACCTTGGTTCCAGCCTGTCGGTGCCTCTAAATGGGAAATATTGTGGGGGGATGGCAGAGTTGGCCCCCTCCACAGCCTTCTGCCAGCTGCCTTTGTCATTCTGGGTGGGGGGGGACAGAACAGTCATGGGGCTGCATTTATAGAATTCCTGTCTACAAGGCAATGCAGTTGTTTTAAATTAGCATACAAATAGATATTAGTGTAGTACATCTGTTGTTAATCCAGCATCCTAGTGGAAGGGAGATGCCAACACATCGTTTATTAAGCATACTGATCCTATCATCTCTCTCTCTCTTCCTCTCCCTAACTCCCTCCCTCCCTCTCTCTTTCTGTCCCTGTCTCTGTCTCTTTTCCTCTCTTTCTCTATGTCTCTCTCTCCCCTCACCCCACCTCTGTCTTTGTCTCACTGTGTCTATTCTGTTTCTCTTTGTCTTTATGTCCCTCTGTCTATATCTGTCTGTCTGTCTCGCTCCTGCTTTTGTCTTCTGTCTGAATCTGTAATGGATTTCGGGATGTCTTTTATTTTGCTAGAGACCACATTTCCTCCTCTTGCCTAACGAATCAGGCCATAATGGGTTCCAGGATGTAATCTATGCTATTTTGGAATCAGACTCCACGCTATCAATTCTGAAGCCTTTGGGCAGTCTCCAAGGAGGCCACTACCTTGAATTTGCTTTCTGGTTGCCCTTCAATAATCAGACAGACAGTGGAAACAGAGGCAAAATCCAAGGTCAAGGGCCTCTGATAGGAAAGGGAAAGAAGTCCAGACCTCTAGGCTCTAAATTGAGAACAGGAATAGAGATGAGTCAGGGTGGGGATGGTCTGGGAGTGATCTCTCTGACTTAGCAGTCCCGGAAAGGCTCTCTGAATATTGAGTGAGTCTTGTCAGGTGTCCACAGGTGGGGGGCACAGGTATAAACTAGAAGCAGTATGAAAATGAGGAAATAAACATCATTTGGTGACATTCAAATCAAACTGCCAAAGAGTTACTTTATAGAGATAAAAAAGTAACAGCAAATTCATCTGGAGTAACAACGGTCTAGAATCTCAAAGGAAATAATGGAAAAATGTGGGAAAGAAGGAGGCCTAGCCGCAGGACTGCATCTCAAACTACACTACAAAGTAGGAATCCTCAAACCATTTAGTATTGGTTAAGCAATAGAGAAGTTGGTCAGTGGAACAGATGAGGTATACAATAAACAGAAGCAAACATGCACTAACCTTGTGATTAATGAACCTAAAGTTCCCAACTTTGGGGAATAAGAACTCAATATTCGACAAAAACTATGGTGAAATCTGGAAAAGAGTCTGGCAGAAACTAGGTATAGGCCAACATCTCACACCCATAAGCCAAGATAAGCTCTTACCAAGTACATGAATTAGACATGAAGAGTAGCGTCATAAACAAATCAGAGAAACTGAGGGGAAAGCGTCCGTTAGATCCATGGGAAGGGGAGGAGGTTGTGACTAATGAAGAGGTAAAGAGCATAGCGGACAATTTTGATTACGCAACATTAACAAAGTTTTTACATAAACAGAACCAGTGCAACTGAAATTAGGAGAGAAGCAGATAAATGGGGGGAAATCTTTGCACCAAGCTTCTCTAATCTCATCATAAGATATGTGGGAACTGGTTAAAAGTAAAAGCCATTTCCCAATTGATAAATGAGCAAAGAATATAAACAGGCACTTTTCATAAGAAATCCAAGCTCCCAATTGCAATATGAAAAAATATTCTATCACTAATGAGAGAAATGTGAATTAAATCATTTTTAGGGTTCTACCTCACATCTACCAGATTGGCAAGTGACAAAATGGAAAATGACAAATATTGGAGGGACTGTGGAAAAATTGATACGTTAATCTGCTGTTGGTGGAACTGTGAACTGGTCTGGTAATTCTGGAAAATAATTTGGACCTATACCCCAAAAGTTATTAAACTGTGCATATCCTTCAATCCAGTGATACCAGTGATTGGTCAGTCAATAAGCTTTTATTACGTGCCTGCCGGCAGTTAGGTAGTACAGGGGACAAAATACAGGTCCTAGAGTCAGGAAGGCATTAAGTTCAAACCTGGCCTTAGACACATACTAGCTGTGTGACCCTGGGCAAGTCACTTCACCCTGTTTGCCTCAGTTTTCTCTTCTGTCAAATGATCTGGAGAAGGAAATGGCAAAGCACTCCAGTATCTTTGCCAAAAAAACAAACAAACCACTAATGGAGTCACAAAGATTTGGACACAACCGAAACAACTCAACAATATTCAAAAGTTAGAAATCATTAGGAAAATGTTATCCATATGTACAAAGAAAACTTAAACTCATAAATAAAGCTAGAAATTCCAAATTATTTACAACTTGTTAAAAATTCATCATTTTTAAACACCAGTATGCTAAATACACAAGAGATGCAAAAGCAAAAGATGCAAACAAAAAAAATTATACAGTCTTCCCACAAGGAATTTATTTCATTCTGGTTTGGGAAGGGAGGCTACAGTGTGTGTCTGGACAAGTCTAATACACGGGAAGATGTGATACAGGCAAAGGAGAGATCCAGAGAAAGACCAGAGCAATTTGAGGAGGACAAAGATACTTTAAGCTAGCTAAAGTCAAGAAAGTTGGCCCCGAGGTGTTGGCATCTGAGAAGAACTTCAAAAGAAGAGAATTATAAAAGGCCAAGGAGGGAGGGAGTCCATTCCAGGGCTGGGCAACAAAGTGCATGAATTTTTGGAGGAAGGAGGTAGAATGTTGAGTTTGAGAACATCTAAGGGTCCATTTGGCTTTCCCATGGCATGAGTGAAGGGCAATCATATGAAATGAGGCGGTGGGGGAGAGGCAAAGGGAAGGCTGGAACTATAGAATGGAACCATTTCGTGGTGGACTTTAAGGGAACCACAAAAAGTTTTTGAGCTAGGGAATGGCATTGTTCAAGTTGTCCCTTGGGAAGATTATTTTGAAAGTTTGTGAAGAATGGATTGGAGAGTTGTTGGAGATTTAGGAAGCTACCTCAGTATTTCAGGTGAAAGTCGATGAGGTCCCTGAACTAAGTTGTAGATAGTATGAGTTGGAAAAACAGATGTGAGAGATGTTGCAGGAGAAGAATCAATATGACTTGGCAATTAGGAAAAAGAATGAAAAATGATTCTGAGGTTTTGCACCTTGGTAATTGGGAAGATAAGTATCACTGATAAAAACTGGGGAATTTGAGAGAATGAGCAGGCTTGGGAGGGAAGACTCATTTGGGACATATTGAATTTGAAATGCTAGTAGGATATTCAAGTGACAAATAGTTGGAGATGTGTGACTAGTGTTGATGGATAGACTAGGGCTGGGTATATAGATTGGAAAGTCATTTTAAGAGAGATAATGAGCATGTACAATCACCAGCTCAGAGTATAGAGGGAGAAGAGATCCCAGCACAGTATATGGGTGATAGTGACACTTAACACTTAGGGGGTCTATCTAAATCATCAGAAACTAATAAGCTGGAGCAGTCAGAAAGGCAGAAGAGGAGAGAACTAAGGAAAGAAAGAGAAAACGCAGCCAATAGTGTTGAATCCTGCAGAACCATGAAGAATAATGGAAGACTAAGAAAAGGTCATTGGGCTAATAGCGTAGAGAGTCATTGCTGACCTTCTGAGAGATGATTCAGTGGAGCTGTAACATCAGAAGCAAGGTGACAATGAGTTAAAGAGTGAACAGGTGGTGAAAAAGTGGAGGCTAGAAGTGGAGGGAACTTCTCTGTTTGTGTGAGCTTCGTAGCAAAAGGAAGAAAGGGAACAGAGAGTGAAGGATGACTGTCAGGGGAACCTGAAAGGTGTTGATGTAGACACTAGATAGGAAAAAGCGAAGGGGGTTTTTGGGGGGCGATTAATGGGGTAAGCTCCTAAAGGAGATGGGAGAGCAAAGTGGAGGGATTGGCCTTGGCAAGAAGGAGAGCTCCCTCATCCTCTGATGTTGGAACAAAGGAAAGGACGGCAGAGACAGAGAGAGGCTTAGAGATGTAGAAGGTGGCGGATAAGGGAGTTGATGGCAGGCACTCTCAGCCTCCTCAGTAAAGTGAGAGGTGAAGCAGTCTACTGAAGAAGAAGGAGAGAGGTAGGGGTGGAAGCCCAAGGGGAAAGCATTTGGAATAGCTGCTCTCCGCATGGTGGAATTAAAAGAGATGAATAAAAGATTTTGCTGAGTGACTGTGAGGGCTCAGTTGAAGTATTTTTCTTTGCTTTGGTTTGTTTTTCAGACCTGTGTTTTCGTTGGTATGGGAAGATGCCGGGGAGAAAATTTCCTTAGCAATGCAAATCAATCCTTGCTCTGCAACTTACTGTCTTAAAGAACTGCCTTGGGCACTGAGAGGTGAAGTGACTTGTCCAGGGACATGTCACCATCAAGTGTCAGGGGTGAGACTTGAAAGCAGATCTTTCAGTCTTTCAGTCCAACGTTCTTTCTACAACTCCTTGCTGCCTTTCTTCATTTGTCTTCTTAGTAGCTGCCGTATGTAACTATGGTCTAATGCTATGATTTGTTCATCCATTCCCCAATCATGGAAATAGAAGTTACTTTTTTCTATTACAAATAAATATACCAAGAATATCCCTTAATAATATTCTTTTTTTCTCTCATAGACCCCTTTGATTTTCCAGTGAAGCTCATGGGACCCCTTCTCAGAATAATGTTTTTAAATATATAAAATTATATAGGATGACAAAAGAAACACCAAGTACATCAAAATAGTTATCCAAATGTTCCTTAAAAAAAAAAAAGTTCGTGGAGGCAGCTAGGTGGCACAGTAGATAGAGCTCCAGCCTTGGAGTCAGGAGGATCTGAGTTCAAATCTGGCCTCAGACACGACACTTACTAGCTGTGTGACCCTGGACAAGTCACTTAACCCCAATTGCCTCACCAAAAAACAAAACAAAACAAAGTTCGTGGACCCAAGATTAAGAATCTTTGCCTTAGGGTGAAGTCCCAGTAGTGAGATCATTGATTCAAGGGGTTCAAAGAGTTTGGTTGCTCTTACTGCATAAGGCTGTGGTACTTTCCAACAAAACGGATAAATCACAGGCCACCAACAGTCTAGTCGTCTGGCTCTTCCCCCTATTCCGCCCCTCATTCTTCCCCTGTTCTACCTTGCCAGCTTGAAATTTTGTCGTCTTAAACTATTTTTGCCAAAGCAGGTAAGATGATTTGTCAAAGTTATTTTTAGTTATGTGCCTCTGATTATTAGAAAGTTTGAGTAGTTTTTTCCAAGGGATTATTGACAATTTGTGTTCTTTTGCGACCTACCTTTGACTGACTATTGGACTTCCAATATGACAATTGGAAGAAAAGATCTTAGTCATCTAAATTTTTGTCAGTTCCTCACATATTTTGACCATCAGATTTTTCTCAGAAATATTTATGGCATGGACTTTCCCCCAACCTGTTTCTTTGCTTTTTGTTGTTCAAAACCCTACAAAGCCATACAGTATTAAAAATATTTTAATATTATCAAATGCATCTATTTTATTTTCTATAATTTCTTCTAGTTGTCAAATATGGTTTTCCTATTCTATTTAATTGCAATAGAAGTCATTTCATCTGGTGTTTTAAATATTTAATTTTTTTAAAAATTATTTATATAATTATTTTGTATCAATCCACCTGGATTATATTTTAATACATGGTATGATAGGTTGCTGTGATCACATTTGTTACCATCACTTGATAGCCAATTTTCCAACAATTTTTATTGACTAATGAATGTCTTCATTGTTTTGTGACCTTAAATCGAACAAATACTAGTCTACTGTGCTCCATTAAGCTCTTTTTCCCATTTTAAAAAATCTAGCACGAGATAATTTTGAAATTTTCTTCTTAATAGCATAAATTCAGATCATTCAGTTCAAGTCTCTTTTCCTCTTTTTTCACTTCTTCTTATAATTCCCTTTAACATTCCTCTAGACACATTTTGTCTTTATTTAATCTAATTCTATTAAATAGTACATTGCTATTTTGATTGTTTTTAAATTTATTTATAAGTTAGCAAGTGTGATATTTTTCATCTTTATTGTGTTGGCTCAACCTTGCTTTTTACATTAGAAATCTATCCTATTAGTTATTTTTCCTTTATTTTATTATATTTTCTTTATTTTTATTATCCCTTTATTATTCATTTGTATTATATATTCATTTTATTATAGTTTATTGTACTGTTTATTAATCATTATTTTATAATCTAGTAATGTTGTTTATTTTGTTATTTATTATATTGATTATTTTTATTTCCTTTATTTTTATTTATTATATGTATTATTATTTTATTATAATTATATATTTTTATTATACCCCCACATAAGATCCTAGATCTGTAGCTAGAAAGAACCTCAGTGGTCATCTAGCACACCCCACCCCCATTTTACAAATAAGGAAACTGAGGCCCAAGGAGGTTAAATGATTTTCCCAAAGTGACACACAGAGTAAGCATCAGATTGGGATTTGACCCCAGGCCTTCTGATTCCAGAGCCCATATTATTCCTGCCATACTAATATAAAGTGATGATCTTTTTTATAGATATTATGGCTACAACATAGGCACTTTAAATCCCACGTGTATAATGTTGCTTATATTGGAGGGCAGCAGATGCAGTTACTTTAGGATGCTGTATCTGGATGAAGCAGAAGGTGGTGATAAAAACATGAGCTGTGCCAATTCACAAACATCTGTGTCTGGCGCTTTACAAGACTCAGGAGCCTATTACTTCTGGCCAAACACCTTGCATCCCCAGCCTTGAACCACCAGCTCCCTACCAACTGAGATGGAGAACTTTGTCTAGCCTTCTAGCGTGTCCACAATCCCCACCCCATGCCCTGGGTGTTACATTTTGAATCTAGGGGAAGGGGGTAGCTTCATTCTAAAAAAGAACTCATAACTCTTTCCCTCAGTCTTATTATTCTTCTGTTATATATTCAAGATATTCTTCTTAGAATATCCTGAAGAGCAAACATAAAAGTCTTTTTCTAGACATTTCACTATGAAAGGTAGGAGAGATAAAGGATGATAACTCGAGGGAATGGCAGAGTCAAGTGGTAGTTTCTTAAGGTTATAGTATTCTGACCATATTGGTAGATAACAGAAATGAGGCTGGTAGATAGGGAGAAATTAAAGAGAGAGAGAGAGAGAGAGAGAGAGAGAGAGAGAGAGAGATATGAGAGAAGGGACATCCTGATTTTGTTTTAAGGGAGGGCAGGGTAAGAACCAAACTTGAAAAACTGTAGTGATCTTGACTTCAATTCCTGGAAAAATTCATGTGAGCATTCAGTGATATAAATTTGCCTCTGAAGACTGTTTTGTCTATAGCCCATACATTTTTAATATATGGCATTAATGTCATTAGTATTGGGAATATAAACTTATTGTCTTCATAATTCCTCCCTTAACCCAGATGCTATTCAACTAGGTTTTTTTTTTTCAGTGTGTGCTTGAAGCCTATATCTTTATAAAGCCTGTATGCCCATTGATTACTATTCATATAGTATTAGATCTGTAAACACTGTATTTACAATTTCGGTCTTTTTGAATGTATCTGTAGTTTCACAGAACTGTAGAATTATTTAAATCAAACTTGGAAGGGACTTTAGAAGTCATGTACTCTAACCCTTCATTTTATATTGTTCTCTAAAATGAAATCAATGTGAATATTTGAATTATAATTGAAAATGCATATTATCTACTTTCTTAATTATCTTTTTGTTTGATTTAGTATATTGTTAGTATGATCTTTAAATCTCCCACTATTGTGGATATTCTACTCTTTTTGTAAATCAATTAGTTTATTTTATAAAAATTTAGGCATTTCATGCCAATGGATATATTTTGATTGGAACATTCCCTGCACCACCCCCTGTGCATGTCACCCCATCTCCTACCTCATCATAGCATGCTAGAACTGGAAAGAACCATGTTTGTTAGCTAGTCCATCACTTCTATTTTACACAAACTGAAGCTGGGGAGTTTTAAGGTGAAATGTATAAAAGAATACTCCTCCATGTTGTCAAATATTGGAACTCCCAACATATACAGGAAATTCTTTTTGGCAGTGTAGTATGGTGAGAGAGAATGCTAAACTTGGAACCAGTAGAGACTTAATGGAATAATATTGATATTCTTTGATTGTCAATAGGGCCTTTAAGTATGACACAATTTCCTGATTTATGCATCTTAATACTTTCTCATCTAAATTCACATATCAGATATCACTCTGACTCCAGATTTTCCAAGCATTGTCCAAGAAGGATAAAAAAAAAAATCCAAAGTAATACTATTTGTAATAGTAAAAAGTTGGAAACAAACTTTGCCACTTTTAGTCTGAAGCTGTACTTCTTCTTTGAATTTACATTTCTCTGATTAATAGCAATTTTTAATATCTTTTCCCAATTATTTGTTTGATAGTTTACAATTCTCTTAAACGTTGTTGAAAAATTATGAAAATTATTTTGAAAATTATTGTTCATTTCCTTTGCCAATATATTCTCATTCATCTAATTCTATTAAATACTACATTTAATTCTAATTTTATTAAATATATTTAATTCTACTCAGTGCTAATACTATAAATTTGTGCCAATTCATTATAAATTTTTAATGTTAGACTTTTATCAGGGATGTTTAAACCAAAATTTTCTAGTCTGCATCTTTTTTTTCTTATTCCAGCTGCATTAGTTTTAGTTATATACTTTTTATTTTTATATAATGGAAGTTTGAGTCATAGGATCAAAGATGTGGACCTTGAAAGGGATCTTAGAGAGGCATCTCGTCTAATCCCCTCATTTTACAGAGCAGAGAACTGAAGTTTTAGAGAGATTGAGTGATTTACACAAAGTCATATAGCTAGTAAGTGTCAGAAGTGGGATTTGAACCCAGGTCCTCTGTCTACAAATCCACTGCCCATTTTGTAGTACTTTGCTGCTTTTCATCTTAATATCTTAAGTCCACGTACATCTGATGGTATTAAAATGTGCTTCTTCTCAGTAAACGTTGTTGGAGTAATGATTTTTTTTTTCAGCCAAAGACAGGTTTATTAGAACAGCCACCATATCGGCCAGACCCTTAAGGAATCTGAACATTACTGAGCTATTGACTAAATTAAAGAATCTGAGCAGTGGTTAGGTTTTAAGAATCTAAGCCTAGAGTCATGATTTTAATCCATTTTAAAACTTTCTTTTCTTTTTAGAAAGGAATTCAACCTACTTCATCTCAATGTTAGAGTTGTTAAAATTGATTTATTCTCTCGTGTTGCTTGTAAAAGTACTTATCTTGTTATAAGAGAATACAGTCTTCTTTTCACTAATACTACTCCTTTGCCAACCTTTTTTCATTCATAAATGTGGGTTTTTTTGCACAATATGTAAACTCACCCAAACTCAAACTTAATCATCCTGCTAAGTACAACCTCTCGAAAACAGCTGAACAAAAGAATTGGAACTCATAACATACCTTTAGAATTCAGTATTTTACTGTTTGTCATCTATAAATCTGTATGTTTTGTACCACGTATTTCATTTTAATTATTTCTCTGTGTTTATTCATTTATGTGATTGTAATTATCACATGTACCCTCTGTATTTTCTGTATATCTTCATACATATCTTGGGAGATTCTGGGATTCATAGATGGGATTAAAGACACAAACAAATTAGAGGTATTGGCCTTGGCAAAGGGAAGTACCCTTTCATCAGAGAATAGAGCCAGTGAAGAGAGAATGAATGGGTGATGATGTTGAATAGGAGAAAAGAGGAAGCTCTCTCATGGTGCTGCTGCTTTCAGTTTATAGAATTTCTTTAAATACTAACAGTCACCTTTCTTTATCATGTAGTAATATTCCATTTTCAACTACCACAATTTGATGTTCAACCATTTTCCAATCATAGTGCATATGGGAGTACATAATAACATTATCAAAGTATGAAAAATCCCATGTGTTCAAAAATATTCAGAGTAATACTGTTTGTAATAGTAAAAAGCTGGAAAGAAACTTTAACAATTTTAGTCTGAAGCTATACTTCATGCTTAAATTTACATTTCTCTGATTATTAGAAATTTTGAATGTTTTCCAAATGTTTGATAGTTTGTACTTCTTTTGAACATTGTTGAAAAAATTATGAAAATTATTGTTCATGTCTTTGACAATATGTTTCCATTCATCTAATTCTATTAAATGCTATATTTAATATTCTAATTTTGTTAAATATATCTAATTCTATTCAATATTAATATTACAAATTTATGCCAATTCCCTATAGATTTTTAATATTAGACATCTATCAGAGATGTTTAAATCAAATTTTTTTCTAGTCTGCATCTTTTTTTTCTTATTCCAGCTGCATTGGTTTTAGTTATAAGTATATATAGATATTCAGTTATACCTTTTTCATTAAGTACTTCTTTACTGGCATCCCAGAAATTCGAGTATTTTTTCAGGTCCTAGCAGAAAGCCTTGCATATAGTGTTTAATACGTACTGAATTCTCCCCATATATTTTTAAAAATTATGTGTATGATTTGATCTTTGACCCTTTGACTATTTGATACCATTTAAGTCATAATCTATGGTTCATCTTTCCTTTAATAATTGTAATTGTTATTGTGATATGCATTGAAAAGATGTGTTCAAGATCCTTTCCCTTTTCCATTTGTTTCTGACTTTTTGATACTCTGGTATGTAAATAATTTTTGTAAAAACTCATGTGAACCTGAATAATGAGTATGCTTTCTGAGATTCCCGTTCTATAATCTCCATTTAGCTATCAAATCCAATTTTTCAAATAACCTGTTCATGCAATTTCTATCTTGTTTATCTGCACGTGACACTTATCAAACTCTAAAAGAAGAATGTTGAAGTCACCTACAATTAGCACCTTACTATAAAGTATGATGAACTGGACTCAGAATGGGGAGATCTACATTCAAATCACCTGGTGTTAGATGTTGGTTCTTCTGTTGCTGACAGTGAAAATGTCATTGTGGGAGGAACATTGGTAATTTTTTTTTCTATTTAAGTCTTTTCTTCCTGCCAGTTTCATCCATGATTGAATGCTCTTGGGATAATACTGAGCAATTAGGTCTCATGCCAAGATTTCCATAGGCTTGCTTTTGCTTTCTACTTCTTTTTGCTCTTTTATGATTTGACACCATCCTTAATTGGGGACTGTCCTCCACGATGTTTTACAGATGAGTTTATATGTTAAACTAGTGTTGCCCTTGGTTGTCATCCCTTACTGTCTGGTAAAAAGAGCAAAAGTTTGCTGAGTAAGGCTTTTTCTGATTTCTTTTGACATCTTTGATGTGTAGACTATTTTATAGCAATTAAACTTTTGCAGATAATGGTGATAAGGTCAAATATCTTTCTTTTTTCCATTTCCCCATTTTTTGCATCAGGGGCTCATTTGAATAGGTTAGGTTGAAACTTATAATTTTTTCACAATATCTTTTAGTAGTTAGCCTTTCTTCTGATTTGGTATTGAATTTTATCTTTGTTCTAACTAGTCAATTGTTTGCACAAAGACAGCTGATTGTTATGACTTCCATATTAGAAATTTGTCTGCTAAGATATACTGAATTTCTTTCTTTTTTTCCTGATGTTCAGTGCTTGCCAAATCGAATACTTTCCAACTCTCTTTTGGAAGAAAATATTTATGATATATAGGTGTGAGGCTTTTGAGCACAAGCCTTTGGCCTCTTTCTTTTCTCAAACCTGAGCCACATTTTCCAACATATTTTTTTCACAACCCTCCCTCGGTCCTTAGATAGCAGACTCAGTCCATCATTGGGACCAGTGTAGTAGAATCTGCCTGATCTTTCACTTTCCTGATATAACTTTGAGAGAACCAGGGTCACCTCTATAATAAGATGATGAGGCACTGAAGAAGCCTTTGTGGAGAAAGTCCAGTGACTTTTCCACTAAGTCTTCCGTTTCTCAAGGAAAAGCTAAAACAATTCCAAAGCTTAAATCAGAAAGGGGGTACTAGAATCCAACATAGTTCTTCTCTCAGTGGCAATGAGGGTCAATTGGATAACTGAGATCCATAGATTATTAGTAATAATTCCTATTTATCTGAGACTTTATATCTTATAGTGTACTTCCCTTACAACAGCCCTGAAGGGAGGTAGTACACATTTCGCTATCTGAATTTTATAGATGAGAAAACAGAGGTTTAGCATGGCTCAGATACAGCTGATGGATAGCACAATGGATAGAGTCTGGACTCGTAGTCAGGAAGAACTGAGTTCAAAGTTCTCTTCAGATAACTTACCAGCTATGTGACTCTGGACAAGTTACCTGACTTTTCTCAGCCTCAGTGTTCTCTTCTGTGAAGGCGGGATAATAACAGCACCTAGCTGCTAAACTTGTAAGGATCAAATGAGGTAAACTTTCTAAACCTTAAAGAACAAATGCTGTGGCTGTTTTTGATGATGATAATGATGATGATGATGATGATGATGATGATGATGTAACTTACTCACTGTCACATGACTCTGAAATGGCAGAACTCACATCATTTCATTCCCAGTTTAGTACTAATCTTTCCACTACATGGCTCTTTCTCCTAGGCAACATGCTGTCCTTATATCTCATCTCATTTTAACTAAAAGTTTCAGCCTCCTGCAACAAACATTTCCTGAGTTACTTAATAAGAACCAAAATTGAGAAAGTTAGGTTTTATTTCCTTTCTCATCCAACTCCAATGAGGTACTGAAGAGAGATTACAGAACCATGGACCCTCAGGGACTGGGGGAGTCAAGTACCTGGATAACTCACAAACTAAGTAATCAGTCCCTGAATTAATTATTTTAAAAGTATTTTAAGATCTCTATTTAATAACCCCATGATCATCTAGAATGTGTTTTGAGTTGTAGCAAGAATTATTTGAGGACTTTAAATCTTAGAACAAAAAAAGCACTGGGCTTGGAGTCAGAAGCTACCCAGGACTGAATCTTACCTCCAACACTTATTGGCTGTGTGACCTTTGGGAGATGCCATAATGTCTCTGACTTAACTCATAAGTCTTTAAGGTTTAAAAAGTGCTGACCTTGATAGCTGAGTGACAGTGAGCAAGCTATTTAACCACTTGGAGTCTCAGTTTCCTCATTTGTAAAACAGGGACACTAATACCTACAGTAACCCCTGCAAAAGTTGTGAGGGTCAAATAAGATCTTTTATGAAATACACTTTGCAAACTTTCAAGCCTGTATAAACATCGCTATTATGATCATTGTCCTTTGAAGTTGGCAGTGACCTATTCACAGGGCTAAGGAAAATATCCAGGCCTGCCTCTTCATTGCTTTGTATCAGGGACCCTATAAATCCCAGACTGCTCTGTTGCTTTAAAAGGAAGCAGAATCACAGAATTTAATTATGTAAACCTGAGGGCAAGAATGGGCCTTAATGTTCTGTCAGTTCAGCTCTGCCCCCCCCCCCCATTTTAGAGATGTAGTAACTGAGATCTTGTGATTGTGGTGAGATGACTTCTCTAGGGTCACACAACTAAATGGCAACCTCAGGACTAAAACCCAAACCTCGGTCCTCCAGTTCCATCGTTCATTCCTCTAAACCAACGATATCCAAACCTTTTGATCATGTACCTTATTTAGGAAAAGAAAAGTTTGAGCACATACTTCAGTATCTTTGCATTTCTTTAAATAAATTTTACATCTGTACTACTACTCATGTATGTTATAAAAGTTAGGCAAAATAGAAGTAAAAAGGATGAGATAGAGATTAAATAGGATTTAGTCCCAAAGTCAATAGAGAGCCCACTGAGTTTTATGAAATAGGAGAGTCACGTGGGCACACTTGATCTTTAGGAAAATCTCTTTGGAAGCCCTGTGGCAGTAGGTAGAGAGACAAGAGATTGGAATACAGCTTGAAGGCTATTGCCCTAGTCTGGCTAAAGGTAACAAGGATTTGAACTGGGCCCTGGCTGGCCGAGAGAAGCGGACAAATGAGACGAAGATGGTGTAGCGGTAGGAACAGTAATATTTGGTAGCTATTGAATAAAGTGATGGAGGACAGTGAGAAGTCAAAAATGGCACTGAGGTTGTGAACCTGGGTGACTAGAAATATGGTAGTACCCTTGGAAGTCATAGGGAAGCTGGGAAGAAGGGAGGGTTTGAGGAAAAGATAGTGTAATGAGAGATCTTTGATGAAGATCACAACCCATCCATAACTGGGTGTCCTTTGTAATTCACTCTGTCCCACCCAAAATAAAAGGGTGAGGGGCGTCTGTTATAGTCACCAGGTGTAATATAGAGGGCAAAGAGTTGGGGGGAGAGGCAGTGGCCCCTGCATAGCAGTTAGGGGATGACTGCCCTGAGGGCCCAGTGTCTGACTAAGAAGGATAGAAGTTGGGAGTTTGCCCGTCACAGTAAGAGGGGAGACTGAGGGATTGTTAGGGGTTAAGGGTAGGTGTGGTTATGTTAGAAACAAGCCCCATGATTGACTGTCTTGGGAAGAATGGCTTGTAACTCATCTTTCCACCCTCTCATTGGCTAATTTCATACCCTTCACAGCCCCACTTTAGAGATCACTGCTCTGTCCCATGATGCCCAAACCCATCCTTACTGAAGTGCTTTTATAGTCATGTTCTATCTTATTCTTCTTACCAAATGGCATTCTGTCCTCATTTTATATCCAGACCCCAACTCCAGGTCTGGTTCTCTCCAGTACTGGCTTGGGACGCAGAGTCCTCCATTGACTCCAAACTTGCTCTATGACTAGAGATTGGTCAACATTGTTAATAACTGGCTCCACTCCCTTCCTTACCCATCCTCCTCTCATTAGCTCTCCCCTCTTGAAGATCTCTTCTGGCAGTCAGTATGGCCTTCTTTCTGTCTTCCCTGATTCCACACTTTCAACTGCCCTTTGACTTGGTCAAATGGCCCTTCTTTTGGCTCAGAGATCCTCCTATTAGAGCTAGTCTATACATATTGTTGTTGTTTTTTGGGGGTGGGGAGGGCAGATAGATTGGTGACTGGGAGTCAGAGACCTGGCCTCTGGTCCTAGATCTAGGACTAGTCTCTTCCCTACTCTGTGCCTCAGTTTCTCTCTCTGAAGAAATGAAAGGGATTGGACTAGATATTCTCTAAGATTCTGCAATTCTCTGATAGTCTGTGCACATGTCCCTGGCTCCTGGCTGTCCTCTACTAAGATGTGGTGGCACTACCCTACCAAAACTGCAAGTTAAGCCCTGATCTACAAAGCGAGGCCAGTGGAAATAACTGAAAAGACAAGCCAAACCACATCCTCTCTGCCTCTTTAATCTGAGGCATCCAGATGTATTTGCTTAATAAAAATGAATGTGCTTTGATTTATTTAGCTTGACTTTTTAGTACTCAGCATAAGATACCCAGGATTCCTCAGGATGAAAACAAGACCATCTTGGTTTGGCATCCCCTGGGAACTGAATCAGTACTTGTAACATGCTGCCCAGAAAGAAACTGGGTTCGTTTTCATTGCATAGGGATAAGGCTATAATAATAACATGCCTGGATTTCTCAGTTGTTTCTAAAATCTCCTTATGGCAAAAGCTGTCTGAAGGGGCTGCTGTGGTTTTAGAAGTTAATTGAACTGATACTATTCAGGACTGAAGGAAAATTGTATCAAGGGTTCTCCTAAGGAGATATTACACTATCAGCTTAGAATGGAAACCTGTCAAGGGAGCTTCCCCGCTAAAAGAAGATCAGCTGACCACAGATGGTAGTCTGCCATATGAATTCAAATTATGCAACATTACCCACCAGCAACATCTTGGAGATTAGTCAGATGGAGGTCTTGGCAACATGGGAAAGATGAATCTTTTTAAAGTATGCTGGCCTGTTTTCCTTTCCTTTCCATGAAGAATCAAAACTTCTTGTTCATATATACTTGGATCCAGAGAGACAACAATCAATCCACTGGTAGAGTTTTAGATAACACCACCCACTGGAGTGTCTGCTCTGCCAGGCAAGAAAACCTTGGAAATAGCTTCAGCTCTATTTTGGCTTAATGGAAAGAGCCCTGGGTTAAGAGTCAAACAATCTAGATTAAAAACTTTGCTTTGTTATTGTATGATCTTGGGCTTGGCATTTCCACAGCCAAATATTGGTTAAATTGATGTCATTGCACTAGATTATTTCCAGGAATCATTCCAGCTTTAAATCCTATGACCTTATAAAACTCCCCTCTTGGTTATTTCATATCTTTATTTTGTCACCAAACCCTTCGAAACACCTCTCACATTTTTCCCCTTTCTCTCCATCACCACTGCTACCACTTCTATACCAGTGTCTCGCTAATCATCTTCCTACAGAAGGCTACACCAGCCTCCTAGCCAGTTATTCTAGTCTCTTTGTGAGCTGTTTTGCATAACATTGCTTGGGGAATCTCTGAGTCTTTTATTGCTTTCAGCATGTAAGGGCTTTACTCAGGGACCCACAGTGGCTTTGCCTTTCAGAGCCCACTATATGAACTCTCTCTTCCAATACTGTGTCCCCAACACAGTCCATCTAGTGAGGATGTCCTGTTAGTTTCTTTTCAACACCCCATAAGCATTTCTCCTTTCATGATTTCCCTAATCCTGTTCCCCAACCTCCTTTGCTTCCTTCATTTAGCCAAATTTACCTGATTCGTCAACGTTCACTTCAAGTCTTACTATTCCTTCTCTGACTACTTCTGCACACAATGATCTCTTCTTTCTCTGAACTTCATTACATGCCTATAATTAGCACAGTGTCTGTCACATAGTAGGGGGCTTAAGAAATGTTGATGGATTGATGGAGTAATCACAATAGCCAATACTTCATTTAATTTGCTAAGGCTTTACAAAGTTTTCCATACATCATCTCCATGGGATTATAACATCATAGAGCTTAAGCAGAGGTTGACTAGTCCAAATGCCTCATTTTATAGATGAGGAAACTGAGGAAGAAAAATCAACTAGCCCAAGGCCAGTAGTCCAAATTCAACAGTCTTTCTCCTGCACCACACTGCCGCTAAAACAGGTCTTATCCTCCTCATTTCATAGGTGCAGAAACTGCAGGTCAGTGACCTGCAGAGTCCATGGTTGTCTTGACCCAAGAACTTCCCTCTTTCTGTTATGCCCAACTGCCTTGACCAGCTTTTCTGTAGGAGCTCCTCCCTATCCCGGGGGAATATGCCATTCAACAAATTCACTAGACATTTATTAAGCACCCATTATATGCAAGACACTATATGCCCAGTGAGACAGGAAGACAAAATGAATCTGCTTCTGTCCTCCAGGAGCTCACATCTAATTGACCAGATGGAGGAGCCTGTGATAAGGAGACAAAGCTTTTGAACAGAACCAAATGAGGAGAGCCATTGTCCTCAGAGGTGTGTGTCAGGAGCAGGTAGTCCAATAATTTTTTTAAAAAATTATCTCTCCTGGATCTATTTTCTAGGTCAGTTGTGTTTCCAGTGAGATATTTCACATTGTCTTCTATTTTTTCATTCTTTTGGTTTTGTTTTACAATTTCTTGATTTCTCATGAAGTCACTAGTTTCCATTTGCTCTGTTCTAATTTTAAAGGAAGTATTTTCTTCAGTGAGCTTTTGGACTTCCTTTTCCATCTGGCCAATTCTGCTTTTTAAGGCATTCTTCCCCTCATTGACTTTTTGAACCTCTTTTGCCATTTGGGTTAGTCTATTGTTTTCATATGTCATTTTCTTCAGTATTTTTGGGCCTCCTTTAGCAAGCTGTTGACTTGTTTTTCATGATTTTCTTGCATCACTCTCATTTCTCTTCCCAGTTTTTCCTCTACTTCTCTTACTTGCTTCTCAAAATCCTTTTTGAGCTCTTCTATGGCCTGGGACCAATTCATATTTTTCTTGGAGGCTTTGGATGTAGGAGGTTTGACTTTGTTGTCTTCTTCTGGTTGTGTGTTTTGATCTTGTCACCAGAGTAAGATTCTATGGTCTGATTTTTTTTTGCACAGTTTGCTCATGATCCCAGCCAATTACTTGAGTTTTAAACTCTTTGTTAAGGTAGGGATCTGCTTCCAATGTGGAGAATGTACTGTCCCAAGCTTCAAGGGTTTTGTGCAACTGTTTTCAGAGATACTTCTAGGGACCTGTAAATTTTCAGTTCTTCCAAGGGCATACAATCAAGGGCCAGGTGTTTACTCCTTTCCTGGCCTGTACTCTGGTCTATGAGTGACCACAAGCACTCTTTTCTGCCTTGAAAGTGTGGGGAGAATTCCCTCTCCACTGCCACTACAAGCTCTACCACGCCAGCGCTCCTCCTTGCCCTGGGATCGCCACTCAGAACTGTGACCCAGATCCAAGCACAGGCAAAGCAAGAGAATCCTGCCTCAGCACCAGCAAAGAGATCTCTGTAATCCTCCTCTAAGCAGCCACTCCATCCCCACTCTGTCTGTGGGCTGAGAGTTCTGGAAGCAGCCCCCTCCCCAGGGCTGCACTGGGACTGGGGCTGGGACCGGGACTGAGCTTCTCTCTTACCATGGTCACAGACCTTTTCTACTGACCTTCTAAGTTGTCTTTGGTGTTTGTGGGTTGAGAAGTCTGGAAACTGCCACAGCTGCCCCTGATTCAGTCCCCTGAGGCCTGCTCCAGGTTCGCTGAGGTGCCCATGCTGAACTGCATTCCTCTCCCAGCCTGGCGCAATAGACCTTTCCAATCAACCATCCAGGTTGTCTTGGACTGGAAATTTGTTTCACTCTGTCTTTTTGTAGGTTCTGCTGCTCTAGAATTTGTTTAGAGCCATTTTTCACAGGTATTTGGAGGAGTTTGGGGGAGAGCTCAAGCAAGTCACTGCTTTCACTCCGCCATCTTGGCTCCCATGTGTCAGGAGCAGGAAGAGGTCACAGATCACAGATTGGTGCCCTGCCCCTGGATAATTTAAACCCAGGATTTGGTGAAAGTAAAAGTGGCCAATTGCCACAATCAATGTATTATACTCCCTCTAGTTGGTTTGTCTCTCTTTTGTTTCTGTAGCCAGACTGCATGTTCACAGTGGCCAAGGACCATTCTTTCTCTTTCTCTTATATCCTCCATAAGGCCTAGTACACATCTGGGCCCACAGTCAGTGGGTGGTAAACATTTGTTTGATGGATAGATATGTGATGTTGGCATATGGTAAAGAGGCAAACATCTCAACACCTGCCGTGTACCAAGCACTGGACATTTTGTGTCTCTGGGGATACAAAACCACGTGTGGACCAGTCCCTTCCCAGCAGGAGCTTACATGTTGGGTGGGGGAGGGGACAACATGTATGTATCAAAGTACAAAATGGATACAAGGTGGCTTGGGGGGTGGGGTGGAATCAGTAAAGGCTTCATGGAGACAGTGACACCCGAACTGAGGTTTGAAAGAAATCATGGGTTCCAAGAGGTGAAGATGAAGAGGGAAGGCATTGGGAGACAGCTTGGGCAAAGGCATAGAGGTGAGAGATGGAAAGTCATCTGTGAGGAACAGTGAGTAGGTCAGTACAGCTAAGTGAAAGGGTTCGTGGAAAGAAATAATGTGGAAGAAGACTGGAAAAGTAGGAAGGGGTCAAGTTGTGAAGAGTGTTAAATAGCAAACAGGAGTTTCTATTAGATCCTCAAGGCCACAGGATACCACTAAGGTTTATTGAATCTTGTTCAAGATAACCTGGGCAGCCCAGCACTTGAGGCTGTATGGTGGGGAGAGCCTGGGGGGGCGATGCCCTCCCCAGTGTTGGGGAAGCTGGGAAGCAGAGGGCATTTGGGGGAAAGAGAGCATGCCATTTGGGGCAAGTTGATGTGAAGAGTATGATTGTGACCTGAGTCATTCCAGCCAACCCAGCAAACGCCATGTCACTAACAGCTCCATATGGCACTGTTTGAATTTCCCCAGCCTGCATGGGCTGTTTTTGTTTCTATCAACACGACTGGTGCCCACGTTGGTGTTGGCTGTCCTCTCTTCCAGACTGAGGGCAGCAGCAGGTTGGCCTTTTAGGTGTACATCCTCTGGTACTTCAGAAAAAGTGCGATTTTGTTGGAGCAGAGGAGACCGAGTTGTTTAGATTGTACATTATAACCCTTTCACATCTTAGCAGATTTCATTTGTTGTAGCCGGAACAATTCATCACCTGACAAGTGATAAATTAGTGATAAAACTTTCTGAATTCATCTTGGCTGACCCTCATCAAACAGACATGGCGGCGTGTGTGTCCCTGCATCTGGACCCAGCAGTTCAGTGGAATGAGTGTTGGCTTTGGAGTCAGAGGGCCTGGGTTCAAATCTACCCTCTTAGACTTTCCTATCTATGTGATCTTGGGCAAATCACGTAACTTACATGGTGTCCTCCTCTGTAAAATGAAGGGAGTGGCCTGACCAGCCTCAGAGGTGACTTCCAGCTCTAGGGCTAGGATTCCTGTAACCCTTTCTTAACCTGGCAGGTCCTTATCTAGTTTACACTCCCCTGGCAAAAACCCAGGGTGACTTTCATCCCCTGATGGGCCATGCATTGCATGAGGACTTTGCTGGACAAAGTTCTGTGTCTACAAATGCAGTTTCCCTCTTCCCTCTGATTGCAGTATGTTGCGGGAGTGAGAAGGGGCGGTGTATACGTGTCCTTGAGATCTTCTACCTCAAATTATGCTAATGAGAGAAAAGGAAAAACTGCAGCCTGCAATCGTTTTTCCCACCAGCTCACTAGGAACCAAATCCCTCCAAGGGAGTGATCTAACACGCAGAATAATCATTGCATCTGATTAATTCATCTTTAGTCTTACACACCAAAATACTCAGTGTCATAGTAGCCACTTCAGATTTTGGTGCCACATTGGTCCCTTTGGGACCATGAGATAGAGCAGCTTCTTGGACCAATAAAGAAACCTACATATGGCGTCGCAGAATCTCCAAGTTAGGAGGGACTTCAGGGGCCATCTCATTCAATCTACCTTAAAATAATCCCTTCTGCAACACATCTGACAAGTAGCTATCCAGCCTCTGGTTCAAATACTATGAGAGCTGCCATTTTGTAACCGATTTCGGTTTCAGGGATACTGAGAGTTAGGAAGCAGAAATATGAGAATAGAAATAGACCTTCCTATAGGCCTCCACCCACCTTGCTTTCCCCCCACCTCCAATTCCAGAGGGAATGGGCAGGACCTCCTGCCAAAAAATGTTAACTTTGTCATTATTTTTCTACATAGATAGAGCTGAAGGGAGTCTCAGAGGCTGTCTAATTCAGAACTTCTTTCCTTTGTAGTGCAATGTCTTTTATGCATTTAAAAACGGCGCTCTAAATCAAAGGGATGCCCATCAATGACTGAACAAGCTCTGGTATATGATTGTAGTGGAATATTATTGTGCTATAAGAAATGATCTGCAGGATGATTTCAGAAAAACCTGGAGAGATTTACTTGAACTGATTCAAAGTGAAGTGAACAGAACCAGGAGAATGTTGTACTTAGTAATGGCAATATCATTTGATGAATTTCGACTTCGCTATTCTCAATAATACAATGGTCCAAAACAATCCCAAAGGACTAATGATGAAACCTATCATCCTCCTCCAGAGAAAGAACTGAAATTGACTGAATACAGACTGAAGCTTGCTATTTTTCATTTTCTTTCCCTTTTTTTCTTTTGAGTCATCTTATAGAAAATGACTAACATTGAAATGTTTTACTAAATTGCACATATATAACCTATATCTGATTGCTTACCGTCTCAGGGAAGGGAGAGGGGAAGGAAGTAGGGAGAGATAGAATTTAGAACTCAAAACTTTAAATAAAAATGGTAAATAATTGAAAAAAAAATAAATTAAAAAAACCCAGTCCTCTAAGAAGGGGTCCTTAGGTTTCATTAGACTGCCCAGGGGATCCAGGACACCAAAAAGGTGAAGACCCTTCATCCACCCCCCTCATTTTACAGATAAGGAAACTGCAGGCTAGGGAAATGAAATGACTTGCCCAAGGTCACACAGGCACAAAGTGTGTTTTGGCCCCAGAATACGTTGAGTTCCATAGTCCTTCAATAAAAAGACATCGATTTTAGTTACAACAAAGGGCTCATGCTGCTCAGCATGCTGAATGACTGGATGTTTCCCGTTCCTTTGGCTTAGTATTGAAGCCAGAAGAGGCTTTGCTAGATTGTTTGGGCATGGAAGAGACAGGCTTACTTTGGGGGACGGAGCTATATGCCACAGGGAGCTGTGGCCATTGTTGAATGGAAAGTATAAAGTTTCAAGGAAAGTTGGAAATTGGGCTTATGCCGCCCATTAAAAATGTGCAGTGCTTAGCCTCCAGCAGTCCCTCACTCTTGCTCCCTGTTTCATCCTGCCCAGTGATGAGGCTGAACCTTGTTTTTTCTCCTCAATCCCCCAGGTTCTGCCCGTAGATGAATATCTGACCCTTAGCCTAATTTCTAGAGAAGAGATGCGTGGGGGAGTTTCCAGGACAGGGACCAACCTACTGAAAAGAAAGTTTGATATGAAATGGGGCATCCTATTTGCTGTTCTTCACCTTCCCTCCTCTTTCCAGATCTTCATAACAGCTCTAATCCCCCTTTACGATATTAATAAATTTGTGTCTATTGATCATATCATTCACCACAAAGCTTTTGTTTTTTGCCTCATAAATTGAATATGATCCCCCCCACACCCTCACCAAAGTCTATATATTATTCCACTGAGTAAAGAAATTCATAGTGGCAATAATTTAGAATATTAATTTGGCGCCCGCAATGGTCTGGGACAAGTGTGATGGGCCAACTTCAAGATGAGGCTAGCAGCAGTATTACTTTGCCGCTTCAGGGAAAGGGGATAGAACTCTCAGGTATGGCGGTGTCTGAATGAGAGTCTCATTGTGGAGGAGTTGTTGATGTGGGAGAGTCATGGGGCACTGGATTGGAACAGCTCCTGTTTATGATGCGACAGGAACTGTCAAGGGTGTGGTCCAAGCCAGACTGGCACAGGGAGAATTACTGTGTGAGAGAGAGCAGGTCCAGAAGGCAGAGTTGGGTCGGATAGCGGAAAATCCTAGGATAAGGGTCAGGAGCCAAGGCAGGACTCTTCGAGGTGAGTGAGCAGTTCAAACGGCAATTTATGAACAGCATATGCTAAATAAGATGTCTGTGTGTAGGGACTGAACTAACTTGCCTCAGCACAAGTGAACTCTCTGGTTTTCAAAAATCTTGGCCTCGTTCAGGGCCTCGGGGGCCTCTAGAGTGCCATTGCCAACCTCATTCTCTCAGGCCTCCTGTTGTAGATAGAGGAGTCAGGCCATGGCTTTAGGGAGAGGGCCAGGGCCTTCCCAGTCTCTGGAGGAGTGACTCCCTTCTTTATGTTTGAGATCTTTGCTGTCTTCATCCCCACACTAGCACCCCACCCCCTCGGTAGGGAGGTTGGACACTGAGCCCTGACATTTCCCAGCACTGATTCCACTCCTTTTATAAAGGATTCATTTCATTTTGCCATCATGTGCAATGTTTCCCTTGGTTCTTTGTGATTTTTCACTTGTCAACAGAATGACCGTGCTTCTTGGGGTTCACCCTGCCGTGGTTACAGGCATTCTAGAATTCAGGGAGGCTGGATAAGGCCGTGGGGAAAAAGCCACTTGATTCAGAATCAAAGGACCAAAATCCTAGTCCCAAGTCTGCTGTTTGCTCTCTGTGCGAACTTGAGCCAGTCTCTTCACATCTCTGGGCCTCTGTTTCCTCCTCTTTAAAATGATGGGGTTGGACACATGACCCTTTCTAAGGTTTCTTTCCTTAAAGAATGTTACTCTGCAACCCTATAAAGAGAAAAAGGGGAGACAGTTGACTCAGTCTCTCTATAACTTCTCCACCTTCCCCATGCCAACCAGTGCCCCATAAAGAACGAATCTCCAACACCAAAGGGCCTCATGCAGATCACCACCTTGAATCGAGAGGGTTTAGCTGGATGTAAATGCTGTACCTAAAGCATGATATTTGTTGCGGTCTTGCCTCTGATAAGGTTGAAGATACTTTGATGGAGCTGAGATCTCGTCAGTGTCTTCCCTCCAGGGATGTCCCTCTATCTCCCATTCATGCACTCTTATCCTGGATGACATCTTTGTCCGCATCCTGTCACAAAACCTCCACAGGTTGTCACCCCAATATGCTGAGCTCCTTCCTCTGGTTGTCCTGATGCTGTGAAGATGCCAGTGGAGCAGCTGGGCTACCCATTGGTTATCTCGCACTCTCCCCACAAGACTCTCGGATGACCTGGACACTTCTCTGACACAATTCTTGATTGGTTTTATGCTGTAGCCTGTTTAATGCCCTAATTCAATCCACCCCTCCATTGCCATTTGGTTGGTCCTCAATTTCCTCCGAGACTGTGGTGGTTTATGATTTATGGGCATTCTTCAGTTAAGTCAAGTCTAAGGAATCTATAAATAATGTCTGTTGAATTAGGGAAAACTTCAAGGAGGCAGGGGCCTCACTTTCTAGTTGTAGTGACTTCTTGTTGATATATCTTGGTCACCAGGCCTTGTATGGACAGCTGCTCTAATTGCCAGGGTTAATAACATATCTATGTGGTATATACTTCAACAGACTATGCTATAGCGAAGAGTCTAAATTGTTGATTTTTTTGAAAAGGTAGTTGTGCTTTTTTAATTTAATGATCCAGAAAAAACTCTGTTTTTTTCATGCCGAGTCTTTCCCTTCTTTTCTGTCCAGCTCTGACTCTATGATTCTGTTAAGTTGTTATTAATGGAGTCGGGCTGATTGTATATCATCATCAATCTTATCTAGAAATCTGCCCATTTTTAGGTAGATGTCCATCTGGAGAGAAAACTCCCCTGTCTTCTTTGAGACATGAGGCTCAGAGGAAAATGTGGGAGGAAGCAGCGGCCCCACTTGTGGGTGGACTAGCGTGGGCTAGAAAGGAAATGTTTCCCTCTGTCTCAGTCCACCTTCAGAAAGCATTTTTTTGTTCTGAGGCTTTCCAGTAGACTGCTTTCCACGTATGAGATAGAGAATCAGGCTTAGTAGCAGCAGACTACAATTAATTTTCCTGGTATCCCCAATGGTTTTTGTTTGGTGAGTTGTTTATTATTATTATTATTATTATTATCATCAGCATCAGCAACAATAAAACCAAAGGGCAAAGCATCAAGGATTTTTAAAATTATTCTTTGACGTGTTTTTAAACAAATTATTATTTAATATCCCTTGTATAAATGGACCACCAAGTGAGAAATGTGTTGTTTTCATTAGTGTTCCAAGGGGAAAGGAAAAGTGTAATGGCATGATAGAACCCAGATTCATTAAAATAAAGCCTTTTTGTTATAGAGACTCATACATTGATCATATACCTGGAGGTGTTTTATTTTAATTCTTGTTAAAAATTAAATGTGGCATTCATCTACACAGTACTCTTAAATCTCATGTAGGAATCTGCCAACTGAAATAAGTCTGTAGAATTAAGTGAGAAAATATATTGGTGTCTTTTAGTGCTTTTGGCTTGAAGACAGACATATATGGTGCCCAACCCTCTCCTCATCTCACACAATTATTGCATTTAGCTTGGACTGGCTCTGTGATTTTGTAACATAGAATAGAAAGTATTTTATATCAGATCTCCCCATTGGGTGATTCTTTCTCGGATTTCATATAGTACTTGAGTGCCTGACACAGTGCCTGGCATGTAGTAAGCACTTAATAAATGCTCGTTGATTGATATGTTTTCCAACTGTGTGAAACACTTCTTACATAATCATATATTGTCTTGTTCCATGATTGTATCTCATTGCCCACAGACTATTGCCCCACTTCCAATGAGGGAAAGGACCCAGATCTCCTCTAAATTTTGTATCTCTCCCTGTGCCTTGAACATTAAGTCTGTGCACAGCAGACACTTGGTACTTCTTTGAACGAACTACTCTCAGTGAGGGTCAGGCCTTGGAAACAATAGTAGAGTTTCTTTTGGTCAGTCTTAATTTATGAGGTGAGCATGGAAATAGTTGGTTTGGAATTTCTCCTTCATTGCTCCCCTTTCAAGGTAAGAAGAGAGTCAATAAGGGCAGCTGGATGGTGTAGAGGATAGAGCACTGGCCCTGGATTCAGGAAGACCTGAGTTCAAATCTGGCCTCAGACATTTAACACTAGCTGTGTGAGCCTGGGCAAGTCATTTCACCCCATTGCCTCACCAAAAAAAAAAATTAAAAATTAAAAAAAAAAGAACAGGGTCAGCAAACCCACCATGGGCAGGAATGATCTCTTAAGAAGGAGGCCTGGATTAGAAGGAACATGATCTGTAGCAAACAGATGGCTTCCTCCTTCCCAACATGTCAAACATGTTTAGGTGTCTGTGAACATAGCTTCCCCAACTACCTCCACTGGTTATCATCTTTTTTCTCTACTTTTTGTCTGTAAACTCTAAAACTGGACAGATGATGCCGGCTTCTTTTGTTTTATAACTACCCTTTTTAGTCTTTCAAATCTGGCTTCCGTTCTCTCAGAGGTCAAAGCCGTGTAATGTAGTAGAAGAAAGTAGGGATCAACAGATTTCAGTTCAGATCTTGGCCCTGCTCCTTGTTAATTGTGTGACCTTGGGCAAGTCATAGCTGTAGTTTCTAGAAATAATTTTGTATAGCCTGTAAAATGAGAGTATTACAAAGTGATTTGTTCACAGAAAAATGTTAATCACTGAAAGTGGAACAGAAGGAACTCTAGAGACCATCTAGTCCAGTGCTTCTTAAACTTCTACTCACAACCCATTTTCCTCTGAGAAATTTTTACACCACCCGAGGTACATAGATATATAAATCAAACATTTACTGATAATAAATCATGAAGAAATTTATTTTAAAACGATTCTTTAGCATGCATATAATTTTACCATTCATGAAAAGACAATAATCTTGCCTCTGAGCCGAGGTGTCTCTGGCAGCATTTGTTGGCATTGGGTGGCGTGGAGGCAGGCGCGGTGCAAAATACACGTGTCGTGTGCTCGGAAGCAAGGTCACCATGAAGTTGTGCGGTACGGCGTGGGCAAGGGCTGCCAGAAGTACCTTGGACTCGTTACGCATTTGATTTTGAATTAATTTTTGGTTGTTGCACATTAAGAAACTTTTTGCTGCCGTCACATTTTTCGCGATGGTCCCACATTCAGTTACGTGACCCTCTATGGGGTTATGACCCACAGTTTAAGAAGCACTGAGTCTAGTCCAGCTTCTTCCAGATTTTCCAGATGAGAAGACTGTGCAAAGTAAGTTACTTGTTTTTTGAAGGTCACACTGGAAGGCAGTTAGCAGAGCCTGAATTCAAACCGAGGCCTGTCTAATGTTTTCCTCTTACACTGAGAAGGTCTTTCTAGTTCTGAAGTCCCGTGCCTAATCCACAAACTTCTCAGCCATTTTGGTCATTTAGTTCAATCTAATACATTCTTGTTGATCACATTCCATATGGACATCACTCTAACAGGTACAAAGCTTAATACAAATATGAATGGCATATGCAGTGTTTATCGTCAAGGACTTTGTAATCTCCTTGGGGGAATATGGGCCAGAATGCAAGCCTAACTCAATTCAGCCTCTCCGGATCTTGGTCCTTTTTCAAGGCCCGGCTTCAGCTAGTGAACACCCCAGCCACAGAATCAGAGAGCCAATCTAGTCAAAATGCAAAGGGGTTTTTACCTATAAACAGAACTGGCTAAAAAAAAATCGTCCATATATTCAGCAAGCATTTTCAGTGCCTAATGCATATTTATCTAGCACTTTAAATTTTGCAATACATTTTCTTCACAAAAATCCTGGAAGCAGGTAGTAATAATATGATTTCCATTTGACTATCACCTCCCCATCTTATACTTATAAGCTTGATTTTTGTGAACCCACACATAGGATTTTACATTTCTCTCCGTTGCATTTTATCTTACTAGAGTTGGTTCGTCATCCCAGCCCATTGAGATCTTTTTTAAAAAAAACTTGAATCCCAGATTTGATGAATATTCCACTTGTACCTTTATCCAAATCACTATTAAAAAGGAGAAACAGAAACCTTTGGCTCTCCACTAGAGATCTTCCTTCCGAGTCGACTGATCTATTAATCAATACTTTTTGTTCCTGGTTCTTCAACCACTTACTAATTCCTGTAGCTTTCCTGTCACCACATTTCCCTATCTTCTCCAAAATGGTGTCATGAAATGCTTTGGCCCTGACCTCTATCCCAAGCTCCAGATCTGTATTTCTAACTGCCGATTCCATGTCCAACTTGGATATGCTCAAACTCACCGTCTCCAATGAAACTCATTGTTTGTTCTCAAAACTAGCCCTGCCTCTCTACTTCCATATCTCTGTCAATGGTCAGCCTGAAGCAAATCTTAGAGTCCTTTTGGATACATTCTCATCTCAGTTATCTAGTCAGTGATAAAGGTCCCTTCAGCCTCCTCATAGACAGTAAGAGGAAGAGGAGGAGGAGGTTGGTGGACCAAGCTTGAAGCCCCTAGAGACCAAGTAGGCTCTTTTCCAGGTACCTTCTTCCACCCAGAATAGACAGCCTTTGCCAAAATAAAGTGGCTGTGAAGTGGCCCTGATTGGAAACAAGGAATGGGGCCTTTACTTCTGGATGAGACGGGGCAGGCAGAACAGGGTATAGATCACAGATGCTAGCTTGTGTCTCCCGAAGGCTGGTCAGCCTGACCCAGCGCATTGCTAATGCTAGCTTTGGAGAACTCTGCAGTGCGGGCCCTTGACCCGAACTCACTTGGGCTCTCTTCTAGCTCCCATGATACCACGGTGACCCTCCTAACGTATAAACCTTCAGCCTACGCTCGTGTCTGTCTGTCCTGTAGCCCTTGTGCACACTGTCCCTGGCTTCCTAGTGTAAACCCTGGCTCTTTGATCTTGTCCCATTGCCTGGTTTCCTGGTGACCGACTTAACTTGTCTGACTATGAAGTTTGCCTTATCTCTGTGGAGCTTAACCCTTGTGACCTGGAGGACAGACATGAGACTGAAAAGCTCACAGGCAGCTAGCCACCAACATAGCAGTCATTTCACTACTGCTTTCAATTGTTTGTTTGGAATGTCTCTGGAATTTGCCCCTTTCCATTCCCATTCCCATTCCCGCCACCCGAGTGCAGGCCTCCATCTCCAGCATACCTGGGTTATTGCAGTGTGCTCCGAGCTGTTCTTTCTCTCTCAAATTCATCCTTCAGACAAGAAGAATCATTCCTGCATGCTGCTTTCATCTTGTCATCACCCTATTCCTAAGCCTGTAATGCCTCCCTGTGGCCCATGGTATCCTGGGCCTAGCCTTCTAGGCTTCCTGTCCCTTGGCTCCGCCTCAGCCAGCCAAGCTTGCTTTCCCACTATTCCTCAGAGCACCCTTTGGCCCTTGCCCTGGACTGCCTCCTGCCTTCTCCACCTCTGAGTCTTTGTTCATGTTTTGTCCCCTTCTTCTCATGGAATTAGAACTGGGAGGGACATCAGAAACCGTTTGCTTCAGCCTTTCTCATTTTATAGATGAGGAAACTGGGACCCATGAAGGGTAAGTGACTTGTCCAAGTCCAGCCAGGCAGTGAATATCAGAAGTGGGATTTGAACCCAGACCCTCTGACTCTAGAGCCAGTGCTTTGCCCACTCTACCATGCTAACTCCTCTCTTCTCAGCAAAAAACTTGACTTAACTGTGGAAGCCTAAGGCTCTCTTCTGGGAAGCCTCCCCTTAGTATTTCAGCACAGTCACAATAATACAATAGTAATTAATAATAACAAACACTCATAAAAATTTTAAGGCTTGGAAAGCCCCTTATAAAAAAAGCACTGGATCCTCACATAACTTCTGAAGGGATAGGGACCACAGGCCCCATTTTACAGCTGAGGAAACTGAGGCTGAGAGTCTGCCGAGGGTCACCCCGCCATGAAGTCTCCTAGAGGAGATTTGAACTAACTCCTCCTTGGCTTGATGGTCAGTCTGGCACTCTTCCCGTGCTGTCAATGCCTGTAGCGCTGATAGCTGGGCATCAGGCTTTGTTCAGCCATCATTTAAAGGGAAAACAAGAAAAGGAACTTTTGAGAGTAGGTACCTCCAGGAAAAAACCTGTGTGAGCCAATGTGCTGGTCCCCTATTCTCTTTGACTCACAGATGCTGACATTCTTTTCCTAAGGAGTTTCTTTTCTTAAGGTTTCAATGGTCAACCATTTCACAAATGACCACTTTTCTCAGGTATCTTCACACATGCAAAATCCTAATCCTTAGAAAAATACTACACAATTATTATCTATAGGTACCCCCACTTGGAAACTCCTTAACAGACTCCTTCTCTGCTTAAAATCCCTAAGACTATTCATTGTATATTGAAGAAAATTCACACTCTCAACTTTTACCTTTAGGAGGGTTCCCACCCACTTTTTCTGTCTTATCTCCCACCTTCCCCTTCATATTCCTTGTAATCTAGTTAATCAGTCAGTCAATTAATCACAAGCATTTATTAAGTGCCTATTATGTGCCAGACATTGTGCTAAGTGTGACAGAAAGTGAAAGGCAAAAGTGAAACAGGCCCTGCCCTCTAGGATTTTACATTCAGACTTGATTTCCTAAACATGTGATTTCCCACCTCCTTGCTGTTCCTGCCTTTTTCCTGCACCTGGTCTGCCTTCACTCCACATCTCTGCAGTCCTTCAAGGCCCACCTCATATGCTCCCTCCTTTTAGCCTTCTCTGATCTAGCCAAGAATCTCCTACCTCTGGATTCTCCTGATACTTTGCACCTCTCAAGTACTTTCACACTCTATTTTGTATTGTATTTATTTGGATATATGTGTAGCTCTCCTCCCTGCCCCCCCCCCCATCTCTCTACTGTATAAACTTCTTGTGGTCAGGGATTACATCTTTGAACTTGTATTTCCCTTAATTCCCAGAACAGACAGTGCTCCGCACAAAGTCAAGACACAGTAAATGTTTGCTGAATTGACTGGAATTGAGATAAAGCAAAGAAACCATGTTTCCAAGAGCCTGGTGACTGCTAAGGATGAAACATGTGGGCTGGATCCCCTCCAGCTCACAGCTGGCTTCAGACTCCCCACATAGGCGAGTTTTATGAGATGCAGGGCCTTGAGCAGATGGAGAACTGATCTTAATCTACGGGTCTGCCATCCCAAACAGCCGGTCAGACCTGCCCTAATAGTAGTAACAAAAGAAGGACAGCCTGACCACGAGCCCTTGTGGTACAATCATAACACTCTGCTCATAGCATGGAAAGCAGCCGTCATTCATTCCTGGGAGAGGCATGCCCTTAGCCTCTCAGAAGGAGACCTCAGCATGGGCCTTCTGGGCAAGGTAGGCCTAAGCGGGTACAGGCCAGCAGAGAAGGTGGTCAGGCCTCGGCACCCCCTACAGAGCATCCTAAGCCATTTGAGTCGCCCCACGGGTGGCACTCTGTTCCCCTGCTGGTATCTGGGGTGACATCGTGTCTCCCTCTAAACCAGAGGCCCCTGCAACCTAGGACTTCTGGACAGCTTACACTGTGGTGATTTTGCCAACACATGTACATACATCGAACCATTCTGAATTCAAATGCCACTTTACTGAAGTCTGTGAAAATCTCATGATATAAACTATAGACAAAAAGGCAACATAATTTGTGTCATTACTGACTTCAGATTGTCACAGATTAATAGAGAAATCTAGCTTTATGACCAAAGGTAGAATTAAAGATAGGCAATTTAGACATTTAGAGCATAACATACAGAAACCTGAGGGTATTGTTTCAGATTCATTTTATAAACTTAGACATTTTATATACACATATTTACATACACATATGCATATATAGTAATATATGTGTGTATTATATATGTATGGAGAGAGGGAGGGAAGAAGAGAGAGAGATAGAAAAAGAGAGGGAGGGGGGAGAGAGAGAAAGAGAGACAGAGAGGAGAGGAGAGGTGGGGGAGAAGGAGAAAGAAGGGAGGGAGGAGAAAGAGAGAGAGAGAGAGAGAGAGAGAGAGAGAGAGAGAGAGAGAGAGAGAAAGACCACCCAGATTCAAGTCCTGCCCCTGTTATAATCCATTGTTGAGATGGATAGTGACCCTAGGCAGGTCACTTTCATCCTGTCAGTGCCCCAGGCAGCTAAAACCTTGCAGTGGTAGCAAGTGGTGCCAAGCTGTGTTGGTAGAGGGAATCTCCTCATCTGGGAGTTCCCTAGATAAATGAAATCCCGGTCCAGTCCCTATTTATATCTCACAGCTTTCTGAACTCCTGAGTTCCAGAGCAAGTGCTGATATGATAATCACAACCCTGTTTTTGTAATGACTGCATTTTGTGCTGTTGTAGTGAAGGCCAGAGCCCACGTTGAACGACAGGACACAAGGAGCCAGACTGTGCAAACCTTGCCTGGGCTGCAGATACGCACGTCCCACTGGGGCCATGATCAGAGCTGGCCTCAGAGAAGGACCCAGCTCCAGGCCCACCTCTGACCCACCCAGGGCACGTGACTCTGGACAAGTCCAGCTCTTGGTGCCCCACGGAATGCTCTACAACTATAAATTGTACAGCAGCTGTTGCTCTGCCCGGCTCGAAGGCATGTCCTGACCTGCCAAGTGTCTGAGCCCGTGAAACCACAGGACTAGGCCAAGGGAAAACCAACGCCGTATAACTCACAGACTGTTGAGCTAACAGTGGTTCTGCTTCATAGACACCCCAAAAGGCCGTTAGCCCTAAATCCATGGCCTGAGCTCAGTGGTTTGTTGCCAACAGTGGACCGTGGGCATCAGCAAACAAAACCACAGGGTCCTCCAACGTGGGCCCCATAAAACATGTCCCCTAACTTCATTATTGTGCACGATCCACCTGAGGGCACAGGAGTACCTCAGAGGGCCAGCAGAAGGGCAGGGTTTCCTTTTTATCCTGCATATAACTTGTCTGTACGTAGGCATTGGCTTATTAGCTCTGCCATGAGATTATAAGCTCCTTGAGGACAGCAATACTAGAGCATTTCTGACAGTCCCCATTCCTGAGATACTCCTGATTGTCTTTGACCCTCCTTGCAGAGTTCAAGGCCTGTGCACACTCAGGGCAGGCAGGAGATTGTGTGAAAGGGCAGGCTCATGGACAGCCTGGATTGGATGTTTCCTCCTCCCCTCTGTTTGTCTTGAGATGTAAATGCTTCCTTCCTGGCCACGTGGGGAATGGGCAACATGGCTGCTGCTGACAGGTGACTATGGGGTAGCCAACTGTTGAGAGGGCGAGTGGACACTGATGTTGGGAATTTAGAATGTTGCATTGTTGTGGCTGCTCTAGCCAATCTGAGAGAGACTTCCCAGATGCCATTTGGGTGCAGTGTCAGGGACAGCAGCAATCAGTCCGGCCTCTCCCAGCCCACCAAGGGCTGCTCATATCAGTTTCCTACCTGTGGAAGGTACCAGAGTGGTAGCAAAAGTCTGGATCAAACCAGGAGGCAGAACAGCCAATCAGGGACTTGGATGTGGAGAGCAGTGAGGGCCAGGGGAAGAGCCAGAGGGGCCTCATTAAGCCTCCTCAGCAAGAGAGAAGGTCCTTCTGGTGTGCTGCCCTCCCTCTCTGCCTCCTCTCCATTTCTCTCATTTCCACTCTCTATTCAGGGCTAGGATCCGTGGATGACTGCTGGACCCCAATACTTTCCCCTTTCCATGACCTGTGTACGAAGGTGGAGGTTTGGGGATGTGATCAGATGGAATAGGCATCTGGGAACACTTTGCAGGGTCATCCCCAAACCTGGTTACCTGAGACACGAAAATAGGATAGTTGGTCAACACAGCAAGAACTTTCCCAGAAGCGGAGTGAGGGTTAGACCCACAGATTAAATATACCCCGTAGTTCAGAGTGATCCCCTTGCATACATCTAGAACCCTGTTGGTGAGGGTGACCCTTGGTCCATTTCTTGGAAACCAGTAGCTTGGTGAGGCTTGGGCTGCATACACAGATCTGCACAGAGAAAATCTTGCATGTGTCAAAGAGACCTTGACAGGACCACTGGACTAGTGACTTGAGCAGAGTACCGCCTTGTGGGCAAAATTGTAAACTACATCCTCTTGCTGGTTGATGGTAAAGTGACCCAGTGTCCTTCACTAGGCTTATGGAGGTCAGGACATAAACCTGTGCAGACTTCTGCAGCTACTATAGCATTTCAGGTGTCACATGAGACACCAAGTGAGCACACACAGCTTACCTGTGTCACAGTTATATAGAGCATTGAGCACTTCAGGATTTACAAAGCCCTTTATATACGTTATCTCATTTGATCAGCTTAACAGCCCACTGAATGAAATGATATAATGATACCTATTTTCCAGATGAGGAAGCTAAGGCTGACTAGCCCTGTACTTCCTAGGCCTTGTAAGTATCTGAGACAGGATTCAAACCCTGGGCTTCCCAACACTAAGCATAATTCTCATTCTGTCTCTTTGATGTTGAGGATTTTGATTTCCAGAAGGAAGGAATACATTCATGCTTCACTGGAGGAAAACTTAGGACCTTGATGCCTGCCACTCTGTGCTGGTTCTCTGCTTAGCAAGTGATTCTCTTGGCAAATGGATCCATCCTCCAGAGCCCTACAGGTCTGTGAACATCCCCCTAGAAAGCCACCCAACTCCACTGCAGCCGGGCTCTGACTGATTCATAGGGTGACCCTTGTGGTTTGCAAAGCAGTCAGCAAATCGCTCACTCAACTAGGCAGTGAAATCCCTCTATGGCTCAGATTCAGGCTGTCTAGAGGACTGGAAGCAATGGAGATGAAAGGATACTGCAGCATGTGTGCGTGTGTGTGTGTGTGTGTGTGTGCATGTGTGTGTGCTTGCACGTGCACATACCTGTATGTGTCTCGTGGACACTTTGACAGCCTTCTAGAAATTGCCTTGTGCCTGGAATAGCATTGGGAGCCACAAGCCTCAGGATCAGCCCTTAGCTTCTGATCTTACGTGTAGTTTATAATACTGCACCCCGCTGAATGAGTTATCTGCCTTGTGGTTGCCGGAGGCCCCTCCAAACAAGCCACAGGTCTGAATGGTCAGGGCCAAAGAGCCCAGAGTATGGATGAATGGGCACAAATCAGAATTAGCCAGGCCTCCCTGGGTTGTGTCTTCAGGTCTTCCTGTCTTCCTGTCTTCCTGTCTTCATCTTTCCTGGTGTCTTTGGAAGTTTCCTCCATTTCTCCATTAGCACTTGAAGTTCCTGTAGCATGCCCATGTGGCTCATTTCTTCTTCAATTAACCTGTCAGACTCAGTGTCTCCATTCACCTACAAAATCTTGTCTTGGAGAAAAGAGAAACTGGAACAGAATATGGGGGAGTAAAAGAAAGGGGATGTGGCCAGAGAGAGAGGTCAGAAGAGTAGATAACTGAGAGGGGGGAGATACAGACACAGAGAAGAGAAAGAGACAGGAGAGACAGAGGAAAGAAATTGCAAAAGGAAAAGCAGTAAAGAGGAGAGAAGGTAGGAGGGGCAGTAATATATGAAGCAGGACGTTGTATAATCTATTTGACCAAAATCCATTTAGGTTGGGGTAGAGGGCAGAGGAGAGGGAGGACATGGAGGCCCAGAGTTTATATGTCTTGCCCAAGATCTCCCAGATGCTTAAGCAGCAGAGTGAAGAGTCAAACCTCAGATCCATTGCTTTCTCCATTGGCCATTTGGCAGCCTGTATTTAGGAGAAGAGGGGTATGTGTAGCTGCTTGCTGTGGGAAGCCACATGGTGTCGAAGATGTAGAGGAAGAAGCCCTGGGTTTGAATTCTCACTGTGTGACCTGGAGTAAGGCGCTTCACCATGCTGAGGCTTATTGCCTTGATCTCTACAATGAGGGGCTAAATGGCCCCTGGGGTCTCTGCTGGCTCCAGATCTGTGATCTAATGGCATTTTGTGCTTCCTGCTAAATGTTTCTTTAAAGGTGATCTTAGAAACATGGAATCAGAAATCGTCAGAGCAGGAAGGGCCACCTTAGTCCAGCCTCTTCTTTCTCCCAGTCACAGAACTGGAAATCAGAGGGTCTCTGGCTCGGCCTTTTCCAATCTGAAACCACACCGACAGCCCTCCCAAAAAGTGGCCGTGGAAGTCAATGAGCATTTGCTAAGCACTGTACTGAGTGACGGTGCTGCTCCTGAAGCGGCCCGTCCAATTGCCAGCTAGACCCAGTTTTTATGAAGTTCTTCCTCACCTCAAGTGAAAACGTTTGTTCTGCAGCGCTCACCCCGGTGTTCCTGGTTCTGTCATGCAGAGCCAGGCAGAACACATTGGATTCCTCTTTCAGACTCTTCAGAACTGTTGTCATGAGCCCCCCCCCCCCCGAGTTTTCTCTAGCTCCAACATCTCCCCTTGCAATGACTTTGTTATCATTGGTGTGCGCCACGGGTGGGGAACCTGTGACCTCCAGGCCACGTGTGGTCCTCTAGGTCCTCACGTGCAGCTGCACTTGAACTGCGTCCTCGAGGCCGCAGGGCCCCCACCCCTGGACTGTGCACTTCTCTGTGTATGTGTTATATGTTGCATCATCCCGGTACAACCTAAGTTCCCGGAGCATAGGGACTGCTTTTGTCCTTGTAGCCTTAACGTCTAGCGCAGCGCCTTGCAGTTCTTGGTGCTTAAGTGTTTATTGTGTTGGACTGAGAAAGATGTAGAGCAGGAGAGAGCCAGGAAGGGTCCTCGTGGCATTCCTGAGGAGCCCCCTCCAAGCAGGTATCACTCCATTTGTTGCAACTTATTTTAATCTAGTCATTCAACCAGGTCTAAATTCCCCCAAAGAGAAGAGTAACCCTCCTTGACTTTGTACACGGTGAGGGCACAGTTAGGAGAACAAAAGTAAAAATGTGGGCTGTCCCTTGGTCCCCCTCCTTCTAAAGACTGACCCATTCTGACAAAGTCTGTCACTCTTTCAACCCATCCCATCAGCCTCGCCCTCAAAGAGGGCATTGACTCGAGAAGGAGTAAGATAACTGATCAAAACTTGGAAGGCTGAGTGTTTTCTTTCTTCCTCCCCCCAGCTCCCTCCAATAAAAAGGCTATCCCTTCCCTTTAAGGACTAGACTGTGACACACATATTGCAGGCATATGTTTTCTGGGCAGAAGGCTGCATGACAATAAACCGGTGCTGAAAACCACATTAAAATGGGGGCTGGGAGGGTAGGGGAATCGCTTTGCTAAATATTTTATTTTATTCTTTTGACTTGGAAAGGAGTGTGTTCTGGCTGCTAATCAAAGGCCTGGTGTGTTTCTCTGCAGCAGAATTATAAATGTTTCCAGGCCAGGTCTCTGCCTCTCACAGTCCTCTTTGGACAGTGGCTTGGAGGAATCAGGGAATGGCCCTGAGTGATTCCCTTAGCCATTAGAGAAATTGCTCTGTGCATCCCTCTGAGGCATCATTTCAATCATGCTAGACTGATTGTGAAGGCTTTGTGGTTTTGTAGCACGTCGATTGTGGAGCCCTGGGGAGGAAAGTAGCACAATTAAAGAAGTTTAACGAATAAGGATTCTTTAATAAACCACTCGGTGCCTCCCAAGAAAGCTCCTTTATTGAGATATGTTGGAATGCCGTGTTCCTGCCCAAGCTGATGGATTTAGGTTATTTGTATGTTCATCTGGACCCAATTCCTTTAGAGGAACAGTCGACTAGCGGTTGAGGCAGCCTTTAGACAAGCATGGTTGCTTTAAGTTGGCCAGACCTTCCGCCAAAGGTGGAAGGTGGGAGGAGAAGGCTCTGAGCAGATAGGGATTTACAGGATTAAGGAGAGAGCTGGTTGTGCCTCCTTGGTCCTTCCTAGGATATTTGGCATTCCTTTACTGGCCTGAAGCCTTGAACTGGGTCAGCCATGGGCATAAGGCAGAGCCCTTGCTTATCCGCAGATGGATGATGGCCTGTGTGCTGGAACCCTTCCACTTCCACTTGCTCCCTGACGATTCAAGTACTTGCAGAAAAGGATGCCATTTTCCCTCCACCAAGGCCCCTCAGAGGAGGAAGGGGTTTAAGTGTCTTATAATTCATGCTAAAATGGAAAGTGGAGGTTGATGTGGCTTCCCTTTGCATGTTCTTTGGGCTGGCTCTGGCCTTGAGGATTTTTTCACTCTGTTTCCTTTAATGGTCCTTAGTACTTAGCAGCTGGACTTACTCCTCCTAGGGTGGAATTCATCTGTCATGGACTCACAGAAGCTGTGCTTGATTGTTAACCAGGGTCGCCACTGTCACAGTATCACCACGAACCCATTGAAAAAGAATTGTCTTCTTGAAGTTGCTGGAACTTCAATGACTAAGTCAAATAAAATCGGTAAGAGTAGACGTCCACTCTTTGAACTTGGTGCCGAATGGGGCTTGAGGAATCATGTAGCAACCAAACCACTGCAGATTTCTGTTATCTAACCTCAACTAGGCCCTGCCCTCACTGCAGCAATACAATCTTTTTATTCCTCCCTAATAGATTCCTTCTCCCATTTCTCACTGAAGCTGTTCTAAACCTTCTCTTCTTCAATCTCCCCATGGTCCATCTCACAATCGAAGACCTGAACTCTTTCTTTACTGAGAAAATTGAGCTCGTCAGTGATGAATTCCCACTTCTCTTCACTTCAGAACCCCTTGACATCATCCTCTATCTCCTTTTTTACTTTCTACCAGTCTTTATAATGAGGTGGCCCTTCTTCCTGTCAAGGCTAGCCACTCTACATGTGCCCTTGATCTCATTCCCTCCCATCTTCTCCAGCAGATTGCCCCCTCAATTGTCCCTTCTCTCTTAATCTTCAGTCTCACCCCATCTACTGTTTCCTTCCTTTTCGCCTTCAAAATGCTTATCTCCTCATCCTTAAAAATGATATATGAGATCCTACTGTCCCCACATGCTTCTGTCCTATGTCTTTCCTCTCACCTACTTCACTAGGTAGCTAATTGACACACTGGATAGAGCACTGGGTCTGAGATCAGGGTGACCTTGGGTTCATATCTAACCTCAGGCACTTCTTAACAGTGTGACCATGGGCAAGTCACTTAACCTGTCTCCCTCAAATTCCTCAACTGCAAAATGTGGCTAATAATAGCATCTACCTCACAGGGTTGTTGTGAGGATAAAATGAGATAATAATTGTAAAGTGCTTAGCACAGTGCGTGGCAAACAGTAAGCATTTAATATATACTTGCTCCCTTCCTCCTTTTCTTGGCCAAACTCCTAGAAAAAAAAAACAGTCTATACTCATCACCTTTACTTGCTCACCTCTCACTTCTCATGTTTTCACAACCTGGCTTCCAGCCTCGTTATTCCTCTGAAACTTCTCTCTCCAAAGTGACCGACAATCCATTCCCCAATTGATACATGGTCAAAGGATATGAACGGGTAGTTTTCAGAAGAAGAAATCAAAGGTATCGATAGTAATAGGAAAAAATGCCCTAAATCACTATTGATTAGAAAAATGCAAATTAAAACAACTCTGAGGTACCACCTCACACCTATTGACTGACTAATATGACAGAAAAGGAAAATGGTGAATGTTGGAGAGGATGTGGGAAAAATGGGACACTAATGCACTGTTGGTGGAGTTATGAACTGATCCAACCATTCTGGAGAACAGTTTGAAACTATGCCCAAAGGGCAACTAAACTGTGCATATCCTTTGATCCAGCAATACCACTACTAGGTCTCTATCCAAAGAGATAGAAAAAAAAGGGAAGAAAGAGTTAGTTGTACAAAAATATTTATAGTAGCTCTTTTTGTGGTGCAAAGAAATAGAAACTGAGGGGATGCCCTTCACTTGGAGAATGGCTCAACAAGTTGTGGTATATGAATGTAATGGAATACTATTGTGCTATAAGAAATTATGAGCAGGCAGATTCAGAAAAACTGGAAAGACTTATATGAACTGATGCAAAGTGAAATGAGCAGAACCAAGAGAACATTGTACTTAGTAACAGCAATAGTGTATGATGATCAACTATGAATGACTTAGCTATTCTCAGCAATACAGTGATCTAAGACAATTTAAAAGGTCTCATGATGAAAAACGTTATCCACCTGCAAAGAAAGAACTATTGGTGTCTGAAGGCAGATCGAAGCATATTATTCTCACTTTATTTTTTTTTATGTTGTTTTTCTGGTGGTCTGTTTCTTCTTTCACAACATGACTAATATGGATAGATGTTTTACCTGAATCCACATATATAACCTATATCAAATTATTTACCATCTTAGGGAGGAAAGGAAAGAGAGGGAAGAAAAGAGAATATTTGGAGCTCAGAAAAATTTTTAAATGAATGTTAAGGGACAGCCAGGTGGCGCAGTGGATAGAGCATAGGCTCTGGAGTCAGGAGGACCTGAGTTCAAATCTAGCCTCAGACACTTACTACCTGTGTGACCCTGGGCAAGTCACTTAACCCTGATTACCGCCCTCCCCCCAATAAAAACAACAAAAAAAAAAGAATGTTAAAATTGTCTTTACATGTAATTAGGAAAAATAAAATACTATATTAAAAATTTTTTAAATTAAAAAATGCCAAATCTTTTCTTGGCGCTTAACATTCTTGACCTGTCTGCTACATTTGACACTTTCAGCTACCCTCTTCCTTGGATACTTTCTCTCCTAAGGATTTCATGATACTGCTCTCTCTTGATTCTCTTCCTACTTGCCTGACCACTTCTTCTCAGTCTCCTTTGCTGGTCCATCATCCATAGTATTACCTACCCTCAACCTTTGTAATGGGTCCTTTTCCTGCTCTCTTTTTGTGACCATGAGTTTAAATTACTGTCTCTGTTAGATGATGGTTGGCAACTAAGTGGTGCAGTGGGTAGAGTGCTGGCTTGAAGTCAGGAAGATCTGAGTTCAAATCTAGCCTCAGACACTTACTAGCTGTGTGACTCTGAGCAAGTCATCTACTATTTGCCTCAGTCCTTCATCTGTAAAATGGAGGCACACTGGAAAGCAAACAACAAAGCACTTCAATAAAATTTGCCAAGAAAACCCAATGGACAAAAATCCATATGGGGGTTAAGCAGAGCTGGACACGACTAAATGGCTGAACGACTATCAGATGGTTCAGATTTACATTTCCAGCCCCAGACTCTCTCCAAAGCTTGAGTCCCACTTCCCCAACCGTGTGTTAGGCACTTCACTCCAGATGTCACGTAGACATCTCAGACTTCAAGCAAAGCTCATGACCTTTCCTCCCCAACCTTCCCCTCTTCCAGACTTGGCCATTTCTGTCGGGGTCACCGCCCTCTTTCTAGCTTCCCAGGCTCACAACCGTGGAATCATCCTTGATATCTCATTCCCCCTCGCCATCTCTAATCTGTGCCACAAAATCCAGCCAAGTCTTGGCATTTCTGCCTTGACGACGTCTCTCCTGTACATCCCTTTCTCTCTAATTCCCTAGCTACCAGCCCGAACCAGGCCCTCCTCACCTCTCTCCTGGATTACTGAAATGGCCTCAGATTCAGCCTCCTTGGCCTCAAGGCTCTCCCCTCCCCAATCCATCCTTCACTCAGCACGGGTCTGACTCTGCCACTCCCATGTTAGTCCCTGTAGGATCAAATACAGCTCCTCTATTTGCCCTTTAAGACCCTCCACAACCTGGCTCCAGAGGCCTTTTCAGGCCCTATTATACATCACTCCCCTTCACATTTTGATATAGCCAAACCAGCCTTCTTGCTGTTCCTCAGACAAGACCTGCTGTCTCCTATCTCTGTGCCTTTGACTGCACTCCCTTCTGTAAGGAGGATCCCCAGTTTTCTACAAAGCCTGGCTCAACCTCCCCTTCGCTTTTTGGGGGCGTGTGTGGGTGGGTGGGTGTGTGTGTGACACACACATATTAATTGTATGCAAGAGGCAGAGAGCTGTCCTTAAAGCCAACAAGAGCTAGTTTGACCTCTCACACACACTGACTGTGTGATTTTGAGAAAGAGTCACTTCACCCTCCAAGACTACCAGTCACAGAGAATGTGCTGCCCTGCATTGGTTGAAGGTATTTCCTCCCCTGGGGGTTCCCTTTGCCAATGAGATCACAATGACATTCCCCATACCTGCCCTCCCTGTGCCAATATTCTCTCCCCCTGGAGAATATAACTTCTTCTAGGGCAGAAATAGTTTTCTTTCTGCCTTTGTCTCCCCGGCATCTAACAAGGAGTCGGGCACTTAGGAAACACTTAGAAATATTTGTCCAATTGAATGAGAGTTCATTCTGGGGAAGGCTCAGTAAAGGGAATTGTCTTTACTATACTTCTCTGATTTCCTTTACTGTCACACATGTCTTTTTACTTTTGGTGTACTGAAAATATAAATGACAAAAGATAGCTTTTTTTTTTTAACCTCAAAGCTCATAGTCTTCAGTATACCATTTCAGACAAGGAATTGGGTTTTCCACCATGTCTCATTCCCTTCCCCACCACCTACCCTGGCCCCGTCATTTTTACCCAGATCCTTCAATTTGTCCTATTCATTTATTTATTTGATAATCCAGAAATAAAGTAGCCAGAATATGGCAATTAGGCCAGGCATGTCAACTTGTCTGCCTCTAGTCTAGATGAATTTAAATGCAGCAACCAATGTTATCCTTAAGAATTCATGAAACTGCAGTTTTCCTCCAGGTCTGTGGATTGCTTGGTCTGTTGCATAGTATCCAAATACTTCCGCTTGGTGTTTTAGAGCTTCTGTTGCTCTTTATTTGTTACTGACAGGAGAGTCAGCTTAATTGGCGTATGGCCTGCTTCCGCTAAGAGGGCCACGTTGACCGAGAGCCCAGTATATTACCTCGCCGTGATCCTGGCCGTGTATTTATTACCTGCCCTAATTCCCCATGTCATTCTTATTCAGCTGAAGTTTGACCATTACGTATGCGAATGTGCATGCACTAGAAACCCACCCAGCTTCTCCAGATGCTGCCCAGCTGGTTCTTTTTGGTGGTTTTCCCTGGAGTCAGAGGGTACCAGGGAGCTTGTTAAGAGTTGCTTTACCCTCCCCTTCTTCAGCTGGAAGGTTTCCAGAGGAGGCCACTCATAGTTGTGTGAGACAATGCCAGAGATGTCATGGAGGGAGAGCTTACTCTGCTTGGCCTGAACGCCAGAGCCTGGAGACAGTGAAAAGAGCAGATCACGGAAGAGTGGGACATGGCGACTGAGCGAGTAAATGGCAGGGCTGCTGCTGACAAAGGTCTTTGAATAGAGGCTGGATCATGGATCCCCCTTTATCAGTTAGATTGTGGAGAAGTTTTCTGTTCTAGGGGGAGCCAGGCCTAGACAGCTTTGAGGGGCTCTTCACAACTCCTGGGCTTCTATGATCCCAGTATGGGCCTCCCACACAACGCAATGCGCTCCCTGAGGTCAGAGACTGTTTCACTGATGGATTTGTGTCCCCAGCACCTCCACAGTGTCTCTGTAATTGAATGTTGGTGGGTGCCCCATCCCTCACCCCACTCACAGTGCCTTTCCGCAGTACTCTGTCCTTGTTTCAGCCCTCACACACCCTTTGACATTGTATTATTCAGGTCTGTAGATGTCATTCCTTTCCACCACAACTCCACCAAAGCAGGGACTCTAACTTAGCTGTTTTGTTATCAAGGTTATCCAGACTCTCTGACCTGCTGTGTGTGATGGCCTTTTCTCTGCTTTTTATCCTACTCACCTCTTCTTTAGCCTTTGTTATTATCATCCCCCTCCTCCTCCTAGATGCCCTCTCCTTGCCTAGCTTTCCTGGCACTGCTTCAACCTGGTCCTCTTCCTACCTCTCTGACCTCTCCTCTCAATCTCCTCAGCCTTTAGCATGGGTATCGCTTGTTTCTGGGCCTTCTTTTTCCCTTTTAAAAATATTCTTTTTCTGGGTGATTTCATCTGCTTCTATGGCTTCATATATCAATTTTACCCATGTTTACATGTCCCAGGTGAATGCAAACCCTGCATCATCAGCTGCCTGAGCAGCTCTGCCTTGGTGCCTGTGCACCTCACCACTTCCCTTTTTTGTCAGTTTTACCACCAGTCCTCGGTTCTTTCCCAGGCATCATGCCTGCTCTAGCTACACTCTCTTCCCTTCCCACTCAATGCATCTCTATACAGTCTTCTACATTGTAATCTGCTGCTCTTTTGTCTTATCATCTTTCATGCCTTGCCAGACCCCAACCCTGGATTACTTCCACAGTCTACCTCCTAAGCTCCTACTCATATGTTAAATGGAGCTGGAGAGAATCACATTACCATGTTCATTGGGTCCACTACACATCTATGTTATCCAGTTATCCAGGCAACATTTTATACCTTTCCAACCGGTTTGCTTTCCCACTCTCCACAATGGCTGTCTCAAACCTTCTCTCCTCATCTCCTTTCCCCATCCTCTCAACAGAGGACCTCACCTAATACTTTATGGAGAACATTCAGCCATTCTGCCAAGAATTCCCCCTTCTTTTTTTTTAATTTTTTAAAAAATTTATTTAGTATTTTATTTTCCCCCAGTTACATGTGAAAGGAATTTTTAACATTCGTTTCTAAAACTTTGAGTTCCAAATTCTCTCTCTTCCTGCCTCCCCATCCTCCCTTATTGAGAAGGGCAAGCAATTCGATGTAGGTTATACGTGTGTAGTCATGCAAAACACATTTCCATATTAGTCACAAGAACTCCCCCTTCTCATCTTCTTCTTACCTCCTCCCTCCCCTCACCAGCTCAGACTTTATCCCCTACTGTTCCCTCTTTTTATCAGAACCCTGATCATGAGGTAGCTCTTCTCATCACTAAGGCCAATAACTCTACTTGTAGACTTGATCCCATTCCTTCCTGTCTTCTCTACCAGATCGTTCCTTCACTGTCATTGCTCCCCTTCTAATTTCCACTTTCTCTCTATCGCCTGGTTCCTTTCATGACTGCAAAGATGACCAAGTTTTCCTACTCTTAACCATGTCCACTAGCTATTACCTTATTTCTCTCTTCCCTTTCTTAGCCAAACTTCTTGAGACTGTCATCTACACTTAGGGCCTCCCGTTCTCCTCTTTCTCTCTTCTTAACCTTCTGCAGTCTGTTTCCCAACTTCATCACCCAAAAGAAATCGTTCTTTCCAAATACCATGGCCTCTTCACAGTCTGCATTTTTCCTGACCCCTCTGTGAGGGTTACTGCTGACAGTCCACCTTCTCATCTTGGAAACTTTGTTGATTGGGTTTTCACGATCTTTCTCCCTTTTCATTCTTTTACTCGTTCGACCACTCTTTGGCCTCCTGTGCTGGGTCATCATTCACGTCATTCTCACTAAGTGTAAGTATAAGAGAGGGCTCTGTCTTGTGACCTTTCCTCTACTTTTTCTCACTTGGTAACCTCATCAGCCCCCGTCTATGTAGATTCATCTATGTCGATGAATTGGGTATTTACCTAGCTAGCCTGAGTCTTTCTTCCCCATCATCAGCTGCCTAGTAGACACTCCAAACTGGATGTCATATAAACATCTCAAATGAAATATGTTTCAATTAGAATTGTCATTTATAATGCATATGGAAGGCAAAGCTTGGGCAAGAACTTGAGAAAGTGAAGGGTGAGGTGTAGATTGGGATGAGGGACTAGGGAGTGATAGCAGAGGAAGGGAGCCTGGTTTTTGTTTAGACGACGATTGTCCTGTCACTAAGATCAGGGCAGCAAGAAGTAGTGGTTTTTCTAGTCTAGGATTGGAATGTATGCCTTGTGATTTGGACTCCCCCCACCCAAGAGTCTTGTGAATGGCAGAGGATGGCATCCGTCACCTTCAGAAACTCCAAGGTAGAGGGGAGATTAGGCCTTATGGCAAGAAATATGGTACCCGGAGCTGTTGTCCTGATGTCGAACGTTCTGCTATCAGAGGATCTGGTTCTGGGCTTGGTCCTGGAAGTGAAAGGTGGGATTTGTGAGCCTCAGGTGCTGGCTTAGGTCTAGTCCCGCCATGGAAGCTGTTTCCTGTCTGATCCCTGCACCGCAGGGGTGGGAGCTGCAGCATTGTTGCAGTGAGGCTTAGTCAGGGCAGAGAAGCAGTCAACTCCAGGGTAGTGGTGTGGGGCTGGAGGTTCAGGAAGAGGCCAGGGAAACTGCTCATTATCTACAAAGATATTCCAGCTCCCCTGATGACGGCTCATTTGCGGCACACCTCATAATCACTCTTCTAGTCTCCTTGGCATAGTATCAGTATCTGCTCTTTTAGAGTTTGGAAACTTAATATTCTTTACTTTTTTCTTAAAGTTGCCAGACTGAATGCATGTGATCAATGGTAGGAAACCTGGCTATAAACACCTGCTCATGCCTCATAAAACTCCTAATAAGGCCTTATCATTTTGGAAGAGGCTAAGCATAAAGAGTATCTGGATTTCTGAAATCTTTCCAGGATCAGAGGGGAAAAGGAGCTGAAAAAAATCTGCTGGTCACAAGGAGGTCACAGCTTTGGGCCTGCCTTTTACTGTCCAAGTGGATCAGGTTTGCAGAATCACCTTTGGGTTTATTTTTTCCCAAGAGCAAGACTGCTCCCAGAGCCTCCTGTGCCTGAGAGGTCTGGCCACTGGTAACTTGTCAATCTTGTTACAAGTATCTTATGCCAAACACATTATTTTGTTGTTGTCATTTCAGCCATGCCCGACTCTTGATGACCCTGTTTGGGGATTTCTTGGCAGAGATACTGGAGTGGTTTGTCATTTCCTTCTCTGGAATCTTTTTCTTCCCCCTCGAACCCTCTACTTTTCTAACTTGCCTATTACTGTGGAGGGAGATACCACCCTCCCAGTTACCCAGCGCAAGCCTAGGTGTCACCCTCACTCTGCACCCTCTCATGCTCTCCCCCATGTCCAGTCAGTTGCCACATTCTGCTCCTTCTGCCTTCATAACATCTCTGGTCTATGCCTCCTTCTCTCATCTCGTGGAGCCACCACAACCCTCTCATCACCTCCAACTCAACCTGTGTATGTCCTGTTGGGGCAGGCATGTTCCTTAAGCGCAGAAATTGCCTTTTGCCTTTGTTTGTAACTCTAGGGCTTAGTCCAATACCCGGCATACTGTAGGCACTTAATAAATGCTTATTGACTGACTGATTTAGGCATTGAATGTTTAGAATAGGTTCCATGTGTTTCAGAAGAGAAATGCCCATCTGTACAGAATGTACAAGACGCTTTTCAAACAACTTGTAATTGGTAGCCATCCTTTGGTTAAGTCATTTGATGACAACATTACACACGTGTGTATGTGAACATGCCCATGTATTATTACTTCAATTCCCAGAGGTTCTAGGTGAACTTTTAGAATCAGAGTCCTGTCTCTTAGTTATATGCACAAAATCTTTCCTCTTCCTTTTCATCATTTATTTAAAAAATGACACATTTCCTTACATTTCAGATGTTTTGGTTACTTTTTATAGTCTTCTCACTCCACCCCCTCACACCTGTCTGGGAATCCAGCATTAGGAGTTTATGAGTCGTGTCCCACCTCAGCCACACTATGACCTTTGGACACGTTCTTTTGCCAGATTCTCTGGGCCGCAGTTTTCTTGTCTGTAAAATCAGGTGGTTTGCCTAGAGATGATCTCTAAGCTTTTCTATAATTCTGTAATACTAAAGCTGTTTTTCCTACTCTCCCTAAAATTACAACCATGACCTGTTGCTTATTTAGTCAAATTGTAATAATACTCATTTGAGAAGGCAGGTTTTAAATATATGACAAGTCATAGTGTGTCTACTTCAAGAAAAATAGTAACGTGACTTTTTTTTTAATTTGGAAAATTTATTTAAATTAGTCTGAACTATTTGAGAGTACATTAAATAAAACACTGACTAGGGTTTGATTGTCGAAGTACTTCATAGTCCACTGTCCTAGTTCTTAACAGCAGTCTTTGAACTGAGAGCACATTTCACAAAAGAGTCAACATGCCAGTCACATATAAAGCAAGAGGTAAATTTTTATGGCTTCTTTTGTGTGTGTATATGTGTGTTAAGACTTTTTTTTTAAATAATTGATGCTCAAGCATCCGCCGAGAGCCTTCCGGTGCTTTTGATGTACTATCTGTATCTTTCTAACATATTTAAAAACTCACAAGGTAGTGTGAATTTATATCACAAATTAAAAATAGCAATAACAACATTAACACTAGAGGGGGAAGAAATTGTGCCTTTTGTTTTCTCATTTTCAGGCCAGTTTTCTGTCCATTCTCCCCGTGGACATCCATATCACCTACATCCAACAGTAGCAGGAACAGAGACAATCATGATGTCCCAATCCCCCAAGACATACAGTGTGTCAGGTATGAACTTCATCGTAAGTGGGGAAAAGAAGATAAGTGCGAGACCTTCTAGAAGGACTGTAGCAGGTTGGTTATAGAGGGGGAAGGAATAGTGGGCACCGGCAGGTTGGCCTCAATCCCAGAACCTGAGTTCTTTCTTATCCTCCTCCTGGGAGGCAAGTACTGTCCATGAAGATGGACCTATGCTCAGGCCACTTTGGCAAGGCATGTGCCCTGGCCCCTTACTAGAAGACGTGTATCACCAGAAGGATCATGGGAAGTGCTCCAGTCCCGCCCCAGCTACAGTATCATCAGGGTGTGGTGGGGGAGGGACTTAATTATATATTAGTCCCTTCATAAGGTGGGGACCAGGGAGAAAAGCCCCCTTGAATTGGAAGCCAACAAATGAAAAACAGGGTGGGCCACAGTCCCTTTGGCTAGAAACCTTCTTTGCTCAGCTTTAAAACCAGCAGAAGGACTTTGGCTCAACACTGTGTTTGCTCCGCACTCTTCTTTGAGAAGATTTGCTCCTCTGTCACCTTATGGCGATGGAGACAAGAGGAGAAGGCTCCTCGAGTTATTTTAAGAGTTTGTGCTTTCATAATGTCCGCTTCTGCATCCTTGCTGAGAGGGAAGGACTTGGAAATATTTATTGAGATTATCTCTTGCCTTTCAAATTTGATAGATTACACTAAGGTATTCTCTGATCCTCATTCTGATGAAGGCCATTATCTACCCATCCCCAACTAACTCATTTTACTTGGTTGCGTTAGGCTTTCTGCCAAATCCACTCAGCATCTGGGGGCTTGTCCAACCCCCATATGTTTCCTGCAGGTTAGGTGGGGGTCAGTTTCTGAAGCTATATCATAGAACATAGCTTTGTTATGGCTTTCAGACTATACCAGGCCTTATTTCTGCTATTATATGTGAGTGTATTATTAAGTATGAACAATAGAAGGGACCTCTGTAAATAATTTAATATATGACTGTTAAATCCAGGTATAGGTAGTACCCACCCCACCCCACTCCCTTTTCCAGCAATGTTTCCCTAACTAGGTTACAGACTTTTTGAGAACAAGAGATAGTGTCTCATTCAGCTTTATAAACCTAGCCTTCATCTCCACCACCAGCAGCAGCACCACAATGCATAACAGAATTCTTTGCACATAGTAGGTATTCAATAAATATTCGTTGCCCCTTATTGCCTAGGTGTGACCTTATACAAGGTCACAAAGGACTTTACTTTCTGGACCACAGCTGGGAAATACGGGAGTGAGACTAGATGATTCCTAAGTTTCTAACCTTAAATTCAACAATACTTTGAATGAACGAATGAATAAATGAATAAGTAAATGACTGAGTAAATGGAATATACAGATATCTGTCTGAAATTAATTGGATCTAATCCTGCTTAGAAGTAGGTAAATCAATGAAATGAACATATGAGTCGCTTTCTAACTATTTATTATTTATTCCCTATCCATAATGGTCTTCTTTATGGTCTGAACATAAGCTCTTTTTTGGACAGCCCCATTGGGTTTTTTTAAATTATGAAGTAAAAAGTACGAATGTTTACAGAAAGCGTCCTGGATCATGGCAGCCAACGTGACATCTGTTCTGAAGCCACCCACTAGCTCATTGTGGGACATTGAGCAAGTCACATCTCCCACTGGGCCTAAATTTCCTCATGTGTAAAATGTATAAATGAACTATATAACCTCTCAGATCCCTTCCAGCTCCAGTATTCTGTGAATACTGTACTTTATCAGTGCTTAGCACAGTGTCTGGCACATAGTAGGTGCTTAATAAATGCCAACTGATTTGACTTGACCATATCATTAATATCTAGCAAATTATATAGATCTGAATCTTTTGTTTTGTTTGTGCTCTTCTAAAAAATAAAGGAGAAAATAAACTTCTGTAGCAATAATTGCTTCTCTCTTTCCCCAAACTGTCCTAGTTGGTAATGAGTCCAGCAGCATTGCCATTGAGATAATAAATTATGTGATTCCTGGCTTACAGAAGTATAGCCAGATACCCCATGGATTTCTCTTTATTTCGTCCCCCCAAAACCATCTCCATTGTTGGGGGACAGGATTGGATGTGAAGCCTACCAGGAAAGGGGTAGGCAATTTTCTGTCCTCCCTCCATGACAAGGGATCAGTTTTGTTGGTAAGAGGCAGAGAAGGAAGGCCTGTGGGCCTGTCATCATTGCAGGATGGCCAAAGGCAAAACTTAGAAGTCTACAGTAGGTCAAAACAGGTGTGGGGATGGGGAGAAGAGAGAGAGAGACAGAGGCAGAGAGAAAGAGGGTGGGAGAGAGAGATCAAGACATAGAGAAAGAGAGAGCAGGTAGGGGCAGGGGAGAGAAAAAGGAAGGGAGAGGAAGAGTGACAGAGGCACAGAAGGGGGGAGAGAGAATGAGATTTGTCTATTAATCAACAAGCATTTTTAAAGTGCCTACTATGTGCCAGGCACTGTGGTGGACACTGGGGATAGATACAGAGATAATAGGGAAATAGTCCCTGTCCTCAGAGAGCTCACACCCATCTGGAAGGATGCAGCATATTCACAGGTAGGTAAATATAAAAAATAAATACATATATGTATATAAATAAAATACATAGTGTTGAGGGGGCTTGACTTTTTTATTTTTTTGTTTGTTTGGGGAAGGAAGTACAACAAGGAGGGGAATAAGGAAAGGCATCTTGGAGGAAGTGAGGGTTGAGCTTAACCTTGAAGGGAGTCTGAGGTTCCAGGAGGCAGAACTGCAGAGGGGAGAGAGCATTCCAGGAACAGAGCACAGCCTATGCAAAGACACTGAGGTGGGAGATGCAAGGTCATGTAGGAAAAACAACAAGGAGGTCAATCTGGCTTGACCATAACATGTCCCAGTGGGCATAATGTGTAGACAGCCTCATAGGTAAGGATGCAGCCAGATTGTGACGTGCTTTGAATCTTGTGTTTTACGCTGGAGGCAGAAGGAACCCACTGCCTCTTCCTGAGCAGAGGTTTGGCACAGTCCCACCTGTGCTTTAGGATCAGTCTGGCTGCTGCGTAAGGGTGAAGTGGAGAGGAGAGAGACTGGAGCCCGGAAGGCTGAAGTGACCTGCCCCCAGTGACCCAGGCAGGAAGTGGCAGGGGCAGGACTTGGAGCTAGGGCTCCAGGGAGTTTGTAGTGGAAGAGGAGTGGAGCTCACTGGAGCTTATTTGGACCCTGAGGGCAAAACTTGGAACGTGGTGGAAGTGATAGCGGTGCAGAGTTTTGCTTGATATAAATCAGTTAGAGCTGTCCAAAACCAAGATGGCGTCCCTGGGAAGTTGATGGAGGGAGTGAGAAGGGAGAACCTCTAAAGTGAAATCTAGGTTGTTATCTACAGAGCAGGCGTCCCATGGAGCTCAATGGAGGGGTTAAGTGGCTTTAGAGAAGGAGATTGGGCTTGGGAATTGGGCTGAGGGGAATGGGAATTAGGGAGCAGTCAGTGGAAGATACAGAACAGTGTTTGAACTTCAGCAAGCAGGCATTCAGAATCGCAAATGGTGTGAGTATGATGGGGGTGGGAGTATGTCAATCACTGATGAGTGGGTCCAAGTAGGTCACCATTGTCCAAACCTGGAAAGTGCCGGGCAGGGACAAGTTAGGCCGTGAGGAAATGGAAGTGGCTGCAGATGGTGCTTGCCTGGAGTGTGATGGGAGGGCCCAAGCGAGGCAAGCCTTCATGACTCTTAGAATTGATGCTTCAGTGGCTTCAAAGTGATTGAAGGTTGGAGGCCAAGAAATGGTAGCACCGGGTAGTGAGAAAGTAAGGAGTAACTTGTTTCTGTGGATAGCCACCCTTGGCATGGTGTAGTTCACAGAGAAAGCTGTCTACAATTGATCAGTCAACTAGCATTCATTGAGTTCCTGCTGTGTGCCAGGAACTGGGCTTAAGGCCGAGGATACGGAGAGAGCAGAAAAGTCCCTGCTTTCAAGGAGCTCACCGTCTGGTGGAGAGAGCCGGCTCCTGTAATCTCAGCTGTGGAACGTGAGGCCTTTTCGTTTGTCAGTGATCTCCAAAGGCTTCCGAGGTGTCAGCAGGGCATTACACTTGGAAATGCCAGGGAGTTGTCAGACTCCTTAGCAATTCATCTGCTTTTTGGGTAGCTGCTTTATTGTCACTGGTTAAGCCTTCATTTAGGTCCCGTCTCTTTAATGGCAGGACGAGTCATAGTCACAGGTTTCTGGTGAACTTGACCATGATCCTGAGGTCAGGTGACTGTAGATTTTCTCTGTAAAACAAACCTATTTTGGAATTATTCTTTTGGTCTTGCGGCCTGAGATGTGGGGTTTCCTTACATGCCCCTTATGGACACAGGGCAGTTCCTGGATGAGGCTGTAGTTTTGATTACAGTCACATGTGCTGGGACTTCCCCTCTCTTCTGCAAATCCATCCTCCTCTAGTGAAAGGGACAGCAGTGACCTTGTAACTGATTCCCACAATGGACTAAAACTCTATCGTTGACTGAGAATAATAGATGCCCCAGAGGGAGACTAAGATAAATTGCCAATTATGCTCGTTCTCAGTCAACACACAGTAAACGAGGAAGTCGGTGACCCGTGAAAAACAAGTGGAACTTGTTCTTCACAGTTTGTGGGTGCCTTTACTCCGGTCTCCCACCCTCCATCTGGGATCGCTTTTCTCTCATCTGTTCTGGCTTGGGATCAGTTGGCCTTATGCTTCCCAGAGTCTTCTGGCCTTGCCCCTCTAGCTCAGAATCCCAATTACACTGGTGGCCCCAGGCCACCACTTGGAAGATAAAGTGGCACTGAGATCATTGGTGTTAGCACCCATGTTTGATGAAGGATTCATGTATTTGAGGTTTGGCTGGGGTAATGAGGCAGCTCCGTGGTGCAGTGGTTAGAATGCTAGACTCCGAGGCCAAAAGATCTGAATTCGAATCTTGCCTCTGGCACTTACTACCCATGTGACTGAGCAAGCCACTTGACCTCACTTATCCTGAGTTTCTCAAACCAAAGGATGGGAATAATAATAGCTCCTACCTCAAGGTGCTACATGAATGCTAATTACTTATTTATTTGTTGATTTGTTTTATTTCTTCACTTAATTTAGCCATAATAAAGTTAGATTTCAACAGTTTTCTGTGGAATTAACAGGAAAGGCAAAATAAAAAGTTCCCTTCCAGCTTGAAAGTTCTCATTCCTCAAAAATAAGGTGTAGTTCCTGCTCTTTCCCTCCTCACATGGCCTTATATTTACTCATCCATGTATGTGTTATCTCCCCCAGTGGACGTAAGTGCCTTGAGGGCAGGGGTTGCTTCATCTTTGTCTTTCTACCCCCAGCACTGAGCCCATCACCCCGCACACACGGTAGATATTTAGTGAATGCTTGTTGAATTGAGTGTAACCGTGTTAGCCCCATAGGTAGAGAGCTGTTTTCCTCCTGTGTAAACCTGTCTAAGACTGCCTGAGGGAGGTGGGCCAGATGTGCCCCTGCTAAACTTCTCTTCCCACCCAGGCACTAGAAAAGGTGACGGGGATAGTCAGTCAAGTCATATTCACCCCATTTGGGAACAGTCCGAGTTTTAGGAAGCTCAGTGTTCTCTAAGACAGTACAAGGAACTTTTCCTCCTGCAAAGTATGTTTACTTCATTAGGTGTCACTGATAACCTCTGATGCTTTGATTCTGTGTTCGGGCTTCCTTCTCTGGAAATGTATTTGATGGAGGAAAGAAGCCATTTTCTCACGAGGGCATTCTATGCAGAAGGGATCAGGTCAGCAAATGGAGGGAGAAAGCAAAGCATGGAATGGGCTTAGAGAAGTGGGAGAGCCTGGTTGGTCTAAATAGAACATAGTGAGGCACCTGGGGGGGAAATACTGGTGGATGTTCCTGGAAGGAAAGGTTGGGGCCCGGAGGTGGAAGGCTTAGAATGTTACACCAAGATATTTGTGCTTTGTTTAATGAGCTGTGTGAAGCCAGTAAAGATTTTTGAGTAAGGGGGAAAGGGAGTGTAATAAGGTCTGAAGGATCCTTTAGGAAAATTCCTGACAATGTCAAGGACAGATGGCTGGGACACCAATGTGGAAGTATTCTAGCAAGGAAGCAATGAGGGGCCTAAACCGTGACAGTGATTCAGCCAATGTCCAAGAAACATTGGGTGAGTGAGTGAGTGAGGCTGCTTTTCTTCAAGGTCTCTAGAGACAGATATGCCATCTTCTCCTTGGCCCACAGCTTCAGGTCTCTAATAGTCCTGAATGCCAGGAGGATCACCTTCCTCCCTTTGCTCCAATTTGGGTTCACTTCCAGAAGCAGCAAGGCTTCTTTGCTACCCCTGCCATCTTTGAAAACGAGCCTGTGAACTGCTCCTGGAGGACCCATGGCCTCCCTGAGCAGCCAGCCCAGAGCTCTTCACATCATGTTATCTTTGCTAAGTGTTATTGACACTGGCCAGGGCTGAGGATTCCATCCAGAGTTCCAGGTCACTGGCATTCGTAGCCCTTTCCCAGTGTCCAGAATCTATCCCTGGAAAGGAGACTTTGTAGAGGTGAATAAATCACTATCTCCACATGGAGCCCCAACATTCCTCGGCCACTCAGCCTGACTGTACTTACTGCCCCCGAGACCTTGGCTTTGGGCTTGGAATCTTGTTAAAGGAATTCTTTCTCAGTGAAATACTGATCACCAAGGAGATACCAAATTTACAGCTTGTTTCAGATGGGAAGAGCCCTTTCTGTTATGGTTGGTGTCATCTTTCAGCATGAAACAAGTCACTCTCCAGGCTCTCCTGGACCATATAGACATTTATGATTTTCTTCTGGAAGAGGAAAAAGGGCTGAGTTATCTTCAAACAATAATTTAAGATTAACAACACGAAACCGGAGAGCCAGCCCAAGAAAAGTAGTTGAAATTACTGAACCTTTAAAGATAAAACATATGTAGAGTTCATCTCTCAAGTGTTCTCAGTCATCCAAACTGCTGCTGAAACGAGATCACTTCTTTCTTTTGTGATGAAATCCTGTGCGTTCCTGGAAAACTTGAAAGCCCTTCCCTTGAACAAATTGTAAGATGCCTTCCCTTAAGCTAGACACCTCTACACAAGTTTAGGTATCAGTCAGGAAATGAAGTACTTTAACCCAAAGGGCCTTTCCCCCTTTCCCTTCCACCTGGGTGTCATTTAATTGCTGGGGACATCCCAGAATCATTAAAATGTCTGATGCTTGTGTTGGGCTGGACAACACGTAGTGTTTGTGTGGCTTAGTGGGAAAAGCCCTGGCTCCTGAATCAGAGGAAGGGGTTATTTTGCTTGCTGGCCCTCCCTCTAATGCTCACTCACCTCCCTAGTGCTCAGCTCCTTCCACTCTAAAGTGAGAGGCTTGAACTCGGGGAACCCTGAGGTCCCTTCCAGCTGCGAATCTATGATCCTACAAGATGGAAAATCGCCTGTCTGGAGTTCAGTTCTTTGGAAGCTCCTCTGATCTAGAAGATTCATAGCCAAGGACTCTAAAGTCAGCCAAAAAGGTCCCTGAGCAGACAAAGTAGATTCCCCAAAGTCCACGTGAAAAATGGAGCACAGTCAGCTTGCTGGTAGGTAAGCCCATCGGGTCCCTGACTCAGGGGCATTTAAAAAAATATCTATCATGGCCCGGACAAAGATCAGCAAACATGGAGCATTTCCATATCATAGTATCTAGTGCTTCTGTAGAGCTTTGAGGTTTGCAAAGAGCTTTACAAATGGGATTGCATTTGATCTTTACAACCACCTTGGGAGGTAAGTGCTGTCACCCCCATTTTACAGATGAGGAAACTGAGACCGAAATTAAGTGACTTCTCCAGGGTCACACTGCTAGCAAGTGTCTGAGGCTGGATTTGAACTCGGTTCTCTTCACTGTACCACCCAGCTGCCTTTTTTTAGATGATTTATTCATTTAAATAATATTTATTGAGCATTTCATTTGTGTTCAGTAAATATCAGGAATTTTGAGGAATTTTAAGAAGAGTATAACCGAGTGCCTGCTTTAAGGAGCTGAGAGCTAAGAAATGTATGCAAATAACCAGAACACTAGGGACCACGTGGAAAGTACATGTGAGAACAAAGGCCTACGTTAGTTCTGAGGTTCTGAAAGGAACCAGCTGATCAGAGGGAGAGGTTGCAGGAGGAGAGGCTCCCTCCAATGGGTCAAGTCCAGAGTGAGCTTCCAAGGGAAAGTCTGAGAGCAGCCTGGAGAAGAATTTGTTCATTCACAAATCACTTGGCCCAGCTCAGGGCTTCATGATACAGTACAAAGATGGCAGGCCCGGGAACCAGCAGACCCGGTGATATGGCTTCAAATCCTACCTCTGACACAAGGTAGAGGATGGGGAGGGAAGAAAGAAGCAAATCCCCAAAAGAGGATTGTGAGCTCCTTGAGAGCAGTAACTGTCTTTTGCCTTTCTTTGTATCTCCAGTGCCTAGTATACAGTAGGTGCTTAATAAATGTTTACTGACAGACTGAAATAGACTTGGAAGTAAACAGTATGGCGAGTTGTACTCACTCGGTTGCCTTAGACTGCTGAATATGGACTTAGAGAAGCGTCCTCCTTTCCACTCATGGTCCTGAGGTCAATCCATAATCAACAGCCATGTATGAAACACCTACTCTGTTCCAAGCCCTATGCTAGGTGTGTGTGTTGCGGGATTGGGGGGGGGGGGGATACAAAAGACATGAAAACAATCTCTTGCCATCCAGAAGCTTACATTCTAGATAACAAAGCCTCTTACCTCTCTGAGTCCCAAACCCATCTCCATCCTCCTGCTTTAGACGCTTTCTCCCTCCTGATCTGGATACCTCCAGACTCTGGCTCCTGGGAATTTTAATCTCTTCCTCACTTGGCCCTTCTTTCATTTCTAAACAGAAACATCCCTAGCCAGCTTTTCAGCTTGGCTCTGCTCTTGATGCTGGAATTGCTTCTCCCACCTGTTCAGGCTTTCATCTCTGGCCCAGCCCACCAAAGCCTCTCTGGTGCCAGGTCCCCAGCCTCCTCCTCATAGGTTAGCTTTTCTTCCCAGACCAAAGCTCTATCTTGACTTTCATCCTGTACTCATCAGTGATACTGTACCTATTGATGCTCCCTTGGACCCATGGGCTTTGGATACCTTCCCCTATTTTTCCATAGATACCAACCATCCTTCACCTCCATCCCAGGTGCTGTCCCCCTCTCTCTATATATGAGCCCCAAAGACTCCTTTAAAAAGATTATACAGAAAAACTCCGTGAGCTTACAGCAACATCAGTCCAGTCCTCTGCTCTCCCATCTTCCCCAATGGTCAGGCAGAATTTAGACACCCCAGGCCACGCTGACCAGATCTCTGCATGAGGAACATTAATCAAGCATTGGTGAACAGAGCAGACTAGAGGATATACTTTGGGTAGGAAGATCTCTCATTAGAAGATGATGACGGGCACACGGGCCACCAATGAGGGCCTGTTCCCTGGTGGCAGCCAGGGGACTAGAATGAGAGGAATGGCTCTCAGGTATCTTGCAGCTCTCAGCAAGTGGGCAATAGGACTTGAAAAATGATAGACTCTTTCCTCTCGCATTTCTAGGAACAATACCAAGGTTTTGATGTGAAAGATTAGACAAATGGTGACAAAAATCAGGAAGTCAGAAGGAAGAGGGGGTTTAGGTAAAAGGAGAATGTTTGCTTATAAACATGTTGGAGGTGCCAATGGGAGAGCCATATGAAGCTTTCTGGTAGGAAATTGAAGATGAAGGCCTAGTACTCCGAAGATGAGTCAGGGCTAAGAAAGATTTTGAAGTTGCCTGACGCATAGTAGGCATTCAGAAATGCTTGCTTGTTTGATTGATCTCTGTAGAAGTGATGTTTGAAATCGTGGGAGTGGATGTGATCACTGAGAACAGATTATAGAAAGAAAGAGAGAAGTGAAAGCCAAGTTCTGGACCTTGGGAACATCAGCATTAGGTGCTCAAGGCGTGGAAAAGCAGTCAACAAATGGGAAAGCAATGGGAGTTGGAGAGGGAAGAGAAAAGCCAAAGAGTGGGGGGTCCCCAAAGTCAAGCAAAGAGAAAGGGTCAAGAAGAAGGAAGGGGCCAAAAGTGAGATTAGAGAGGAGGACTGAAAAAAGGCCGTAGAACTTGGCTCTAGGGAGTCTCTGGTGACCTTGGATAGAGAAGCTTCAGTGGGTCCTGCGGATGGAAACAGGATTGCAAGGGCTTTAGTAATGAGGGGCGAATGAGTCAGTGGATGCATCAGTGGTCAGCTAGATTGGACTTTAGACTTAGTGAAGTGGGTCATAGGTATGGCTTCACACTCAGCTAGTAATGTTCAGCTTTCCTGAGGTGTCTAGGATTCTTTCATAAAAAGGGGATGATTTCATTTCTTTCATCAGTCCCATAGAATGCGAGAAACTTTCTGCCACAATGATTCATCCAGTCCATCCGCAAAAAGGTATTTGGGGAGGCTTCCAAAAAGCATACATCTTGCACCAGCTGCTGTGCCAAGGTCACTGACCCTCATCATACTCTCCGACCTAAGCAAAATGGGTTTCAGCTGCAACAGGATTGAGGATTGTACCCCAAATAATTCACAAAATGAAAGGGTTGAAGACTTTAAACTTGGAGAATCCATTCTTTCAGGACTGCACCTTAATTACCCCCAGACAGATGGGAGTCTGTCCCATTCTGAAATCATAAGAGAAGACTGTTTCTGATCCTCCTTTGGTAACATCTTCCAGTATTTAGTAATTTTTATATTCAAGACACACTCTCTTATCTCTAGCTCAAGTCCTTCTTGCTGTATCTTAAACCCTTTTCCTTTCATCCTGACCTCAGCAGAGATGAAAAACAGCTGGTCATGGATTGTAGTGTAGAAAGCTTTCCTAAAGCTGAGCAGTTATTCAATCCTCCTCGTTGATGGTTAGAAGAATATTTATATGCACATTGATGGCACAGCTTACATCGCTGCTTAAACCTCTGACCTTTTCATTTCCCCTGGGGCTGGGAGATGGAATACCGCTTGCTCTCCAGGACGGCACCCAGACAGAATGGAAGCAGGGGCCAGGTGTCCCTTCCAAGCCCCTCAAGGTCAGGACTGTTTTCTTGAGAACGTCCACAGCGCGTGGGGCTGGTAGCCCGGGCCAGAAGGCAGGAGGATGCAGTAACATATGGTACATGGGGACCTGGTTTCCCATATGCAAATAATGTAACACTATGCAAATAATTTGCTGTAACATGGTCTGCGTTAGCAGAATAAATCAGCTGCGTTTGCACAGCTAATTACCCATCCCCATCCCCACATACCCAGCGTTCTTCAGTGGCAAAGGCAGGGGAGGGGGAACAAGAACAGCTCTTTGGAAGGGAAATGTGGACTCTGGGTCATCAGCTCCCAAGATCATTTGAGGGTCCTCCCTGCACGTGCCAGCAGGAAGTAGTTCTCTCTCCCTCCTCAGTGTTAAATACTCCACGAGCACCTATCCGAAATTCAGTTAAAGGAACCGGTTGTTTGTATGTTGGACTGAAACATCTGATCAGTCGACAAGTATTTATTAAATGCCTGTCATATTCTAAGCGCTGGGGCTGCACAGACCAAAAATAAGACAATCCCTGCACTCAGGGAGCTTACTTTCTTTTGGGGAAGTCAAAGACATAGAGTTTATTCCAAATAAATATGTACAGAATAAATACACGATGGACATGAGAGTTAAGGGGCCAGGACACTTGCTGCTGGGGGGATCTGGGAAGGCTTCCTGTAGAAGGTGGTGCCTCCGCTGGGCCTCTGAGGAGAAGAGGGATTCTATGAGGTCATGAGGGAGGGCGTGCCAGGCATAAGGAACAGGGGGTATAAAGGCAATATGGAAGATGAAGTACAGGGTGTGAAGAAGATGGAAAAGCCAGTTTGGGCTTTGGAGTGATGGCAGGGATATTTTAATGAGGCCACAGAGATGAGCTGTATCGAGATGTGAAGGCTTTAAAATCCAAGAAGAGTTTATGTTTTCATCCTAGGGCAATAGGGAGCCACTGGAGTTGATTGAGGAGGGGAGGAGCATCATCAGATCTGCTTTTCAGCCAAGTCCTTTTGTGTGGAGGAGGATTTAGAGGAGACAGGCTTGAGGCAGGGAGACCGCCTAGGGCAGAACAATGTGGGGCCCCTGGCGGTTGAGAAGAGGGCCGTGGCCTGCGAGTTGTCTAAGCAGCTGCAACCAGAAGGTTTTCAAGGAAGCCTCCTAGTGCCAGAGGAGAGTCTGCACCGGATTCTTGACTGGCTGCCAGCCGGCCGGAGCAGCATGGCATGGTGGAAGGGCGGGGCCGCTCGGAGTCAGGAAGTCGTTTGGTCGAGTATCAGTCGTGTCTGACTCTTCCTGACCCCACTTGGAGTTTTCTTGGCAGATATTGGAGTGGTTTGTCATTCCTTCTCCAGCTCATTTTATAGGTGAGGAGATTGAGGCCAACAGGGTGAAGTGACTTGCCCAGGGTCACACAGCTAGTAAGTGTATGAAGCCAGGTTTGAACTCAGAAAGATGAGATTTCCTGACTCCAGGCCTGGCGCTCTGTGCACTATGGCACCACCCAGCTGCCGCAGAGTCAGAATTCAGATTCTCTAGGTTCAAATTCTCAGCTTCAGACACTTAGTAGCATCTCAGTGTCTTTTTCTGTAAATGAGATCCAGTGGCCTCCAGGGTCCCTTCTAGCCCTAAATCTATGATCAGTGACCATTTCAGTGGCTCTGGGAAGGCTGTAAGCCCAGGGAATGAATATTTCTTAGGCAACCACCATATGGCCGGTCCCAAGCTGTTTTAATATTTTCCTGTATTCCATGGGTTCTCCTAGGTTATACCAATTTGGAGAATTCCTTTCCTATCTACTGTCAAATCCTGGAGATGGTAGTTTGGACACTATCACACTCCTCCCAGTGTGGGAGGGGAATAATTGGGTAATAGAAGTAAATGGTGACCCCTTGGTGGAAATGCCTTTGGGAAGTATCAGTTCTTAGCCTCTGGGTGACTCTGAGTCCTGCTCTGGAATGTGTTTAATTTAGAGAAGCCAAAGAGGGGGAGGGTGAAGGTGGAGGGGCTGGGGACTGGTATGCAGAGAGAGGAAGAAGGGGCCCATGCCTAAGATTTATAGGGAGGGGAGGTGATGGGAAAAGGGAGAAAAGACCCAAAGGATTATAATGCCATGGAGAGGAGGAAGCCTGGATTCCTCCAAAGCTTTGGTGAGATCAGCCCTCAGGGGAAAGGTGCTAAAGATGAGAGTCAGATGTTGAGACCCAATTGTTCTCATGCTGCTAAATAGAGACTGAGCTTCTAAGACTTACCATCTAAGGATGGGTGGTTACCTCCCTCTGGCAGAAAGGAGATTTCCCATCTTTCCATCCCTTCATAACGTTGATGCCAACCTGATCTCAACTGGTGTGGAGTGTCCCAGTCTATGCTCTGGTGAGTGAGCTTTCACAACTGTCCCCCAGAGATCCGAGGGCCACATCCTCAAGAACCATCGGTGCTTCTTGTTTCCCCTACACGTGGCTTAGGACCAATAGCACAGGATTCGAACCTGAGGACCTGGGTTCCAACTACGCTGGCCTCCTTGAGGCTCCCCCAGCCCAGCAGTCATCTTCCACTTCTGTTGTTGTCCAGATCGCTCCACATGCCTAGAATGAGCTCGCTCCGCACTTCCGCCGCCCAGAAACTTGAGGTCCCCGTAGCCCCAGGCTTGGTAACACAATGTTTTATAAATGGGTTTTTGGGGTTCTTTTTTAAAAAGAAGAAACAGCTTTATCTAAGACTCAACTGAGGTATCACAAATTACAGGAAGCCTTCCTAGAATCCCATCCCCTCCCCCTTGTTACTGTTCTCTACTTTCTTGATTTATCTTAGATGTGTAAGTCACTCCAGTAGAGCATAAGCTTTTTAAGGGCTACTCTCCTCCTGGAATTTTACTCTTTGAATTCCCCTCCCACCCTCCAACACAGTGCCTTACACTTACTAAATGCTTGACCTCAGTTTCTCCACCTGTATAATGAAGGGGATGTCATAAGATCCCAGGATTTAGAGTTGGGAAAGACCTTAGATATAATCTATCCCAAACCCATTTTATAAATGAACTCCTCTCTCTCTCTCTCTCTCTCTCTCTCTCTCTCTCTCTCTCTCTCTCTCTCTCTCTCCCCCCTTCTCCCTCTTTCCTTCTCTCTCTCTCCATATGTGTGTGTATATATATATATATATATATAAACTCATCTATATATGTATATATAGAGAGAGAGAATTAACTAACTGAAGCCTAGAGAGGTTAATTGGCCTGCCTGAGGCCCCAGTAAGTAGAACAGAGAGAGGTTTGAGTTTGCCCAAGTCCCTACAGCTAATCAGTGGCAGAGCTGACTATAGAAGTCAGGCCTCCTGAATCTAATCCATTCTTCACCTAGCTTCCAAGATAATCTTCCTAAAGCCCAAGTCTAACCATATCACATCCTTGGTCAAGAAACTTCAGTGGCTCTAATTATTACCTCTGCTTCAAGGATAAAATATAAAGTCATCACCTTGACATTTAAAACCTTTGACATGCCAAAGCCTCCCTTCCTGCCTGCCTTTTCAGGCTAATTTCATATCACTCTGTTGATTTCATGTTCTTCCACTCTTTCCCTGACTACTTGGTATCCTGAGATACCAGTATACTTTAGCAGTTCTGTGCTTCTTAATCTTTGCTTGTCTAGCTGGATCCTGACTTCATACTTAGTCTAATGTATTAACAACTTCCATATTAGTGCCTGACTCTTCTAGCCTCCGAGTCTGCCTCGTGGCTCGTGCACCATTTCCACGAATAAATGTGGTTTGATAGTACTACCATGCCCCACCACAGGTACCTTTTCAGCTTCTTTGTATAAGTTGTCTTCCCCCATTAGAATGTAAGCTCCTTGAAGGCAGGAACTGATTGCTCCTTGAGAACAAGAATTATGTCTTGCTCTTCTTTTTGTAGCTCCAGAGCTTAGCACAGTCCTTAGCATAGTCCTTAGGTACTTAAGAAATGTGTGTTTGTTTATTCATTCATATCTTCTAATCCTGTGGGATTTTTATCCATATCTTCCTTTGAATTCTCCATCGAAGACAACATGCCCAATGTTTTGGAGGCCTTCATCTATGTCCTTTAGTTCTCCATGGTTTCTATACCAGTGCTACCCTTGGGCTGTCTATCTAATATCACTTAATTTTTCTTACATGACCAGCTCACTTCCTTTTCCAAACATACATTTCCCAGATACCATGTTTTATAGCCCTTCTTGCATGCAAATCAACAGTGGTAATGTGCAACCTACTTACACTTACCATGAATTTTCATTTGTCTTTTGGTCACTTGCAATTTTGATTCTTGGGGGATTGTGCTGTTCTATGAAGCAAAGTCAACTAAAATCTTCAGAAGAAAAATGAGGTATTGTATAAGCTCAATATCATTGAAAGTTCAGTATAATTTCCCAAACATAAGCTAGCTCACTTTCTTCCTCCTCTTCATTTCTGGTCCCAGGTCACGATCTGCTGTGGGACCTGTCCAAGGTACTGGAATACCAACTGGAGGTGCCATCCTAGCCACCTACCTTTCACCATCTGGGTCACACACATTCTTCTATGTTTTTCATGTTCTCATGTGAATTTTTAGGCTGATAGCTTTTGAGTAGTTGTGGGTCTTATTGAAGAGTAGTTCTTGTATTGATTTGGGTAATGTCAGTACAATCCATGAACAGAAGTATCTAGAAAGCTTCACTATCTATGGGTGCTGGGGCTCAATGCTTTGACTAAATCATTCTGACTCCACAGAAGAACTAGATGAGCCAGTCAATGCTGGAAGCAATATAGATCTTTTTATTTGGTCCATTTAAGAAGAGCCCATATAACCTAACTGGAGACAACTCAGGGAGCAGATGGGGGTGAGGGAGGAGGATAGGAGTGATAGCAAAGGAAGGAAGGAGGGACTAGAGCAGCCCATTGACCCCTCCAAAGTGGTCCTGGGGAGAAGAGGGGAGACTTAGAAGCCAGAGGTTTTTCCAGACTACACCAGGAGGGATTAGCTTTGGACTCTGTGCAAGACATCCTTCATGATAGTGGCAAATACCTTTGTTCCATAGCATCATGTGGTGAACATCTGTTTCCCTATTTCATATTTCCCTTGGTATTGATAGAAGATTGCTGAATAAGGTTATCTCTATGGTTACATATTTTAAAGTTATTTCTATGGTTACAAATACACTTATTGAGGAATTTTGTATATTCTTGATGTGAATGGGAGGCACCTAGTTGGAGGAATAAGCCTTTAAGGTTATACTTTACTTAAATGATTTCTTATGATCAACAAATGATTGCTGCTGAGTCAATCATGTGACTGTGAAGCTGCAGCCTACTGTAGAAAATAATTTGCAAAAATCTGCCTGTTCTCCTCTCATATTTTCCTGGAACACATGCTTGATAGGTGTATAGATCATTCTCAGAAAGATTTTATAGAGATGAGGAATTAGAATTAGGATTGTTGGTCTTTTTAATGCCCCTTTTTATTTTTTCATGATTTTTTTATTAATCATGTGGTATCTTCCCCTCTTTCAGACATTTTGAAATCCAATCCCTCACTGCTTTTAAAATATTGTGACCTCCAGCACTAGTTTATTCAGTGTGTGCTTAGTTCAGCTGTCCTTCTTGACTTAGTTTTCTTCATTTCTTCTTGCTCGTGTAGCACATCTGGGATTGTGAGAATTCAAAGCTGATGTTTCCATTTTCATCTGTGATGAAAGTTGTTGTTGTTGTTGTTTGTCCCTTGTTCTCTAAGAGGACCATGACATCAGGAAGGAGATGTCATGTTGGAAATAAGTTGGATTGAAGTGAGGGAGGGCTGTGCAAAGTCACCAGCCTCACTCTCTTGGCCTAAAATCAGCTGCGAACAAACAGCTGATTCAGATGTCCTTATCAGAAACTAGTTGTTTTCTGTTTTTCATTGTTGTCCCGTAGCTTCAGCTGTCTGACTCTTTGTGACCCCATTTGGGGTTTTCTTGGCAGAGATACTGGAGCGGTTTGCCATTTCCTTCTCCAGCTCATTTTACAGATGAGGAAACTGAGGTAAACAGAATTGAGTGACTTGCCCAGGGACACACAGCTGGTAAGTGTCTGAGGCTAGATTTGAACTCAGGAAGATGAGTCTTCCTGATTTCAGGCCCACGACTCTATCCACTGCATCTCTAGCTGCCTTTTAAGATATAGTGAACATTGTTTTGTGATGATGTCTTGAGATTTCTGAGTAGTTTACCAGCATTTGAATTCTTTAGTTTCTTAATCTTGGACCATTTTCCCCCAATGTATTATTCTGCAGCCTCCGCAGTGCCACTTTTGCATCAAAGTCACCAGTTATCAATGTCAGCATTGACTTGGTTTAGAGGAGTGGAGCTCGTCATAGAATCTCTCTACATCTTACTGCTTAGTAAGAGATTTGGGGTATGAGTCTCAAGTCTTCATCTGGTAGTCTTTTTGTAAACATTGTAAAGTGAGATAGCCACATGTTCCATATGATAAGACTTCTTATGGTTCTTTTGTGCCACTGAAGAAATCAGTGGCACCAACCCCTGGAAAAAGACCTGAGATTCTTAGTGGACTGCAAGCTCAATGTGTCTCAACAGTGTGATGCAGTGGCCAAAAGTTAACACTGTCGTATCCTCTGTCAGGGCAGGGGGTGGTGGTGAAGGCATGGAGGCAATCTCCGGAGCTGAGGAGGAGAAAGAGGAGAGTTCAAATCAGAATCCATGTAAGCATAAACAGGAGCCAGGTGAGGTTTTCTCAGGAACATCCAAAGAAATGTTGGGTCCTCAAGCAGGGAATCGCAGCCAAGGAATTCTGCACGGATCAAAAGGCAGGGATGGCTCTTTGTCCTTTGCAGTGTGCCTCCCCCAAAGCTTCATTCTGGTATCACGGTGGCAGGTGTCCGTGTCTCACTGTGACTGTGGGATCCTCTAAGAGCCTGGGAACCCAGCTGCCAGTGAGGCTGTGGACTTGGATACTGTCCTCCCCTGGGGATTCTTTCCTGTTTCCATCTCCCATAGATTTTGCCTTTCCTAAGTGATGAGGTAAAGCCTGTGATTCTACTACCAGTTCCTGGTGAGAGTAGAGAGAGTGGGTAGAATGTTGGATATGGAATCTGAAAGACCTGGGTTCAAATCCTGCCTCTGACACGCAGTAATCATGGGACTCCAACCTCTCTAAGCCTCAGTTTCCTTGTCTGAGAAGTGGGGATAAAAATACCTGTGGCCTTTATTTCACAGGGTTGTGGTAAGTGTCCAATGAGATAATAGAGGTAAAGTACTTAGAAGCTTTAGGGCATTCTAGAAATGCCATCTGTTCCCCTCATTTTGGGGAAGATCTCTGCAACTCCCTCCATGAGAAGAGCAAGACTGGTCACTTTAGCTCTGGTTCTCCACAGCATGCAATGATGGTCAGCGTCTTGTGTGTTTGTGCCCTGGGCAGCTCACTGGGATCGTTACACATTGGCCTGGGTCATGTCTACTTCCTCCAGGTCATTATTGACTGTAGGAACTCTGCTATGTGGGGTGTACATGAGGTCAACAGAATGAGGAGAGAAGCCAGAGTTGACGTGAAAGAATGTGTTCTAATGGTCAGGCGAGCCACGTCATCACACCAGATGCTATGGTGGGCAGCAAGGCTCCCCAATAATCTTGAGAATAGGAAACATCTCACTGGGAATGCTGCTCCAGAGTCGGCTTTGTGTTTTCTCTGCCCTTCAGACTGAGGGGGAAGGGGAATATCTAAGAGGAGGAAAGAGAAAACATCATGGCGGTCACAACTGTTGGTTTATCATGAACACCTTGGAGATCCAGTTGAGAAGTGAGGCATGTGCTGAAGCCCAGAGCCTAGATGCCAGCCTTCATGTTCGAAGAAGTGCTTGGTGATGACTGTGAAGTTCATAATAGAAAAGAAAAAAACAGGCGTGAGCACTGGGCCTAGAGGAATCTGGGCACAGCCACCCTCGTTGGCATCCCCAACCTTGGAGACTTTTAGAATTGGGTCCAATTCCAGGATCCAGCCTATTGTTTATATGACGATTCTTAGGAATCTGAAAGGTTCTTAAAGATAGCTGTTCTCAGAAGGTGTTGTTTGAGGGAGCAAAGACGTTCTGCACATAGATGACACAATGACCTCAGTCATGAAGGTGGGAAGGCTTTGGACATGTTCAGGACCTGGATGCCAAGAATCGTCTGGTTTGTCTCAAGCACATGCAGGGACAAAATGAGAAATCTCAGTAGAAAGAGAGGTTGGAGCCAGTGGGCCTTGAATAGCAGGATCAGGAACTGGGATTTGACTTGAGCTTTGAGCAGCAGAGTGACTAGAACCCACGTTGTCTTCATCTAGCCACACTTACCTCCTTTGCCCTGTCCCCCAGGCCTAGAATGTTTCCACGTCTTAGAATCCCTGTCTTCGTTCAGGACTCCACTCCAGTACTACCTTTTACCTGAGGCCTCTCCTGCCCCCTCCCCTCCCTCCACCATGGTTTACCTTGCTATGTGCTTTGTGTGTGTTTTTGTGCATCCACATACACATGCATCTTGTCCTTCCCTTTAGCTACTTACTTGACAGAGAATGGCTCACCTTTTTTGCTTTGTGCCCCTAGGGCCTAGCTTGGTGCTTGACACATAATGGATGTTTAAATGCTCAGCTGATTGTTGATTGAGCTTGGAGTCAGATCTGAGTTCCAATTTATGCTGTCTTTGGTCAAATGGCTTCGGATACACCACATAAAATCTGGCTCGAAGAGGATAGAACCCGGAAAACCCCAAGCTCCCTATCCATGTGAGCCATTCTTTTAGCCCAGACGCTGGTTTGGAAGGTCCTCCCTTCTCCAAAGAACAAACTCAGATTATACTGCAATAAATGTTTTGGCAGAGGCCAATGAAAAGTCTTTAATTTTCCACTGCCGCAGCTATAGAAGATGATGGAATTTCATTATTCTGGGCTGTACATTAGCAGCACAACCCAGCTTGGCCAGAAGCCACAGACCAAACACAATGAGGTGAGGCCCTCCCCCTCTTCCCCCTCCTCCAGGGACACCTCTCATCACTTTGGCATCTGCCTGGAAAGCAGTCGTGGTGAGCTGGCATCAGGGCCCATCCTTCATGGCTCATTTTCTAGCAGAAAGGACCTAGCTGCTATTATTAGCAGATCTCCTGCCACTTAGGGATTAGCAGTTTAGAGGAAAAACAGTACAAAGAAGTGATTGCTTTGGGACAAGTAGGCCTCTTCCAAGGCTTATGAGAGTCAATCTTAAGGTGTCTCTCAGTTACCTGGGAGGATCTTATTGTCATAGGCAATGCGTGAAAAAATAGCCCCAAACTACGGGTCTCTGGTGACGGGTGTGCTTAGAAAATGGAGAGGGAGAATTAGATGTCAGGTATAGCTTGGATTGTGATAAATCAAGAGAAGAAACAATACAGACAAGAGGAACCTTTGAAGTCACCAAGTCCAACCCTCCTCCCCATTACCAAGTGAAAGAAACTGAGGCTCAGAGACCTGCACTGACTTCTCCAGGGTCCCACAGCTCCTACTGAGGTGGGATTCGAACTCAGGTCTTCATGGCTCCACCTCCAGTGCTCTCAATCTTGTACGAGGCCTATGCTGCATGTCCCCGAGTGTCTGCCATGTGAAGTAGTGCCTTCTCAGGGCCCGTTAGGAACGAGTTGGTTGTTAGCTGTGGGAAACCATCGTGGCCTTCCAGCTAGTTTGTTTCATCTTTGCCTTGGACACACGCAGCAGGTGCCATTTTGGTTCAGATACTAGAAAGTTAAGGCAAGAGCCTAAAGCTCTGCTGTAATTTGGACTCATCGCTAGTCAAGTTCAACATGATCTGAAAGGTGGCGGTTCCAACTTAGGAAACCTATTCTAGATGCCAAGTCACCTTTGTCCACATTAAGGCACAATTCAAAACATGCTTTTTTCCCCCTGGCTTTTATCTGCTTGTAGCTACACAGTAACCCTGTGGGATGGCTGAGGGTTGCCTCTGAAAGTTGTTATAAAGCCCCTTGAGATGGGGAGAGAGATATTGGCTATAAAGAGAGGGAGAGCTTGTCCAGCGAGCTCATAGCCTATCACTCCCATCTCCCATCTTGCCTGGATCAGGATTTAAGCCAAATTCCTTACTTCTGCAACACTCAGCAGGTCTGAACAAGAGCGCCTGCCTAGGCCCATTCATCCCAAGGCCCACTGGGGCCTTCTCTAATTTCAGGACCTGGGGTCGGGTAGGGATGGGGGGAGAGTTAGCTAACTATTGCACCTTCTTCATTCTACCCCATTTTGATATCATGATTGTATTAATTTCATTGTCACAGAGCCCCTTATATTTTCCAAAGTCTAAGCATCACAGAATTTCAGTTAGAATACTGCATATAATGTCAGACTTGGATGTGCTTGGCTAATTTTACTCTTTTTTTTTTCTTTTTTGGCATAATGGATAGCTCTCTGGAAGGAGAAGAAGGAATATATATATACATATATATATTTAATTCAGTCAGTCAATAAACACTTACTGAATGCCTACTATGTGCCAGACACCCTACTAATCACAGGATACAAAGAGAACTAACACACAGACCCTGCTCTCGGGAGCTCACAGTTTAATCAGGAAGACAACAAGCCCATGACTGTACAGACAAGCTCTGGATGGATAAAGTGGAGATAATGAACCGAGGAAAGGCTCTGGGATTGAGGAGGCTTCCTCTAGAAAGGGGAATTTTAGCTGGGACTTAAAGGAGACCAGGGAGGGCAGTGGTCAGAGCAGAGGAAGGAGAGGATTCCAGGCATGGGGCACGACCACAGAGATGCCCGGAACCAAGAGGTGGCGGGTCTCGTTTGTGGCATAGTCACAAGGCCAGGGTCGCTGGATCGAAGAGTCCACGTTGGGGAGTAGGGGGTGAGAAGACTGGCAAGGTGGGAGGGGGCTGGGTTATGATGGGTTCTGAATGTCAAACAAAGGGTTTTATATTTGATCCTGGGCTTGATAAGGGAGTCACTGGAGCTTATTAGGGGCCCAGGGGTGACATGGTCTTTCCTGTACTTTAGGAAGATCACTTAGGGGCTGAATACAGTCTCAACTGGAGTGGGGAGAGACTTGAGGCAGGCAGATCCCCTAGCAGCTATCGGAGGTGAAGGGGATGGAATGAGCAAAATCATAACTTTAAGTTGAAGAAATATAAAAGGAGCTTGTAGTGCATCTGGTGGCTGGAGGGACAGGGAAAAAACCTATCAGTGGGCAGAGCCTTGAACTGCATCAAGGGCCCAGGGCACTCGTAACTTAGTGAATCGTTTACCTTCTCAGCCTGCCCGGGAAGGCAAAGATCCGCATCACTGAGACCCTCCAATTGCTCGTTCACCTCTGCAGACTTGGTATGGCCTCCTCCTGGCTTGAGCAGAGGCTGCTTCCAGGCTGAAGCATTTCTGGGGCTATTCTCCCTGAAAGGTAGAGGCTACTCACTCATCCCATGGCTTCTGCCTTCAGAGCTCTTCCCTGGCCTGGGAATCTGCAGCCCCCTGGCCTGGTGAGGTCTTGGATAGTTGAATGTCTCATGATAGTTTGATGGAGCTCATTGGCGGCAGAGTTTGGGCCCCACTACTCCTTGGGTGGAGTGCAGAGGTCCTGTCCATAGTTCCATCTGATTCAATTAATTGGTCATTTATTAAACGCCTGCTGTAACTGTAGGTAGAGCACGGTAATGGGCTTGAAACATGATTGAAATGACTAAGAGAGTCCCCCAGGAGGCCACAGTTCCAAGGAAATGTGGCATGGGAGCTATTTCGAGAGTTCCTGGGAGGGAAGAGGCTGCCTTGTTTCCCAGGGGATCCACGTAGCTCTGACTCTGAGCTCGGCGGGATGGGTGGGAGCACGCTTTGGGCTCCTAGATGGGGGCCTTCTTCTCAGCAGGAATCAAGAAAGCCCCATCATCTCACACAAGGGAGAAATGCAAGCCAGAAGACAACCGACTGAACGTGCCAGAGTGGGAGCAGTGAAGCAGAAGCCTGGGGACCCTCAGTAAATGAGGATTCATGAAAAAATGATTGACGACCTGGTAACCTGAGTGAGAAACCCTTCTTATGTCTCTGAGCAAATCAGCCCTCACTCTGGTAGAACCCCTTATCAGATAGTGTGCTCCACCTAAAGGACACAAAAGGATTTGGAGAATTTTTTCTTTTCCTTGCTAAAAAAGACTTCAGATCTGTTTGCTGCCCATGTGATCTGTAAGTCCAAGGGCTATAGAAAAAAAAATGGTCCTGAAGCTGCTTGGCCCAGTGTAGGAGTGACTAATCCTGGGTCCTCCTGGCTCAGTGTTTGGACCTTTGCTTGTGTTTAGATGGCGTATGGCCAGGGTGGGTCATGGCAGGATGTTGCCCTGCCTGGAGCCCAGGCTACATATATTGGAAGATGTTTCTTCCTGGGAAGAGCTGCATCCCTGCACATTAGAGGCAGATTCCATGGAGTGGCTCGTCCTCTGTCTCTCCCGAGGCAAGGCTGCAGGGCTGCTACGGGGGTGGGGGGAAGTGGGGTGCTGGGCTGTTGGCTCTTAGGGGTAGCAGGAGGAAAAACATCCATTTTGTTGGCATAGCTGAGAGAAGCTAGAAAAGACCTTTGTTGTCAGAGGGAGGCTGGGAAGAAGCCCCATTGCTGTCTCTTACTCTCTTCCCTTGGGCAGTGGCTGCTGCAGGATTCTCAGAGGACAAATTCAGATTGATATGGCGCCTGAGAGTTTGCAAAGGTTTTACATCCATTATCTCTTTTGAGCTCACAGCCCTGGGGGGTCAGAGATACTGTATTCTTCTTTTACAGATGAGGGAGTGGAGATGCGGAGTTTAAGGTTGAAGTAATTTTCCCACATTCATACAACTAGCGATTTTCTTAATGGAAAGATCTATGTCACTCTTCTACTCAGTGAACTCCCTATCACCTCCAGGAGCCAATAAAAACTCCTCCATTGGCATTTAAAGACCTTTATCACTTTACCTGACCCCAACCTACCTTTCCAGCCTTATTACTGATTACATGACTCCCCTTCACAAACACTGTCCTTTAGTAAAAATGGTCTTACTCTTCCTCCAGCATAGCATGCCACCTTTCATTTCCCTGGCTTTGCTATTTAAAAGAATGAAGAATCCTCTGGAATGCACTGACAATCCCCCAGGCCTGGAACGTACACCTTCCTTACTTTTTTAGCTCTTAGAATCCCCAATTTGTTTCAAAGCTCAGCTCAATCATCTCTTTCTACATGAAGACTTTCCTGATTCCCCACCCCAAACTGGCCAGCTGTTAGTGCCTTCCTCCTCCAAATTATATTGTACCTATTTTGTGTATATTTATATATTTATATGTTGTCTTCTCCGGCCAGATTGTAAGCTCCTCGAGGGCAGACTGTTTACTCAGTGCTTAGCACAGGGTCTGGCACAAAGCACGCCCCTAATAAATAGTTGTCAGTTGATTTATATGAAGTGTTAGGGCAGGATTTGGACTCAGATCTTCTTGACTCCAAGTCTGAGGAGCTATGTCCTACTCGCCCTGATCCTTGGTTACCCCTTGTTGCCCTTTGCCTCTCCATGCCTCGTCTCCCAGAGCTCCTGAGTCATATTATCGGTTCAGTACAGTTATCCCTTCCACATTGAGAGACTTCCCCCTTCCTGGTTTCAATATATCTTGGGCTGGCATAAGAAATTTAATGAGAATTTGGGGGGAGTTTTGTGGAAGCTGCAGATAACATGTGAAAGCCAGCAGACAACACAGAAAACATTTAGAAACTCAGAAATACATAAAATATATGCATAGTATTATATAATATCAGGCCAAATTTTATAATAAGGTACTGTAAACACCCCATAAAAGAAAAAGAAAAATTCAGACTTCTTCTCTGGTATGAAGGGAGAGCCAAAAAATTTTATGTGGATTTTCCAAATCACAGGGAAGGGATAACTGCAATGTTGTGGCTACTGGAAAGTCCAATCTACACGTCTTTGTCTTCACTCGCCATCCCTGTGATTTCCCCACCCCAAACCACCCACCATGGTCACCACCACTCTATGCCTGCTTACTCCACCTCTTAAAATATAAACTCCTTGAAGGCAAGGACTAGGTCTCACTTTTGTATTTCTGACTCTAGCATTTAGCTTTGTTCACTGCCCACAATAAGTTCTCGATAAATGCTTTTCCATTCATTCTAGTGCCTAATATATGCTCTGCACACAGTAGGAAGTTAATGTAACCTTGGTGAATTAAGTCGATAGTAGAAAAAATTAAGTAGACAGTAGAAGACGCCTCTATGCATAAAGACTGTGACAGTGTACACAGTAGGTATTTATAAATGCTATTTGACACTGATTCTGAAAGCAAATATTTGGTTTCCCCCAGAAGATTGACTAAGCTAGCAATTTCAGTGGAAGCTCTCAGGTCCAAGCCCGACTAATTGATTTGATGGGGGAACAACCAGAGACAACGTGGGAGACTAAGTCCCTCGTGATTTGACCTTCTGGCCAAAAGACAGGCCATACGTTGAGAGACCTTGTTAGGAATCCGATCGTCACGGCTGGGCTTTAGCTGAGTCATCTTGGGTGAGAGAGCACCGGTTCCAGAGTTAGAACAGAGGAGCCAGGTAGAAGGAGTGAGGGAGGATGAAGAAATCAAAGACCAGCTCTGGGACTGTGGTGGAATTATGTTCGCTCTCTCAGACCCACAGTGACTTCTTGTAGAACAGGGACGCTTTCATTACCTCCCTGGGGGCACCTTGTATGTGACAACATCCCTTGGCCTGCTCCCCTCATTTAACATTTCTCTATCTATAAATTAGTGGATTGGACTAAGATCTGTTCTAGAGTATATATCATCCTTTCAGGTTCTAAAATGCTACCCCATCCTGTCCTAACCTATCCTATCCTATCCAGCCCAGTTGTGTGCTATCCTACCCTAGCCGATTCTGTGTTCTACTCTACTCTACTTTCTGTATAGGTTATTCTGTTCTGTGTGCTATTCCATTCTGCAGTCACTGTTCTGTTCTCTGTTCTCTATTCTACTGCCTGGTGTCAATCATATTCTATTCTCTGTTCTTTCCTTTCCCTGTCCTCTCTTGCCCGTTCTGTAGTCTAGGGGATGAAGAGTCAATAGTAAGTACTGGCCCAGCCTTGGCAAAGTTTTCCCAAATATCCCTTTTCTTCTTTTACAGCCCCTACCCATCAAAAGCCTAACTCCCCTTATCGAACCTATCCATCCTATACCCAGTTTTCTCAAGGCTGCCATATTGGCTGCTAACATTTTCAGTGGGTATTGAGGGATTTAATGTCTTGTCACTCCTGGGTAGCTCCTTTGTATTTTAATAGGGCCCTTCAGAAAAGATGGTGGTGGGGATGCTGTGGAATGCTGGCCTTCTGGAGTGCCTCAAATCACAGCCTCACTAAGTACGCACACGGCTGAGTGAGCTGAGTGTCAGCTTTTGGGGGAGTATGCCTTGTTATACCCTCTTGCCTGGCCTCCAGTTGAGACTCAGAAAGAGTAATATGGAAGACCACTCATTCTCCTTCTCCCCTCCTCCCCGAGGAGCAGCCATATGGCCATTCAGCGGAAGACGCGGTGTGTTAGAAGGCGATGAGACAGACTGTGAAGGCCGCCAGCTCTGCTGTGTTGCCATGATCCAAGCATCATTCTGGCTCGCAGGCCCTGCCTCCCCTTCTTTCTGCCTTCATGTCAATGTCTCGTTTTACGCACTTGCTGTTTCTTGCTGTGTGTCTTGGCATCACTCCCCAGGCCTGAGGCTGCATTGTGCTCAGATGGCTCTGATAAAATATTGAGCTTGGACACTACAGCTTCTCGGACGTGCCTCCCGAGTAAGCAAGATGGCTAGGCCTTCTGAGAAGTAGCAGACTGTACTGGTAACCAATCCACTTATCGCCTCCTTCCTCACTGTAGCCCTGAGAATTATACACAGAACCAGCCTCAGGCCCAAGCAGATGGAGGCCAAGTATCCCCTGTGCATGGGCAAGTTTGTGGGTCACTGAGAGTAGGGCCAAAATAGCTGGGAACTCAGGAAGGCCTGAGTTCAAATCCAGCCTTAGACACATACTAGCTGGGTGACCCTGAAGACTTGATAACCTATTTGGGCCTCAGTTCCCTTCTCTATAAAATTAGGGAGTTGGACTCAGTCCATGCTGGAATGGCCCTTGAATCCTTCTGCCCCTTGACAGACACCACTGGACGTTGTTAGAAGATGCCAGAAGCTCCCACGGAAAGATGACTGGAGCCCAGAGAGGGGAACCCCCAAGGGGCAGCTTCTTGTTTCTGTCTTATCCACCACCTTTCTAGCTCTGGCTTTAGTCTCATCCCAGCTCCAGGGCAGCCAGGATATGTCTGTGAGGTGACTGGGAGCTCTGTCCTCCAAGAAGAAAATATGACATGCTCCCTGACACTTGGCATCATGATCATTATTATTATTCATGCCTGTTATTAATGTTCTTTTTGGTGGGAGAGGGGGTTGGGGGGGAGGAAGGGAGTTCAGACTTATGATATAATTGCAAGGAGCTCCCAAGGAGGAAATTCCCTCTCCTGAGAGAGGTCGGCATCTGCTCTGCAGCTGGAGTCTTGGGGACAAGTGATTTGTTCAGAGTCACACGGCCAGGATGTGTCATTGGTAGGACTCCTGCCTCTGAGGCCAGCTTTCTATCCACTAAGCCACATCGCCTCTTTTGACAGTTTTAACAATGACTAATAATACTGCCTGTTAGCATAATTGGTCATGTTGTACATTTATGTGGTTTCACCTCTCCTGGGCAAGGGTTGCCGTCTGGGCCACATCCTAAGCTCTTGAGGCCTGGTAGATATTACCCTGAGCTATGGGAGCCTCTTTGAGCCTGCCATCACAGGGAATTTCTCTGAAGCTACATTTCCCTAAGTCAGATCCAAGGTTGCACCTGGTCATTGGCTTTATGAGGACAGCTACTTCATTCGTTCATCAAAATCTATTGAGCTGAGCTGCTACGCTATTCATAGAATGATGCTAAATGCTACAGAGAAGCCCAGGAAATGTTCTTTCTTGTAAACCTCTACCCCAAAGCCTGGAAGTCTAAGACACCTGCCTGGTCCTTCCCTCCAAGAAGCTTGCCATGAAGACTTCAGGCAAGTCCGTAGCCTCACTCCACGATATGACGCGTCAGCCATGAGATCAGTCATGAAATGCAACTGCCAGCAGGGATTTACTGATCACCTACTCTGACCTCTTTATTTAATAAAGGAGAACTGAGATTCAGGAAAGGAAGTGATTTGGCCGGGCCTGGAACCCAGGTCTGAGGGGTCCCACTCCAGTGCTTGATTCACTTAGGTAGGTCAGACCAGATTAAATCTAAAGTCACATGGTGCTATGGAGAGGGCCCTGTCCCTGGAGTCCGAGGGCCTGGGCTCTAACCCCACTTGTGACATTTCGTGCTTGTATGACCTCAGGCACTGAATCTCTCTGGGCCTGTCTTCTCAGTGATAAAGTGAAGGATTTGGACTAGACAACCTGAGGTCCTTTCCAGTTATAATGCTGTGACTTGGGTTCCAATGCTGCCTCTGACACTTAATACTCATGGGACCTTACATATGAGATGCTTAATTAATGTTTGTTGATTGATTTATAGGGATCAGAGGCATGACAATGAGCACATCCTGTGTTCCCACTAGCATGGTGCTAGCGAGGGCATCTGGGTGCTTCCCTCCATCCTTCAGGAGAGCACCCCAGGTGTGCTGCAGACGTCTGGCTGGAGCCACCATGGTATGGGAGACAATATTAACAAAGGTGATAGTCCTGCATGCTAAGGTTGCTGAGTCATTTCAGTCCTGTCTGATTCTTTGTGCCCCTGTTTAGGGTTTTCTTGGCTAAGATACTGGAGTGGTTTGCCATTTCCTTCTCCAGCTCATTTTATAGATGAGGAAACTGAGGAAACAGGATTAAGTGATTTGCCCAGGGTCACACAGCTATTGTCTGAATCCAGATTTGAACTCAGGAAGGTGAGTCTTCCTGATTCCAAGCCCAGCTCCACCTAGTTTCCCGTTGCAAACTAAAGTACTACATAAATGTCCAGTAATCATAGTACTTATTAATAGCTGTTATTATCATTAAAATACTTAAAGCAGCTCACATCAACCACCTCATTTATTGTCCCTGGTCAGTTTGAACAAAAGGTTTATCCCCATTCTGCCCATGGAAAATCTATTATTTATCACCCATGATGCTTGACTGACCAAGCCTTTGCCCAGTTCTCCTGCTGTTAAATCTCCATAGAGAGGCATTTGATACCACTGGCCACAGCCTTAGGCTGTCACTTTGAAACCCTTCCTATAGCATCCATGACCCTGTTGATATTCTGACCTTCTTTGGAATCTACTGTCCTGTCTTCTTTCCTGGCTATTCCTACTCCTCCTGTCTCTGAAACTGTAGATAAATCCCAAAGCTTAGTCCTTGTCCCCTTTCCTTTTATGTCTCTATGTTCCTATAATTTCAACATTCATTTATATTCAAAGATAATGCCCAAAGACATTATTCCAGCCCTGACCTCTCTCCAAGTCTATCTCTCACTGCCTGATGGAGACGTATACTTGGATGTTCTGCTGGTATCTGTAATTTAAGAGCAATGTTACTCATGTCCCCTGCCCTGCCCTACCGACTCTAACCCTAACTCCTTTCACAAATCACTTCTTGAAGCCCTTCTCTGTCCTCGTCCTCCTTGACCTCTCTGAAGTATCTGACACCGAAACTAATCTCCCTTTCTCCCTTCGCTTCTTGTTACATGGATCTCATCCTACATCTCTGATTATTCCTCCTCTGTCTCTTTTGCTGACTCCCCATCCTTCTCTCTTCTTTTAAATGTGTGGTTCTCAAGTTTCTGTCATAGACCCTTTGATCTACTCTCTCCCTTGGGAATCTTATCTACCTCCATTGCTTCAATTGTCACTTATGTTCAGATGACTTCCAACCTCTCCCCAGTGCTCTAGTCTCATTTCCAACAGCCAGCTAGAAATCTCTACTTGGATGTCCCATCAGCTCATCAAAAGTCTCCCTCCCGTCTCTGTCTGTCTCTGTCTCTCTGTTTCTGTCTCTCTGTCTCTCCCCCCCCCTTTCCCCCTCTCTCTCCCCCCCTCTCTGTCTGTCTGTCTCTGTCTCTGTCTCTCTCTCTCTCCCCCTCTCCCTCTCTCTCTCCCTCTCTCTCCCCCTCTCTCTCCCTTTCTCTCTCTCCCCAAACTCAACCTCTTCCCTCAAACTTTCTTTCCCTTAATTCCTCTTTTTAAAAAATTATTTGACTCTTCTCCTATCCCCTCAGGCTCATAATTCTAGAATTATCCACTGCTGGCTCTTCCTTTGCCCTCATTCCACATATCCTATCACTTGACCAAGTTCTACATTTACAATGGCTCTCACATCCAGTCTCTTCTCTTCACTCTCATTGCACTTGCCATAGTTCAGGTCCTCGTAACTTCTCACCTGGGTTACTGTAATAGCCTCATAAATGGGTCTTCCTGCCTGCAGCCAATCCTCCAATCCATTTGCCACATTACTGCCCAAATAGGCTTCTTAATTCAGCACCAGCTTGAAGTCAGTGCCATGCAAAAATATTCATGAATCCCCATTACAATCAATAAAGTTTAAACTACTGGTATTAGTGTTCCAGGCAAGCAGTAAGAATTTATTAAGTGCTTACTACATACAGGACACTTGGCTAGGCTCTGGGGATACAGAAACGATGAAATTCTGCCCTTGCCATTGAGGAGGTAAAATTCTGCTGAATGATAGAATCTGGGAAGGTCAGTGAAATCTACCCTCCTGGTGTTGTCCCACCCCTCCCCTTTCTGTAGTCTTCTCTCCCTGTGCCTTTGGTTACGCCATCCTCCTTTCTTCTTTTGCTTATCTGAATCATCCCTATTCTAGAAGGCTCAGTTCGTACTCTCATAGGACCATAGATCTGGAAGTGGAAGATACTTCAGAATCCATTAAGTCAAACCCCTCCTTTTTCAGAAGAGGAAAATGAGTCCCAGAGAGGGAAGTCTTCAAGATTTTCAGAGGTGGAATATGAATCCGGGTCCTAGGGACCCAGGGCCAATGATCTTCCATCTTCTATAGACAAGGAAATTGAAACTCAAGCCAAACAGTGCAGTCTAGTGTTCTCGAGAAGCTAGTGTTCTCAGAGTTTTTAGGCCTCAATTTCCTTATCTACAGAAAAGAGAGGACGACACCAGCTCCATCTAACTTTGAGACTTTTTGAAGATGAGATCATCACATCAAAGAGGATGGCAGACCGATTTCACAATGTTTTACTGGGAAGCGTTTTTAAAAGTTTAAAATGTTAGACGAATGTGAGATATTATTGTCGTTTTCATACTCAGAATTTAAAGTCTTCCTGATGATAGCAGAAATTAGGGCCTATCCTCAAAATGACAGAAAGTTGTTCTTCAGCCCCCGTTTTTCACAGGCATGCTCCTGATAATGTTTTATTTTGGGACATATATAAGCCTTGAAATTCAGAGAGTTTCCCCCTTTACCTTTCTCCCCTCCCAACTTTCCTCCAACAAGCAGACATATGGCTCTGTTTAGGGACCATTTTGGTTCACACTAGACAATATGGGATGATAAAATGCAGCTGTGTCATTTAAAACTCTCCATTTCAGTCGCTGGTCTTCGGCCAAGTCATTTCATCACTATGACACCACTGGACTCAAGAGCAAACCTCAGGGAAGACGACCTTGACCTCATGATTTCTCTGGAATCACAGAATACTGTGCTTGGGGTCCTTCTAACCTCATCCCCCCACCCCCATCCCCGGTGATGAAGCCTTATTTCGGAGAGCTGCCCGTTCCATTGTCCCACCAGACAAAGTCTGCCTTTATCTTGGCATACTCAAGTCTTCTGTCTCTTCCTCCACCCCATAAATATAGATGGAAACTCCTCGAGGGCCAGGACTCTTCTGGTTTTGTCTTTGTGTCTCCAGAGCCTGGAGGATATTAAACCCTTAATAAATGTTTATTAATTGCTTAATTGATTGGTTCCATTCTGCACCCAGCTCATTTGGTTCTTTCCCCAGCATATCTCCTTTCCTTTCCATTGCTACTGCTACCATGCTAGTCCTGGTCCTTGTCACCTCATAACTGGATGACCACAACAGTCTCCCATCTGGTCTCCTCTGCCTTCTGCCTCTTCCCCTCTTCAGTTCAACCAATATACAGTTGCTGTAACAATTTTCATAAAGCACAGCCCTGTCAGGTTAAAGTCTGAAATCCTTAGGCAAGTACTGCTTTTCCATTGGCCTCATCTCCCACTCCTCTCCAGCATGCATACACATACCACTCCATCCAGGCCAGCCTTGCTTGTCCTCTCTTGCATAGGGTAGAATGACAAAAGAAGTAGCTTTCCTTTTCACAGTTCAATCTATAAGGAAGAAAAGTTGGATTTGCTGTCTTCCATATTGCTTGTTAACAGCTCTCTGAGTTCTGAAATACCAGGGAGGATTCTGTCTCCTTTCTTGCCTGTGAGAATTGTACTGGAGGAGAGGAAGAATGTTGGAGTGGGGAAAAAAAAAAACAAACCTAAGTGGCATCATGAATATATGGCTGGGACCAGAGTCAGAAAGACGTGAATTCAAATTCTGACTCAGACTTTTAGTAGCTGGGTGACCCTGGGCGAAGTCACTTCACCTTCATGTTTAGCTTCCTTGTCTTTAAAGTAGAGATAATAAAAGCATCTACTTCTTAGTCTTGTGATTAAAGAGTACTGAAATTCCAAAAGCACTACGCACATGTAATGGGAAATTCCATACATTCCAGCATAATTGTTGTTATTCTTATTATTATTATCAGAACTGGGTTCAAGTCCTGACACTAGCAGTATGACCAGGAGTGCATTGCTTAGCTTATCTGAAAAATAAGGGTTATAATCTCTAACGCTGTAAGCATGTTGGTCCCTTCCACTTTCTGAGTGCTTCCTGTGTTTGGAGCACTAGGCTGGCTGAGAGGGGAGGACAAGAGAGAAATGGCAAACCTTGGGTAGACCTTCCACCCATCTATCTCCAGGTTGTTCATTCATTGCACAAGTAACAGTCAGAGGCCACGGTGACAGCTGTGAAAGGTCCCCTTTGTAGCTGTTATCACAGTATTGTTCCCATGAAGGCATTCCAGGAAGTCACAGAATCTTGTCTGTGACCAGCTGGAGCTGGTGAGGGACTGAAGGGATGGCCAGGCTGGCTGTCTTTGGGGCTGCATGGCTTGGATGCCATGAATGATCCACTCTTCCTTTTATTTTACAAAATCCCATTTATTTGAGCACATTGGGTCTGTTTCAGAAGTGTTTGTGGAGTAGATGGGTTTGGATGTGGTTTTTTTCCTCTTGGTATGATTTAAGTGGAGAAAAAAGAGGAGAGAAGGGTTATTCTTGTTGGTGAATAGAGCTTTATTCAAATCTCTACCTTGATATGTAGATGGCACAGAGAGGCAATTGCTTGATAAATGACTGTTGGGAAAGGACAGAGAAAAATTCATTTTATTGGATTACACTCTTTAGTGATTTAGCTGTAACTAGAATAACAGAGCGCTTTTGCTTTAAGATATCTACTAAGAAATGGGGGGTGGGACACTTGATTATATGGACCAGCATCAATAATCAGGTAGGATGCTGGACTTGAAGTCAGTAAGGTCTAGGTTCAAATCCTGTTTTTGATGCTTGCTACCCATGTGTCCCTGAGCAAGTCACTTCACTTCTCTGAGCTTCCGTCTCCCTCTCTGTAAAATGAGGAGGTTGGATTTAATGGCCTCAAAAGTCCACTACAGCTAGCTCTAAGTCTAACATCCTAGGACCCCTGTTTGGAATAGAATTTGCTTTAAGTCAGGGGATCTCAGCCTGGCACCCATGAACTTGATAGATAGATAGATAGAGGAAGTGATAGATAGATAGATAGATAGATAGATAGAGGAAGTGATAGATAAATAGAGGAAGTGATAGGGAAGGTGATAGATAGGTTTCAATATAATTGTTTTCCCTTTATAATCCTATGCATTTTATTTTGTGCATTTAAAAGCATTATTCTAATCTTCACCAGATTGTCAGAGAGTCCAGGACACAAATACTTGTAGAGGGAATGTGTTTGTACTAGGACACCTCATGAACTCATTGAAGAATGGCAGAGTTGGGAAGGGGGCTTCTTAGGTCATCTCTTCTGGTGGGAACCTGCGAGACAACCCCCTCTCTGAGATCCCTGGTGAGTGATCATCCAGCTTCCATGTGAGGAGCAGTACCCCCTGCGCCCCCCATTCCCCTTTGAGCAGCTCTAATTGTTGGGGAGTTTTTCCTTGTGACCAACCCTCTCCCTTGAGCCAAGCCCTCTTCCTTCAATGGCAGCCGCTTGAGTCATCCCCTGTCTCTGTGGTGAGAAGACTCTTCTCCAGGTTAGATGTCTCTGTTGTTGGGGATGACTTGAAGCTGGAGCAGAAATATGTGAACTGTAGAAAGTTTTAAAGACTATGCTGATATTTCAGTCAGAAATGTATGCAGTAATTAAGCATGAAAAGCGCTGACTCTGGAGTCAGAGGGCTCGGGTTCAAACCCTGATTCTGATGCTTACTGTCTGTATGACCTTAGACAAGCCACTTCACCCCCCTGGGTCTCAGTTTCCTTAGCTGTAAATGAGGAGGTTGTACTAGCTGGCCTTTGTGGGCTCTTCCAGCTTTAGTGCTATGGTCCTATGATTCTGTGCATTATTAATATAGTGAAGGAAAACCACTAAGCATGTTTCTGTATGTACTCATCTCCTCCACTGGAATTTCGGGCCCTGGTGAGCTGGGACTGTTTCCTTGTTGGTACTTGTATCACCAGCACCTAGTGTCAAGCCTGACAATGAGTAATCCATCACCTTGGAAATATCTTTTGGGTGACTGATTAATGTGGCCTCTGCTCTGATCCACAGCACTCTCCAAATAGGAAGGTCAGTTGTCTGCCCACAGTGATAGGAAAAAGCTTAAAAACTGGGCTAGAATTGGTCTCCTTTCCCCTCCGTGCCCTTGGTGTCCAGCAGGACCTCGTCCTTTTCTTTGTTGTTTTCATTTGAACAACAAGGGAAAGCTGTTCCAAGAGCGCCTGGTCGGGCTAGCCCAATCCTCCAGAGCTTGGCGCTTCCTTCCCCCACCCTCAGTGCCCAGTTCAGGGCTGCCTTGAACCCTGTCAGCCCAAAGGGGCCTCTCCCCGCCCAGTAAACCTGGCCAGCTTTCCTTGGGCCCTCCCCTCCAAGATATCCCTGTTCTCTTCCCCCTCAAATGACCAGGAGTTTATTTAGCTGTTTCTCAGCCCCTCTCCCAGAATGGATGCTCCTTGGGGAGGGAGGGAGGAGGCTGTTCTCACCTTGGTCCTTGCACCTCCCCACCCCCCAGGCCCACACCAAGGGCTTAATAAATGTTTGTTGAATTGGATTAAGTAGAAATAAAAAGAAGCTAAAACGTGAGCCGGGCAATGGCTGTTTTTATCTATTTATTTTTTTGCCTTTGGAATCTCCCATTATTTTAAAATAGGTTTTATTGATGCCTTTTGTTCTTCAATCAACAAATATTGATGGAGCCCCCCCCCCACTCTATTCCCATCCCTGTGCTAGCCATTCACAAGCTTCTGTTAAGCTGAGCATCTCCTATGTTCCCATCATTGTGCCTGGACAGGAAATCCAGAGATGAAATGATACAGCCCTGATCTCGGGGTGAGCGCAGGGGCTTATCGTCTTATCGGGAGAGGGCCTAGAGAGGACAAGTCTCCAGATAGACAGGTCACTGAAACTCCATTTTCTCATCTGTAAAATGGGGATAATAACAGCACCCAAGGCAGTTGTGAGGGTAAAAAAATAAACAGGCATAAAAGTGCTTTACAAATGTGAGAGCACTATTATTGGGCCTCCCCCCTGTTTGATCCCTTTCTGACTCATGTGTCCCACCGTCTTCCTGTGTGCTGTCTCTGGGCCCTCGCTTTGGCTCCAACATTTTCCTTTAGCTCAGAAGTATTCCCTACCCCAAGGCTGCAAGGAACAACATTTATGGGTCCCATTAATTTATTTAAAAGCCCCGGAGTTTTCTGTGGCCAGAGTAATTTGGGAAGCCATGGTATAGGACCGTCTGCCAATTGTCTCGGTGCAAACTGAACGTGTTAGCAGCTGTGGAGATGCTGAGTAATGGCAAGATTAGAGTCAGGTGTGGTTAATCAGAGGCTGCGGAAGGGGGGTGTTGAGCAGAGGTTAGCAAGAGCTAAAGCTGTGGATTGGCAGAGAGACAGGGGCAGAGGAGCGTTCTCCAGGAGGGACAGGCAGGGTTAGTGAGAGGCGCTGGGCTGGGCCCCAATGGCAGGAGCGAGCTGGCCATGTGAGAAGGACATTGGCTTGGCATTTACAGCACAGCCAGTCTTGGACCCAGCTTTCCTTTTCATTGGTTTGTTTTGCTTTTTGAAAACATGGCACAGCGTTGATGTATATTCCATGGGAATAGAAAGGAAATGACTGCCCTCCCACCACCTCCCACCATGCACACCTCTGGAAACAAGTGGGCAGCACAGAGTGGGGGAGAGGGCTGCAAAGCAGCCCTGCTTGGAGCCAGCCACCTCCCACCTGCCTGAGCTTCCTCAGGTCCAGAGGGAGGCCCTTGGCAAAGTCCAGACTGACACATCCCTGGGTCCAGACACCCCCACGAGCTCCTTCCATTCCTAGCCCAGCTTCCACCTGCTGATCCACATGACAAATGGAGAAGCCAAGATATTGGGGCCACATGCACAGCCCCAAGAAGACCCCTGATGAGCCTGCTTCAGCTGGTATGGTTGGTGCCAGTCAGGCCATTGGTAGGAGTTATCTCTACCTGCACCTTACCTCGGCAATCAGACTGTACATTCCCAGAGAGAGAACTGATGACTGAGCCCTAGTCATCCTGATAACCCGTTCTCTGTGCCCCTAAGCCAGAAAAGTACAGAATATTAGCAAAAGGTCAAAGAAGAGCCAATTGGAATGTTGATGAGAAAGGAGAGAGAACACGCATCTGGCTAGAAGAGCCCATGCAGGCCAGACAGATGCACCAACGATGGACCAGGCACAAAGACCAGGGCTCGGATGGCATGGGTGGTGGAAAGAACTCGGAACTTAGTCCCAGAACCCCAGTTTTTAAATCTCATCTCAACGTGCTGTGACTTTGTCGGTCGTGTCATCTCTCCGACCTCAGTTTCCACATCTATAAGATGAGAGGATTGGCCCGGATGGCCTCTGAGGTCCTTCCAGCTCTCAGTCTAGGATCCTGTGAACCTCTGAATGTGCCCAAAGGGACTGGCCATGCCATGGGAACAGCAGGAGCATCGGCTCCTGGCCCCTCTGCCCAGTGGCCTGGCCTCATGGGGCTGGGCTAGTCGAGTGTCTTTGTCTTCTGATTGTAATAGGAGGGATGAAGGTGTGACCATTCATTCATGCACTAACTTAACAAAGCTTTCCTGTACCTACTGTGTGCCCAACAAATTGGTGGGTGCCATGAAGCTAAATACATGCTAGAAGGAGACATGGCTCCTATGAGTCCCACTGTGAGACAGTCCGTGATGAAGTAGAAACCAAAAGGGCTGCTGTGGTCCAGAGAAGAGGGCTCTCTGTGGCTTAGCATCATCTGGGCCAACTTCTTGAAGAAGGAGGAATTTGAACTTTAAGAATGTACAGAAATCTTTTTCTGGTTCTGACTTTAGCATAAAAACAGGGAGAGACAGACAGACAGACAGACAGAGAAGCCCCATGTAAGATGACATCTTTTATGCCTAAACTTAGCTGGGAGCATATTTGGGTGTAGGCTCGAACAGTCTATTTTTTTAAGAGTTAATAATGGAAATACTGGCAAGATGGCCAAGGACAGTGCCATGGTAACGAAGCAGCAAACCAGAGAAACCCGAAGGTGACCTTCAGAATGCCCAGAAGTTATTTTTAGACCAATCAGGATCGCACAGGAACCTTCTGAATAATTAGGGACTTTCTGAGATTGTAGCCCAAAGTCTTAACCTGTCTCTTCTATGGGGAACGGTCTTAGAAGCCTCAGGTCAGTCCCTCCATAGGCTTTGTATGCACACGTTTGCACACACATTGATTTGCATAGCTGACATCCTCAAATTCTTAAAATACATCCATGGGCAAATCTCTTTTGCAAGCTGGCTTCTCCAGCATCTGTGATCCAGAGACACAGGAAATGCTCTCTGGAGGGAAAGAATGTGTGTGTGTGTGTGTGTGTGTGTGTGTGCTTCGGACCGAAGAAGCATGACTAATTTTTTTAATTAAAGAAAGTCGTTGTCAGCCTATAAAAGAATGTCATCTAGGCTGCTAAAAGAAGTCTTTCCAAATTCAGCAAGCTGTTTGCTTGGGCAGGTGGCACAGTAGGTTCCAAGCAGGACTGTGTTTCACTTCTTGGCTCGGAATCTATGCACATACCTCATATCCCAGTTAAGACCCGTCGTGTATATGGAACCTGTAAAACCTGCAGCTTGTTTTAACAGCCAGTTCCCTTTCTCACCAGCCAGGTCCTACGGGCATGTGCCAGAGCAAACCACATACAGACTTTGAGAAAGTTTTCCAGAAGTAGGTTCCTGATGAAGAACCAGTGACTTGCATATCCCTTCGATCTGACCTCTCTACCCCCTCCCCCTCCCCCCGAGGATCTTGGGCATTTTTTTTTTTTGCCTTTCAGTTATTCTGGAACCCACTTTGTGCAGTGACTGAGGCCACACCTGAACGGACTTGGAGAGTCAGTGATTATTGGTGCATGTGTACGCAGCCCTCTCTAGTACAGTAGGAAGAGCATGCTTCCAGAAGCAGAAACCTTGGGTTCAGGTCCTGTCTCTGACACTATCCTGTGACCATGGTAGGTCACCGAACCTCCCTAGGCATCTTTGCTCATCTGTAAACAGAAAGGGTTGAATTGGATGGTCTCTTTCATCTCTATATCTATGATGCTTATGCTTCTTAGACGTAGTGAGTTCCCTGTCATTTGAGGTTTTCAAGCAAGGATAGGTACATCATGTAGGGGATCCTTTACCAAGTATGGGTTGCATTAGATGGCCTCTCGGGTCCTGCGTGTAGAGGGCAGATCATCCTATTGGCGTCAATGCCGGGGTGAATGTCACCCCATTTTCCCCTACTTTCTTCCTGGGGAGACCAATCCACTTCCTAATTCAAAGTGAGAGTGAACTGATTGAGCTTCATGATAGGTTGCCATATTGGAAAGGGAGGGGCAGATGGTTCCATCCTTCAAGGCTTTGTGTGTCTACTCCCTTCCCCAGTGCAGATGATAACCTCTACCACCCGGTGGCCAACTCTCTGGTGATTAATGTCCTTGACGGGGCATATCCTTGGATGCTGTACACACATCTACTGAGACCCAACAGCCTCTGTGCAAAGGCTTTCCAGCTGTCGGGACATACTGAAATTTGCACTTCCACCGGCCCTGCCTTCAAGAGCCCATCCTTATGTGCATGCCGTCGGGTGGTGCCAGCAGCAGCACCTCAGTGGCAGGAATGAAGAGCGATCTCAATGATTGTTTGTCTTATTTGTGCTTGAGGAAGTCACTATAAAATCATTTCCAATCAATTGAGAAAAATCCAGTATAAACTCATTTTTCTTTTAAGACGGTTGGTCTGCTGTGTACATATAGTTCAGAGCCTGTGTTTTTTGGGGTTTTTTTGGTGGGGGGCCAAGGCAATTGGGGTTAACTGACTTGCCCAGGGTCACACAGCTAATAAGTGTCAAGTGTCTGAGGCCAGATTTGAACTTAGGTCCTCCTGACTCCAGGGCCGGCACTCTATCCACTGCGCCACCTAGCTGCTCCTCAGGGCCTTTTGTTCAAGGAGTCATGAACCGGAGGGGCATGCAACTTACTTTGTCATTCTTTGATTATAGTGATTCTAGCCATGTTTAAAAAAACAGCAGCCTCAAGCAGTCCTTGGTATGAGATCTTCCAGTCCTTGTAATAAGATCCTTACTACACAAAGAGTGCTCTAATACTCGTTAGCAGGGCAGCGAGGTGGCACAGTAGATATAGCATCGGTCCTGAAGTCAGGAGGACCTGAGTTCAAATCCGACCTCAGACCAAACACTTGACACTTACTAGCTGTGTGACCCTGGGCAAGCTACTTAACCCCAATTGCCAAAAAAAAAAAAAAATACTTGTTAGCTATGTGACCTCGAGCAAATCATTTTTCTATTTAGCCAAAAAACCAACAGAGGTGGGCTAGACTGGAGTACAGTTGGGTGGGCTCAGAACTGGTTGAATTGGTAGGCCCAAAGAGCAGCTCTTAATAGTTCGACGCCGGCTCAGAATCCTCTGAAAGAGTGTCCCAGAGAGCTGGGCTGAGCCCTGCTGCTTACCCCATCACCCTCTGAGCCTCAGCCTCCCTTTTTGTAAAACGGGGATCATGCTACTATAGACTGCTCAACCCACAGGTTATAGTGAAGAAAAGGCTTTGTTTGCCTCGATGCGCTATGTAAATTGGAGCCATTATTATTTATCATCACCCCGTCATTATACTGTGCTCTCTAGCGAGTGTTCAGAAAAATCCTTCACTTAACAGAACTGCAATCATTGTTGTCTGGTAGACAAAGGCTGCAGAAGAGACATTCCTTGGGGGGGGGGGTCATTCACGGTGGCACGTTTTGTGATAAAGAAATCAGCAAAGTGAAGGGTCATGTCCAGGGCTTGGAAGTGTTTTCCATTAGAGCAAATGGTTTGTTTTCCTAGAATATATTGGGGAGGGGAGAAAGACTATGGTATCCCTAAGGCCAGGATAGACAGTCTTTTCCCCATCCTTGTGTAATGACTACACAAATGAGTATTCAGCATTTGACCTTTTGGGTCATTTGTATGGCTGGAATGGGAGAACGTGTGACCCAGTTATCTGAAGGATATTTCAGCTGGAAAGAAGAGATGGGAGAAAATGGGCCTGGGGACTTAAGAACTAAAGACCAGGTGTTTTCTGGCAATCTCCATCACTCTCACAAGGGAAGCACCAGTGCGTGGACTCAGCAGGTGCCATAGATTTCTTTTTCATCTGAGCCCAGTATAGCTAAGTAACTCATTATCTTTTGAAAATAGAGTTCAGTCAGATGGGGGGGGGCACAAAGTTAGCAGGGAGAAGGGGGTACAAATTCAGAAGAATGATAAATGCTGGCAGAGTCAGTGGAGCCTGGAGGCCAAGTGGGCAGGGTGGAATACTCCCAGAAAGGTAATGTATTAACCGGTAATTGCTAATGGCTAGCACGGCGAGAGTTTTCTGTGGTTCTGCTTGGAGACAACAAGGTTTCCCACGGAAAAGAAAATTCTCAGTCCTTCAGAGCCAGCTGTATTTATTAGTCCTTTGCCATGATGCCAAACACTGTCTTGAAGCCCAACAAAGTAAGACAGGCCTAGAGCCCTGATTCCACAGAGGGGATGTGCCCAAGGAGGTTTACGCACATCCTGCTCAATAGCCCTAAGTTCCCTGTGGAATTGATCTCAGAGCTTTTTTGTGTTTGAGCATCATCATGCACCATGGCTTTGGGAAGGATTGGGTAATGCTTCCTGGACCCAAAGGCCTGCTCTTTAGCTCCAGTCCTGACTAACTCTGTTGTTTAGTCATTTTTGGTTGTGTCTTCATGGCCCCATTTGGGATTTTCTTGGCAAAGATACTGGGTTAGTTTGCCATTTCCTGGGACAAACAGGGTGAAGTGACTTGCCCAGGGTCACACAGCTAGTAAGTGTCTGAGGCTGGATTTGAACTCAGGAAGATGTGTCTTCCTGACTTTAGGCTTAGCCCTCTCTCCACTGTATCACTTAGCTGCCCATCAACCACAGAACATCGCATTGGGCTGACCCCGAGGCCTGTTACTGGAGCATAGAATTGTTATCTCCATAAACTACATTATCACCCTAGTTGCCTTTTGGTCTCTGTTTCACATAATCACATCGTGTCTTCCCAATTTTCTTATGAGCTTTTTGGGGGCAGAGACTCCATCTGCTGTGTATTCTGCTCCCCCCTCCCTGGCCCTGCCCAGCGTTAATAAGAGCTTTGAGAATGAAGGAGTGAGCCAAACAAGGGATCTTTCTCCATATGTTCTCCTCGGCTGTGAAGAGTGAACGGCAGAGACAGAGGGGATGATTATTCAGCTTACACTCCTCAGGAAGCATGATCCTGAGGTCAAGCACCTGATATACTTCTTCTCCATCAAGTTCTCAGCAATCTCTGTAAGAGACCTAGCCCTCGCCTTGGAGGCTGTTTCTTTTATGCCGTCCAGATTTCCTCCTCCCTTCACCTTGGAGATGTCAGTGAACATACACAGATCTGTTGTATTATCCATTCTTGATTCAGAGCCAGCTTGGGTTCTTGGCCCCCAGGGCTGTAAGAATCTGGCTGCCTCTAAAAGACATTTGGACAGTGCCTTCTGGAAAGAGATGGACTGTCCAAACACAATTCTGAAAAGACAGAGCCAAGTACCCCTTTTCAGCCATCTTTGCACAGTAATTGGAGAGATCAAGACGGGACCATTCATTCACTCAACAAGCCTTTCCTGAATCCCTACTGTGTGTTCAAACCAGTGCTGGGTGTTATGGAGCTAGACTGAAAGGAAACATGGTCCCTGCCCTCCTTTTAGATTCACAGGCCTAGGATATTTCTCACACTGCGAGGCAGATCATGATTCGGTCCAGAACACAAGAGCCATTGCATCCCACAGAAGGGGAAGATCCTTGTAGTCTGGCAGAAGGAGGGAGAACTTCTTGGAGAAAGCAGGGCTTGAGCTGGACCTTTACAAATAGCTAAGACTTGGACAGGTAGAAGGATGAGCAAGGCCTTTCCTGCTGATAGATTTGAAGAGAGGAAGGAATGAACAAGATCCCTAGAGTCCTTTCCAAATAAAAACACCAGTCATTCACAGACATTTATTAAACATTATATGCCAGGCTCTGTGCTAGGCACTGGGAAATCCAAAGAGAAAAATGAAATAGTCACACTCTCAAGCAGCTAACATTCTATTGGCAGAAAATAAATGTTACAGCATGTAAGTAAATATAAAATAAAATTTCTATAAAGTAAATACAAAGTAATTTGAGGGAACATCAGGAGCGAGGGAGATTAGGAAAGGCCTCATGTAGAATGTAGTGGACAGCTAGGTGGTACCACAGTGGGTAGAGTGCTGGGCCTGGAGCCAGGAAGACTCATCTTCTGAATTGAAATGCAGCCTCAGGCACTTAGCTTTTTGACCCTAGGCAAGTCACTTAATGATTTGCCTTTGCCTCATTTTCCTCACCTATAAAATGAGCTGGATTTAAGAAATGATGCCCATGATGCTCTCAGAAAAAACATGGAAAGACTCACATGAACTGATGTAAAGTGAAATGAGCAGAACCAGGAGAACATTCAATATTGTATGATAATCTACTATGGATAACTTAGCTATTCTCAGCAATATAATGAACCAAGACAGTTCTGTAGGACTTAGGATGAAAGGTGCTGTCCATCTCCAGAGAAAGAACCTGAATGCAAGTCAAAGATACTTTTTCTTTACTATCTTTATTTTTCTTGGCTTATTTTTTGTTTGTGTTTTCTTTCACAGAATAACTTACATGGAAATATGTTTTTCATGACCACACATATTATAACCTATATCAAATTGCTTGCCTTCTCAATGGGGGAGGAAGGGAGAGAGGGAGAGAATTTGGAGTTTGAAAAAAAAAGAATGTTAAAATTGTTTTCACATGTAATTGGAAAGAAATAAATATTAAGTAAGAGAAAAATAAATAAATAAATAAACTGAGCTGAGAAAGGAAATGGCAAACCACTCCAATATCCTTGCCAAGAACACCCCAAATGGGGTCATGGAGAGTCAGAAATTACTGAACAACAACAACAACAAAGAATGTAGAACTTAAGCTGAGCTTTGAAGGAAATTAGGTCTTCTAAGGTGTTGGCGAGGAGGGGATGCATTAAGTGTGTTTGTTATCAAGAACAACTTTCTGACAATCATGGGGTGAAGCTCTGCCACGCCTTACCAGAAAGGCTATGAAATCATCTCCTCTGGAGATTTTAAAGAAAATAGCTTGAGTACAGCTTCACTGCCCAGTGGCAGAGGGACAGACTTGCTGACCTCTTATGTTCTCTTCAAGCCCAGATATTCCATTATGCTATGACTTGTGGAATAAATGAGGACATCTGAAACTGAAAGAGGTTTGGAAGTCATTTTCCCCCCAAAATGGCTTACTACCTCTAACTCGCAAAGATAATACACGAGTTAATTTTCATTCACCACCTTTTTTCTGGTGGGACTGAAGGTCCCTTGATCACCAGGCCATCCCAGAGGCATACCCAAGTAGTCCTGGCAATGCTACTGCCCCATTGTAGAGATTTGGGAGTCCAAGGAATGGATGCCAAAGATAAGGAGGGAGCTAGAAAGAGAGCCCCTACTTGTACTTCATTAGTTCAAGTCATATGACTTTGAGAAAGTATATCCCATGGTGTAGAAAGAACTGGCGGATGTAATCACAGGGCCACTGCTGTTGATCTTTGAAAGTCTCAAGAATGAAGGAAGGTATCTAGGTGGCATGGAGGGTAGAGAGCTGGGCCTGGAGTCAGGAACACTTGAATTCAAATCAGAACTCAGACACACTTAACCTCTGTGTTCAGGGGGTAACTAGAATTGGGAAGGGTCTCAAGATCATGTCATAGGAGGATCTGTTGAAGGGAGTGAGGACATTTAGAGAAGAGGAGGTGGGATAAGGGGAGAGAGGAAAGCTGTTTTCAAGTATCTGTAAATATTTGACGTGGAAGGTTACTTGGTAAGCTCCTCTCCAGAAGGCACAAGGAATAATGGGTGTTTATGTAAAGAAACACTTTCTATCAATCGGAGACACTCAGAAGATGAACAGACTGCCTCCAGAGATACTAGATTCTCTCTCATAAAGGTTTTTAAGCAAAGGTTGCGTGACCATTTAGTGAGTATGTTGTAGGCAGGATTCTTGCTCATATATGGTTTGAACTAGATGGCCTCAGAGGTCCCATAATTTTGTGGCAAGAGATGCTAATGCTAAAGATGGGCTGAGGAGAAAGAAGGTAGATGTCTGAGTCTGGAGAGGGGCAAGCAGGTTGAGCCTTATGCCTAAGTGGGCGTGTTCAGCCATTCCCTAATTGATGGGCATCCCCTCATTTCCAATTCTTTGCCCCCACAAGAAGAGCTGCTATAAATATTTTTGTACGTGTAGGTCCTTTTCCTTTTTCTTTGATCTCTTTGGGATATAGACCTAGCAGTGATATTGCTGGGTCAAAGGGTATTCACAGTTTTATAGCACTTTGAGCATAGTTTGAAATTGATGTCTAGAATGTTTAGATTTGTTCACAATTCCACCAACAGTGCATTAGTGTCTTAATTTTTCCACATCCCTTCCAATATTTGTCATTTTTCTTTTCTGTCATATTAACCAATATGATAGGGGTAAGGTAATACCTCAGAATTGTTTTAACTTTCATTTCTCTAATCAATAATGATTTTGAGCATTTTTTTCATATGACTGTACATAGCTTTGATTTCTTCAGCCCGTTCATATCCTTTGACCATATATGAACTGGGGAATGACTTGTAGTCTTACAGATTTGACTCAGTCCTCTATATAGTTGAGAAATGAGGACTTTATCAGAGAAACTTGTTATAAAATTTCCCCCCAGTTTCCTCTTTCCCTTCTAATATTGGCTCCATTGGTTTTGTTTGTTCAAAACCTTTTAAATTTGATGTAATTAAAATTATCCATTTTATATGCCATAATGTTCTCTATCTCTTATTTAGTCATACAGTCTTCCATTATCCATAAATCTGACAGACAGACTACTCCATGCTCCCCTAATTTGCTCATATCACCTTTTATGTCTAATCATGTATCCATTTTGACCTTATCTCAGTATATGGTGTGAGATGTTGGTCTATACCTAGTTTCTACCAAACTGCTTTCTAGTTTAAGGAGCTCACATTCTAAGACTATTGCTTGAGTTGAAAAGCTTATAGTCATCATATAGAAATGGAGAGATGTAGCCTAGATGATGACGTAAGCATCGTGTATGGATTCAGAGTTGGTTGAATGGCTGGACTCAGAGTAGTCGTAAATTGTTCAGCATTCACTCGGCAGCAGGTCTGGAGTGGAGTGCCCCACGGATCTGTGCTTGACTTTGTACTATTTAACTTTTTTTGTTGTTGGTGGTGAGGCAATTGGGGTTAATTGACTTGCCCAGAGCCACACAGATAGTAAGTATTATGTATCTGAGGTCAGATTTGAACCCAGGTCCAGGTGCTCTATCCACTGCGCCACCTAGCTGCCCCACTGTTTAACTTTTTAATGAATGTCTTGGATGAAGGCCTTTATCCATGGCATCATGGCATTAACCAGCCACGGCATGATTATTATGTGTGCAGATGACGCGAAGTTGGCAAGGAGAGCGAACACAGTGGGTGACCAAGTAAGGGCAAGAATATTGGGCTGAATCCCAAATGATTAAATTAAGTAGGGATAAATGTAAACCATTATATTGTGGTTTTTATAAACAGCTTCACAAGTGCAGGATGGTGGGGCACACGTAGTTAGACAGTTGTTTGCCTAAGAAAGAAGGGGTTTGGGGAGTAAGGAGGCAACGAGCTCAGTGTGAATCCGCCTTCTGATGTCACAGCCCAAAATGTCCATGTGCTCATTGGCAGAGATAGAGTTTCTAGGAATCCAGAGATAACAGTTCCTTTTTCTTGTTTTGTGGACTGACCGTATTTGTAATATTGTGCTCCACTTACAAAAGAGAACCCTGAGAGCGTCCAGAGGAGGGCAACCAGGGCGGTGATGGGTCTCGAGGCTGTGCCAAGTGGGGATTGTTGAAGGACCTGGAGAAGGGAAGTCAGGAGGACATGGTAGCCTGTGTGGAGGAGATCTGTGCTCTCTCTGGCCCCAAAGGAGAGAGCTGGGAGCAGCAAAGGCAAGTTACGAAGAGGCCAATACCCAGTCCCCGTGTTTGCCTAGAAATGAGACTATGATGGGGACAATTGTACTTCACTCTGTCGGGAGATGTATTTAGCACGAATGGAAAAAGGCCAATTAGCCTCTTGTTTGTACTTTCCCCCTCAAATCTGGCTTGTATCCAATGGAGGCCTATAATTTCATGTCATTTTTTAGCGCCTACTTACATATTTTTCTCCAGCTAAAGAGCTTTCGTTTTGGGGTGTGGCCTTTATTCGGAGGTCTCTGTTTGAACTGATTTAGGAAATAATCCAGACATTACAATCAAAAGCATGACCACCATCCACCCCACACGGTCAACTCAGTGGTGCTCCTGGAGACCTCGTGTTGCACGTTCTTTTTCTCTTTTCGTTACTGAACAGTCATGGATACCTGCATGGCCTGTTTGGATGGACACAGGTCTGTGTATTTATATAGAGAATTATAGGGTAGGGTCCAAGAGGTCATGACAGGGAGTTGGGGCGGGCAAAGGAAACCATTGCCTTGGGTGCAGCATTCAGAGGACAAAAAAGGCTGAGCCTATGTAAGGGGAACTCGGCAGCCTTCTTCTAGCTCTAGCTTGAGGGCCCTATGGTCTTGTCTGTTATTAAGCCAGGTAGGAGCCTCTCCCTTGCTTCCTCTAGAGTGATGTGTGTGCCAGAGGGGCGGGCGGGGACCACACACCCGTCCAGCCTTGCTTCACGGCCCCCCTGCATTTTCCCAGGCACGTTTCTCCGGTGATGCCCTTTCTCCTGCGCAGTTCCTCACTTGTAAAGTTTTTCAGCCTGTTCACTCCCACATGTACTGCTCCATTACCCTTTCAGGGATCCTCAGCCTCCATTCTTCAGATTCACAAACAGCATCCCTGCAAAGAGTCCTGGTGTTCAGTGATGGGCCTTGGTTTCGGTGAGAAGCTTGGGCTCATTAAAAGCATCGTGCAGTTTCCCAAAGGCCTTCAGGCAGCTCCCCTGTTTGACCCAGGCCTGGCTCCCCGACCAGAACCTCTGTATGGGTAAACCCTGCTACTCCTTGTCAGTCCAGCTGCAAACCACAGACTCGTCTTCTGGGGGTGCAGACGGCCGCAGTCAGGAGTAGGAATCTCACAGAGACACAGTAGGACGAAAAGCTTCCTAACAGCTGTCTGGGGTGGATTCAGGAGCTCTCCCTCCCAAGGAGGAGCTTTCCAGATGGACCCCGAAAGGTCACTTGTAGAGCGGACTTCTCTTTAAGGACAGATTAGACCAGATCAATGAATCAGTGTATGTTTTAAGCACCTGTCTGAGGCCACTGCATGTATGTGTGTATGTGCATGTGTATGTGTATAATGTATGTAATCTCTGTGTACATGCCGTTATTATTGAATGTGTGTTTAGGGCTATTTAAGGCAGCTAGGTGGCACCATAGTACATAGAGCCCTGGGCTTGGAGTCAGGAAGCCCTGAGTTCAAATCCTGCCTCAGACACTTACTGGCTGTGTGATCTTGGCCAAGTCAATGAACCTCTGTCTGCCTTAGTTTCCTCATCTGTAAAAGGTAGTTGTGAGGATCCAAAGTGCTTAGCCCAGCGTCTGCCACATAGTAGATGCTTCATAAATGTCTCCTTCCTTTCTGTGTCTGCTTTGCTCTGTAAACTGGGGTTTTTGGAACCAGACCTATGATTTCACTGTTAGGGGAACTTTCTGATTAGGAAATTCCCTCTACAAATATAGATTGCAGATGCTTTGCAACTTATAGTCTTCCAGGGTTGGCCGGGAAACTCAGAGCTTAAGTGACTTGCCAAAGGTCACACAGCCAGGATGTGGCAGAGATAGGACTTCAGCCCATGATACTCCGGCCAGCACTGGATCCCCTCTTCTAAGCTGCCTGTCACAGGAAGCTGTTACATTTTGGAAAGTCATCTCCCCAAAAAGCGCACCGATAAGATTTCTACACCCCGCTGTTCAGGGGACATGGAGAGTCCCACGAAAGTGTCACGTGGGGCTCTTCGCTGTCCCCCAATGCCGGAGTCTTCGTTCCCACCATCTTCCTGTATGGATTGCATTTGAATCCCCCTCCCCTTCCCCAGCACTGTTTCCCCTACACGTGCAGCTCAGTGTTGAAAAGATGCCCTCCTAAGGAAGAGGCTCTGGTGAGGCGGTGTTTTTGTAACTGAGGCTGTGGCATCCTTCCGTTAGGGGGCAGACCGTCAAAGGTCAGTGCCTCTAGCCCGTGCTCAGTGGTCATGATATCTGATGGGGAGGGAGCAGAGGTGAAGCGGAGGTCAGAAGCATCGAGCCACAGTCAGAACCAGGAGAATTGGAGAGAGAGAGACATCAGAGCAAAGGGTCACCCAAAACAAGGTCAGCAAAATCGTCAATGCCTGGTTGGAAGAAAGGAATAAACAGAGAGGAGTCATTCTGGGAAGGTCCAGAGCCAAGGATGTACAGGCTGAAGAAAGCCAGAAGAGACAGTTGGGACAAATGAACTCAGATTTGCCAGAGAAGCTCCTCCAGCGTGTGCTCTGGGCAGTGTCACTCCAGCCATTCCGCCTCCTGCCGTGACCCACAGAGGGGTCAACCTGTCCAAAGCTAGAATCCACACTCAGAGGGACCTGCTTTTGTCCTCCGTCAGCCACTAGGCTTTTCCGTAGACCACCAATTATCTGTATAGTCATGAGAAAAAGCCAGAAGGAACTAGTCCAGGGAAGGGAAGGCGTACAGGCTGGGGCTCTCTTCCTTCTGGTGTCTGAACCCCCTTTTAAAGCATCTATGTGTGTGTGCTCTTGGGGTCCAAGACCAGATCAACGCTGACAGGGAGCAGTGCTCAGCTCAGCCTGATTTTGCCACCTCCTGGGAAGGATCCCATTATCCTGAAAGGTGGTAAGGACATCGCTAGAACTTCTTAAAACAAAATCAACTTGAATTCACTTTAATTCAAAACAATAGGCCCGATGAAAGCCCATTTGAACTGAGGCCCGGTTCAAATTCCTTCTTCCCAACTGGTGATGAACTTTTCCCACAACCCCACCCCAGCCTTCCCCTGCTATTTGATCCGGATCTCTGGTGCAATCATCTTGGACCACCTTGTGCTATTGTTAGTTGTGTGTTCTGGTTCCCTTTTTGGACTGAGAGGTCCTAGGCCAGATCTCGTCCCTCCTGCTAAACTCTGCCTTCCCCTTGATAGTGGCATGATCCCATGCTCGTGTTTGTTGGACGCTAGGCTTGGTGATGAGGGAGATGTGAAGACTAAGGCATGTTCCTTCCTTTGAGAAGGAACGGCTGGGATACCAGGACAGGTGGATATCAGTAATGTGTCAGGACTAAGCAGTTTGAGAGTCTGGTGATGATGGAGCCTCTTAGAACTTTGGGAGACCAGACCCTGGACGATGAATTTTGTAAAGAAGGTCAGGAGCCGAAAATAAAATACAACAAGGAGGAGGGGGAGGCGGGGGGAGGAAAGACAGAAAGAAACAAAGAAATTGGTTATTTCTCAAGTCCTCACTATCTGCCAGACTCTGTGCTGGGCGTTGGGAATGCCAAGACAAACATGAAGCAGGCTTTGCCCTCCAAGAACCAACCTTCCCTTGGGCCACAAATGCTGCCTTTGCCTGCTTCGCTGCCATATAATCTTGTGCTTCTACCTTCTTGTGCCCTCGGGCAGACGGTGGGCTTCCCCAGATGAAGCTCTCAGAGCAGTGACTCTGGGGTCAGAGGACCCTGGTTCCAAGCCCACCTCAGGTGATTCCCACCTGTGTGATAATCAGCAAGGCCTTTGACCTCTCTGGCCTCAGTTTCCTCATCAGTCAAATGAGAAGGTCGGACCAGGCAGCCCCTGAGGGCTCTAAATCTGTAACAGTGACGACGACCATAGCAATCACAATAGTGATGAGGATGATTTCTACAGCATGAACATTTCTGCAGCACTTACTATGTACCAGGCACTACACTAAGTATGTCACAATTATGACGTCATTTGATCCTCCAGCAACCCTGTAATGTAGGTGATGTTGTTGTCCCATTTTACAGCTGAGGAAACTGAGGCACACCGCTCTGCCAGTCCTGTGAACCTCTCTCAGCACAGTGCCTGGCACACAGTGAGTTCTCAGTAAATGCTTGTTGACTTGTTGAGACTCTGAAAGCTGGGAATCTGTCTCTTCTCCCCTCACAACAGAGAGTCGTGCAGGGCCAGGAAGAACTTAGTGACTTCGTGAGCCCCTTCCACCGAAGGAGTCTTCGACGTTGACTGATCTAAGTATGAAGCTGTAGGGCAAGACAGAAGGGGAGGACACAGAGGAGAGACTTTGGAGCATCAAAAGTGGAGAGAAACAGCCCGAAGAGGGGCTTGAGGGCCACCTGAGGGGGCAGTGGGGCTCAGGGAAGGCTTCCTGCAGAAAATAGTGACAATGTAGTCCACACCCCTCCTCTCAGTGGGCCTCAAACTCGGGTCCCAAAGGACAACCGCAGATAAGGAGGAGGCCAAAACAGGACCCAGGCCCTCTGACTCCCAACCAGAGGCCCTTCCGCCCAGCCCACATAGAGCTGTCTCTCCCTGCTTCTGTTGGCACCAGGAACCTGATCAGTCAGTAGGAGTTGTGCCGAAATGTCGCCAGGCAGAGCTTGGCCTTGGACCCGGCCCAAGGCGCTGACCGCAGAACTTGGCCCCAGGCTGATTACATTTTTTCCTTCTGATTCTGCTTTCTGGACCAGCTCTGACATTTCTCTGTCTCGATTTTCATTGTTTTGAAGCCTTGTTTATGAGCGTAACGAGTTTCATACAGATGATAAAGTCTTGCTAACAGATGAGCTCCTTGATACCCTAGCAACAAAATGAAGGAAGTGGGGAATCAGGCGCTAGCCCTGCTGCACTGCCTCATCGGAGGGAGAGCAAAGGGAGAAAAGTTCAGAGTGGCCTCTCCAAGCGACTGAAGTTTTCTCCCCAAGTGACACAGGTAGTGTTGTCTCCTAATGCCATTTGCTGATATTTTTAGGACAATGATGAGGCGGGGAGTGCAATGGAAAGAACTGGAGTCGGAGGACCTGCTTCCAGTGTCACCTACAGTGAGTCATGTAGACCTTTCAGGCCTCAGTCTCCTCATCTGTAAAATGAGGGGGTTGGACTGGATAAGCAGCCTCCCGAATCCTTCTAGCTCTACTCGGAGGATCCCAGGACCGGCTTTGTCGAGGGAAGGTGGCATAGGAAGCTGCCTGCCCAGAGTGGTGCGAGCCCCTCTGCTGAAAAGCCCCTTCCCCTTCCCGGCCCCAGGGCCTCACTTTCCACCATTATATTTTCCTTCCTTTGGGCTCCGAGTTGCCTTCCCCAGGTGTCACTCCTCCAGTGCCTTGGACCTCAGAGGAAATGAGGTTACCGGGGGCTTTGTCCCCTGACGGAAGAGAGCATTAGATACTGGGGCAAGGATGAGAGCTGAATAATGTATATAAATGTCAGTTTTCCTAAAACAGACCTTACCAACTGGACCATTTTAAAGTTGGCCCTGATGGGATGTCCCAGTAGCGTCAAAGGCAGCTTCACAGCTGGACATTGAAACCCCCGAGTTCTCAAGAGAATCAGCCTGGCCAAAGGACTGGGGGTGCTAGATCAGGAACAATCACCAGGCATTTGTCAAGGCTCCGTTCTGCACCAGCCACCATGCTGGGCTCTAAGGATGCAAAGGCAAAAGTGAAGCATTCCCTGCCCTCAAAGAGCTCGCGGTCTAATGAAGGGGACAAATTAGAAGAGAGATGACTCTGTCAGTCTGAATGAATGAGGCACAGCCCTTCCTCCCTCACGCTGACTTCCTTCCAGAACCAGATGTGTTACAGGAATTGAGGGGCCCAGCCATGCAATAGATTTCCCTCCACAGAAGAAAGGATCTGAAATCCTCACCAAGATGGAATTGTGGTATAAAGGAAAGACCCTGGCATCTAAAGATCCGGGGTACAGGTCCTGGATTTGCCACTTCTTCAACCAACAAGCATTTATTAAACACTTACTGTATTCCAGGCACTATGCCAAGCCCTGGGGACACAAATAACAAGCAAAACCATTCCTTGCTCACGAGGAGCTTCCATTTTGAAGGGGAAGGCAACTTGGTCCATACAAGATAAATACAGAGTAGATAGAAGGCACCTATGAACTTGGGCAAGTCACTTCACCCTGTTTGCGTCAGTTTCCTCATCTGTAAAATGAGCTGGAGAGGGAAATGGCAAACCATTCCAGTATCTTTGCCAAGAAAATCCCCAGTGGGGTCACAGAGAATCAGACATGATGAATAAGAACAAAGATAGAGGGAACTTTAGAAAGGAGGGCTCGAGCATGTGGGTAGAGCGGGAAAGACCACTTGCAGGACCTGGCCTGTGACCTGAGCCTTATAGGAGGTCAGAGATTCTACAAGGTAGACGTGAGGAGGGAGAGCATTCCAGGCATGAGGAATGGCCAGTTCAGAGGCGCAAAGATGGCAGAGGGAGAGCCATTCCATGTGTGAGAAAAAGCAGTAGGCCAGTATGGTTGGGTTATAGAGTGAGCAGAAGGGAGTAAGGTATTAAAAGACTTGAAAGAAAGAAAGAAGGATGCCGGGCTGAGAAGAGCTTTGAATGCCAATGGGGGATTTCTATTTGACCCCAGGGGTAATAGGCAGCTATTGAAGTTTGTTCAGTAAGGGTGTGACTTGGTGAGACCTTCAGTTTAGGAAAATCAATTTGTGAAGTGAGTGGAAGGTGGATTAGAATGAGGGGGCGAATCCAATGAGAGAGCCATTGTCATAATCCAAGTGCAAGATGATGAGGGCCTGAGCTAGGGTGGCGGCGGCCCTGTGAAAGTCTGTAGAGAAAGAAATTCCAAGGCTTGGAAACTGATTGGCTATGTGGGGTTGGTGGGCAGGAGTCAAAGATGGTAACAGGGTTGTGAAGGGGAGGAGACTGGGGAGATGGGGCCTAGTCTGTGACCTGGGGCAAGAAACTTTGTTTCTCTGGGACCTGTTTTCTTCCTCTAAAGTAAAGCCTTGCCATTCTCTAAAGTCGCAGCCTTGAGTCTGTGAAGTGATTCTTTTGTCCTGTAGTGGAGAAAGAAAGCTCACAGAAGTTTTGCTTCCACTGGCCTGTGCAGACCAGTACAAGACAGAAAGTAGGGGAGAACTGAGGAATAAGAATGCTGGAGTGGACCTCAGAGATGCCTGTCATCAGGAATGAGTGTCTAGTGCAGCCCATCGCCCACAGAGGAGTGGCTAACTTGTCCACAGCTGCCCAGCTGGCCTGGGGCAGAGCAGCAGTGAGGCTGAGACACTCCGACCTGGGTGCTGAGAAAAGCTCATCTCCACCAGATTGTAACCTTAGAAAAGTCTGTCTTCATTAAGGAAAAAATGCCCGAGGATTTGGATATAGAATAAGAGGGCGTGGATGGCCCCAGTCTGCAGCAGAAGAGGAGGATACAGTGCACCTTGATGGGATTGTGAATCCATCCAAAAGTCCAGGTTTGATGTAGTGGAAGGAACAGTCCCGGCTATGTCACTTACTGCCTAAGTGACCTTGGGCAAGTCATTTCCTCTCTGTAGGTCTCAGTCTCCTCATCTGTAAAATGAAAGGGTTGGAATTAATCCATCCCTCCTTGCTCTAGCTCTGTGATCTTATGACCTTTCAAGCACTTAGAAACACAGCCCTTGGCAGCAGGTTTAGAATTTAAAGTCATTTGCAAAATGGTAAAAAAAAGTTTACTAAGAGTATTTTCTCCCAAAATACTGAATAGTAGTGGAGAGGAAATTGAGGCTGCAGAAAGCTTGATGTGAAACTCATTTAAACTCTGTCTTCCCCAAACCAACCCATTTATGGTTGAAACTGGAAAAGAGCATGACAAATACAAATGAGATTGGAAATGATCTGTCATCTATTCCAAGTGTTAGATTTTATTACTGATGCCAGTGAACCACCCCAATTAACCCCTTAGTTCATGATGCACTTATTACGTAAAGAAGTTGAAATAGTGCTCAAGGTGTTGGGTTCAAGAACAGCTGGACCAGAGCAAGTGCACACGGAAGATATCTGTGCTGCCGGTGACACCATTTTGAAAGGCTTGATGAATCATTTTTCCAGATGTTTGGGGAACAGGAGGAAGATTGCCTAAAATGGGGGGGGTCATATTTAATTTTACTACCAATAAAAGGCAACTAAGAGGACGTTAGTAACTGATTTACATGCCTATTTTCTTGTCACTATAAAATCATTATGAGAGTGATCTAAATATACGATCATAAAGCAGGGCATCCCCAATGGAAATATGAGAGGTGTGCCAGTCATTGAAGGAGACCGAAGCATAGCAGGGGACAGCCTGAGTGTTATATTGGTGAGCGTAACAATATAAGAAGACCTTTCGGCATGTTGTTTGGAGTCAGTAAAGAGTTTATGAGGGGACAAGAATCGAACAGGAAGAGAAGGCGTGGATGGGTGGTCATCTGCAACCCAGAGGGTTTTTAAGTATCGAGGAATGCCTCATATGTGAACCCGAAGCAAGCAGCTAAGAGCTAAGACTCAGCCGCATTCCAGGTCAGCGTTGGACTCGTCCTGCCTCTTCCATCCTGTACTTCCTGAGTGGATCTTTGGACCCTGTTTCACTTCACAGCCATCTCTGCTCGGTTTCAGTTCAGCCTGTTGAACCTTTTGGGGTCCTGCCTTTGTCACCCAAAGCGATAGCAGTTACTCCTTCTTGTTTTGTATCATCGACAAGTTTACCTAGTGTGCCTTAGAAGCCTTCATTCAAGTCATTCACAAGAATGTTAAAATTGCAAGATAAGCCAGTCACGGAAGCGCTCCGTCAGAGGACTTCCCAGTTTGCACTGACTCATTTTGACTCCTCTGTGTCTAGTGGCCAGTCATTCAGCAGGTTCCCAACGCACCCACCTTACTGTCCCAGCCATCATCCGTCCCACTTCTCTCCATTCCCCCCTGAAAACTGCCATGAGAGATGACTGCCTGAAAGCCTAGTTTACTGTGTCTGCAGCATTCACTGATCTACCTTTCTCTTGTCTCTTTTGTCCCAAAAGGAGGTGGAATTAGCCTGGCATGAGCTGTTTTTGGTAAAGATATCCTGGTTTTTAATTATGAATGTTTCTGATAGGATCATGGTGTAATAAGGGTCATCCCATGGAGCACATTCCAAGTCTCCCTTCTTGGCTCTGACAAACCCTTGGTGTGCCCTCAGGGTCAGCCAGAAGCAGGAGGGGCGACCCAGAGCATTCTTCATGGAGTGGACTTCGTGATAAGAGGTTCACAGGGCTCCAGGGGCTTTCGAAATCTAACCCCTTCATTTTACAGATAAGGAGACTGAGGCCTGGAGAAGGTGATCACACAAGTCATAAATAGCAGAGCTGGTCTTCTGACCCCAAATCCAGCATTATTGCCATGACCAATTCTTTTGATCAATGGGAAGTTTCTAGAACACATGATTAGAGGTGAGATTGCCAGCTCCTTCTCCTTCCCTCTGGACCAGTTGCCATTTTCCCATCCTGTGGCCCTTCTTCCACTCTCCACGCGCCTCAGAGAGCCCTGCCTGTAGCTCAGTGACCACGTGCCCTGGTTCTTTCCTTCCTCCCTCAGAGTGTCTAGTGGGTGTCGCCTTCTGGGTCTGGGGCTTGAATTCATGGAAAGAACTTATATTTGGTTTCATTTCCCAGTGAATCATTTTCTTACCTCTTTCTCAATCGAAACATTATCCCTCTTAAGAGGAAATAACAGCAGGATAAAGTTTAGAAGCTGCCTCAGACAAAGGTAGCACTTATGGGGGGGGGGTGACCAGCTCCTGTCACCAGGAGAGGCCCACAGTCATCATTTTGACAAGCCTCAAACAACGAACATGTATTTTGGAAGAACCTGCTGTGGACGTCGCTTTCAATGGGCTTGGTGCTAGGGGACAGAGCAGGCACAAAGAAGGATAAGGAGCAGTCCGTGACTGTTTACTGCAGGAACCAGCACCTGTCTGAGAGAAAGATAAGGAGCAATAGAAAGGCCAGGATGGGGGCGTCCTGAGGAGAGGGCTAGAGTGGGCCAAGGAGGACAGGGTTGAGTGGCGTCTGAGAGAGGGAGATGAACAGATATGCCGCAACCTCCTGGCCTTTGCCCATCTTTTAGCTCCGTGGTAACGAGTGGGAAATGGAGGGGGCAAGAGCCTCAAAGATTCAACAGCCCAGCTTGTTATTTTGTTCTCACTCAGGGGTGGGGAACCTGTGGCCTCAGGGCCACATGTGAGGCCACACTTGAGGACCCAGAGGGCCACACATGGCCTCAGGCCACAGGTACCCCATCCTCGCTCTCACTTCTCAAAAGGAACCGCATGCTATCCTTGTTGCCTCGACTGGGTCCCTCGGGAATATCAGCATCAACCCCACCTCCCCAACATTGCCTTGGGTCCCTGAAGATCTGATGAGCAGGTCCACAAATATGGCCCCACCTGTCCCTCCTCCCTCAGGGGGCTGATGTGTGGGTACAGTTAATAATGAAGGTAAACAGGTCTCCTATGCTCTTTAGCATCCTACAAACAGAGTGCTAGCATTATTATAAACAGATTCCATGCAAGGCAGAAGTCATTAATTTAGGCAATGTAACAGAATGTTTGCTTTGTTTTCGACCGTCCCTGAAGCCCTGGCTCGCTGTTTGACATTAAACAGGCCCCTGGAGAAACAGGGAGGTTACTGGCTCGCTTGGGGTGCCAGAGACCACCTCAGCGGCAGGATGTGGTATCTGGCAGGAGATGACGTGCCTCAGAGTGAGGGAGCGGAGAGGCTGAGCTCTTGAGACGCCGCCCCGCCCCTCCTCCGTCCTTTACCCCGCAGCGTGGACCAGGGCAGGATGGGCAGGGATGAGAAGCAGAGGGGAGCTGAGCAGAGAGGGGGTGCGTGGTCATGGTAGAGCTGAGGAGAGGTGGCAACCAGCCCTTTGTTCTCCTCTCCATGACACATGCCCAATGTGTTATAACCAGGGACGGTGCTTGGTACGCAGTAAAGGCTTAATAAATGCTTGTGTGAGCGAATGAAGAGAAAAAGATTCAAGAAATGTTTGTCAGCAATGTGTATCCTGTTTTAAATTATGGCCTGACTCGTAATTTATTCAGATTGATTTTCCGAGTGAATTCACAGTAGTCAGGGAAGTAGAGGAAGAACCGAGTTCAAATCTGGCCTTCGGTACTTACTAGCTATGTGACCCTAGGCAAGTCACTGTTGGCCTCAGTTTCCTCATCTGTAAAATGAGCTCGAGAAGGAAATGGCAAACCACTCCAGCTTCTGTGCCAAGAAAACCCCAAATGGGGTCATGGAGAATCGGACGTAACCGAAACAACCGAACACCAAGGGAGTCTTCCTGCATCTAATGGCAAGTTGGCACTGAAGTGCCTCTCATGGACCATTGTTGGGCAGTGCCACTCTGGTGACCCATGCTACCTGCTTCGCCTACCCCAGAGGTCTAGTGCTGCATCTGACGAGCCACCAACAAGGGGATGTTCAGACTCTTTTTAAAAATAATGTCACCGAATTGTTCCCTTGTGCCGGCACCCAAACCACAGGCACAGTTGCACCACATAGATATGAACACTTGGTACCAGCCCAGGGTGCCTGGGGGGATGCGTTCCCGAGAACTTTACCACCAGGGGCAGGTCATTCAGTGCCCTGGCCGGTGGGGAGCAGGGAGTGTTGGGAAATGTCTCTGGGAGAAAACACATCCCCACAACACAGTGTTAAGTGTGATCTACGTCATTAACATTTTCTTCATCCCTTTCTAAGTGTAGACGATCAACGTCACAACAGACCAAGCTCTGATTCTTGTGTTTGTCAGTCTCCAGGGTGCACGGTTCTCCTTCAAGCTGGCTCCGGCACGCCCCGGAGCCCGAGGGTCAGAGGGTGCAGATGCTGGTCTCCTGCCTGGCTTGTGCACGAACGTCAATTCTGCTTCTCTCTTTCAGAATGCATGAACTGCACCCGGTTGAACGACATGACTGAGAGGCTGTCTGCGCTGGAAGTCAAGGTCAGGACCAAGCCTGGTTGTGGGGGGAGGGCGGGGGGGGGGAGAGGAGGAGGAGGAAGGTCTGCTGGCCACCGTGTTCCCACCTCTACTTCCCATTAGGCGCAAAGTGGATGGCAGACAGGCAACAGTGGTGGCAACCCATTCAAAATGGACACCCCCGTCCCAATCCCTGGCCCGTCCTGGGAAGGAAACTGGACAGAAGGGCAGGCATTTCTGATGTGGATTTCTCACACTGCTTGTAGGGTTTGTACAGAGTCATGAAGTCAGCAACACTGGTCCACTTTCCCTCCTGTGCTCTCGCCTCAAGGCTATGGATACCTCTACACATGCACACATGCACACACACACACGCGCGCGCGCGCACGCGCACATACACACACACACCCACCAATCAAAGAGGTGCTCATCCTGGTCCTCCACACATGCACACACACGCACACACATGCACACACCAATCAAAGAGGCGCTCATCCTGGTCCTCCATACATGCACACATAAACACACATACACACACACACACACACCAGAGAGGCGCTCATCGTGATCCTCCACACATGCACACATACACACATACACACATACACACACACACACACACACACACCAATCAAAGAGGCGTTCATCCTGGTCCTCCACACATGCACACATACACACACACACACACACACACACCAATCAAAGAGGCGCTCATCCTGGTCCTCCACACATGCACACATACACACACACACACACACACACCAATCAAAGAGGCGCTCATCCTGGTCCTCCACACATGCACACATACACACACACACACACACACACCAATCAAAGAGGCGCTCATCCTGGTCCTCCACACATGCACACATACACACACACACACACACACCAATCAAAGAGGCGCTCATCCTGGTCCTCCATACATGCACACGCACACACATGCACACACACATGCACACACCAATCAAAGAGGTGCGTATTTGGTCAGAGCTGATAAGACTGCAGGTGTTTGCACATCCCTGGTACATGCATTCTCCCAGGCGCCCCCTCGAGCCTGGAAGGCAGACGGCTTTATGCGGTGGAAGATCTCTGCTCAGAGAACCTGGTCCAGTGCTGCTGTGCTGTGCTCACTGTCTGGGTGAGCATGGGCAGAGCACCAGCCACTGAGGTCTCAGGTCCCTGACCTGGGCGTGAATCCTGTCCCCACTCTGCCTGTTGTTGTTCAGTTGTTTCAGTCATGCCCCCTTCTTTGTGACCCCTTTGGGGTTTTCTTGGCAAAGATGCTGGAGTGGTTTGTCATTTCCTTCTCTGGCTCATCTTATAGATGAGGAAACTGAGGCAAACAGGGATTTGCCTGGGGTCACATAGCTAGTAAGTGTCTGAGTCTGGATTTGAACTCACGTCCTCCTGACTCCAAGGTTGGTGCTCTATCCACTGCACCATTGGCTGCCTAAGGACAGGGAGTTTCCTCATAGCAGAGAAATCTCTATTTAGGGCTTAGGATGCCCTGCCCTCCTCTCTGGGCCTTACTTTCCTCATCTGTAAAATGGGAGAGTTACATTAGGGTACCCCTTCCCAAACTGTGTTCCTCCAAATGCTGGTGCCCTGAATGCTGGGAAGAGAGGCTTCAGTACAAATTTGTTTCATTTCCCCAGAATTTTGAGGTATTGGTTCTTTCCATGGAAAACAAGAGTTTGGATGGCTATGATGGTTCCTGGGATTTAGAGCTGAGAGGGTCCTTGGCCATCACCTCATTTTATGGAAGAGGAGCATGATTGTGGCATTAGAAGCCCTGAGTGCCAGTCTCAGCTGAGCCTCAGTATCTTCTCTGTCACGTGAGGGTCATGGCAGGAGGTCCCTTGTAGCAGCAGACCCCCCATGATCCTCAGGGTAGGTCAGAAGAATGTTGCTCAGCACCGCAGGCAGTTTGCCTGGTTTGGGCTAAGTGCCGCCAGACAAAGATCCCTACCAGGTGAGGATCTCTGTTACTCCAGAGTCTCCCCACTGCTCGGTGAGGCACCCAGAGGCTGCCACTGAGCAGCCGCTGTTGCATGGCCACTGTGTGTTGGGGTAGTCTAAGATCTGTCTCACTCTGGGAGTGCAGGTCACCAGTGCCAACTAAGGGAAGCATACGTCTACCCACATGGCCTGAGAATTTTAGCCTCCAAATTACAAACTGAATTTCCCTTCAACCATGTCTAGTTAGACCCCCTTCTGCCTGACCATGGCCACCACTACAGTCATGTGAGCACAGATTTAAGGCTGAAAGGGACCTGAGAGGCCATCAAATCCAACCCCCTCATTTTACAGATGAGGAAACTGAGGTCCTGGGAGGTCATGACTTGAGTCAGCATGATCCCACCAGGCTCTCTTCATTTCTTTTCTTGGCCAAATTAATGCATTGGAAGATCAGAGAACCGTTGTAGACATGGTATACCTGGATTTCAGCAAGGCCTTTGACACAGTCTGTCGTACAAACTGTCCTGTGGAACAAGATGGGCTGAATGACAGGACAGTTCAGTGGGTTCAGAATGTTCCAAAAGACTAGATCCAAAGAGGCATCCTTAATGGTTCCATGTCATTGTAGGGGGAAGGTCTCTGTGGAGCAGGCTCAGGCTCTATCCTTGGTCCTGTTCTGTTTTGACGGATGGCTTGTAGAAGGCAGACGCACCATTCTTAGCAACTTGGCAGCAACCCGCCTGGGACTAACACACTGGATGACAGAGTCAGGATGCAGAGGAGGCTGGGCAGTCTAGACCAAAGGACTGAGGCTAATGGGAAGAAATTTACTAGGGAAAATGTCAAGTCATTCAAAAATATCAATTACGTGAGGACAGAAGAGGGAAGCCTAGCTCAACAGCAGCTCCTGTGAAAAGGATCTGAGATTACTGGACCTGCAAGCCCCAGATGAGCCAAAGGCTCCCATGAGCCCTGGCTGCTCCCCTCCATGAAGGAGGGGTGGGCACTCTGGGCTCTGCCTCAACCTGAGCGCCACACCTGGGGAACATTAGGAGAAATTTGACAAAATGGACAAAGTCCAGAGGATCTGGACAACCAGAACTATGAGAGAAATATGGTATCTTGCCATTTAACAAACACCTATTATATACAAGGTGCAGCTAAGTAGCACAGTGGATAGAGCACCAGGCCTGGAGTCAGGAAGATCTGAGTTCAAATGTGGCCTCAGACACCTACTTAGCTGTGTGACCCTGGGCAAGTCACTTAACCTCTATTTGCTTCAGTTCCTCATCTGTAAAATGGGGACACACTGGAGAAGGAAATCTTGAGACACTCTAGTATCTTTGCCAAGAAAAGCCCATGGACAAAGCCCATGGGGTCACTCAGAGTCAGCCATGACTGAACAACAACATACGAGGCACTGTGCTAGCTGCCGGGGGTGCGGACAAAAATGAAACGGGATCGTCTGCACTAAATGGGCACGCTTGGCCTGGAGAAGACAGGATTTGGGAACAGATCGGAGCCTGTCATTTTACCTGACAAGAGCTAGTATCGCTGAGAACCACAGCGTGATAGGCTTGCACTTGGGAAGACCTGGATTCAGATCCTGTTTTAGGTACTCTCTGTGGGACCCAGGGCAAGTCACTCATTTCTCTGGACCCATGTTTCCTCATCTGTAAAATGGGAATGATAACACCCAGACTGCCTCCGTCACAGGGTTGTTGAGAGGCTCAGATACGACAGTGTGGGAAGCCCTTTGCAGGCTTGAAGCCGCATATACAGTGAGGCATTAGGAGTCAGAGCGCTCCTCACCTTCCTTGCCTTGGGTCCTGCCCAGTCGCCCCTGGATTTTGCTGCACCCCCAACCTCCAATTTAACATGTTCCCTCCTGCCACAAGAAACATCACAGCAAGAGAGTGAGCTCACCCTCTCATCCTGGGCCACTGCCTTCTGCTGAGGGTGGAAACCATAGGAAAGAGAATCCTATTAGATGAGGAAGTGTACAGAGTGGGTGGCATTGACAGATTCCAGCATGAAGCTGGGTGAGGAGAGGTAGCTGACTGTGGTTAGGTGTGCTGTGGGACGCTGGCCTCAGAACGTGCCAGGTCTCTGTCTCTGGAACCAGAGGTGTGAATGAAAGGGGAGTGCAGGGAGAGGAGGGTGGTGGTGGTGCCTCCCGAGGCATGGCCTTTATGGAGCCGACATTCTTTCCTACCACATGCGACCTCCACATGGCTTGGCACGGATCAGGGGGATTGACAGCCTCAGTTTGCAGCTGGCCGAGGCTCAGAACACAAGGATGTGAAAAGTCACAGCCCTTTGGGGAGGTCGACGTGGCTTCGTGCCCGCCCACCATCAGCCTGGCATTCACCAGCATAGAGCACAGCTAGTCCCACCTTGTCATGAGCAATTCATTTCTCCAGTCCCCTCTGCTCTGACACTGGTAAATGAACAGCCAGCTTGAGCTGCCCAGATCTGCTGCTGGAACATATGTGCCCCCAGCCCAGAGGAAAATCGGGCTGGGGGCTGCCAGCGAGCACCAGGTGCTGATGACTCAGCCTCACAGCGTGTTCCTATTAAAACACTAGGGTGGGAAGAGATGAAAGTGGGGCCGTAGGCTGGGGCCCTTCTCTTAGTTATCAGAGAAAGTGCATTCATAGGAAAAGAAGATCAGTTAGCAGTCAATCATTAAGCACCTTCTGTGTGCTCCTTGTTGTCCCAGATGCTGTGGAAGGAAACAATCCCTACCCTCAAGGATCTTACATTCTACCAGGAGAGCAAACCCGCACACCTCTAAGCATGGGAATAGCAATGGAGACCGGGCCTGGGGTTTCACTGGGACGAGGAACTCCCTCTGTCAGGGCTGGGTGGCCTCAAGCCTCAAGAGGTCAAGTGGCTTGTCCAGGGTCCCACAGCCACTATGTATTAGAGGCAGGACAAACATAAGTGTGTGTAAACTAAATAGAAGGTAGTTTGGGAGGGAGAGCACTAGTGCTGGGGTGGGGGGGGAGGGTCAAGAAAAGAAACCTTCATAGGCAGAGATGGTAGAGTGCTTGCTGGGTGAAAAAAGTGCTAGAAGATGCCATCAAATCTCAGAGCTGGGTAGACTCAGAGAGCCAAGGGAAAGAAAAAAGGGAGGGAGGGAGGGAGGGGAAGGGAGAGAGAGAGAGAGAGAGAGAGAGAGAGAGAGAGAGAGAGAGAGAGAGAGAGAGAGAGAAGAAGAAGAAGAAGAAGGAGAAGGAGGAGGAGGAGGAGGAAGAGGAGGAAGAGGAGGAAGGAAGGCAGGATGGATGGATGGATGGATGGATGGATGGATGGATGGATGGCTGGATGGCTGGTGGATGGATGGATGCCAGGCACTGTGCTAAGTGCTGGGGATACAAATAGAAGCAAAAAGAAATTCCTGCCCCCAAAGAGCTTCCTTACAGCCTCTCAAAGGGAGTTGGGGGTGGGGAGGGGGGGGAGAACCTCCAGGAACATGCAGGGGCCTGGTAATCATTTCCCATTTCCATGGCTGTTGAAGGTTTCAATTTCCCTACAACAACCCTAGGGAGTAGTTCATGTATATACTAATATCCTTATTTTACAGAGAAGGAAAATGAAGCTTCCCCAAAGTCACACATAGTAAGTAGAGGAATCAGGATTCAGGCCCAGGTCCTCATGTCTCCAGATCCAGGACCTTTTACTGAACCATGAGAAGAAGTGATCATTGAAGACCTTGGTGTTTGGGGGAGCCTTGGGGTATTGGGAGTAGCAGCTGGGTGAGGACTTAGACAAGCCCAGGGTCACACAGCAAGGAAGTGTCTGAGGCTGGATTTGAACTCATGAAGAGAAGTCTTCCTGACTCCAGGCCCAGCACTCTATCCACTGCACCAAGGACTGATTTAGGAAGTCACAAGTTAAGACAAAAAGCTAAAAGTTGGTTGGGGACCACCATGGTGGGCCTTGAATACCAATAGATAATGGAATGCTATTGAAGGTTTTTGAAAAGCTCTGTTTGTGGTCAGAGTGGTGCTTTAGGGGAATTGTCTAGGCAGGATTGAAGGGGAGAGGGACTAGAAAGAGGCAGGGCCAATGTCACAAAGCCCCAGTCAGGAGCTGATGAGGACCAGCCTTGACTTCACCTACTGCCACACCCACCAGTAGGATGTCAGCTTCTCCCAGGCAGCAACTGTCATTCCTTTAAATGCCGATCATTGAACCAAATGCCTTATAGGTAATGTGCTTAATAAATGTGTGCTGGGTTGAACTGAATTCACTCAGTGACCGCAGGAATGAAAAGGGAGAGGAAGATGGGAGAGACGTTTATTGGCCAGATTTGGTTCCTGATAGACTCTTCCTTCCTCATCTTTCATAACTCCGAAGGTCACAGGATCATAGGGTCACAGGACCCAAGAAACCTCAGGGCTATCTAGTCCAACTTACTTTACAGGGGAGAAAACTGAGGCCCACAGAAGGGAAGTGACTGGCCCAAAGTCATAGAATCTTAGATTCTAGATCTCAGGCTGGAAAGGACCTCAAGGGCCATTAATACCCACCTTATTTTACAGGTGGGAGGTAAGGCCTCAGTGGTAGAGGAAGGATGGTCCCATTAATGTAAAGCGTAGATGACTTTTTACTGAGAGCCTCCTGCACATCTCTGGGAAGCAAGGCTAAGTTGTAGCCCTTGTATGCTCTCCATGTCTCCACTGTGTGTGTAGAGAATGTTCAGCATGAGCTTTGGAGACACTGCATCCTTAGCAAGCATTGCCCATGGCTGGGCTTCCTGCCCCAGGCATGGATCCCTGCTCCCCCCAGAGCAGCCTAGGGGACAAGGACGGGGACAGGCCTCCCTGTCTCCACCTGCTTGGAGCTCATGTCTTCTGACTGCTTGTCTATGCAGCCAGGACTTGCTCTCCAGCTTGGGCAGGTCAGGGTTTCAGACACACAGAAGCTGCTTTCGCTGGTCTCGCGTCCACATGCAAGGGCACCATGCTGCCTCTTAGGCTAACAGCCTTTTTTCTGAGGAAGTCTCCTGTCTATTTGCCATCTTGAAAAAGAGTCGATGAGGGGCAGCTAGGTGGCGCAGTGGATAGAGCACCAGCCTTGGATTCAGGAGGACCTGAGTTCAAATTTGGCCTCAGACACATAACACTTACTAGCTGTGTGACCCTGGGCAAGTCACTGAACCCCATTGCCTAACCCAAAAAAAGAAAAAAAAAGAGTCAATGGCTGAAGATATTTATGGGCTTTAAGCCTTGAAATCCCATGGTTAGATCTAGGATCCTGTCTAAGCATGGGTGGGATCGGCAGGAACCTGCACATGCTCTGGGCTGCTCCCCAACCTCACCCACCACATTGTGCATGCCAGTCTAGTGTCTGCTATGAGAGAGTCATTCCCATGGGTTAATCCTTTCTGGCACTTTCTTTTAAAAGGCAATGGGTAAGAGTCGGTAACTGGGAGGCAAAACAGATGTAACTGAACTACAGAGAAGTGCAGTGTCCTGGGTAGTGGAGGAACTTCAGGGGAAAGGGGAACAGAGGCCAGGGAAGGGGATCACAGGGTAGAAGGGCAGGTGGAAGGATGTTAAGACAAAACAGACTTTGCCAGCTGCCAAGCTTTTCCCACAGCTGGGCCTCATTAGAATTAGTCTGGCCTGGTAGCAATGTCCCCTGTCAGGTGGTAGCAAAAGCCTTTTCACCATGAGTCTAGTGTAGGCCTCCCTTGGGCCTGTGTGGAAATCCAGTCTTCTCAAAGATTTGGAAAAGAAATCTAGAGCTCTTCTCTCCTCAGTATCCCTTCCATCCCCCCATTTGGCGCTGCTACAACTCTTCCCTTGGCCTAACTTATATCATAGTTCTTTGTGCCCATGTCTTATCCTCATCCCAGATTGTAAATTTCTTGGGGACAAGGACAGCAGCATTTTTCATGTGAGCAATCATAGCATCTCACATGAGCCAAGTGATTGGTACCTAGTTGGTTCAATTGCCCCAGATCCCTTTTCTTGAAAATCTTTCCAAACTTTCCCTCCCCTCCTTCCACCTTCACATCCAACCTGATTAACCAGTCCGCAAGCATCTATTAAGCACCTGCTGTATGCCAGGTGCTATACTAGGCAGAAAGAATAAAACAATCCCTACCCTTAAGGAGTTTGCATTCTAATGAAAGAAAGACATGTGTGTATATACGTATGTGTGTATACGAATACATACATATATATAATATATGTATATATAAAATCTCAGAATAAACAAGAGAACTATAAGGTAGCAGATACAAGGCAGTAGGGAGAGAAGGCCCTTGCACTAGTGGGGGTCAGGAAAGGCTTCAGAGCAATCTTCAAGTGGAATGTCATCCCATGACAATACCTGTCTGAGGTTTGCTGTGCATTTCATTCCTTGGTGGTCCATGAGTGTAGAAACTGAAAGCATTTCTATTTAGAAAACCTGCCTTCTCCTGGGAGCCCCTGGTTGTGGGGGTGTAGGAGGGGTGGTCAGTGAAGCTTAGAAAACTTAAATTACTCTGGGGAAAATGAGGTGAAAACCTCAAAATAAAGCTGCCCTTTCCCTCTCCCCCATTAGCTCAGAAGGCAGAGCCCCGACATTAGTAGAAAAAAGGAAACAGAGGAGGAGGTACCATGAGTGTGGCTCGGGGAACCTGCCAGAGCCACAGAGCTCGCTGGGCTCCTAACTCTGAGCCTTCCTCATTTTTCTTCATCTGCCTCCTTCAGCTGGCTTCCAAACACATCACCATTTCTTCCCCCATCTCTGTTCTTGATAGGGGCTCCATAGCTGCCCAAGGTACCTCTGGCCAACCAGCTTAGTTATTTTGGCCTTGTGCTCATGTGGCATTCCCTCGGTCATTGCTGCAAGAGGTGGGCAAGGTTCATGCTCTAAAAGAGTCTTTGCCTGCAGTTTGGATCTGCTGCCCCCACATGATCACAATATCATGGATATCACGCTTACCGTTGAATAACCAGAGAGCCTAGGTGTGGTTACCTGAGATGAAGATTCAGACTTTTTGTTCTACTGGTTTTTTAGGACTCTCTTCATTAAGCAGCTAAGCCTAAACACTGAGAAATGACACAGCCCTGAGAAATATTATCAAGTTAAAAAAATGGAGGATTTGGCATTTTTCTTGCTAATCCTTGTGGGTCGCTATTTAATTCCTTTGCTTGCCATGTAAAATCCCTCACACTACGGCCACAGACTCCCACTCCAGACTTGGGTTACCGTAGTCCCCTTCATACACTCTTGTGAGGCCGTCCAAACAAGTCGACTCGGTCCCCAAACTAGATCAAATCAACAAGCATTTCATAGAATCCCAGATCCAGAGGCCATCCGGTCTACCCCCCCCCCCATTTTACAGATGAGGAAGCTGAGGCCAAGGGAGGGTGAGATCATACAGAAGTAAACATGAGGCCCCGGCCTCCAGAGCCAGCTGTCTTTTCCCACTGTTGCACGTTACCTCCCAAAGACTCCCTCCCCCCAAAAGAAAGTACCTGCTCTCCAGGAGTGGATATTCCATCCCTCATGCCCCCAGTGCCCAGCACAGCCCAGCACAGGCTGCCTGCAGTCTCCTTTGGCTATGCTCTCCCTCCTTACCTCTGCAGCTCACACATCACACACCACTTTTTTCCTGGGAAAGTCTCTCCTAATTCTCTGACGGTCAAGGCCATTTTCATTCTCAGTTACCTTGTTTATCCTTGTCTGTATGGGGTTCTTCTCCCACCCCCGTCCTACTTAGTTGGAGTGTAGTAAGCCCTTTCTTTCCTTCCCTTCTTTTTTTTATACCCAACACCAAGCTCAGTGCTTTGAACATAGTAGGCGCTTCATAAGCGCATGTGAAATAAAGCTAAATACTTGGTAGCTATAACCCACAACCCTTTCCTGGGGCAGTGGGAGCAGAGGCAGATACCCAGGTGCCGGGGACTGAGAAGTGGATGGGGTGTGCGGAAGTGGAGGCCTTCGATAGTGTTAACTTTTCAAAAAAATCAGACCTGTGAGCCTGTCAGTGTAGGGATCTTCCAGAGACAACCTTCCTCTACCAATGCAAGTCAGTGGGTACTGTGCTGCTCAGAGTCTAAGAGTGGCCTGGGGGTGGGGCACTGAGAAATTCAATGACTTGCCCAAGGTCCCACAGCTGGTATGGCACTTGAACCTGGGTCTTCCTGACTCCAGAGCCAGCTCTTTAGACACTACACAGCATTGTGTCTAGTCAGCATTTCAAAGAAGCTTAGCAGGGGCAGAGGGATGGGGAGAGACAGAAAGTTGGAGCTTTTTAAAAGTCATTAAGTTCTTCCTTTAAAAAAAATTTGGGCTGTCATTAGACAAATGTTATTCGACAAATAGGAAGGAACCAGTAACAAGTCAGAGATCAGATATGCATGTGAGTAAAGGGATGACTGCTGGAGCAAGGTCCTGGGGGAAACTGGAGAGGTTAGGCTCAAGGTGAAAGGTCAAAGGGTTAGTCTTAATGAAGAGTACAAATAGACTTCCTTCTCTGACCAGGGCTTCCAGAAGGAAAAGAAAACAAGTGATGATGGGAAGAATTTAGGGCAAATGGGAAAGAAACCTGAAGAAGGTCATGGTTGTTCACTTCCGTATTGTCAGTTAAATAGGAGACCAGGTTAGCTGCCTGAGTGTGGTGGGAAACAAGGGGAGATACTTAATGAGGACACAGAATGAAAGTACTGTGCAGCATCAGCATGTGCCTGGTTCAGTTATGTACCCTGTGAATGTGGGGTAGGTAAAACTAATTTCATGTTGGGACTTGCAAGTCAAGGCATCCTTAGAGAAAAAGAGAGACCAGATGGTTGGGTTACTCAGAGACAAGAATAGTAGAAAGTAAGGGAGGCAGGTGTTTCCTGGTTAGAAGCTAGAGAGGCATGAAAATGGCGCACCATAAAGTCAAGGTTATAGAGGTGTAGAAAGCTAGTAGGGTAAAAATGGCCTGAGAGCATAAATACAGACCAAGGGATGAGGGCAAAGACTATGTTTGGTGTAAGTGGGTGATGTGGAAAGATAGGTGGTTGTTGCTGACTTGGACATTCCAAAATTCCAACAGGTAATGCAGTTCAACTGGGGAGGTCAAAGGCTGTAGTGGGAGTTGAAGAGGTTAAAAGACCATGGAGTCACTGGATGGACAGAGAAATTCCATCAACACAAGCCGATTGCTGTAGCTTCCAGTTCCTCATTAGCAATTCTTTCCTAATGACTGTTGGATCATAGCCCCCATCACTCTACTGAAGTTTCTTTCTCAAAGGTCACCTCTAGAATATCGAGCTCCCTGAGGATGATGGCAGGGAATGAGTTAGAGAGGAAACCAAAAAATGAGTCAGCCTGATGGCTGGACTTGGAATCAGGAAGGCCTCGGTTCAACTTTTATCTCAGTTACTTATGTAGTTAGTTAACTAGCATTTATTAAGCACCTACTATGTACCAAGTCCTGTGATAAGTGCTGGGTATACAAAGAAAGGCAAAAACAGTCCCTCCCCTCAAGGGGCTCATAGTTTAACGGGGTAGACAATGTGAAAATTAACAAGCTATTGACGAGATAAATTGGGTGTATTGTCCAAAGGAGGCCACTAAGATTAAGGAAGACTCGGAAAGACTTCTTGGAGAAGGCAGAACCTTAGCTGAGACTTGAAGAAAACCAGGAAAGCCAAGAGATGAGAGCCATGGAGGGAGAGCGTTCTCAGCACCAGGGACAGCTCATAGTGGAGACGTGGAGTGTCTGACTCAAGAACAGTGAGGAGGGAAGTCAGTGTCATTTAACTTTGCCCGCCCTCAGTTTCCTCATCTTTAAAAAGGGTATAAAAATAGCACTTAACGCACAGGGTTGCTGTGAGGATCAAAGGAGATAAACCCTTAAAGTATTTTGTAAATGATAGTAATCATTATTGTTGCTGAGAAAGGTGAGAGAATGGTATGAAGGCCAAGAGATGGCGGCAGCAAGGAAGAGGAGAAGGTAGTAGAAGCAAATTGTGTGGACCTCAAAGGCAAAAAGGTCATTGTGACAGAAGGTGGTAGTCAATAAATACTAAGTGCCTACTATGTGCCTGACACCATGCTAGGTGCTGGGCAGAGAAATGTTCTCAAGGCAGCAGTGCATGCAGGGTGGGTGAGCACTCAGGAGAGCCAAACTGAGAATGGAGACATGTGGCAAGTTAGCTGACCTGGGGGGCAGCTAGGTGGCGCAATGGATAGTGCTCCAGCCTTGGAGTCAGGAGGACCTGAGTTCAAATCCAGCCTCAGACACTTAACACTTACTAGCTGTGTGACCCTGGGCAAGTCACTTAACCCCGATTGCCTCACCACCAAAAAAAAAAAAAAAGTTAGCTGACCTGGCTGGAAGGATGATCCTCACTGCCTGTACAGCTTAGCCATTCTTCCCTCTTCTCATCTTTCCAGAATTGGCTGCAAAGCACAGATTGTTAGAGCCTCCCTTAACTCTGTGAGCTTTATCTCATTGCTGTGTATACACTAAGTCCATCAACCAGAGGGACAGCAACAAGTGGTTGAGGTGGGCTTCCACTCAGCTGGCCAAAGGGTGTGAGCAATGGCGCGGGTAGCTGATGTCGGCTCTGCAATGGGCCCCATGATGGTGGACCCTGATCTGGGTTCATGGGGCTTTCCAATGCCATGTGTCTGCCTAGAGTGAGCTCATGACCCGCAGGAGGGGATAAGATCTGTTTTCTCAAATTACTTGACAATTAGAGGGGACCCAAAAGGGTGAGGACCCAGGCCTGGGCTGTTTCTAATTTGTTTCAATGACTAGTCCTCGGGAGCCAAAGTAAGCTTGTTCCATTTGCTTTGGTGCCCAGTTGGAAGGCCCATCGCTCAGCAGGCATTCCAAGGCTTTGAGTACCTGATGAATGCTTCTGGGAGGAGGTGGAACCAGCAACACCCAGCAATCACACGGATGAGAGAGATCGACTGCCCCCTTGACCCAAACGCAGGGGAGAAATCCTATCCACATCTTTCTGAGAAGTAAGCCAAGCTCTGGCCACAGAACAGAAGATCTTCTTGCTAAACTTGTAGAGAAAAGGAAAATGACAATGGGCACTAAGTCTGTGGGCATGGGATCCCAGAGGCCTGGGTGCTGGGACTACTTCTCCCTGGTCTGATGACGTGCCCTCTTCAGTGAGGTGCCACCAGCCACAGAGGGTTCTTGTGAAGAGGGGCACTCTGGCCCCGGGGCAGCCCCAGTTCTGATGCAGTGTTGTGCTTGTAACCCATCTTAATGTTGGGTGCTGCTGAGGTAACTCATTTTTATCTGCTGACATGCTTTGGAAAGACCGAGGTCCTCAAGGACCATTTGTATGGGAGGTGATCTATGATGTATTCTGGGCTGATGGATTGCTAGGGTGACTGACAAGCAAATTACATGCTCTCTGCATGAATGCTGCTCTTTGCTTAGGCCCTGTGCTCTGTAACACATCTCCCTCCCTGCCCCAAATGACCGTCTTTATATTATATGTCATGCCTCCTTCTAAGCCTCATTTTTCAAAAGGAATGCCATTGAAGGCAGTTTTCCCTCTGATTACTGACAAGAGCAGCACAGGCAACTGAGAATTGTATTTCTTTGAAAATGCAGTTATTCCACACTCAGAAGTGGGACATCGACTCATTCCAACAAACTGCCTACCTGTGCTTACTAAGGGCTTGAGGAGCGGGGGACTGAGTGCAAAGGGGATGCTTTTACAAGAAGAAAAATTGAATAAGATGATGGATGCCTTCCCTCAGAGAACTTAAAATTTAGCAGGAGATCTTGTAAATAAGAATAATTCATGATATGTATAGAAAAGAAATACCAATAAGCTTCTCTTCCAGTCCTCAGGTGGGAAAGATCATGGGACATCATGATCAGGGCTGGCTCTTGAATGATGAATGGGATTTCTCCAGGTGGAGATGGTTGGGGGAGGGCATTTCAGACAGAGGGAGTGATGTGACTACAGTCAGACTGGAGAGTATGGAATATTTATTGTAGATAGTGAGAGGTCTCACTTGTTTGCTTGGATCATCTGAGCGAGTATACCAGCTAACTGCCTTTGGGACTTGCCCTCTAGGATGTCCAATAGAAATCTCAAATTCAACATATCCCAAATGGAACCTGCTAATTTCTCATTATAATAAAACTGCTTCTCCAACCTTCTCATTTCTATTCAGAGTTCCTCCATCATCCCAGGGACTCTGATTCATCCCCTTTTCCTCTTATCAGTCTTCTCCCTCCCCGCCCCCCATCCAGTGATGCACTAGATCTGGTCATTTCTACTTCCTTATATCTGGGCATGGTGTACTGAAGCATTGTTGATTTTTCTCACCTTCCTTCTGAGCACAAAGGTTTTTGCAACAATTTTTTTTTTTTATGGAGGACAAAGGAGTTGATTTTGATTGAAGGTGCAAAAGGTTGCCTACTTCTCTAACATGGACAAAATTAAGCTGAAAGGGATAGTTAGCAAAAATAGAGAATTTGTATCATAGTAGATCTTTACAGACTGGAACAGAGGGACACATTCCAAACAGTGGCATCTAATAGGAAAATGGCTTTTCATACCACGGGGTTAGAATAAAATTCGCTCCACGTGTACGGGATGGAGTGACCTGGATGACTTTATGTGAAGGGGACTATGGGGTTTTAGTGGCCTTGAAGTACAGTTTGTGTCAGCAGTACAGCGTGGCGGCCCCAGAGCTCCTGTGATCATGTACGTTCACTCCTTTAGTATACTGTGATTTTTAACACCAGGGTGACTTAGCTTCTAAGTCCTCTCTGTGCCTTAGTAGAGGCTCTCCATGAGTTGCTGTTGCCGAAGAAAACTCCATTCCTTCCCCCCCCCCCAAAAAACCCCCAAAACATCATCTTCAGCTTTGACGGACCTCTCTGAGTTTGGGTCAGCTGGTCCTTGGGCAACAAACACCATTAGGATTTCCTTCCTGGAAACCTCTCCAGATAGCCTTGGACAACCCCTTCACTCACCTCCACGGCATGACAAGCCACACCAGTTCTGTAGTAGAGAAAAGCTACCTTAGACTGTATTAATAGATTGGTAATGGCTCAGAAAGGAAAGGGAAGAACCCTACCTTACGCGGGGTCTCAATTTCTTCATCTATCCATCAAGGATCGAATTAAGCAGCCTTTCTGAGGAAGTTCCTTCCAGCTCTGGATCTGAGGGGTGCCACCATTCGGGAAAGATCTTGACTAGCAGGTGCATGTCTAGGGAGGCTGACCAAGACGCCATGAGTAGAAGGAACTAGATGGAAGTGGCAGCAAAGTGGATTTGTGTTCAGTTGAAGCTTTCTAAGTGGGAGCTGTCCAGGAGCGGGGTGGGCAGCCTGTGGATGGGGGAGCTCTTTAAACAGAGGTGCTCTTCGTACCTCTATATACCTGTTATTTACGGGCTGTCTCCCTACTGGGACGTGAGCTCCCGGAGGACAGGGGCCTTGTTGTTGCCTTTATGTGGATCCCCAGCACTTAGGACGGTGCCTGGCCCAAAGTTAGCACTTGGAAAATACCATCGGGCTCATTGAATGATGGCCGCTGCCCAGGGAGGCTGTCGGGACTGGACAAGGTCACTAGCACCATGAATTGTGGGAAACTCCCCTTTGTGATCACACGCCCCCTTTGGAGTCTCCCACTGACCCACTACTCAGAACACAGAGCATGGCCCATGCTGGGAGGCTCCCGGACACATTTCCCATCATCACGTGCACAGGTGTCCCAGCTCTGCTCCTTGTTGTGAAGAGCAGTGAACTGTGCTATGAACCAGAGGCTGAAACCTTGCAGATCCCAGTGATTTATGTAGCGCCAGGTACACAGAAAGAGCTTACTAAATGCTTGCTGATTGACTGCCTTGGCTCTGCCACAACCTGTGAAGCCATGGGGAGGACACCAAGATGTTTGTGCAGACCCTACCATTGGGCGGTCTAATGAGTGAAACGGCTTCTGATCCCTCCCTTCCTCTGAGAAAGTACAGGAGGATCAAAGAGCATGGGGCTATGGCGGTATCACAGAAAGATGGGATGTCCTGGGGGTTCGAGAGCCAGCTCCACCCTGCTTAAGAAAGCTGATTGTTAAATTTTCAGTGTGCCCATTTATACCTCACCTCAGAAAACAGCAGACATTTCATGTCAGGACTTGATGTATTCTTGTGTTGATTTTCTTAAACTTAAGAAAGTGATGGAGAAAATATGAATAATGCAGATTTAACTTAAATGTATGTCAAGTGTATCTTTTTTCCTGGAGAGCCGGTTGTTAAACATCTACCAGGGCACCCTTGCTCAGATTCATCCCTAGAGAAAAATTCACACTCTAGTTTGGCAGCACTGTGCCCTGTGACCCCGGGGCTGCTGTTCTCAGAATCCAGCCCCTTCAGGAACGAGAAAATGTTGGCTGGGCCCTGGGGCTGACCAGGAGGCATTCAGGCTGCTTGAACCTCTTAGAAGTGGGGGAGGGGAGAAGGGAGCCTTTCTTTTTTGTTTGGAATGTTTGGAATGGACTGTCTAGACACCTGACTTAGGCCAAGTCTTCAGGGGGTCTGTTAAAGGGGCCCTCCCCCCAGGGATTTGCTTATTGGCAGGCAAAGGCTTCTCCTGCTCTGGGGCCAGAAGGGAAATACCAACCTGCCCATTCAGCATGCACACCCCTTAACTAAGTGGTGGGCAAGGCATGGAGAACTGTGGGAGCTTTCTGTTGTCTGGGAGCAGCTGGCTGGAAACCATCCCTCACACACATTTCCCTTCAGCAGGAAACTCCCTGGACTCCAGTGTCTGAGAGACTAAAACTTCCCCTGGTTGTTTTTTAAATCACGTTGCTGATCTAGCAACTTTCTTCTGCTCAGAAGACATTCCAAGGGTCTTAGTCAGCTGGGGAGGAGGGACCTGAATTTTGTGGTGATGAGGGGAGGGTGAGATAAAGCCTGGGTGGTTTTCTTTACAGTTTTCTGGCAGCAGTAAAGGGGAGGAGAATGGAACTTGGAATTAGAAGCCTCGGTACAGAATTATGCGCCACTTAACTTTTCCATGCCTCAGTTTCCTCCTCTGTAAAAAGGGGGAGGAGTGGGACAGACCAGATGACCTCTGAGGTCCCTGCATGAGGGCAGCAGCCTTCTGGAGAAGGGCCCAACCAGTGATCATGGTTGTAAGGAAAGCATGGCAGTCAATGGTGGGCCTCACTTGGGGGGGAGGGGCAGAGGGGTTCTGTACTTCCAGGGGGGTGGAGGTGCAGATGGTGCTGGAATGTAGGAAGTAGCGCCCTCAAGTGCAGAAAGTGTCCCAGCAGCCCCTCCTGCTCAGTCACTGAAGGAGGCTTCTCACTTGGTGCTGTTGGAGGCAGGCAAATGGGAGCTGTGGCTCCCACCTGGCCACTGCCTGGACTCCTGAGCTCGGGCTAGTAAGTTACCGAACAATTCTAAGCTTTGGGGTCCTCCTTTGTAAAAAGAAGGGGTGGAGAAGGGCCCAGACAACTGACACGAGCGGTATCGGACCGAGTGTTGAGAGAGGAGACCAGGTCTAGAGGTGATCTAGGTGTGGCGGTGTGAGGACCCGTTTCCAAGGTATCTGAAGGGGGGAGGTTACCAAGGGCAAGGAAAAAAGCGAATACCTTATTAACGCCAAAAAGAGTGACTAGAAGCCATTAAAGACGAGCTGCCGTGAGAATAACACCCACCTGGGGATCCCTGACCCAGGGTTTGGTGGGAGCAGGACCACGTCGACGTTTTCACTGGGATTGACTGAAAGATGGAGAAATACAAGATCCCACCGTCCTTACAGTTTATTGGTTTAGCCCTGGGCCTGTTGTCTTCCAACACGGTGGGTCTCCCATTGACGTCCACTTCTGCACAACCCTTTGAAGGGCAGAGATGGGCTTTTTCAAGGGCCCTCCTGCATCAATAATTATTCATCACAATCCCAGAGAAAACCCCGGTAAGTCCAAGTAGAATCAGAGCTCCCAAGGACCCTCTCTCGGCCCCTCGTCCTGGAGCCCCTGGAGGCCTTGCCCAGGTTGGCCATGGGATGATAAGATAAGGTGTCATCTCCTTCCGGGCAGGTAACTAGCTAAACTTGGCTATTCCTCTCCAGCCCGAGGAAGAGGCCCCTCGGAGGAGACCTGCTGATGAGGTCCTGGTCTGAGAGCCTGTGCTAAGGCAGCTGGTCCCTGGGCCGCTCCGTCATCCCCTTTGCTTAGTGAGCATGGTGCCCGGCACATTCGGGGCGATGTTTCTGTTCTGTATTGACTTGTGTCTTCGTAAGCTAAACTCTGGGAAGGGAAGAGAGGAGAGAAAGAGAAATAAAACAAGGACAACAAGAGCTAAGAGTAAAACGGAGCCCAAACTGCAAGCCTCTGGCCCAGCTGGTCATCCAGTGGGGAGCTAGTGACATCTGCTGGTCTGGGCTCTGCCTCACAAAGCCAGCTGGGTCCTGCGGGGGCTGCACTTGCCTTCTGCTCTGCCTTTCATCATTTTCCAGCGATGTAGAATCGTGGTGACTTTACTGGACAAGCGGTTTTAACTTCAAAGAGGAGGGAAAACAATCACGATCCAGCCAGTTCAAGGTGGGCCCAGCCGTCTGGCTCTCTGTACCTTCCCGAGTAGGGAGAGGTAGGGTGTTCCTGCTACAAACGAGTGACCTGACTCCTCGGGCCTGCCCAGGACACACGTTCTCCCCTCCACGCTGGACCAGGAAGCCTGCCTGCACTCCAGGTCCCTGGAGCCTTTGCTGCGCCCTCCCACGAAGGGTCCTCTGGAATCCTTATTTTCCTGCATGTCAGCAGAGGCTCTTATAGGACCCAGAGTCCTCCTGGAAAAGGATGTTAAGACTTGGCCAAATGGGTACCCGGTGGGCAGGGGCTGAAAGAGAGGCCACCAAGAAAGCTTTGGGCGGCTTATCTTCACAGCTGACTTTCACACAGACACCACACCTCACCCTGCTAATCTGAAGAAGCTATTAGACCCAAAAATCTCCGTATCTGCTGCGTGAGAGGCCCTTTGGTTTCACTGAGTGAAACGACTGTGATTGTGTGTTATTGTTATTAATAGAACATTCCTATTTTGTCTACACATGCCCCATTTCAGTTTCAGAATCCTGGATAATAGAGTCTTGGGCAGGCTTACCTTTCTGAGATGGGAGGAGCTCAGGTGTAAACCTGAAAGGGACCCGAGAACCGCTCTGGCCCAGGGGTCAGGAGCGCTTGCCCAAGGTCTGAACCCAGGATCTCTGGCCCTTTCCATGATGACCACTGTGATTTTGGGTTCGGTTCCTTGCCTGACAGGTTTTCTGGCAATGTCTCTTGTAGATTCTTCTTCTGGAAGCCGCTGGGAGTGTGGTGACTTCAGAAAATGACATTACCAAGACAACCCCAACCTGGAATAAAGATTTCTTACCGGATGCCATCCCACTGTCTAATCCTGGGACTGTGAGGAGGAACCCTTCAGGACCAGTCGGTGAGTGTATCTTCAGGGTCCTGGAGGAGACGGTGGTTTAGCCCTGAAAACTCAGAAGCTATTTTCACCCAAGGGGCCGTTAGAGACCATCTGGAGTCCACTCCCCTCATTCTTCAGTGGGCTGCCAAGGCCCACGCTAAGCCACTTGCCCCAGTTTACATGGGCAGTGTCAGGGGTGGGATTTGAACCGAGGCCCTCAGACTGCAGATCCAGGGCTTGCTCCAGTGCACCCCAGTTTGCAGTCATGGCTCCTACAGGTAACCCCTCAGTGCTGGGGATGAAGAGAAAACTCAAATGGCCCACAGAGGGAGGGGGAGTGACTCAGTGAATTCTGCCTATTCTCACCCAGATCATCTTCCTTCTGCTTCGGGGGGGGGGTCCCCGGGAATCCCAGGCTCGTCAGCCTGGAGCCCACATGTGCTGTCTGGGAACACTGCACAGCTCTTCCCATGGAATCATAGGACCACAGGCCTAGAGCTCAGAGGAGACCTTTACCTTTTGCCAGACGAGGGAAATGAGGGTTCTGTGGAGGGAGCAGGAGCAGGTCCCAGAAGTTCCCAAGTCTGGAGATGAGAGGTAGCACTGAGATAGCACTAAGGAAGCTGTGCCCTGCCAACCCCCAGGGCCACGTCTCAGGAGGAGTGACGAGGGAGCCTGGGGACTCCCAGGGCGGACAGAGGCTGGTGGTGAGCTCCACTCTCCTTGTTGGGTCTTCATGATCTTCATTAGAGCCCAGAGGGGAGGGGGCATGTAGTGCTAGGGGACGGGCCACCAGCCATGTCCAACCCTGGGCTTGTCTGTCTGCTGGCCAGAGGGGGACGAGCAAGCTGCCCAGCTGGCGTGGCTCCTCCCCACAACATCTTGCCTTATATCTAAGATAGGACCTTGAAAGGGGTGAGGAGAACCCCAGGTGGGGTCTTGGGAGAGGCTCAATACAAGAGGAATGGGACGGAGACCTGACAACTCACCAAGACCTTAGACCCATGGAGCTGTGCTCAAACAGTGGAATCCAGGAATGGGGCAGACCAGGAAGAAAGGGAGAAAAGCTGAGCCCCTGACTCTGATCCCCTGAGCGAGATGGGCAGGAACAGGGCACCACAGATCAGGAATCCTGCTGCCTTGCCCCGGGGATCTCTCTGGAGTTCCACCGGGAGTGTGTATTCTACCCGGGACACAGATGACGAGCCCTCCACGCCTTCACCGTTCACAGGATTTGGAGCTGAACAGGCAGCAGAAACCCTGGAAATCATCTGGTCCAAACTCCTCATTTTATAGCTCAGTAAACAACAGAGCAAACGAAAGAGGACATCAGCAAGCCTTTATTAAGTCCTTACTATGTACCAGACACTGGGTTAAACACTGGAGAGGCAAAAATGTTCCCTGCTGTCCAGGAGGCCTCAGCCTGGTGGGGAGGGCGCTGCAAGATCCCAAGAAGCAAAGTCACTTCCTCCTCTACTTAGTAAAAACAGGGGCAGGGAAGCAGTCTAGAACTAGCTGGAGCAGAGGAGACGATTAATTCTTGTGGGCCGCATCACTAGTACCAGAAACCTTGACCAGCAGAGTCAAGAAGTCTTGGACAAAACTCCCCATTGCCCCTGCTTTGGTGCCTGGTGGCCACTGTCCTATTAGGAGCCCTTTGGGACCCTCACCACCCACCCTTAGCCAGAACAAAATGGCGCCTGGTTTCTCTCCGACGTCACCTTACAGCAGAGGTCTCTGGACAACCTGTGTAGATGATGATCCTGTCAGGCCCTGAGAGGTGGGGAGCGGGGAGTAAACTTGGACTCAGAGACACTGAGTTCAAATCATGGCTCCTCCCTCCCGGGTTGTGAGGAGTGAATGAGATAATAATTGTAAAGCATGTGGCACAGTGCCCGGCACATAGTAGGTGCTTAATAAGTGTTAGCTATTAGAGTTGTCGTCGTTCTTGTGAGGAAAAGGCCTCTAAACCATAACACACTCTGGATGTCGGGACCCCTGCCCTGCAGCAGTTCACAGTCTGCTCCTCTGGTCACAGGTTTCCCCAAGATTCTACCAGTGGCTCACTCATTCTTGTTTTTGTTTTTGTTTTTGTTCTTGTTTTTCCAGTGCAATTGGGGTTAAGTGACTTGCCCAGGGTCACACAGCTAGTAAGTGTCAAGTGTCTGGTCTGAAACCTGGATTTGAACTCAGGTCCTCCTGACTCTGGTGCTCTATCCATTGTGCCACCCAGATGCCCCAGTTGGCTCACTTATTCTAAGCAAAATTCAGCACAGCAAAAAAATGAGAAAATAATTTAATGCCATGTTATTGGTGTAAGAATTTGCCTCATCCCTTCTGAGACACCTCAGTGGTTGCTCAGCGTTTGCCATTAAAACGTGAAGCCTTGATAACCCCAAGATGGTTTTCTCAAAGGACCTGGATTCCATCCCACTGCCAACCTTGGGCAAGACTTTCAACCTTCCCAGGGCTCAGTTTCCTTGTCTGTAAAATGAAGAGATTGGACTATATGGCCCTGATGCCCTTCCAGCTTGGGTCTCTGATCCGATGATCTTGTCACTTGGAATGTCTATGGCCTCGCTGGGAAATAAATGAAGAAATCTTCCGGGGGGTGAGCCAGCTCTAGGGGTCCTCATTGTTGGCCTTCTTTCTACAGGATTTGCCAGACCAATGGGACCTCCAGGACCTGCGGGCCCCTCAGGGCTCCCAGGGCCACCCGGACCAAAAGGAGAAAGGGGCCAGATGGGGGAGATGGGCCTCAGGGGGCCGCCTGGTAAGTCCCTGAAGGACAGATTTGCCTTCCTGCCATTGTTCACATGCTGGGCTTCCATCTGTCATGGGAGGTGGGACTCATGCCCTCTATTGCTCGCCTCATCCGGCATCCAGGGGCCAGGAGGAACCCCCCCGACCCCATTGGTCAGGTTTAGATTCTTTCTGAGCTGTAGCATTGGAGTTGGCTGGTTCCTGCCGCCGACAGCCTGGGAGCTCCTGGTTTTTAACAGACGTTCACCCTGCCCCTCGTTTCCTGCCAGCCTGGTCAGGTGTCTGTCCTTCTCTGTACCTCGGTTTACTCGTCTGAATGGGGCAAGCAGCTGGATAAAGGCCTGAGCCTGTGCTTGCTCTGCCAGTGGGGCTCTTATTCCCTGCCTGACCCCAGACTTTTTCCAGGAGCAGGCTGTGATGTGCCTCCAACCCGAGGGGGCTATCTCCTTGGAGGCTTGGGACTCCCAAAGAGGCAAGATAAGGCGCTGCCGGGGCATCACCCGCCTGCTGCCGTCTCCCTCAGCTGCTCCTGAGGCCGCTGCCTTCCTGTTCGTCTGGCTGGGGAGACTTGAGTAGGGCTGGTAGCCAGGGGACCTGGTAATTCTCCCAGCTCTCAGGAGAGACATTTTCCATCTGTGGGTCTCAGTTACCTCTTCTGGGAAGTCAGGACAACATTCCCCATGACCCTTCCCTCCCAGGGATATTACAAAAGGGTTGAGTGAGAGCCAGAAAGCATCTACACAAAATGTGGGGTGTTAATGCTGGAAGGGACCTTTGAAAGGACCAAGGCTAGCCCCTTCGTTTTAAAAATGAGAAACTGAGACCCAGAGGATGGAAATGGCGACTAGAGGGTCTGGCACCTGTCTGGGGCAGGACCAGAGCACAGAGCCCAGTGCTTTACCTTCTGAGGACACAGTTTGGCCCCAGGGCCCAAGGGGCTCCCCTGCCTCTCACTGGCCTTTCCTGTTCAGTGTGGTCATGATTACTCCGCGAAGGAAAAAGAGGGCCTAGTTGTTAAGAAGATGTTCCATTATTGCTACAAAATGCTAACATCCAGGGTCAAGAAGTAGGACAAGAAGTCACCTTGTCCATGCCTCTGCCACCAGGCTTCAGCCTTAAACCTTGTCCTTACACCGCTGCAGAATCTAAAGCTCTTTGCTGCCCCACCCCAGCTTTCATGCCTGCCTGGACACTCAGGATTCTTGCCTTTTTCTCTGAATTTTAGGGCTCCTGGGGCCTCAGGGTCCAAGGGGACTTCCTGGAGAGACTGGGCTCCCTGGGCCTCCTGGGCCTCCAGGCCCTCCTGGCAGCCCTGGTCTTCTGCCCCCACTCCAGCAAGGGGTTTTGTATTCGCTCCAGCCCACGGGAGAGAAAGGAAGTAAGTGTTTGCTGGGCTTCTCTGTGCCTGTGCCAAGGAACTGGGAGGGGGATTCTCTGTGCCAAGGGAAGGCCAAGGCCAAGCTTCGGCCCCCCTGCTCTCTCTGTGTATTCTTCTCCTTGGGTGGAAGAGTTGGGTCTGGAGCCAATAGCAGGAGAAGAAGTAAGAAGATAGAGAACAAAGGAGAAGTCACGTGTTTGGGGTCAACGGCGGTCCCTTGGGAGCTCAGGGCAGGCTCAGGCAGGGCCAGCTCTTGAAGACATCCAGGAGCCTGGCTCTATCCAGCCCCGAGGTGGCCCACATGGCGCCTCCTTTGTCCTCAGATCTTGACCCTGGTGATGATAACCCTAGGCTGGACTGTGGTCTAGCCTTGACCAACCTAGCTGTCACTGCTCAGAAGGAAGAGCTGCAGCCCCTCTCCTAAAAATGACCTTCAGAACCTACTGAAATTCTGTGCATTGTGAGCAGCTCCAGCCCCTGGCGTGACCACCCCCGTCTGTGAATCATCTCACACAAACCAGATGGTAGCCCTCATTTTACAGAGGAGGAGAAGCGGTTGGACAGAGGCCCTCTGATTCCTATGCCCTTTGCCCCGTAGCTATGTGAGGTGCCCACCCTTCTGCTGTGGAGTTTAAACAGTAGAGCTTTGGGAGGGAGAGAGGGCTCCCAGTCAGGCTCGATGTGAAGGTCCAGAGTGTTTGTGGAGGGCTGAGGCCTCCCCCGGGTCCCCGGCGGGACAGCCTGCCCTTCCCTGCCGCCTCTCTGGGAAGAGCTTTGTCAGGAAAGGCAGCAGGAGCTTCTCTGCTGCCAAGGCGCACTGGGCAGTGGAAGGCTGGCCACCATCTGGCTGCACCACCTGGTAGCCTTGCTTGCCTTCTCTGGGCCAGACTCCTCATGTGTGGGGAAGCAGCCTTGATCACCCCGAGGCCGCTCTAGAACTCAGGGTCAATGGCTGAGAAAGGAGCCAGAGCGGCCTGATGGTGCCGTGCAGGGTGGCCTGGGTCACTCAGCCCCTCAGCCACCTGGTCAGTGCCTGAGGGCTCTGGCCCAGATGAGGATCGGCTGCCCTTGACAGCAGTCGCCCCCGGGCCTTTGGGGGAAGGGGGGACCGGACTTCTGAGCGTCCACCTGAGGCATCGTAGCCTTCAGAAGGAGGAAGAGATTGGCAGCTTTTCATGGCCCGCCTCCCCTGTCTCTAGAATGATGGCGGCCATGCCATCAGGTTGCATCTCTGTCCCTTGGAGAGGTCACGTGTGATCATCATGTCGCTCCCATGGGAGCCACCGTGGGTCTCCCGAGGTGGGTAAGGAGTTCTTGTGACTCTCTTACAGATGGCGATTCCCAGTTGTCTTCTACCATAATAGACACCATCATGGCAGGGATCCCTGGGCCTCGGGGCCCCCCTGGCCCACCAGGTAAGCAGACAGCCAGAGACACACATGTGATGTAAGTGCTACTTGATTGGGGACCCACCCAGGCCTTTACCTCCAGCCACAGCCTAATCCCAGAGCCCCAAGCCTAACGTACGTCGGCACCAGGAGGCAACCTGGCACAGTGGAGAGAGCAGTGTCTCTGGAATTGGGCCCTGGGTTCAAATCCTGCCTCTGTGTGACCCTGGGCAAGTCTGTTCAGTTCCCTGGGCCTCAGTTTTCTCATCTTTAAAATGAGGGGGTTAGAACTGATGGCCTCAGTATATCTGGGATCCTGTGAGGGCACCAGGCCTGTTGGTCCAATCCACCCTTCCTGCAGCTTTCACAGTAGTTCTAGGTCCCACTAAGTCACTGCCCTACACAAAAGGCCAAGTGCCTCTCTATTTGTCAGTCAACAAGCATTTATTAAGCACCTCCTATGTGCCAGGCACTGTGCTAAGTGCTGAGTATATAAAGAGAGGCAAAAAACAGTCCCTGCTCTCCCGGCTCCCAATTTAATGGGGAGAAGATATTCAAGCAGCTGTGTACAAGCAGGTGTAGACAGGGAGGCCAAAGGTAATCACAGAGGGAGGCTCTCAGGGAAGACTGAGAAATGCTTCTCGTGGGACTTGGGCTGAGGTCTGAAGGAAGCCAGGGCAGAGTGAAGGGGCCTGCATTCGGGAGGGAGGCTCACATGCCAGGACCAGGAAGGGATCGGGGCCACAGTACCGCAGAGGGACGTGACAGCATCGCGGGGGGGCAGAGGGTGAGAACACAGAAGCCCTGTGAAGGGGCTAGGTTCCAGTGAAGGGCTTCAGAAGTCCAGCAGAGGGTTTTCTGGAGAGCCCCTGGGGTTTACTGAGTGGACGGGATGGAATGACGTGGTCAGACCTGCCTGACAGTGGCTGAACAGAGGAAGGACAGCTCAGAGAGACTTGAGGCAGGCAGGCCGACCCCAGCGGCGACTGCAGGACCCCTCCTGGGCTAGCTCACACAGGTTCAGGTGGACATCATTTCTTTCCAGGCTCTGGCAGGCTGCCTCTGGCTGAGTCAGGAGTCCCAGATTTAAATCCAGGGCTCAGACACAACGCTGCCCACACGATCCATTTGCTGGATGACTCATTTATGGATCAATTTTTCATTCCACTCAGAAAAGGGATCCCTGCAGTCCATTCCAGGACAAGACCCTTTGCTCCTCTGGGCCTCAGTTTCCTCATCTGTAAAGTGATAGTTGGACCAAATGGCACCGGAAGTTCCTCCAGCCCTGGACCCAGGGTCTTACGATCCTCTATGGATTCTGGGCAGCTGATTCTGTCCGGTTTCTTGTACTCGTGCCTGTGACTGGCCATGGGGAGTGGCTTGGGCAGGAAGGTTAAGAAGGGAACCTGCCTCTTACATGAAACTGATGTAAGTGATTTCTTTGCCCACAGGACCACCTGGACCCTCTGGACCCAATGGCCCCCCAGGTCCCATGGGAGCTCCAGGCTCCCAGGTAAGGAAAGTCACATCACTGGCCTAGGATGGGGTAGCAAAGAATGGTGGGCTTGGAGATGGAGGGAAACATGTAGTTTAAAAGGAGAAACCTAGTCTCCCTCTCGTCTCCCTTTCCACTGAGGTCACCTCCAAAGTGGTTGTTGGAGGGTGGGCCTGCTCCTGGACCTTGTCGCCTCTCACCCCCACGGGAGGGCAACGTTTAATCTGGATAAATGTGAAGCAATACATGGTAGCCTTAAAAACAACAGCAGACCTTCTGTCGTGCCTCCGGAGCCTCGACTGGACCTAGAGTACTTAGGTGGAGCAGAGTATTGAGATCAAGTCAGAGGATGAGGGTCTGAAATCTTTCCTCGGCCACTCACTTCCTGTGTGACCTTGAGCAAGTCTGGGCCTCAGTCTCCTCATCTACAGAATGACGGGATTAGACTCAGGCGCCTCTGGGGTCCCTTCCAGCTGTAGACCCTCTGAGCACCACCGCGCTTGCCCCGGCAGAACCACTCTTCTTTCAGGTGTCCTGTGGAACTGGCAGATGCTGCAGGCTTGCTCTCCGGTCTGCTGAGCTTCCTGGTTGCGTATTTTCAATACAATCAACAATTCCCTGTGTTGAGGGGATGTCACTGGAGCTCTCCCTGACAGAGCCCATCTCCTCCACAGGGAAGGCTCTGTCTAAGCCCAGATCCAGCCCCAAAAGCTCTTCCCTCCAGAAAGAGGCTTCTCTGAATGAGTAACTGGCCCCAGCTGCTGCTCTCCGTCCAAGGCAGCCTCCCTTCCTCTGCAGCCTTCAGCGAGTGCCCTTCTTTGTAGGAGGGAGTTTGGCCAGACAGCCTCCACGGTCCCTTTCGGCTGCAAATCCTATGATCCTGCAGTTTATTGTGGTACCTCTTCCTGGGTGTATCTGCATTGGAACAGAACGCACCTGGAGATCCATGTGCTGACCCAAAAGACTAAATTCCCACTCTCAGGCTGGCAGAGGGGACTGACCACCGATCACGGATGGCAGCTGTCTGCAGCTGAAGCTTGGGTCGGTGCATCACGGAGAAGGGGATTAGCCTCATACTCTAGTGCTTGGGAAGCTGCCCACACCTTCATGGTATGGAATTAATCAGTTAGCCTGCAGCCTCCTTGAATAAGCTCAGACATGGCTGAACATTTGCTGTCTTTTTTTAAATTTTCAAATGTTTTATTTTTTCCAATTATATGTAAAAACAACTTTTAACATTAGTTTTTTTTTAATTTTGACTTCCAAATTCTCTCCTTCCTCCTTCCTTTCCTCCCTCGATGAAAATGCAAGCAATTTGATATAGGTTATACATGTCCATTCATGCAAAACATATTTCCATATTAGCCATGTTGTGAAAGAAAACACAGACCAAAAAGAAAGTTTAAAAAAAAATGTTTCGCTCTGCATTCAGACTGCATCAGTTCTTTGGAGGTAGACAGCATTTTCATCGTAAGTCCTTCAGAATTGTCTTGGGTCATTGTATTGCTGAGAACAGTTAAGTCATTCACGGGTGATCACTGGACAAAATTGCGTTACTGTGTACAGTGCTCTCCTGGTTCTGCTCACTTCACTTTGCATCAGTTCATGTACGTCTTTCCAAGATTTTGTGAAAGTGTCCAACTCGTCATTTTTTATAGCACAATAATATTCCATCATAATCATATGTTACAATTTGTTCAGCCATTCCCCAACTCAGATCCTTTAATGTAGAAGCTGCTAAATCTTGTGTTATCCTGGCTCTGGCTCCTTGATATTTGAATCCTTTCTTTCTAGCTGCTTGCAATATTTTCTCCTTGATCTGGGAACTCTGGAATTTGGCTATACTATTCCTGGGAGTTTTTATTTTGGGATGTCTTTCAGGAGGTGATTGGTGGAGTCTCAATTTCTATTTTACCTTCTGGTTCTAGGATGTCAGGGCAGTTTTCCTTGATAGTTTCTTAAAATATGATGTCTAGGCTCTTTTTTTGATCAAGGCTTTTAGGTAGTCCAATAATTCTTAAATTATCTCACTTTGATCTATTTTCGGGTCAGTTGTTATTCTGAGGAGGTATTTCACATTTTCTTCTTTTTTATTGTTTTGATTTTGCTTCTTGATGTCTCATGAAGTCATTAACTTCAATTTGCCCAATTCTACTTTTTAAGGAGTTCTTTTCTTCAGTGAATTTTTGTACATTTTTTTCTATTTAGCCTATTCTGGTTTTTAAGGTGTTTTCTTCAATATTTTTGTGCCTCCTTTACCAAGCTATTTACTCTTTTTTCATTATTTTCTTGTATCACTCATTTCTTTTCCAAATTTTTTTATCTACTTCTCTTATTTGATTTTTTAAATCCTTTTTGAGGTCTTCCAGGAATTCTTTTGGGGCCTGAGACCAATTCACATTTCTCTTTGAGGCTTTGCATTCAGCTATTTTGACATTATTTTCATCTGAAGTTATATTTTGATCTTCCCTGTCACTAAAGTAACTTTCTATGGTCTGGTTCTTTTTTTTTTTGTTTGGTCATTTCCCCAGCCTATTTGTTGACTTTTAACTTTATGTCCAAATTGGGCTCTGCTCCCGGAATGCAGGGGACACTGTCCCAAGCTTTAGGTTTTTCATGCTGCTGTTTTCAGAGCTAGTTCGGGGTGTGTGTGGGTGAGTGTCTATAAGTTTTCAGTTCTTCCAAGGTGGTATGATCTAAAGAGAGATGTGGTCACTGTTCTGGCCTGTGAGCAACCACAAACTCTCATTTCCCTCCTGGAACTGTGACAAGGGACCCCACCCCTGCTAGTGCTCCTCCTCACCCTGGTTCTATGACCCAGAACTGTGTATGAACAATGCAACAGAGTCCTGCACCCAGTGCCAGCAAAGGATCTCCTGTAGTCTCCTTCTGACCAGTTGTCTGACCCCCTTACCTATGAGCTGAGGGCTCAGAAGCTGCTGCTGCTGATTCAGTCACTCTCGAGCCTGCGTCTGACTTGCTGGGTATAGCCTGCACTGGACTGTGCTCCCCTCTCACCTCAGTCAAACAGGCCTTTTCTGCTGACCTTCTAAGTTGTCTTGGGCTGGAGAACTGTTTCACCCCAATCTTTTGTTAGTCCTGCCACTCTAGAATTTATTTTGAGGCATTATTTTAAAGTTGTTTGGAGGGGATTTTGGAAGAGCTCAGGCAAGTCCCTGCCTTTACTCCGCCATCTTGGCTCGCCCCCGGTCACTTGCTTTCTTCATCTTTAATCAGACACTGGACCACATTCCCAGTGGTTTATCCCTTCTGTCCCATCCCACTGCCACAGTATCTGCCCATGACTGATTCACAAAGAGACCACAGGGCCCAATCATCCACCCCAAAGAGTACCTGTCATCCAACTCTCCCTTGAAGACCTCCATGAAGAAGGCGTCCTCTCCCTCCCGGGGCAGTCCCTTCTGCTTTCAGCTGGCTCTGTGAGCGAGCTTTCTTTTCCTAACACAAAACCCAGCTTTGCCTTTCAGCAGCACCCACTTGTTCCTTGTTCTGCCCTCTGAAGCCAGGAATGGATGAATTCCTTCCAGTACTTGAAGACAGTCATCCTGACCTTTTCATGCCTTTTCTTCTCTAGGATCATAGAATATCCCCAGTCCCTTCATCTGATGAATAAGGTATGAACCTGAGACCTTTCACCCTTTGTTCTGACCTCCTATGGGTGGATGCTACGCAGTTTGCCTTTGAGAAGATCCTTCCTAAAATTTAACACAACAAAACTGAACACCTTACTCTAATGTGGTGACTAGAGCAGAACACATGGCTGTCGTCTTCCCAGAGCATATTGTGCCTCTTTTAATGCACCTTAAGGCTCTGTCAGTGTTCTTGGCTGCTGTATTGCCCTATTAACTCATATCGAGCAAAGTCCACTAAGAGCTCTAGATCATTTTCTCTCCAAACTCATCTCTTTCATCTTATACTTATGAAGGTAAGTTTTTTTAGCCCAAGTCTAAAACTTTATATTCATCCCTGTTAAATTCCATCTGTCACAGTGGGTTTTTTGGGTTTGTTTGTTTTTTGCAAAGCCTCTGGTCTCCATTTCTTAGTATCTTCTAATAACCTACACCTTTGCTCTTAATGAGCCACATCTTGCATTAGATGATCCTTGATGTCACTGCCACAAGCTTTCTCCTTTTCTTCCCACCCTGACCAGCCCAACCTGTGGTCCCTGCAGCTCTCATTCACACTGCCCAGCTAGTCCTTCTTCTGTCTTCATTCACGGAGACATGAATTATGGAATAGATATTTCCCATCTAGTGCGATTTGTGGAAATTAGAGGCAGGGCCCACTACCACAAAGGATTTCGCCAAGTGCCTGGTTCAGCACCTGAAATCCTACCGTTCTTTCTTTTGACTTACCTTGTAGGTTCTGTGGCTGTCCTTGGGTAAAGCCCAGCGGCGGTCAGCACAGATCTGACTGGTCTCTGGCCTCAGAACTGGGGCTTACCACTGTGGAAACAACAAAGCACAGACCATGTGTGCTGGCACCCCCAGCCCTGACTATGCACTCCAAGTCCTTGGGTGATAGGAGCCAAGCCTTGGTTGCCCTAAGCCACATATCCTAAACCATTCACACTCTCCTTTTCAGTCTCCTTGCTCTCCCTCCCATCTCACCAATGTTAGGGACTCCAAACCCCAACAAGTATTCCTTGAGATCCTACTCTCTATTCACAAGGCTCGCATCTGGGTGCTGTGAGGGATGGGAAAACATGTCCCTGAAATAATAGTTTAGAAGTTTCTAAGGCTTTACAAGTCATCTCAGGCAAGCCTATCATTTTATGGATGGGGAATGAGGCTTGAGGAGCTATGTGACTTGTCCAAAATGGACACAAGCAGCGAGCATACCTAGGATTCCAACCCAGATTCTCTGGCTTCAAATCTAGTCGTCTTTCAATTGCCCATCATACTGCCTCTTGTGGATGAAGGTCCCTGAGCTTCGTGGCATTCCCAGGACTCCCTCAATGGGGTCCACATTCCCACGATCCTGTTACGATGGCCTCGCCCCGCGTGGCTCCCAGCCCATGCCTGGCTATGATTAGGCTGGGCTTTGTTCTGAGGTAGAGAAGGGCCCAGGAAATTCCAAGTTCTGTGGAACCTTCAGTTAAACCAGCGTTGATTAAGCACCTTCTGTGTAAAAGGCACTGCAGAAGACAGGAACCAAAAGCATTCCTTGCCCATAAACAGCTTTGAACCCCTGGGTGGCTCCTCCTGGGGCTCGCACAACTCAGGAGTTATCGGCTGGTGTGTGAATTGTTCCCTGCCTTCATGTCTGTGTTGACCTAAGGTCCACGGGTAATCATTTCCAGGGTCACCTCGGCATGAGCTGTCCTCTCAAGTACCAGCTGGCCATTTCCCAGAGTTGGGGGGGGGGGTCCTATAGTCAGATAGCCCATGGCCCTACATGTATCTTTTACCCAATAAATAGCCCATATTAATCAAGGAGGAGTAGATGAGGTGATGTATTCCTGGCCTTAGGAGAGACGTACTGGCCTGACCAATACAGAAATGTCATGCCTGTTTCTAGGGCAATCCAGGGCTTCCAGGGGACCCAGGCTTTAGAGATTCTAAGGGAGACAGAGGAGATTGAGTAAATACCAATTTTTAAACCTTAAGGTGAATCTTTACCAGGCCATCGAGTCCCGTCTATACAGCCCTGGATCCATGGAATTCCTGAATATTCTTGTATTTACCTCTCCTTGTTGTAGTTCAAGCCACACTTTTGTTTTTTAAAGATATGAAGACTACAGGGAGCTCACTGATGTTCTGACAGTCCGTAACCATCCCTGCAACCCACTGAAGTGTATGGTGGTCAAGGTCTGTCTCCCCCAATAGAATATAAGCTCCTTGAGGACAAGGATTATTTCATTCTTTTCTTTCGTCTCCAACACCTAGCATAGTGTGAGTGCTTAGTAAGTGTTTGCTGTTTGGGCTCATATGATAGCACTATACCACCATTCATCTAGGAAAAAGGAAAAGCAGCCGAGACTGTGGGTTGGGAGGGGTCATTTTATCATGACCTGGAGTCTTCCAACCAGTGCACCATACTTGTTCCTACATTGCCCCCAGCCAATAAGGCTAAACCCTTACTCAGAGTCCTTGTACATGAACAAGCTACATGTACATTAACAACAAAGAGACATGATATTTAATTAACCAAATATTTATTGAACACCTACTGCGTACAGAGCTGAGATATGTAGCAAGACCAATGATCTATGTACACAGAGCAATTGGCTTCATATTGGAGCTTTGTACCTAGACTGTGAAAGTCACGGCTACCATTTTATTTCTAGTTTGAATTTGAGCCAGTAAAAATTGGCCCTGAACAGGACAGAAGAATCCCACGTGTAGGTACAATGACTGGATGAAATTGATAAGGGAAAAACATGAGCCCACGTTCAGCTTCCATTGGACATAACTGGTTCAGGGCATTTCAAAATGGGTTTTTTTTAAAAAGAAAGAATGGAATGACTGAGTAGTAGGGGTTAGAGGAGAAAACTACTGACTGTGTGAACTAGAAGGGAATTTTAAAAACCATCCCAGGAGAAGTCTGAAAGTATCAAATGAGAGGCCCATAACTCTCCTGGATCTGGGGATTTCCCCCCATGCTTTTGTACAACTATGTGGAAATTACAAGTTGTATTTTTTCATAGCTGGAAGCAAGATGAAATATGCCATTTTGTGCAGATCATCTGTGAAATGCTTAAAATGATGATGACAAAATGAAAAGGTTGCTCTGGGACAGCAATCCTAAGTTACAATTAAGTGTAGACCTTATTAAGTATACATGCAGTAGGTCTCCATACAGTCTAAATGAACATCCCATTGCCTATAAATAGAATACATATTTCTTAACACAAGAACATCCTTTTGTTTGCGTTTGCTGGGAAATACAGATTTTAAATTTCTGGCCTATTGCCTCTGACTTATGCCTCCTTTTCACCCCCACCATTCCCCTACCTGTCAACTCTTCGACACCAGTTCTGAAGTAGAAGGAGAATTTGAATCTAGACACAGGACACAAGACACATGGGGGAAGTCAAAGGAATACAATTAAGTGGAGCCATAGTTGGGGCGGGGGGACTCTACTTTCCCTTTACAAATTGTCCAATGAAAGCTGAGAGTTCAAGTAAAGGGGAATAAGCCTCATTACCTTGGGACCTCTACATACTTTTTGGTTCTTACTCAAATTTCAGGCTTTTAGATTGAATTTAATGGAGTATGAGAGTTTATTTATAATGAATTGATAATTTTTATAATCCATTGGCGGTGTTGACATTAGAGATGGATAATACCATTATCAGTTTATATTGTTGCTAGAAATAAGGAATATTTTTTCACTGCTATAATTATCTTGCCTAATTCTTTGAGCCAGATTTCAGTCATCTGAACTAAAGTTTCCTGTGTAAGCTTTTAAATTTTAAATAAAAACAAATACTGAAGGAAGCAGGCAGAACCTTGATTCTAATATCTCCAAGTCAAGATGTTGATTTGCTAATCATCAAAAAAATTGTATAAACACATTATTTACACATAGTGCTATGGTTAGTTATTCAGATATTGTAGACTAGTAGGGGAAATATGGAAGAAATATGCATATGTGCAAGAATATGCACACTTTGGATGACAACTTGGACATAGGAGCCATGGATGTTTTCAACATTTTGAAGCATCTTATGGAATTTTTCAAATTTTCTTTTACTTGTCTCCCATCCTTTTGTGTTTGTTTAGAGACTGGTGGTCATAGTGGGTAGTCAGAAATCTCAGAACCCTGTCTTTTGGAAATACTTGTTATATGACGCTTAAATTTTACATCTAAAATCACAGTAGGGTTTAGATACTAGCAAACTCAGACTTCCTAGCTGAAGCCAAGACTATTTATTCTTTATTTGCCTTTTGTCTGTAACAATCTCCTGGGGGGTTTTTCTGTGTGTGGTGTTTATATTTGCTTCTTTGCTGGTGGGAAAACTTTAGACTCCAGCATTCCTATTTCCTTGATTGAGATGACAGATTCAGTAGGCTGTGTGTGTGTGATGTGTTTGTGTTATTTTGAAAGAAATATTCTCATGTGGATGTATACTAGGTTATAGTAAAAATGGAACTATTCCAATGTGGTGTGGTGTGGTGTGGTAGGTGGCATTTTGGAAACTCAGATGCAGGTTGAAGTAAAAGACCAGTAGAATAATGACCATCACTTGCCATCACCATTTCCCCATCATCGCTTTTGTCCCAAGTTCATTTTAACAAGTTAACTTAAAGTTGTCTGTGATTACAATTTTTAAAATCTTATGCCTAGAGTTTAGAAGGTAGAAATATGCATGTTTGCCTTTGTGTAAAATATCTGCAGTGTAAAGTTTCATAATTTACTTTCTAAAAAAAAATCACTGTATTTCAATAAGAAATTAAAGCCAGCAATTCTTAAAAACAAACAAACAAACAAAAAAAACAACAACAAAAAGAAAAAAACCTCACCGGTTAAGGAGGGGCAACTGGTGAGCCTGTGTACCAAGGAAGGGCCCCCAGAGTTCAGGTGGGGGAGAGCTGAGAGGACCCATGGGGCTAAAGGAAATGGCTATGGTTCCCATACCCTGGGTTATCTGATCCACTTGACCCCCCATGACTCTTCACTAAGGAGTTGGGGGGTGGGCTGGGGCTTAGCTAAGAAACAGAAGCTGCATCTACAGAACCAAAGGCAAGAATCCCTTTTGGAAAGAGATCATTGTGATTTTATATGACACATTATGAAAAGGATCAGTTTCTATCTACAGAGCTCCATATTTCCATGAATTACAGTATCCATCAATTCCAGGGACACACAGAAATCACAGCAGATGACCACCCCAGGACTTTAGAGTGATTCAGGAAATGGAGACCCGGCAGCTCCATGTGGAGAGGGCAAGGGCATGTGTTCAGCAGAGAAGAGTCGTGTTCAGGGAGAAGAGCAATGGGGAGTGAAAAAATGTTCCCACCAGAGTGGATATAGAACAGAAGATGGGGAGAGAGGTTGGGGCTCGGTAATCATCAACAGAATCATGCTGGGAAGAGTCTGTGATCCCTTGAAGACTTGACATAGGCCCTCCAAAGAATTTCGCAGGCCATGGAGTCCCAACAACCCCTGGCCAAGGAGAAGGAGCCAGCCCATCTCACTTCTGAAGAGCTCTCACCGTCGGGGCCTTGTTCTCTGCATCAAGCCTTCAGCCTGCCATTTCAAATAAACATCATTCCTCTCGTGCCCAGCAGAAGTCTTCGTGCGGTTCAAAGCTCCAATGAGCTTTTGGGATGCATGGTCTAAACTCATCTACATGCTAGCCCTCTGGATCCCTGACAAAAGCTCTTGTGGTCCTCGAGTCTTCACTCCTCCAGGCTGGCCTTCATGCACTTCGAGCCACGCGCATGTGATGACTTCTCCAGTCCTCACACTATTCTGGACACACTTCTGAATGTCTCCCCTGCTACGTGGTACCCAGAACTGAACTGGCCTGACTATGCAGTCACAGTGGAGTTGTTTACTCACACTTACCTTTTCCACTGCCCTGTCATACTGTTGACCCCTAGCGGTCTTTCAGTTCACTAAAACTCCTAGATATTTTTTACAGAAACTTCTTCTATCCTTGTTAGTGAAGTGGATTTTCTGAACCCAAGTATAAGATTCTATTTATATCTATCCTTCTGAATTTCATCTTATTTAATTCTTCCCACCATTCCATTCTGTCAAGACCTTTTTGACTACGTCAGAGGTGGGGAATCTGCGGCCTTAAGGCCATATGTGGCCCTCTAGGTCCTCAAATGCAGCCCTTAGATTGAATCCAAACTTCACAGAACAAATCCTCTTAACAAAAGGATTTGTTCTGTAGAGCTTGGACTCAAGTCAAAAGGCCGCACTCAAGGACCTAGAAGGCCACATGTGGCCTTGCACCTGCTGCTCCCCTACCCCTGGATTTTATCATCCAATGTGTAAATTACCCCCTCCAAACTCTGCCATCACCTGAAAAATTGAAAGTCATGCTATGTTTTGCCTCTGTAGGATCACAGATTTAGAGGTTAAATGACTTGCCCAAGGTCACACAGATATATAACGGAGCAGCCTCCTAAGTCATTACTGTTGAACAGCATGTTCAGATTCAAGGACAGATCCTTGAGGTGCTCAGCAAAGAGCACTCACTGCTGACTTCTTTGGGGTCTGTGTAGTCACCAGTGGGATCTCGGGATCAGAGAATACTGCCATTTTAGTCACTCTCTTCACATAATTACAAGGTGCTTTCCATAACGTTTAGACCAACTGAGAGTTTCACCAATGTTGTACTAGTGCGCTCCTCTTTTCACAACACGGACTATCCTCATCTTTCCTCATCTCTACCAATGTGCCAGATGCCAGCTGAAACTTGAGGGTGGTTCTGATATGCATTCCTTTTGTTATTGGTGATTTGGAGCATTCTTTCACATAATAGTTAATGGTTGGCAATATTTTTATTCATACATCTTGATTACTTATCCATTGGTGAACGGCTCTTGGTCCAGTATATCTGTGTTAGTTCCCTCTGTACTTTGGATATCAGAGCCTTAACAAAGATATTTGATGAATAGAATCTTTCCCAATCAACTACTTCATTGTATTTATATTAATTTATATACAATTATATATAAAATAATTGTATTATATATTATATCCTAATTTATATCTAATTATATTCATCTTGTTCATGTAAAAGCTTTGCTATTGCATGTGATCAGAATCATCCGTTTTATCTTGTGATGGTCTCTGCCCTTTGGTGGTTGAAAACTCTCCCCCCGCCATATCTATAAACGGTCCCTCACTTGTGGTTGTCTTAATTCATGGGGTTTCTTTAAGGACTCTTCTAGAAGCCTCCCCCCACCCCAGCCCCACACTCCTGGTACACTTCCTCTGTCCACAGAGCAAGCAATAGGCTTCTGCTGCCCCCCCCCCACAAATAGGATTATCTTCATGATGAGCTGAGATTTACTGAATTTCCTTCACTTGGTAACAATCTCTTTTTTTAATTCTTTCATCTTATTTTAGGGCGAACCTGATTCAAAAGGAGTAGAAAAGGGAAAAGAGGTAAAAACTGCCTGAATGTTTTGATCAATGTATTGTCTGTCTGTATTTCTCATTTACTGATGTCTGTCTGAGCTGGGCTTAAATTCGGAGACTTTCAGCCCTTTCTCAATGCAGAAGTATTGCAAAGAACACTGGATTCGGGGTCAGAGGACCTGGTTACACAGGATTCTAGATCTAGAGTTAAAAGAGACCTCAACGTCCGAGGCCAGCTAGCCCACCCCACCCCCATTTTATAGATGAGGAGACTGAGGCCATGCCAGGTCAGGTGACTTGCCCACGGCCACACAGGTAACAAGGACAGAGTCAGTATTCAGACACTAGCCTTGTGGCTCCTCTTGCCACTCTGCCCTCTTGCCTCCTGTCATGGCTGGGATACTTAGTACTGTTTGACCGGGCAAGGCACCTTCCTGCACCAAGCCCCTGCTGCCTTATCCCTCTCAGAGGGGACCGCAGTAAAGGACCTCTCATGTCCCTTTCACCTCTAGATCCTAAGATCCTAGGAAATACAGAATGCTGCCTGTGTCGGCAACATGTGAAGTGCTGTGGCAGACGTGACAGAAACATGAGGCCTGCTCTCTGTCCTCAGGGAGCTTCCAATCCTGTCAAGGAGACAAGACGCACACACACACGCACACACATACGCACACACCCCACATCTAGTCAGAGGATTGCAGAATGCTGGAACTTGGAAGTCATTGGGTAACACCCCCCTCACATTATGGATGAGAAGACCAAGGTTCAGAGAGAAGTGACCTGGCAAAAACAGCTTGGAGCAGGGGCAGGGGGGCTGGATTGAGAGTGCAAGGACAAGAATTCGAGTCCCAGCTCCGCCACTCGCTGCCTGCAAGTCACTTAGCTGTTCTGGTCCTCAGTTTCCTCATGTGTAAAATGACTAGACAACCCTATGGCTCCCCCGTTCGGTGCTAAACCCCAGTGCACGGATGAACTCTGCCAACATCTGGCGCTTTCCTGACCAACACCTGGCCTGTCCCCACTGCCCCCAGACCTCTCCAAGGCCAGCCACAACTTCAGTGGCCCAGCTTTTTGCCTCTGCTCCTCACCCATATCAGACAGACCTCCTGAGGTGCGTGCTTACTTGTTCCCATAGAGTGAGGGGGTACAACAGCTTCGAGAAGCCCTGAAGATCTTAGCCGAGAGGGTGCTGATTCTGGAGCACATGATCGGAATCCACGGTGAGTGTCCAGAGGCCTGTGCTAGGTGGATTCTGGAAGGACAGCCCCCAGGATGGGGGTGGGGGTGGGAGGGGAGCGGAAGCCCAGCTACCCAGAGGCCAAGTTTACTGACCCCATTCCCGCCTTGAGGGATGGGCCCTGTGGAGTTGGTGGCCCTGCTTCCTTCTCTTGTGGAATCCCTCAAAGGATCCCTGCCCGTCCACCTGCCCACTTACCTTTCTCCTAGAGAAACAACTGGGGGTTTCCTAAGTCGCCCAAACCTAACATGAGCTACTCTATTAGAAGCTAGTTTGGGACAAAAGGGGAAAGGCCTGGAGGACCCGAGATCCCCAGTCACATCTATCTCCTGCTCCCAATGGCCTTCTGAGCCCCATACCACACCCCTGGGACTGCTGCCTTAGAGCGCTCTCCCAGAGGAGGAGGCCCCCCTCTAGGCTGTGCTGCCCCAGACTGCTCTCAGTGCCCTCCTCATTGCACAGAGACTGCCTCCACACAGCGTAGGTGCCGTCTTTCCTTTCAGACCCGCTGTCTTCCACTGAACCAGGCTCTGGACAAGGTGGAGCACCAGGCCCTGCCTTACAAAGCAACAAGATGAAGCGAGGGGGCCCCCTGGCCCCACCCCAGCCGTACGACACCATCTCTTCCTTGCTGGACAACATCGAACCCAGAAGGAACAGTAATGACAGCAGCAGCCTGAAATAGGAGCCTGTCATTCCCTAGCACATACCTGTGCCCCGATTAAAGATACAGTATCTCTCTGTGGACAAAAATGCTCACTGGGTGTTGTGGGGCCGGGCTCTGGCCCGCCAACAGAGGTCATCTTCTCCCCCTCTCCCGCCTAGGGCTGGCAGGAGGTTACTCCTGAGGGATTCCATAAGGGTGTGCTGACAGCCTCGTCACTGGTCTTTCCCAGGCGGGGGCACTATGGGCAGAGCGGCTTCCCCAGAGTCCCACTAAAATGGGGTTTCCCCGGTGGTCCGGCTCTCTCTCAGTGCCTTTTGAGCAAACCAAGCAGGCAAAACTAGAAGCCTGCTCACAGCAGCTTAGAATAGGAGCCTGGAGCCCTTTCTGGAAAGGCCTGACCTGTCTCCAGTGCCCCCACTCCCCAGCCTAAGGCTTCCTCTGCCCTCAGCACACCCGGGACCAACCCTAGACCCACTCCCCAGAAGAAACGTTCATTCTTATAGCTCTGCTACCCCTTTTGTCCTCAATGCCATGCTCTCTTTTGTCACCCCAAGTGAAAGAGGAAAACAGAATGAAACATTATGTGCCCGTGTTCTGTGAACAGCCAGAGGGATACAGATGCTCATGTGACCCATCAAGCAAGCGAGTATTTATTAAGCACCTCGCGTGTGCAAGGCCCTGTGCCTCCGCCCCCTGCATTAGCTCTCCCACTTTGACTCAGAGTCGCACTAACCGCAGCAAGGCCAGAAGTCAGATCATGGTGAAAACAGGCGCTGAGCTGGGTTGGGTGGGCGCTCCTGGTGCTTTCCCAGTAATCCGATTTCTTCTCTTCCAATGTGACATCTCAAAGAACAAACAGGCCTCCCCTAAGTTCATCTCTGTGCCCAACAAAGCCTGTCTAGAAGCCCATCATGCAGGAGATCAACACCTTGGAGAAGCAAGCTCCCAAAACAAAACAGTCTCCCTGGAGACGGTCCACCAGAAGTTGTGGGGAAGGGGCAGCAGTAACTGAAAGGACATAACCAGCCCATCAGCAGCGCCCACCACTTGGTGCCCCTTTGACCGTGACCAGTTCCCTTTTAAAGACTCCATCTCCACTCCCAAACTGGGACGACCGCTTGTTTCTGAGGTTTGGTGGTTGGGTTCTTCCCTCAGGCCTCCAGAGGGGAGAGGCCCAGCTCGTTGAATCTAACTGATCTAACAGCTGGGTCTAAAACATTGCCTCCCAGCTGAAGTCACTCATCGGACCACTTTCTAATCAGAAAGATGTTACCACCCATGTGACTTCAGTTCCCTGCCAGCCAACCAACAAAGGAAGCTGGGAGTCCTGAGACAGGATGAAAGGTGAGTGGAGGACAGAAATTGGAACCAGCTTACTTACTCCCTGAATACTATGCTTAATTCATTTCAGCCTACTAAGATAGTTAAACTGGTCAAGTTCTGTGAGTGAGCAAAATCCCATGCCCCAAATCCCCAAATCAGAGCTCATCAGGGTGGCTGGGGTGGGCAGAAAGAGGACGAAGCAGTAGCTCCAGAGCCGGCCCTGCCAGCCCAAAGGGCATCGTCACCATCTTCAACTAACTCTGTCTTGCCAAGCTGTGAAGAGGTTGCTTAATCCCAAACACAGCATTTCCTACTTCAACAATTTCCTACTTGTATGGTACTGTATCTTTAATTTTGGTGCTATTAGAAACTAAATTTTGGTGGGCCTTCTCTGGACCTACCCAATCACCAGCCCTTAGGATAATAATCTCTCCACCCAAAGTAACTTTCCTAGTCCAAATAGAACTTTCAAGAACTTGTGTCTTATCTTACAAAGTCCCATGGACAGTGACTAACAGCAGGTACGCCAAATCTGCCTCTTTGCTTTAGGCAGCTAAATGAGATCCCTGTTGGCTGGACCTTTAATTGGGGTTCACTGCATTTCCATGGGGGTTCATTTAAAGGTCTTTTTCCATCTCTCCAATGTCACATCACCATGCTGGTGCCTTCTGCAGCTTTTTGGATTTTCTAAGATCACCAGCATCCCCTCTCCCTTCCCTTTAAATGACTTTTCAGTTTGGTTTATCTCACTGAGGGAAAAATGGAAAAAAAGAAAAAACTCTTTTCTTTGCATCAAGCTTAGAAGTGAGCTGATTCCATGCTGGGCTTCCTTCCGGTGCTAGGCTCCAGTAATGGAATTCTCAAATCCTGGTGAGACTGAAATTAAGTGTGGAACACTTAGGGAAAAGTTATCACAATGGCGTCTTCAGAGAAAAAGCCAACTCCATCCCGGATGTATTTCCCAATGGATCAGGGAAGACGGCTGGCTTTACTGGATGGAAATTCTAGTCCAGAATGATTCTCCTTGTTCCAACAGCATTCCATGATGCTGATTTTATAGGCTAGAAGAACCACCTCCTGGTTTCTATGATTATGGTGAAGTTAATTAATCACAAGTCCTATACAAGTCCATGGAGCACATTTCTAAGCATTGAAGAAAATGCTGGTATTACGGTTCAGTGCTAATTTTTAGACTCTCTCTTATTTATGTTGGTGTGTTATGTATGCATAAGTGTCCCTGCTTTCTGAATTTTACTATATGCTCTAACCCTTTCATCTACACATTGCAATTCTGTGCAGGCTCTCAAAGGAAAACACTAGCTGGCTTCTGTTTTTTGTTTTATTAACTCACTTTAACTTGGTTAAAATTGGCCGCGTGGCAGAAGAGTGGCAGCGTGGCCAGGCCACCAGTGGATGGCGACTTGGTTTCCCTATGGTGTTATGATTCATGTTATTGATTTCTCTCTCTTTGCTTTGGTGTTGTTGGGTTGTAGGGGACATCTTGTACTTGGCATTCTTACAGAGCGGTGGGACCACCAGTGCCAAGCCCACTGAGGTCCAAGGTCTTTCATGTAATGAACTGAGAAATAAATACATTGAACGTGACAAAACTTGTCTCTGGTGGCCAAAGCCAAGATGTTGTTCCTGATTTCTTGCCTTCATTCCCTCCCCTCTCAAACCCTGACAGTGACAGGGAGGGCCTTGAGCACAGCTCCCTCTTCCCAATCCCCAGAAAATAACAAAGTGACCCTGGGAAGGGAGATCAGCTGCTGCTGTTCTGTGGTTTTGAACAGAGGCCTGTGACTAGATGTCACCACCAGCTCACAGAAAAGTCAGGCAAAGTGTACTCCGACGAAGACCCAAGATTTTTCCTCTTTCTCCTTGCCCCTAGTTGGAAGCCCTCCAGCTCTTCCTCCAAATTCTCCCCTGCCAGGGCTACACCCATCCCTATGTACTCTGCAGAGCCAGAGTGAGGAGGAGTGGGGGCCAAACCACCTAGTACATGTCCTAGTACTGCCTTGATCCTGGGAGCTCACTTTGTCTCAAAGTCAGGGTCCTGGGGGCCTCTGGGTTGACACTAGGGACATAGAGGTATGGAAAAAGGCAAGGGAGGGGGACAAGAACAAAAAGAAAAACAGACAAAGGGCAGGACAGATAAGGAGAAAGGATGACACAAATACATAGGGAAAAAATCAAGCCTATATTAAAAACCCTGCCAGGCCCCAGGGGCACAGAAAAGTGGAGGAGACAGTCCCTAGCCTTAAGAAGCTTACCTTCTTCCTTGGGGATCCAACATGTCGGAGATGAAAACAGAGTGCATTACTGCCAGTGCCAAAGGAGAGAGATGGGAAATGGAGTGCTGTGGCACTGAGAGATGACGATGAGGACATGAAGGGGAGGAATGTCTGCATTTCTCCAGACAGAGGAGTTTCTACTTGCTCCTAGAGGCCATGGAGTATGACTAGAGGAGTGATGGAGTCAGACAGCAGCCATGCAGAGGACGGACTGAAGAGGAGAGAATCTGCAGCAGTCCAGGCAAGGTAACAAGAGCCTGAGCTAAGGCGGCAGCTGCCCAAGACGGCCGATGTGCCCTGGCAACTGCTCAGCTGTCTGGGGTGGGTGGGAGTGAAGAAGCAAGGCTGACACCATGCTGGCAAAGGATGAGTGGAAGGTCAGGGAGGTTTGGAAGAGGGGTGGCCTGGGAGGAAAGGACACAGTGAGTGTTTTGGGCATGCTCAATGTGACGTGTCTCCAGGACGTCCAACAGGTAGTCCGTGATGTGGTAGTGGAGCTCAGGCAGAGGTGGGGGCTGCGAAAAGATGAATAATTAAATTGCTAAGAGTAGAAGAATGTATAAAGAGAAAAGAAAGGGAGCCAGAGCAGGGCCTTGGGTTATCCCCACCGTTGGGGAGCAAGAAAGGGCAGGGAGAAAGAGGGGTCAATAAGGTAAGAAGAGAAATAAGGGAGTTGCCATGAAATCCTGGAGAAAGTGTCCAGGAGGAGACGGATGTCTGGTGTCAAGTGCTGTGTGAGGATTGAGCAAAGACCCTCAGGCTTGGCCCTTGAGAGATCAGCAATGTCAGTGGAAGGAAGAAGTCCCAAGCCAAGGAGCAAAGAGCTAAGAAATGGGTGAGAGGAGAGGACGTGGAGGCAACGAGTACAGACAGAAAGGGAAGAGAGCTAGCTGTAAGATAAGGGAGGCTTTCCAATGTTGGCAGGCAACAAAGAAGGAAGTACCAGAGACCAGCCGGTGGTTAGAGTGCCGTGGTTACTTGTGTCTCTGAGGATCGTGTAGGGTTCTGAATCACTCGACACAAGATGCCAGATTTGGGGACGAAGGAATGGAGTAGACTTTCCACTTTAAAAATTAAACCTGGAATTTGGGAGGTGATGGAGGGTTACTGGACCAATCCAAGGAAGGGTGGTGAGAGGGGTCAGTCCAAGAGTGGAATATATTTGTGGTGGATTTTCAAATAGTATGCAGTAAATACAAGCTCTTTTTCAGGTGCAAAGTTGAGAAGTTGGTGGGGCTGGACCTGAGCTGTCCGGTCCTGAAACAATATTCTAGAGCAGGGTTAAGTGTTTAAACGTGGAAAACGGGTACGATGGCATATGGCTAGGGAAGAGATATGACAAATCTCTATTTATTCTATAACAAATTGTAATATTAGACCATGAGCATGAAGGGATTTTCTCCAAAGGTTGGCAGCTGATGAGTAAGAAACAATAATCTTACTCCTTGAGGAAGCATTACGTAGAATACAAGGGACTTATATTAACCCCAAAGCTGGCTGTCTACAACTTGATAAAAATGTTAGAACTGCGAGGGACCTCAGAGGGCATGTAGTCCAAACAGATTAAGTGACCAACCTAAGGCCATAAGGGCAGTAAGTGGCAAAGCCAGAGCTTGATCCTCGGTCCTCCGATGACCTTTCCACTCCACCACATTCCCAGAGGGAGGGGACCTGGTCCTTTGGAGGCTGCATAGATTTGAGGTGGCAGGTCACTAAAAACAGGATCAGATATAGAAGTAGCACAGACTGAAGAGGTCGCTGAGTCCACACCCCACATTTTACAGATAAACTGAGTCCTAGAGAGGCTGTGAATTGTCTGTGATCACATAGGTAGTAAAGGACAGGCCAGGTATCTGACTCCAGATCTAGCTTTCCATTTTAGCATGATGTTTCACTGTCTTTTTTTTTCACTTTTTATTAATTTTGAACTTAGAGACCAAAAAAAGAACATTTCCATGTACATAAAAGGATTCAATATAAATCCACGAATTTCATTTCAGTTTATTTTTTAAAAAAACTATGAACATAAGTACTACACATCATTTTCAAAGCTACCTGCTTTTCTGTGCTCCCTTCTAAGTTTTCTTTTGTTCTCTGCTGTGCACTTTTCTTCCCCTCCCTCCCCACAACACCCTTGAAAAGGCTGTCATTGGGGGTGTGTGTGTGTGAGAAACCATATCATCCATGCTTCTGTTTATCAGTTCTTTCTCTGGAGGTGAACAGCATCTTCCTTCATAGGTCCCCAGTAGTTGATTTGAGTATTTATAATACTCAAAATGACTTTGTCATTCAAAGTTGTTCTTAGAATGTTCCTCTTCGTTCTGCTCACTCCCTACGTCTCACTGTTTTTGTGGCCTGATTTCGGGAGCATGAGAACTGAGAGGTTTCATGCTGAGTGTATAAGAGCAAACAACTAACATTAATATAGCATTTGCTATGTGCCAGGCACTGTGCTAAGTGCTATAAACTTATTATTCAGTTGATCCTTACAACAGCTCTGGGAAGAAGGTGCTATTATTATCCCCATTTTACAAAGGAGGAAATTGAGGCAAATGGCAGTTAAATGACTTGTCCAGGGCCATACAGCTGGTAAAGATCTGAGGCCACATCTGAACTCAGCATTTCCTGGCCTCCAGCCCAGCACTCTATCCACTGCACCACCCAGCTGACATAAACCCAAACTCAAAAATTAACCTGGCTCCTGGGCCTGGGGGAAGAAGCCAGTCCTTGGAACTGGCTCCCCTTCCCCAGCCTATGAGCCGAGGCAGTTCCTATCCAGGAACAAGTGGGTAACATCGTAGAGCTCCTGGGTAAAGTTCTGATGGAAAGGAGCCTGGGCCACAGCTGCTCGAATCCCCTAACATCCCCGTCTGGTGCCGAGGTGGTCATCTCAGAGTGGAGGAGCACGGGAGACCCTGGCAACTTCGAGGAGCCATGCCCCTGCTGTCACCTGGAAGAGCTTTAGGAGGGCATCTTCTGTCCTGGAGGCATTAGCGCCTGGAGGGCTGGCTGTGAACAAGGCAACTCCCACAGCGGCAAGATCCTTTGGATGTACCAGGCAAATACTTACAAGAAGAGGGCGTGCATCATAGAGTCAGGTGTGTCCACCCTTGGCCCAAGAGCCTTCTGCTTTCCTGGGTCAGCTAGGGCCTGGGGCTTGCAGGAAGAGCCTTGGGGAAGAATTGTGGTTTATGTGTGTAACAACCAGAAGAGATGGCTCCCTCCCTCCATCCTATGAGAAAGTCAGACTGACAGCTTATTTTTCGAGGCTGGATTGCTGAATTTCGAGTGCCAAGACACAGGTGGAGAGCACAGAGAAAGAATGAGTCGTGACATGCCGGGAGAAGTGGATCCCGGGAGACTGTAACTTGTACAATCTACATCTGGCTCAGAGACTGGGAGTCAGCAACATGGCGCCTCTTTGGGGCCAACAAGGTAAGGGAGAATAATTGAGGATTACCATTGTTCCTGGTTCCTGCGAGCTGGAGGAGAGGTCCTAAAGCATTAAGACACTACAGCCCCCAGACACAGTCTGGACAGACTAAGGGTCATCCACAGGCTACAAACCATTATGTGCAAAGGGCCCCCAATAGCAAACCCATTACACTGCATAACAGGGGCAAGTGTATACTCCACAGCAGAGCACGGAGTCCCACAGACATGGAACAGTGTATGTACTTCAGATTTTTTTGATATATTGATCAGCTTTACTGGGCTTTTTTCTCTTCCCCCTTGTTTTCTTTCTTTAAGAATATAATTTGTGGGGTGGCTAGGTGGGACAGTGGATAGGGCACCAACCCGGGATTCAGGAGGACCTGAGTTCAAATCTGGCCTCAGACACATAACACCTACCAGCTGTGTGACCCTGGGCAAGTCACTTAACCCCATTGCCTAACCAAAAAAAAAATATATATATATATATATATATATGTATATATAATTTGTTATATAGGATGGCTCCCTGGAAGGGTGGTATATGGGAAAAATTTTGGTAATGTAAAATCTAATTTTATTAATTTTTTTAAAGGTGTGAGAGTGTTAGGGTAATCAGTGGGACAACCTGATGGAAGGCTAGGGTCGGTCCCAGAACAAACTGTAGTCCATAACGGGTGACATAAGGAAAACTGTAAGGACATTTCCTCTCCTGTTCCCTTCCCAGATCTTGCACAGTAAGCAACCTAATAAAATCCCAGTAGTTATCTGGGCTAAGGCAGTCTGGACTAGGAAAGGAAGGGACAATACACAGAAAAGGGAGAGGTTGGGAAGGGGATGATGGTAGGAAGAACTGGCCATGCTGGGGGACGACAGCAGTTAGGACCTGGAGAAGAAACAAAGGTAAGAGGAGGAGGTGGGGAGATGCTGCGAGTTTATTTTGGTAAAATGAGAAAATATAATGTGAGTGAGTGTCAGGATGAGATTAGGATTATGGGCCCTGCCAGGCCAAGGGCAGTAATAGCTAACCCCTTTAAATGCATGTTTGTAAAGGGAGGAGATCAGGGCCCCTACGGAAGCCCACTCCACCTCTGCAATTAGGCTTAGAGAGCTGCCTGGGCCACCAAATTAGAATCATTGACTCCCCTGGTGTGGCCCAGTCCAGGCCTTGAAACCAAGCCTTCCTGGCCCCACAGAGGGCCCCTCTCCTCCACCCCACACTGCCTTGCCTGTCTGGCAAAGGCTTCCTTATAGATTAGTCTAGAAACTCTTTTTCAGAAGTAGATTTGACTGGGTAAATGCAACAAAGGAGACAAACTCCCAGGATAGAAGGGAGGATGGATGAATAAGTGCAACAAGGACTGAGTAATTCTAACAGTTTTACCCCCTTGAGTCCAACATACGTGTGAGTGGTTAAACTGAGGGTGGGAGGCCTGGATCTAGGATTCCATGGTCACAGGTGCCCTGCACCACAGCCTAGCAGCAGCAGCTAGACAATTCAAGGTCTTAGAGAGCTGCCAGGGACTGGCGTGTCCCAAGCAGGCCTGGAGCCCAGGTCTTCCTAATCCCGAGCTTCTGCCTCTGTTACCCACACATATATATAATAGGAAAACCTAACGGTGTGAGGTCATGGGTGAAGGGAGGGCTTGGGGGTGGGGGGGGGGGAATGGAGGTGGAAGAGAATCCCATGTAGGAACTAAATGAACCACACTGCCTCCATCTTCTGACTCATTCTGGAGCCAGCTCAGCTCTTTCTATTCAATGAGGGATCGAATCCAATTTCTGTCTCACAAGAAAACTTTATTCAATTATGGGAATTGTGAGAAAACTACTGTATTGCTTGCAGCTAGGCCTGTATGGCTGGGAAGCTGGACCACCTCCAGCTGTTGCTCAGAGACCCTGAACTAAGCACCTAGGTCATGCTGACCAGAAAACCAGGCAGAGCCAAAGATTGATGAGAGGAGTTTTCTCACAATTATACATCTCAAGCAGCCCATACGTCTTATCTGAAAACTTGCCCCACACTAATCAACCAGTTAGTTTGTATGTTCCTTTGATTGAATACAGACACTTGGGGGGTGGAGGGGAAGTGGGACACTTCTTTTTCTCATTTCAGGGAATTGTACCTGTTTACCTTCCCCCTCCCAACTCAGAAACCCCCTAATCTTTCTTCCAATTACAAATCAGATTACCTGATCTTGCATCCTGGTTTATATCCTATTAATTATTTTCTTTTAATGCATAAAAATCTGTCTCCTCCTGTATTTGGAGTCCAGTGCCAAGCTCAGGAGGCCTGGTCTCGATTTGTTATGCAATTAGCATGCACTGCTTTGTCAATCAATATACTAAGAAACAGATTTCACCTGCCCATACCTCATACGGCATACCTATGAGTATTTGGTATTTGTGCTAGTTATCAAAAAAATTGAGATGAGTCTCAAGTAAGTGCCAACCTACACATCAAGTAGCAATGGGCCCCTCAACATGGATGTACCTAGTGGAAATGGAGACTCCCCTAACTGTCCTGTATATATACTCTGTATCCCTGGGGCCATGACTGTAGGAAGGGGTGAAGAGTGAACAGAAAGAAGAAAACATCATGGGGTATACTGTAGGTCAACTGGCAAAACCAAGAGAAAGGATTAAGGATTTGGGAAACAGACCAAGAAGTGTGGTATGGAAGCATGACATGGTGCCATGCGAGTTTGAACTGTCCAGACGCCTTCTGGAGCTCTCCCTCTGGTAAACCCCAAGCAACTAAGAAGTTCCTGACTTGCTTTACTGATCATTCTGTTCTACAAAAGATGGAGGAAGGGACCAAGAGACTCTCTTCATGCACCTGCTTCTGACTAATAAGGAAGAACTAACTGCTGAAGTAGGAATGATGGCAACCCTGACCAGATCAGGAGAAAGCTGGACAGAGCCTAAATCTGCACCCAGACTCAGGAACAGCAGCGCTGAAAGAGCTCTGGAACGGGGGGTTCCTATTTCACAACCTCATGCTCTTCTTGAGAACCTGGCCCAAGCAGGATCGGAAGCTTCACAAATGGAGCGCCAAGAGTGCAAATGCATGATTACAACAAAGGAACAAGGGAAAAGCGGGCACTGAATCCATCTGGACGCCCAAGAAATTCAACTTAGAATGTAAAAATATACATGAAGAAGGACAAGTAAGTGAAGAAGATCAGTACGGTCAGTAAAAATGTCAAAAGTGAGTGCTAGAACTTAGAATAAACTGACGCTTCCAGTAAATGCTTAAACAATCAAAAAGGCTTTTTTAAAAGCCACTTTGGAGGCAGGAAGAGCTAAGAAAGGATGAGGACCACAGCTCATGGACAGCTGACGACAGGAATGAACAAGTTCGCAGGAGAATCACTCAACTCTCCCTTTGCCTTTTTTCTCTTGTGTGCACCAGGGAGAACAGAACAAAAACAGCTAATCAGGGGTCAAAAATGAAAATAAGTCAAGAATTCCAGAGTTGGAAACGTTCCACTCCAAGATACCGAAAGAACCGGTGCAAATAACTCCTGGGCCGCTTTCGGTGAGCTTTAAGAAGCTGTGGAGAAAGGGAATGATAGAGAAGCAAATATCATCTCATTCTCCAAAAGGGAAGGAGGGTAATGTCTTCAGGCCACAGACCCTTGAGCTTGAGTTTGATATTAAAGGGATGGCTTGTGAGCATTTAGAAGAGGAAGGGATCAGCAGGGGCCAGCGCTGATTCATGAAGAACAATTCATACCAGACAAGCCACATTTCTTTTCTGTCAGGGTTACCTTACTGCTAGACAAAGTCAGCATTCATCCAAAGCAAAGCACTTGTCAAAGCCTGCCCAGGTTCCAGACTAGGCCAATGTGTAAATGACTTGTTTTGCTGGAACAGATTTATTTGTTACTGGGGATGAGGGAGGAAGGAGGACTTAGCGATAGTGGTGCAAAAGAAAAAAAAAGAACATCACAGAACATTCAACAAATACACAGGAGAGAGCAGACAGAAGCTCAGGACACATGAGCAGCGCAGCACTAGAAGCACCACGTTCAATTTAACATACATTTTTAAAAAAACTATTCACAAAAGATGCAGGATTTCACATACAATCCTGTTTCCATTCTTGATATATGGAAATGTTTGTCAAGTTAATAATATAAAAGAAATGTTACTGTCTTCTGCGATTCACAATGGAGGAGCCTGGGATAAATACTACATAGCTCTGCAATGTGCTGAAGCACCAGACTCTTAGTCATTAGAACAACAAGGTTTCCAGTGGTGTGCCCCAGGGATCTATCCTTAGCCCTGTGCTATTCCAAATTTTAAATCAGTGATTTGGATTAAAATAAAGATGGCATTACAAAATCCAAATCCAAAATAATCTTGACAGGTCAGAATAATGGGTCAGATTTAACACTATGCAATTCAACAGAGATAGATATCTAAGTTCCATATTTAGGATTTCCCCTCAAAATCAAGTGAAATGAAGGTGTGTCTATAAAAAAAGGTGACTTGGCAATGCAAAAAGCTAACTCAATGCTAAGTTACATTAATCAGGGCACAGGGTCTAGGACACAGAAGAAAATGCTGCTTAAAGCCCTTTTAGTTCACATTGGAAAGGCTGTGTCTGGTTCTGAAGAGGTAGGTATTAGATTTTAGGAAGGGCATTAATAAAATGGAGCATGTCCAGAAGAGGGAGATCAATAACATTAGTGGGCTTCAGGCCATGCGAGCCAGGGATCAAAGGAATTAGGAATGTTTAGCCTTACAAAGAGAGACTGAAGCTACTATGATGCCTTCAACTACAGGGCATCCCAAAAGTCTTAAGGAAGTTTGAAGCTAAGAAAGCATCAAACTGCCCTATGACTTTAAGATTAGACAGATTCTGCTCAGTTCCAAAGTCCAAAAGTAAGTACAACAGGTGGCAGCTGCACTAAGGAGAACTTTGGTTTAACGTAAGGAAAGGCTCCCTCACAACGAGGGTAGTCTACAACTGGGGTCAGCAGCAGATTCCCCGTCCCTACAAGACTTTAACAGCAGGACTTTAATTCAGGGAGACCGCAGAGAGCAGAACTGCTGTCCAAAGGACCCGACAACTGACCTCGGAGGCCCTTTTCAGCTCTCAGGGTGCAGTATAAAATCAGGCCGTAACAGTGAAGAAGCAACAGCAGAACCGTGCACAGCACACTGGGATACCATATTAGACAGTTTACAGTGACGTGCTCCTTTTTTAGCCTAGTTAATGAACTCGATTACATTTCACAAAGTTTAATATCCTACAAGTATACCTTTAATGGTTCATTGTTGTAAAGACAACTTATCAGGAACCATGCTGATTTATTAAAAACCACTCATCCCACCAGCCGACGGCAAAACCAGATCTGACTGAGTGCACGTCGATGGGTTCACATGAGCTTTTCTGGTGGTGACCTGGTACAGAAGTCAGACCAGCCTGGCTTCTCTGGCAGCTTTAGTTTCAAAGCTGTTGTCTTCTAGTTCACACCACTTTATCACAATGGAAGACTGAGCTAGCCAGCCTGATGATTACTTAGGGTGGGGATTTGCCATTCAGTGGCTTTTAACCACAGAACTCAGGCAATTCCCTGGTAGAGTAGGTAACAGGGAAATTAAGGGGGGAAAGCAATTTGCTCTCAGCCTCCCCAAATCTAGTAACAAATAACTCACATGTATGGGGCACTTTCATCACAATAATGCTGAGAGGTAGAGAGTGCAAGACAAGTGATATTCCCATTTTACAAAAGAGGAAAACGAGGCTCGGAGATACTCGACTCGCTTTTGGTCACACGAGTCAATACCAGGCAGAGCTGGGATTGGAACCAGGTGTTGCCGTCCAATGCTTTCCCCATTAAGTCATCCTGCTTCTCTGAGGCAGAACTACTAATGACCATATCTTGAAGGAATGACTGAAGGAAAATGTATCCTTATTTACTACATTCCCAGGGTTATTCTCCACTGTGAAACCTCTTACATCCGATCAGTGCTGAGCTGCACCTGAAGGCTTTCCCACACTCACTGCACTCACAGGCTCTCTCTCTAGCATGGATTTTCCGATGTTCTGTAAGATGTGTACTCCGTCTAAAGTCCTTCCCACATTCGTTGCATTTATAGGGTTTCTCTCCGGTGTGGATTCTCTGATGCTGGATGAGATGAATAACTTGGCTGAAGGCTTTTCCACACTCAGGACACTCATAGGGTTTTTCTCCAGTATGAAATTTCTGGTGTTCAGCAAAAGCTGTACTCCACCTAAAGTCTTTTCCATACTCCCTACATTCATAGGGCTTCTCTCCAGTATGGATTCTCTGATGTTTAGTAAGTGCTGTACTCCACCTGAAGCATTTCCTACATTCCCTACATTCATAGGGCTTTTCTCAGGTATGAATTCTCTGATGCTGAGTAAGGGGTGTTCTCCACCTGAAGGCTTTTCTACATTCATTACACTGATAGGGTTTCTCTCCAGTATGGATCCTCTGATGCTGAGTGAGGTCTGTACTCAGAGCAAAAGCTTTTCCACATTCATTAGACTGACAGGGTTTCTCTCCAGTATGAATTTTCTGATGGTCAATAAGATGTGTACTACGTCTGAAAGCTTTGCAACATGCATTACATTCATAAGGCTTCTCTCCAGTATGAATTCTCTGATGTTGAACAAAATGTGTCCTCCAGGTAAAGGCTTTCCCACATTCGCCACAAGTAAAGGGTTTCTCTCCACTATGAATTCGCTGATGTTGAATAAGATGGGCATTCTGGTTGAAAGTTTTCTGACACTCACTGCATTCACAGATTTTCTTTCCTGAATATATTTCTTGATGTTTAATCAGGTCAGAATTATGTTTGAACCTCTTTCCACATTTACCACAATTACAGCTTCCCTCTCCTATAAACACTCTCTGCTGCCTAACGAAGGACTGAGCTTAGACTACTGTTTATTCCACATTCATTACACTGAGGACCCCTCTGCTCAGTGGAAATGTTCTGTTGTGTGAAGGTTAAAGGCTTCAAAGATTTCTCCTGGATTCCCTGCTGCCTCCCTAACTGATCTTTATATCCCCCAGCTCCTGCTAAGGTGAAGCACCAGAAGTTAGCTCTAACAAGTCTTTCCATCATGACCTGTTGAGATGATTCTTGTTCACAAAGACCCTGTTTTGGACATGACTCCTTGGCTTCAGTCAGAGTCTGGAAGTCTGGAAGTAATAGGAAACGTAAATGTTCCCTCTTCTCAGTACCAGGAGAAAGAAAACTGCTGTTATAAAGACGGCAAAACGAAAAAGCTCTCTCCACAAATGAGAAGCAGAAACCCAGACTGTCAAAAGTTCTACTTCACCCTGGCACTGCCCCCCAAAACTCCCCTGAAGATGCCCCCCAAGATCAAAGGGAGGGAGAGTCTCATCTTTGGAATCCCAGGTGTGGAAACTGTTCTTTAATTCTGTGCACTGAAAGAAGACTGCCTAGCAAATCATGGGGAGAGTCTCACCCAGAGGGGCCCAGGCTGTGGAAGTTCTATCAGAACAACATATATCCCCTCCTGCCCAACAGTTAACAGGCCCCTCAGGTTCACTTCCCAGTATCTTACTTCTTTAATCCAATAAAGATGAACTAAATGCAGGCCCTGCCTTGCTGTTTCCTCCCACTGGTCTCTCATGCCCATTCACCTACGCCCCCACTGTCTCCAGCCTGCCCCTAGTAATAACCTTTGTATGCCATGTTCTATTGTTAAAATCCCCTACATCCAGTCTGCTGCTGGTCCTGTAGATCTTGTCATCACATTACCTTTCGTTTATGCCCTCTTCTGTCCTCTGACACTGACCCTCATCACTTCATACCTGGACTACGGCAACAACTGCTGATGGGTCAGCCCGACGAATCTCTCCCCTCTCCGGTTCATCCTCCAACTCAGTCATCAAATTAATCTTCTTAAAGCACAGATCTGACCATATCACCCATTTCCACTCATTCAATGAACTCCAGTGCCTCCCTATTACTTCCAGGATCAAAGACAAAATCCTCTGTTTGGCATTCAAAGCCTTTCCCAAGCTGCTCCCCCTCTAACCAGCCCAGTCTTCTTACTCCCCAAGTGCTCTTCAATCCAGTGGCACGGGCTTCCTTCCTACTCCCCAAACAAGACCTCCTCTCTGCTGAGAGATGGCAGTGCTTCCTCCTCTCATCTCCTCTGGCTCACTAGGGATGGAGTCAGCAGAATCCTTATTCCCAGGGCCACTTCTAACCTCTGCAATCAAATCTAATAAAGTCTACTCTGATGTCCATGCCATCTATTTACACCACCTTCTTTCGATTATGCTTCTATCTACCGACCCCTGAGAGCTGAGAGGTGAGGGGGGAAGGGGTAAAGAGGGCATCACTCTCCCCCTTTTCTATGGTTGGTATCTAGGGTTTAATCTTCCTCTCGAACCCTTCTCTGGCCATCATTTTAGAGATGTAATCTTCACGTTTATGCCTCTTCCAACAACTTGTTCTCACAGTCTCTTTAGCCCCTCAAATTCCACACAACTTTTACTTCCCCTTTAATGCAGTAACCATGATTATGGTCACACTCTAGACCGAGATCATTCAAAACTCTCCTAGTTCTAAAATCTGAAACCATGTGACTTCCCCCATCCACAATTGTCTGTCTTTCAGAACAGCCGTAGCCCTCACTCTACCCACACCTGTTCAGTATCCTCACTGTAACTTCCAGGGCCCTAATTCCTCCATTTCCCAGCCAATGAATTAGATCCAAGCCTCCCTTTGCTCTTTCCCTAATCTCATTGCTATGGTTAGCAGCACCAATAGTACTTTTACCTCTGCCCTTGGACCCTTTACCCTTCAATGTTCCCAAACTGTTAAACTTGGTTAACTGCAACCATCTGCCACCACCCCATTCCTGAGCTACCAAGTACTAATGAAAAAGAGAATAAAAGTAACAGAGGTCTTTCCTGATAGCTATAAATTACAACTTCATGGATCATGCTCAACTCAGCCTAAAAGAAGGAGTTTTTATCTGTCCCTTCCTAAGATGAGATCATGGATGTAAAAGGGGAAAAAAAAAATATGACAGTAAGTGTTCTACTCTTATGGCTACTGTCCCTTAGACAAACCCCGGAGATTTGGAAACTGAAGCATCATTAACATATTATTTATAAATCATTATTTATTTAAAAAAAAAAGGGGGGGACATTTGGGAGCAATCTGATCTGAGACAACAGGCACCACATGACCCCAGCTAAGCAAGACCCAGACTTGAAGAATCACAGCCTCTCACACCCCTGGCCCTCAGGACATTGGCTAACTACAAAGAAATACATCTGATTAAATCCTGTTAGGATACTTAACTTTTCTGAAGGGACTATCTTTCTGACATGGATTACAAAAGTATCAGAAAGTGACCCATGCAGAGAGAGGGAGTGAACAAGAGCTCAGCCACCTCTTTATCCCAAGAACTCCCTCCCACAAACTTCCATGCTAATTCACTGAAAAAATTTAAGAAGTCAATGTTGCCTTTAGATTCCAAGGTCAGCCACAAGCCACGTCACTTCATGTCCAATTTGGAAGGGACCGCAGAGGCCATCCCCACCTCCAGAAAGTAAGACCTTTAGGAAGAGCTGACCATCTGCACCAGAGGCTCCCATCGACACCCGGGTGCAGGAAGGCGTAACTGTCTGTATACATCCCAGGGAGAATCCACTCACTTCAGTCAAGAGAACTGAACCATTTTAAGTGACCCACTAATTGAAGGCTCTTAGCTCTATGCCCCAAGGACAAGCACAAATCGAACCCACTTCCCAGAACAAGCTCTCACATATCTGAAGACGACTATCATGCTCTTGTGCTAAGTCTCTCCCAGGCTGAACATTCCATGTTCTATCAACAGGTCCTTGGCACGGCATAATTTTCCCTCTCCTCACTCCCCGTCCCCAAGCCTATCTATTGATATCCTTCCTACAATGTGACACTGAGTATTAAACAGAATATTGTAAACCAGGGCCCAAGGTAGAATGTACCAGGACTGCCGCTTCCCTTCTTACACGTACTTTGCCTCTTTAGATGCCAAGATTGAGTTCACATTTTTGTCTGCCCTGTAACAGTCACCTCACTTCGAGCTTATATTCCACTGAAGTCCCTGGATCTACACAAGAAGAGATGGTGAGCTTTCTCTACCTCATTCCTGTGACTCACGCCAAACCTCACATTTATTCATATTAGTCTTATTACATCTGACCCATCATCATTCTAGCCTGTCAGGGTCTTTTGAGATCCTGATTCTCCCATGCAAAGTTTTATCTGTCCCTCCTACCCTTGTGTCATTTGCAAGCTGGGTAAGCATGATGTCTGTGCTCTAATCCTAGTAATCCACACACATACTAAACAACAGAGAACCAAGGACAGATTCTTGAGGTACTAAGAGACCTGCCTCCACACTGACTGTTCTTTGTATCCAGTTATTCAATTAGCACCAAATCTGTCCAACCATGTTTTTATCTAACCAAAATCACTCTATCTCGTCTTCAAAACTAGCATGAGAAATAAAAATGATTTGCTGAAATCTAGGTATACTCTGTCCACAGGATTTTCCAATTGATACCAATTGGTAATTCAGTCCAAAAAAAAAAATCGATGAGGCTATCCAATTCAACAAACATGACAGATGTTCTTGATTAATCCAGCTGGCTCTTAGTGATCACTGCTTCCCTTTCTAATTGTTCAGAAACCGTCCCTTCAATAATAACTTCAGAATTTTGCAAGAAATCAAACTTAGGGGCAGCTAGATGGCACTGTGGCTAGAGCACTGGCTCTGGAGTCAGAAGGACCTGACTTAAAATTCAGCCTCAGACACTCGACACTAGCTGTGTGACCCTGGGCAAGGCACTTTTAACCCCATTGCCTAGGGGAAAAAAAGAAAGAAAGAAATCAAACTTAACTGCCTATATGTTTGAAGACTCAACTATCTCTCATTCTGAAAATCAAGACAACACTTTCCCATTTCCAGGCCTACAACTGCTCTATCTTTTTCCATGGTTTTTTCATCGATCACTGTCAGTATTTCTGCAATGGCATCTACTTAGAATGTACTTAGCCTGCACCTGCTGAGGTGAACTGGTTGCTGGATATTCTACCCCTATCTCTGCTATCTTGGGTTTTAATTCCCTGGTAGCAATTTTTGTTCTATACGTCTCAGTCCATGGATCATTGTTCTTAGTAAAGAAAATAGAAGCAAAAATAGTTGGATAGTTCTGCCTTTCTTTTATCATCTGTTACTAGCATTCTTTTTCCTACGTCATGATTACTCACATCACTCTTATTATATTTACATAGGCAGATTTTTCCTTCCACCTCCACTTTTATGCTAAAGCTCTGTTAATACTATGTGCGAGACTTACAGCAAATACATATTTTACAGCCCTCCTTAGTTTTGAGGCATCCCTGGCAAAGAACTGGGGATATTCCTGCATTTCCTTTGACCAGTGGCTCAGAATTCCAACTTCTATTCTCAGATCCCATCTTTTTAACCGACCATTTACCTCCCTTTTATAGTCTTGAATTTCTCGCCTCAGACTTCAGAATCCACCACTATTTTCTGTTTCTTT
>NW_020954546.1:8377024-8425447 GCF_900497805.2 Vombatus ursinus | reverse complement strand
CTGGAGTCAGCTGTATTTCCCTCCACTCTCCACCAGGCATCTTCAGGGAATTACTGTAGGTTTCTGAGCATGGGAAAATTTAGTGAGAAATCTGACACCTAGAAAGACACCTTCCCATGTTTATTTAAACCACTGGAGAGAGTCTTGTTTTCCCCAATGAATTAAGTGGTGAGACCTTGGAGATAAGTCATCTGGGGCTTGAGGTCCAGAGATCAACAATAATCTCTCGTCTCTTTGGGCAGAGAAGAGATAGTTCTGACCCCACTTCTCTGGTGACAGCTGGATTTTATGGCCTTAAACACTAGCAACTTGAGTAGATCCTCACAACTGTTGCAACAGTGCAGCTTTGGTAGCTATCAGCAATGAAGGTAGAGTCGAAGGGATAAAAAAAAAAGAAGAAAAGCAGCCCGAGTCCTTAAAGAGTCCCTGCGGTCCACGTGAGCCGGAGGATGAAGAAAAGCCAGGGAGGCAGAAGGAGAAGTGGGACAGCTCTGGAGGCAGAAAGGGACAAGGACAGTGCAGGGTCAAGCACAGGCAGAAGCAGGGGGCACCACAGACAAATTCAAGAAAAACCGAGAAAGGCATCCTCATTCACCAGAATTCTTTGTAAAAGGAAGGAAATCTGGAAGAGAAATCTAGGATTCAGGGCATTCAGTAAAGACAGGAATGAAGGAAAATGGAAGGACCTCATAAACAGAAGGGCACCAAATATGCCAGAAAGACGGAAATAACCATAAAACTGAAGTCCCAGAGCAAGCGAGGAGTGGGATCCGCGGTGTGAGGCAGGCCCTGGCTCTGGAAGAGCTGCTCTGCGCCCAGAGGGAAGCGTGAGAAGGGAAGTCAAAAGCGGAGGGGAGCCGTGGGGAGGGCTGTCCTGTGGAAGAGGTCGTGGGCTACCTCTGCTCTGATCTGCACTGACAGCCTCAGGACTGAAAGGAGAAGGAAGCCAGGTGCCATCTGCTCAATATCAAGCCCTTCCTAACAGAACCATCCAAAATAAAAAGGCAGAACAAGGAGCGAGCTCTCCAGCAGTGGAAGTATCCAAGCAGAAGCTGAACACTGCTCAGGAATTCAGTGGCTAGGCTAATATCAGAACAGGGCTCAGCTAAGGTCATGTAAAACCTGACCCTGCACTCGCTCAGGTTCATGCCAAATGACCTCAGCTCAGGCCTAGGCGAGCGCTACCCATAGAACATCACCAAGATCCCAGCCCTTCGTGACTGTGGCCTCCCACCTGGGAAGTGATTTCTTGAAACTGATCTCCGCACCATCCAGGGTTCTTTTCCTTGCTCCATCATCAAGAAGATCACAGCTGGTTTGGAAACTGGCTGCCCTGCTCGTGGGGAAAGACATAGAACTTGGGTCTCCGTGCTATGGCCAAAGCAGCATCCCAGGATTCCATCCTGGCCCACTGATTCTCAGGACCTCACAAAGATGAAGGCTGAGGTTCAGGGTCTATGCAATGGAGCCACGTCATATACAACAACGTAAAGACTGTTCACCTGAGAAGGAGCAGAAGCCCACCATATCTCCACGTCCAAAAGGGATCCCGAAGACAAACAAAGCTCAGCTCAAACTAGGCCAAGTATTTCAGAAGCCCCAGAGTAGCTTTTCATCTGTTTGTTTGTTTTAATAATTGAGGGTAGTCCAATGAAGACATTCTGAATGACAAAGGGAAGTCGCCCTTACCTAATGAAGCTAGGTTCCTATAGTTCTCCAGCATCACTTCCCTGCACAAGTCCCTCCGGGCAGAGTTCAGTTGCCTCCATTCCTCCTGAGTGAGGTCCACAGCCACATCTTTGAATGTCACTGACTCCTAAAATATCAAACACAGTCCTGTTCTCACCCAGAGACAATCCTCAACAGGGGAAGGTAACGGGAGCAGAAAAAGAGAGGAGAAATAGCAAAATCTGGAACTCAAAATCTGGTAAAAATGAATGCTAAAAATTGTCTTGACATTAGGGAAAAAATAAAATAAAATAACTGCCATGTGAGGTGAAGAGTGAAGGTCAGGAAGGCCCCAGCAGAGATCTCTAGGACAGAATCCAGTTTCACTAGAAAAGACAGTATACAGAAGAGGGTACTCTGAAAACAAGCCAAGAAGGAGGGCTGGCACAAGGCCCTGAATACCAACCAAAGAGTAATGACTTGGCAATAAGGAGTCCCTTGAGATTTTGGACCAAATGAATCACTACAAAAAAGAAAGATTAGTTTTGACAATGATGAGAAAGATGGACTGGTGAAAGAGGGAGCGAAGGCCAAAGTCCTGTCAGTACTGTAAAGGTGATGCACGTTGGAGGGAGGGTCTGCCCAAGGGGTGTCAAAGAGAACAGAGATGCAGAACTAACACAGTTGGTTCAGAGACTGACCAAGAGGGAGAAGGAATGATCAAAGAGGTGGGAAAGCAGAGAAAGGGTGGCCATCAATGACAAAGAGTGAAGTCGGGTGAAGAGTAGCCTACAGGCAATCACAGGTTGGTATCAGAGAGCCGCAGAGGAACGTCTGAGCCACCACCATGGAGACGTTACAGGTCTGGGTCTCAGAGGAACAGAGCTACAGAGACAGTTACAAGAGCCGTCTGCATCACGGCGGCGGCAGACAAAGCCTAGGTGAGTGAGGTACCAAAGAAGAGAGTGTGGAGAGGCGTGACAAGAGGTCGAGGGGAGAACCCTGAGGACCTCCAGCCTTAGGAGGTGAGAGCAAGAACAGGGCCTCTCTGGGAGAAGATAGAGGAGTGACTGTGCCATGGGAAAATACACTCGGATGGAACATTCTGCTTTTTATCCCATAGGTTACGGCCCGACCTCACAACTACGTAAATGCTGATTTACTGCAGGAAGAGAGGAGACATTTACCACTAAAATGCCTTTGTCGGGGAGCTGTGCAGGTATTATCATCCTAACCTGACAAATGAAGAACCAGAGACAGAGTTCAAAAGACTGGCCCAGAGTCACAGGGCTAGTATGTGGCAGACTCAGGATTCAAATTCAGGCCTTCTACTTACTATTTGTGCAAACTAGGGCTAGCTGTATATCTCTGAGTCTTATTTGTAAAAGGAAGAGGCTGAGGGCCACCATCTTCTACAATGCCACTATTAACTGAAAGGAGCAGAGAGGTGACTAAATATGAGAAATGAGAGAGAGGGAAAGGCTGAGAGACTGAGTGACTGAATGACTGAGGAGAGAAGTGGCAAAGAAGATAGAGTGAAATCAGAAGTAAGAAGCAGATTTGGAAAGAAAAAGCGTAAGCCCAGTTTGCGTGAACTGGAGGGGCCAGCAGGATATCCAGAAAATGCTGTCCTACAGGGATGTAAAGCTGTCAACATGGCATTGTGGGCAGAGGATAATGTCAGCTGTGTAATACTGTTAGATGAAAGCATGGGAATGAATGAGCTTATCAAGGGAGAGAGCAAAGAAGAGACAGGACCTGAGGGAACACTCATCTCAAGGAATTAAGGAAGGGATGAGAAGCCAATGAAGGAGACAGAGAAGTCACTGCTAGAAAGGCAGGAAGAGAAGTAGCAAAGTGTATTATCTCAGGAAGCCAAAGGAAGAACAGAGCAAAAGTCTTTTATCCCTGAGGAGGCAGAGAAAGATGACATACACAGCAGCTGGATGAAGTAAAGGGGTTAAAGACTTTTTTTTTAAAAGAACTGAGGAGACCAAGCATGTCTGTAAGGAGACAGAAGGAACTGCACCGCTTTAGATGTGTGAGGGAGGCACATGACCAACAAAATGGCAGACTAGGCATCATCTCTAGCTTCCCACTAGCTCTCAAAAACCTCCTAAAAGAGAAATTATGCATCAAATGAGGAGCAACTGTAGCTGAATCCACAAGACAAGAAAGCAAGAAACCCCAAAAGGTGGCAGCCTTATGAATTAATAAGAAGGCATTATGGTGCTCCATATGGCGCCACATAGCCTATAGCACCCCTTAGCCAGCAGGGTGTCCAAACTGCCCCCCACCTTTTGCCTGGGACCCACTGTGGGGTTTCACCCCTGCTATAGAGACTGCAGCTGCACACCATCCCCTACTCAAACCACTGCAGTAAGCCGCAGACAATGACTCTGCCCAGCCATCCAAGGAGAGGCCAGGGAAATGGGGAAAGGGAGAGAGTTCAGCTTTCTTCCACCCAAAGTGGTGGAGCCTTAACAGTGCAAGGATTCTGTGCCCACTCTGCCCTCTGACCCTGCAAAAAGTGGTAGAAGCTGATTTAGCCCAGATGGAGAAGGAAATAATGAAAGTCTGAGATGGAACAGAGGAACAGCACAGCTGGTTACTGGGGCATAAAAAATGGAAACCCAGTCTTGTCCCTCCAGAAACAACCTAGAGCAATGATCAAGGCTGGTGAAAATAAATTCCCTAACATGGAAGAAGGCTAAAACAGCTTTTCAGTCTAGCCCTAGGGTCCCACCAAAGGGGAATGGGTGAGAAAACAAGTGACAGGGGAATGTAAGAAAAAAGGGCTAAAGCCACCTAAGATTTAAAGAGGAAGAAAAATAAATTAAAAACCTAAAATACAAGCAGATAAAGAGAATACTAAAATTAGAAGGGAGAATGAGTACTAAAGCATCAAAAAGATTACAAACTTCTCTAACGAGCTCTTATAAAATGCATGAGGAAGAGGGGATAATTGCTGGAACAAAGCCCTGAAGGACCCAGAAAGAATGGAATTAAGGATACAAGTGATTAGAGAAAGAGCTCTTTCTCAGAGACAGAAGAGGCTGAGAAATTTTGAAGATTGTAGGCCATCAAAGGAGCTCTTAACAAATGGCCTCAACTTTCTTTGTGAAGTAAGAGGTTATGTCATCTGCTGCAAGAGTTGGGAGCTTGAGGAGAAAGGAAAAATTTAGGAGGAATGGTGAGATGAAATAAGGAATCAGCAATTCAGGGTCAGTTATGCAGAACAGAAGCAGCCATGAGACCCCAACTAAGATTATGAAGCAGAAATTTATAGTAGTTTTGAATATATAATACAGCTGTACTTAAAAAGGCAAATGTAAGTTATACTAGTACACTAAGCTGACACTTATCTGACCTTGAATAGTGCTATGTATGTGATTACACACATGGTTTTTAAGGTAATTGGCTGAGAGGAAAAACTCCAATGGATGTTTAACAGCTTTATTCACTTAATGAAGCTTATTTTGCCAGCATGATGAAAGGAACCCCTACCACATCTCTGATATGCAGCTCCTTTCCCATGGTGGCTCACAAGGGTGTAAACGCAGCCTATAAGCAAAGCACTAGAAATGCCCTGTTTTCATTCCAGCCCCACCTGCCTAACGAGGAAGGCAGAACCTTTACTAAGATGCAACCTTATGTCAATGGGTATGAAAGGGAATGGAGGTGAAGGAACAAGCAGCCCCATGCTACATGAGCATTACGCAGCACAAGTACTCCCTAACACACTCATTGTCCCCTTGATTCCTATTTCTGCAGCTTTCTCTCAGTTATTCTCCTTTGTCTAGCATCCCCTCCAGCTTCTCCTCTCCAATTATCAAGATCCTAGCCATTCTTCTGAGGCCTCAGTTCTCATGATCCTCTCCAGGAAGCTGTTATCTGTAGCATCAGCATCTTTACTTTCTTTGTCCCCTCCTTGTAGTCATTGAACTGCCTATGTTCCTGGTCTCTCTAGTTAGATTGTAAGCTCCCTGAGGTCAGGGCCCCGCAGCTCTAATTTTATATCCATGATAATACCTAGCTCAGCACAGAGAAGATAATAGGTACTCAACAAACACATTTAAAGGAAGGAAAAAAGCATTGCATGGGGAGGAGGGTCCTACTGAGGGAGAATGTTACACAAATGGTAATCATTCGATTTGAACTAAATGATTAGGTGAAAAGTCTCTTGGGGGAGACCAAGCTATAACGTGTGTCCCCAGAAGGTACTCTGTTGGACAAAGAAATTCCAGAATGAAGGAACAGATGTGCTGCCCACTCTCTGAGAACTCTGGTGATATTCCAAAAGAGGGTGGGAAAAACCTCCCCTCACCTGGGAGCTGTCTGTTAGGAGCCCAGGAGACATTTCTTCTTCCTCTGTGCTCTCCTCTACAGGAAGGACAGAATTTTGAGAAGCCAGAGCTGAGGGAGGGAACAGGAATGGTGAGGGAGACAAGAACTACCCAATCTGACCCAGGTTCATCAAGCTGGAAATCTCCACAGACCGGGCAGGGAAGTCGTCCTGTACTTGCTGGAGTAAGAGATCCCAAGAACATTCCTTCTTCTTTCTATGCCCGAAGATGCCCATGCCCCTCCACTCAAGACGTGAGCAAAAGCGCTTGCCCCTGTGCTCAGAAGAGGACGGGGGCAGCGCTGGTCTGGGAAGGCAGCCAGCACCGCCCCTGGGTCCTTCACACCCGGTACGGGAGCGGGTCGTTCAACCCGCGCTTCGCTCCCGATCCCTGCATTGACTCACCAGCCCTGGAACCATCAGGGCAGGGGGCTGATCGCTCGGACACCGACCGGCTGGAGGGGTTTTAACCAAGAAAAGCGGCCTCTCTCCCCGGAGCTTTTATGGGAAACAAGGGGGCCAGACGCGCCCCCGCCTGGGTGACAGGACAAGGTCTGCGACCTTGACCGCAGACGACAAGGCCTTGGGGGAGCTGGGGGGGGCGCAGTGGGTGGGCTCGTGCTCACTGTCTGGGTCGGGGGCCGTGGCCTCGGCGCCCCTCCCCTCCCCTCCCCCAGACCTGCCAGCGCGCCTCTGCTCACCCCCCACTCACCCAGCTCGGGGTCCACCCCTCCTATCCACTCCCCCAGCCCCGCCCGGGGGCCGCAGACCACCCCCCCCCACCCGGGGCCTGCCGAGTTCTAGAAGTTCTAGGCTCAGAGGTCTGGCCTGGGGGCGCTACGGAAATGGGGAGGGGGCTTCCCCGGCGTGAATCCTTGTGGGAGGGCTGGACCCCCGGCCGGACCCCTGCGGACGCTCCCAAGGGCAGCGGGGGGAGGGAGGGAGACAAGGCCCCAGTTGGGAGGTGACCCCGGACCCAGGGCTCAGGTGGGAGGCTCCCTCCCGCGCACGCGCAGACGGAGAGGCGGGGCGGCGGCTCGGTTAGGTTCGGTTCCTCGTGGGGCCGAGCGGGCCAGTCCCAACGCCGCCAAACCTCCGAGGCCCCCGCCCCGGTCCAGAGGAGTGGCTCCTCTCCCGAGAGTGGAGTCTCCTCACTCACTTCGCTAACCTCGGGAGCGAAGCCTCCTCAGCCCTTAAAGAGGCCGGTACCCCAAGGGCTGCTGGGAAATGGTGTATGGGAGCAGAAAGCGCCCGGCCCCGCAGGATTCTGGGACTTGTAGTTTGACCTCTGAGCCTGCGCAGGCGCGGTTTGCTGCCTGGTGATGTCACGGGTGGTGCCCGCCGTTGGACCATCCCGGCTGAGCCCTGAAGCGCTGGCCTCTGACCTCCACTCCTCAGACCCATCACTGACCGGGGCAGGGCACCTGGGGTGGGGGGCAGGTGTGAGCCACCATGTCAATGTGCACTATCTGGGATGGGGGCAGGGCATCACTTTTGGAGTCAGAGGGCCCTGCTCGGGCACCTGTGCTGGTGTGACCTCGAGCGAGTTATTTCACTGTCCTAAGAGGCCCCTAGAGGGCGCCGTAGAGAGCGCTGGACCCGGAGTCAGAAAACACGAGTTCGAGTCCAGCCTCAGACACTTTTAAAGCTCCAAGACCCTGAGAATGTCACTTCAGCGCTGCCCACCTTAGTTTCCTCAACTGTAAAATGGGGATAATAATAGCACCTACCTCCCAGAGTTGCTGTGAGGATAAAATTAGATATTTGCAAAGTGCAGAGAAGCCCTTAAAGCACTTACTAGCTATTACCTGACCAATGAGGAGGCTGCACTAGGCGGTCCCAGATTCCTTCCAGCTCTGGAGCCAGAGCCTAGGCACCAGGGAGGCTGGGATTACCTTGGTGGGACTGCCTCCTTCCCCTCTCCCAAAGCCCGTGCCTTTGTCTCCACCTCCTCTGGACCTGCTGCTCACTGACCTAAACTTGGAGCGTTGAGTGGTTCTGCAGAAAGGGATGACGGAAGACGGCGCCTCACTGGAAGCAACAGAATGTGCCAGTGTGTTTGAAGAAAGCTAAGACCCAACGAAGCCAAGTCGTCCCAGGCCATCCGAAGGAGAACCTGGAAGGAGGATGACACATGGGAAACCAGATGTGAGAGGAGGCCCATTCTGAAGGTGGCCCAACTGTGAAGATGTGCAGGGACTGATCCACGGATGATAAGATATCATAGATCTGGGGGGAAATGTTGGGGCTCCTTTTTTAAAAAATCTGAAGAATTTTTTCCCTTGGACAGTATTTTTCCCAATTACACATAAAAACAATGTTGAATATTAGTTTTTTTAACATTTTAAGTTCCAAATTTACTTCCTCTCTCCTCTCCCTTCCCCTTCCCAGAGACACTAAGCAGTTTAATTTAAGTTACACATGTGCAATCATGCAAAACATGTTTCCATATTAGTCATGTTATGAAAGAAGACACAAACAAACAAAAAAAAAACATGGAAAAAAAATAAAGTGAAAATAGTCTGCTTTGCTCTGCAGTCAGACTCCATAATTTCTTTCTGTAAAGGTGAATAGCATTTTTTGTCATGATTTCTTTGAAATTGTCTTGGATCACTGTATTGCTGAGAATAGCTAAGTTATTCACAGTTGAGCATCATACAACATCACATTCATATTGTTAAGAAATTATGGGAATGTAGTGAATGTGGAAAAGTTTTCAGCCTGCATACATGCCTCAGTACATCAGAAGATTCATGCCCAAGAGCTACCCTTTAAATGTAAGGAATGTAGGAAAACCTTCAACCAGAGCCCCTTACTTACTCAACATCGAAGAATCCACACTGGAAAAAAAACCCATGAATCAAATGAATGTAGGAAAGCCTTTAGCCACAGTTCAAACTTACTCAGCATTTGAGCATTTCATTCTGGAGATAAACCTTATGATGTAATAAATGTAAGAAGCCCTTTAATAATGGGTCTCTAATTCAACATCAGAGAGTTCATACCAGACAGAAACCTTAGGAATGTGATGATTGTGGGAAATCCTTCAAGCAGAGCTCAAACTATACTAGATATGAGAGAATCCATACTGGAAAACCACCTATGACTATAATGAACATGGAAAACAGCTTACTGATGGTTCATCCCTTACTCAACATTGGAGAATCGACAGTAGAGGAAAAACCACATACATGTAATATATATGGGAAAATCTTAGTGATATCTTATTCCATATGAAACATGAAAGAATTTATTCTAGAGAGAAATCCTATGAATGTAATGGATGTGGGAAAGCCTTCAGTAAGAATTCATACCTCACCAAACACCAGAGAATCCATATTGGACTGAAACAGCATGAACATGATATGGTGGAAAAATCACTGTGGCCTGAGAATCAAAAGACTTAGATGACCTAGATGACCTAGGCTTGAGGCCCATCTCTGGTACTTCCTAGATGACTAATGGAGGGCCTTGAGTTTCTCATCTGTAAAATGAGGGGGCTAAATGAGATAAGCTGTAAGTTTCCTTGCATCGCTAACATTCTGTGAATGTTAGAATGGATTAATATAGGAAAACTTACACTAATCGATCATTTCTTACTGAAAATCAGAGAATTTATAGCAGAAAGCATATTATTCTTGGCCTTGGTCAACATGAACTGACTCATCGCTGCTGCAGGGGACAGGCTAAGTAAAGAAAATCATCACTCAATGGTGAGTTTTGCACCTGGCCCTGTTTGACCTTCTTCATCTCTATTCTGGTCTCAATGCTTCATCCTCATCTCAGCTCCTGTCCTTAGCCATCTAGTATGTGATTGACCCAGCCCTCAATCCTAACTTAGGTTTCTGTTGTTTCCATTGGTGTGATGACATTCTGATTTAATGAGAAACAGGTGTATAGTGGAAAGAGCACTGGCCTGAGAGTCAGAAGACCTGGATATAAATCTCAGCTCTACCAAATTATGAGCTGTATGTGTTTGAGCAAGGCACGTCATCTTTCTGGGCCACATTATCCTCATCTGCTCCTAGTCTCCAGTTCTCTCCCCGGTGCAATGAATACCTCTTCTTGCTTAGATGTGGTATTCTTGCGATACTCCCATGAAGTCTGCAGTGATGAATCCCTAGTAGTGATGGAATGGTGATGGATACCTAATCTGCAGCCGCTCATCTTGGTCATACCTCCGAGGTCATGCTTAGTATCCAAGGTCATGTGGACAGGAATTATCTCTTAGCTAAACTTGACATCTCTGTTAATGCCTAGCCCAGTGCTTTTCATATAATAGTAGCTTAATAAATGTTTACTTAATTTGAATTCGACATCGGCCTCTCCTCCAGAATCCATAGTTTCTCAGACCTGCCCTTCGGCTTCTATTAAAGGTCAAGGGTTTTGACTATATACCCTCAACCCGTACTCAGCTTTGGGATGATTGCATGAAATCAGCCAAGACCAGAGGGATTCTGTCCTACTACACATAGGAAGTAATTTCTGTGGTCCAAAAACACTTTCTGAAGTGTCTCTTTTACATAGACTTTTTACTATGACAGAAGCTGTTTCTCAAGGGCAAAGGACACTTTACCACCCTCGTGGAAGGGAACGGGATCCAGCAATACCCACACTAGTTAACTGGCACGTAGCTGCCTACAGAAGACCTTTTTGGGGGTGATAGTCATCTAGTCCATTATTTGGCAAATCATCTTTTCCAGGAGTCTCTGATGGCCACATCAGGAGGTAGGGGAGTCCCTAATTAAACTCACCCTGCTTACCTAGAACCACCCCAAAGTTTACCTGGTCCTGTCTTTGCACCCCTGTCTCGCTTAAACTTGGAGCTCCAGGTATAAGCATTTGATGACTTCAGAGCATTCAGGAACATTACAGAAATGGCCCTGGGGCAGAGTCATGGCTTATCCCCATCACTGCTGCTGCAGCATCACTGAGGGGAAACCTTACTGCTGGACCCAAACAAGATGATTTTTAGCTTCTTTGACCAAGTCAGGCTTTCCCATGTTCCTTTCAGTCATTCCCCACTCCAAACCCCACTTACTGCTGGCCTGGGGCTCTCCTTATAACTCAGCAATGTGTTTAGTGCCACCTTGGCTGACTCCTTACCCATTCCCACAAACATTGACCCCATTACTGCAACCTACCTGGTGCCAATAATGTCAGTACTAGTTGGTAGATTGAACTATAATCCCTGGCCTTCAGTATGGTATTATTCATGAAGAACAGAATAGGATACATAAATGAAAAAAAAATCAAATGAAGTTTCCAAAAGAAATTCAAATGATGGACAACCAAATTATAAAATGTTCAAAATCACCGAGAGAAATGACAATTAGAAAAGCTAAGTTTTCACCAGACATCTACAAAATTGGGAAACAAAAGATGGAAACAGGCAATGTTTGAGGGGCTGTGGAATGAGGCAAAATAGTCTAGTAAGGTCAATTCATAATTGGTTGAATGAGCAAACCCAATGGTCATTAATTGATCAATGTCAACTTGGAGTGAGCTTTCTAGTGCCCTGGTCCACTTAATGTGAACTTAATATCAATCTCGAAGGGTCTAACATGGCAGCTAATGTTGCATGAACACTTATCAGGGATATGTAGAGGAGATTTCATTTGAGTTATGGGTTGAACCAGATGGTCTCGAGTTCTTCTCCGTCTCTAAGATTCTGTGATTCTGTGTTACTTCAGACAATTTATCTGACTCACCTCCAGTACTGTTCAGGTTAAACACCACACGCTCCTTCGTTAATCCTTGGGTGGTGTGGTCTCCGGTCCTTTCTTCATTCTGGTCCTCCATTTCTCAACCTGCATTGGCTGGATTCTCAAAAATATTTCTCTTTCCTGTCCCTGGCACATAGCAAAAGCTAAATAAATGCTTGTTGCTTGGCTGACTGATTTGTCAACGTCCTTAAAATCAAGGACAGAATACAACATTCCAGACATGGTTTGATCAGGATCCATTTGATACAGGGGACTGGCATCCTCTTAGTTTTGTAGCAGCCTGAGATTATGGGATTATGAGATTATGAGATTATTTTTTTGGCTGCCACAGGTTGCAGTCTGCTTTTAAATTTTTTTTTAAAAAGATCTTTCAAAAATAAACTATTGTCTAGCCATCTTTCCTCCATTCTCTTTTTTCAAGAGTACTTTTTGAGAGAGTATGTGGCTTAGTGGACGGAGAGTTGACCTCGAGGCTAGTGTGATCTGGGTTCAAGTCATGCCTCTGACAAATCCTGGCTGGCTGACCTTGGGCAAATTACTTAACCTCTCAGTGCTCTAAAAGATCCTCTCTAAGTCAAGCATTTATTAAGTGCCTACTGTTTACCAGGTACTGTTCTAAGCTCGGGGCATACGAAGAAAGACAAAACACAGTCCTTGCTCTCAAAGAGCTCACAGTCTAACGGAGAGACAAAATGCAGATAAATTTGTACAAACAACATATAGACAAGGTAAACTAGAGATTATCTCAGAGGGAAGGCACTGAGATCAGGGAGGACTTTAGTGGAAAGTTGGAGGGAGTCAGGGAAAGCTGGAGATGAAGAGGGAGAGGATTCTAGACATGAGGGGCAGACAGTGAAAATGATGGACAACCATCTCCAGTTAGGATTGAAATTTGCCAGTGTCACTGGATTAAAGAGTATGCATCAGGGAGTAAGGTGTAAAGAGACTGGAAAGGAAGGGACCAGGTTATCCAGGGTTTTCAAAGTTAGGCGAAGGATTTTCTATTTGGTTTAGGAGGTAAGACGATGAATTACAGGTAAAGCACCAAGCTGCATTAATGGAGGATTTCCTCACCAGGTCTAGTCTTGATTCTTGTCTTTTGAACCCAAATATAAGACTTTTATCTCTTAAAATTTTGTCTTCATTTGTCTTTTAAATTTTTCATCCTGTTAGATCTGTCCCATCATTTTAGCTTGCTGAAACCTTTTGGGATTCAGAGGATGTGTCCTATAGAAGGGGGCACCTGAGCTGAGCCTTGAAGGGAGGTAGAGCTTCCAGGACACAGAGAGGCAAGAAGGTCATTCCAAGCTTGGGGAATATTGAGGCGATGGAACACAAATGTGTATGGGGAAAGCAAGTGGGCCAGTTTGCCTAGAGTGTAGCTAATGTGAAGGGCCCAGAAAGAGAGGCTGAAGGCAGATATCAAAGGGCTTTGAATGCCATACAAAGGAGTCTGCGTGCAAGGGATTTAGGAGGGGGGAAGGAGTGTTAGGCAGTTCTTTATATCGAAAGTTTATGAGCTCTTTACAAGATAGTTGGGTAGTCATGCCCCTCCATAGGTGAAACCTTGGATAAGCTGTCTCCAGAGTTTGGGATGCCCACTGGCATCCCATTAAGAAGACAAAGACTGAGGCTGCTTCAAGATTCATTCCTTCACCATGTCACCCATAACCCAGGGCCTATTTCCTCCCACCCTCACCCCCCTTCCAAATCTGGTCTTACACAGATTAGGTTTGATCCTGGGGGCCTGAATCCAAGAGAATGTGGTTCTTTCTCTTTTTGTTTCTTGTCCCCTTATAAGTTTTACTCTGGGCAAAGTTCTAAAATCAAGCTTGTGTCCGGTTTATGCCGAGGTTTCCACCAGAGTGGATAATAGGATCTGAGGCTCCCATTCAGGCACTCAATGTATAATACGGACATTGGATATGGGCCACATTTATTTCCCCCACCATAGAAAGCACATGAGGTAGGCACTTAAACACCAGAAGGTAAAGGTGTGTTGAGGGTCAGCCACTCATGACACTCAATAGTAGAGGTGGCAGAGCCTTGATCTACATGGGACTTAACCTCAAAAACTTGATATTTTAGAGCCTTTAGATTGCAAGGGTAGGGAACCTGAGGCCACACGTGGCCCTCTAGGTCCTCAAGTGTGGCCCTTTGACTGAATCCAAACTTCACAGAACAAATTCCCTTAATAAAAAGATTTGTTCTGTAAAACTTGGACTCAGTCAAAAGGCCGCACCCAAGGACCTAGAAGGTCACATGTGGCCTTGAGACTGAAGGCTCCCCACCCCTGCTTAGAGTTTGCATGGAAAGATGATTATCAGTAATTCTGGTCTCTGACCTGTGCTCAGAAAAGGAAACAAAGTCAGAATGTAGCCAGGAAGGTCCATGAGCTCACCTTATATGCCTGCCCAATGACCAGATCTATGCGCTATGTTTGAATCAGATCTCTCAGTTACATTTACTACAAGTAGCTGTGGGCACAGGATTCTCAGGCAGCACAGACTCACCGTGCACTTTTTAAATTTAAATTTCTTTTTTATTGTCAACTTGACAAATATCAACAAACATAAACATTTCAATATACAAAGAACAACAAAAAAGAGGATTGTTACCAGCAATGGAACTTCTGTTTTCACTTGTTTTTTAAGAACACCATATATTTACACGATAGTACAAATACCACCATGCTTATTTGTGTCCCCTTAGAAATCCCTTCCTATCCAGTACATCTTTAAAATATTTCATTGGTGGTAGGTTGTTTTTTTTATTATATCACCATCACTATACACCAAACTCCCATTTTTCAAACGGAAGCATTCCTTTATTATAAATAAATAAGTCAAGTAAAACAAATCCCTACATCGGCCAGTTCTGAAAACGTCTACCTTGATCTGCACCTCCAGTCCACTCACAAAGAATTTCTAAGAACTGGGCTTCTGAATAAAAACCCGAGCACACAAATATATTAATAAATAACTCTGGGGGAGGGGGCAGTAAACACTTGGGAAATGCTACGGAATAGAATAAGGCAAATGATCTCCAGGAATCTCAGGATATTTACAGAGCGTTCATTAGCACGTGCAGATTCGATTGTTCCCACTCCTAGAATAAGCCCTTCCGTTCTTCAGGGAGGTCTCTGCTCCCTCCTGCCATCTCTACCAGCATGCACTGGCTCAGTCAAGATGGAGGCGTGGTCAATGGATTTCCCAGGGCCACCAGGGCACCACAGCCATCCCACCACCTGCTTTTGCCATTGCCATTTTCTGGTCCTGGTGAGTTGGGTGGGGGAAGGGATAGGAGGAATCTCCTCCCTCCATGCCTCCCACCACCTTGCTACACTGGCCTGGAGGTCAAAAGAGGAGAAACCCCAAAAGGTGAAGCTGCCATCTCAGCTAATGAAGTCACCGATCACTTTGGAGGCAGACCCATCCATTGGAGACCAGTCAGAGGAGTTCCCTGAATCCTCAAGAAGAGAGGACACCCTGTAATCCCATCAAATTGGTGGGGGCTACATCAACTAGACCTAGGGCTTCCCAGAGCATCACCCCTGCCCCTCCCATTTTGCTTCTAGTTAGAAAGATGATTTGGCAGCAGCTGAGTATATCAAACATCACTTCTAAACTACCTTTTCTGTTCCAAAGAGAGAAGACATTTTCTCCATAATAATCCAAATAACATAGCTAGCCTCTATTCTCTTCTCCTCTGTTCCAACCTTCCCATTGCAGAGTGGCACCTTCTTCACAGCTGTGTGTCCGTCGGAGTTACTCAGGTCACTGGGAAGCTAAGGGACATCGAAACTAAGCGGGCATTTTCCCTGCAATATTTCCCACTGACTTGTGTCAGGGACACAGCCTGGTTTAGATTGCATTTGCCCCACTTCTTGGGAAATCTGTAACCATGTGAGAGGGGTCTTCTCGAGCCCCATACTGATGTCATTGCTTTCTAAACATCCATTTGAATTGTCCCTTCATTATTGGCACTCAGCAAAGACAGTTTATTCAACATTTTAATACACTGAAAAGCTTAGGACCTTATGGACAAATTTATCCAACAAAAATATATACATACCATTCACAGCTTTATCAAACAAGAAATGCTTAAGAGTGATATTCCATCAAAATGTTTCCCTGTGTCAATTTTTCTGAGGCTTCGGAAGCAGAAACAAACACACAATATCTTAAAAAGGCAGTGGGCACTTTGTACAACTGTGGACAGCTGATCCCCACCCCATGGCAGAAGTGAGCACCACTCTGAGATGGTGTAACAGCACGTGATGTATCTCTAGAAAACATTGAGTGGCTTTAAGTCACAATAGTCATGACGAGACTCTGTCACAAGAGAGTGCCCTGTTCCTAACAATCCCTCAACTGTGCCACTGAATAGCGAAACATTACTGACATCAAACTATGGTGCTAGGATGAGTGAAAAGGCATTTCTTAAGAGCCAGGCACTAGGCTAAGTGGGGATATAAAAACAGAAAGCTGGAGAGTCCCACGTGCATTCTAGTAGGTAAGATGACACAGATGTGGAGGGGAGTGGCTGGAACAGGTGTTACTATGCAGGAGTTATCACTGAAGTCGGCCTTCCAGGAACAGTAGTGTACATTTTGCCAGTCCAACAGACAACAAGCAAGCATTCATTAGGCACTTACTATGTGCCAGGAACTGCTAAGTACCAGAGATACAAAGAAAGGCAATAAACAGTTCTTGTCCTCACCGAGCGTACATTCTATCAGGAGGGATAACATGTAAATAACCAGGTACATACAAAATATATACAGAGTAGAGGACAGTAACATGGAAGCGGAAAGTGTTGGCAGACCTGAAAAGTCTCCTGCAGGAGGGATGTGGGCAGAGTCTTAAAGAAAGCCAGGGAAGCGAAGAGGCAGAGCCAGGGCAGAGGCATAGAGACAGAACGTGTGCACGTCAACAAGTACTTATTAAGCACCTACTATGTGCAAGGCACTAGACCTACTAAGCGCTGGGGATACAAAGAAAGGCAAAAACAGTTCCTGCTCTCAAGGAGCTCACAGTCTAATAGAAGAGACAATATGCAAACAACTTGACAGTGGATTCAAGGTCTAAAAGTGAAAATGTCATCTGAATTTAAAAGTAGGCATGGAAAAAGCTGAGGGGTAAGAGTCTTCCAGAGGAGGCTCAGAACGCCTGACAGGGCAGCACAGAGCTTTGGCTATGGTTTGTTTCACATGAAGGCACAGGATCGTGGTAGCCTCTGTGGGTGAAGTGTTGGGTGAAATCCCCGATCTCCAAGCTGTTCCCTGGGGCCACGACACACTCAATCATACCTACCCGCAGGGCCACGTCGACAAGTATCTTGCGGTATAGCAGGGAGTGCCAGGTCACTGGCTGGCAGAGACCGTGGAGGGAAGTAAAGTATAACACTTATTAAGCAACTACTACATGCCAAGAAGCGTTCTAAGCATGGGGATACAGGGAAAGGTGAGAGTTCCTGCTCTCAAGAAGTTCACACTGTAACAAGAGATACATGCAAATACGTACACACACATGAGACAGGCAGGATAACTGGAGATAATCAATAGAGGGAAGACATGAGCATTATAGGGGACTGGGAAAGGCTTTGGGATTTTAACAAGCCAGCAAAGGTGGCAATGAAGAGGACATTCCAAGCATGGGAACAGCCCCGGAAAACAGAGCTGGGACACAGAATCATATTCAACGAACAGCGAGGAGACCAGTGTCACCAAGCTGAAGAGTACGTGTGTGTGTGGGGGGGGGGGGGGGGTATAAAAGATGGGGGGAAAGGTAGGAAGGGGCCAGGTTATGCAGGGCTTTAAAAGCCAGAAAATCGTCTCTTTGGGAAGTCACTGGAGTTTGCTGGATGAGGTGGGGGTGGGGGATGACACAGTCAGCCTTAGGCTATAGGAAGATCAGTTTGACAGGAACTTAAGAACAGACTGGAGTGAGAAGATGCTTGAAGCAGGGACACCAATGTCTTGTAATTGTCCCGGGGTGAGGCGCTGAAGGCCTGCACCAGGGTGATGAGTGTCAGAGGAGAGGGCAGGGAATGCACGGAAGACGTTCCAAAGCCAGAAGGGAGTGTTGCAAGTCGATCTGACAGTCTCCAAACCCCAGAGGCCAACTGGGCAATGGACAGGTGGAGGGCAGGAATTGGAAGACACATAAGTTCAGAAGATGGTTGCTATCATTCTTCTGCTTCCCCTACAAACAGGCCGACAAGCACCTTCTTTTAATGTATACTGACCACAAGCTCTGGAGCACTTTGAGGGGGCTTGCCAATCTTGTATATGTCAGAGAGACTCTGATGGTACCACAGGACAGCTAGATCGTACTTCTCCACCTGGTGGACAAGTTACGTCACTGACTCTTACAATTACATTTAACTTTACTACCCACTATATCCCAGGACACTACAATCATTCTGCAGATATGTTATGAGAAGCCAAATTCTGATTAACCACAAATAAGCTGGTGCCTTGTCTACTGCAGATATAAATAGCCTAGAGGACTATAGGTTCTGAGAAGCTGGTCGGGGATGTAGCCCATTGGCAATCTTCACAACATGTTCTCTGACTTGAGAATAAACCTCCTATATCTGGACAAAACAATTAACAAAACAAGTTATGGGTGACCAAATGCAGTCTCTTACATAGTTCTATGTGCCTACAGCCATGCATGGATGACACAGGCCAAGGACAGCCATCAAGGTTTCCCCTGGAGTTTATATACACATGGTACCCTCTTCTCGGGCACAAGGATGCTTGTAAGCACCAACTGGCTTATCCGTGTGATCTATTATGCTGGGCATGGGAGGTCTTGAGGCTGCTGGAGTCATGTTAGGTTAACTGCACTCAGGCTGGATTGAAATGATGTTCTCTATTTAGACTATCTGCAGATTACGACTTGAAATAGGCTTCTCCTATGTAGGATTCTTGTACAGGCTTTCCTTGTTTTTGGCCAAGTCACTTAACCCCAATTGTCAAATATATATATATATATAATTCCACTAAGCTTGTGACAGTCGTAGGAGTAGTACACATGTAGGCGGGACACAGTGAAACAAGGCATAGACTGGAAGGCTCTTCCTACCATGCTGCTTCTATAATGTGCCTCATCTCCCCCTACTTTAACCAGAGCACTTTTCAAAAACTAAAAACAGTATTTGCAGAGGTGGGCAAATTAGATCTAGATTAACTGGATGTTTTGATCACGGTCCTGGGAAAAGACCAAGAGCACAAAATCCAGCAGGTTTTGGAAGATGGCAGTCTTGAGTCTCTGGAATACCTATGACAGTATATAGGATGATGATAATACAGGCTTGCTGGCCTCCCAGTCACAGATCAGACTATGCTTCCAACACACCTACTCAGACTCAAGATAAGTGGTGCAGGATTACTGGGAAAGGCTAACAAGCCTGATCTTGCCACTGATCATGAAAAACACTAGAGCAGACACGGGAATTAGATGGCTGAATAAGCCGGCCCTGGCACCAGGCTGCTTACAGTTCCCAGTTCTCCAGGATACAGCTATACTGTCACCAACATTTACTGAACTCCTTGCCAGAGAGTTCTGGATACCTAGTGGGAAGAGAAGGGGCTGCAGGCTGAGGCCATGTTGGGCACGCCAAGGGTCAAAAGCCCTCTTCAAACTGCTCCACGGAATTGTAGATGAACAGCTACAAAGATCCACAAGAACCACTGGCGGACAAGCCCCCTGAAAAGGTTGTTTGGAGTGACTAAGTCCAATAAAAGGGTCGTGTTTTCTCTCTCCATGGTCAAACATACTGCAAAATCCTGGGAGTGACTGGGAGTCACTACTTGTCATATGGAACCCAGAAATTCTTTTAATACATACATGTACATGAGGACACAAAAGTTGACTATTTTACCCACTAACTCAGGTGCAGCAGGAGCACAAGGCAGGCTTCACTGTGCTCTTTGGACAGTGGCTGGGCAGAGCCAATCAGTGCCGTGAGGAAGCGTCACAGCTGGTCACTGAGAACAACGGCCTAAGAAAGGGGTGATCTGTATGCAATGTAATTATAACCACCACACCACCCCAGCATCAGCAGCAATTGTAAAGAACTGCAAGACACAAGCCGATTTCCTGTTGGCCACCAACTTGGGCCCAAAAGGAGGAGTAGCTACACTGGCCAAGTTACAAATCTTTTAAATAATAAAGGAGGAGGAATCCAGGGTAACAACACATTAGGAGAGTCAGATTCTCTTCCAATTAGTTGTGGAAATTTCTTACGCCACTTGAAATTTCAAAGATTAAGTCATGAAGAGAAAGAATTGAGTGAAAACTTCGGAGTGTGATGGTGGAAGTGATGATGATGACAAGGGAAAGAGATTTTGATGGTGAGATAGGATTCTCAGATGATGAATTTTGGAGTCCTCACATTTTCTCTGCCCCTGGATTTTAAGTGGCTTCTAGTCTTCTTTAGAAATGGAGGTATAAAAACAAAAAGTATCAGCAATGATGAAAACTTTGATAAATACAGTGTTCCCTCCCTCCTCCGTATGACTAGTCTACCTTTTCATTCAACCGAAGATCCCCACTCCCTGCCAAAAATGCCCTGAGCATCATTTCTCATGTGCAAAACCTCACCAGCAATGAGCAGGTTGTCTGCAGGGGCTGCCAGGCCTAATCTCGTTGCCATTTCTATAGTTTTTAGAGAAGAAAACGTTCGAATACAGACTCATCGACCAAGTCAACAATCAGTTCCAATTCCAGACCATTTCTGTGGGAGGTTTTTGAGATGTCTATGAATCTATTTGGAAATAAAATATGTAAATGTTACAAAATGCTTGCACAAAACATGTTATCAAACTACCTACAGCTATCAGGAGAAACAGGTCTTAGCTTTATTTTATTTTAAGTTGTTAATTTTTCCAATTACTAGTTCCTGGTGAAAATATTTTCATTACTTTTAATCATGCTTTTGGAAGAGCTTTCCCACCCCCTCCCAACTTTAACTCAATATCAAATACATATAAAATGAGCTGAAGCTAAGAAAAAAAGTTAAATTTTCAAAAACCAGATATTAAGGACTTTTTGATGATGGTCTATAAACTGAAACTGGTTTTATCTTGTTCAATAATAATGTCGGCCTTTTTCGTTTTCCTTTGGACACCGGCTTAGAAATGTTTCGAAGCTCTTAGCTGCAAGTGTTTGTCCCTTTGTGTTATTTCTGACACTCCATGCTTGATACATTTAGGCAAATGTAAAAATTGCTGAGCTTTTGAGAAAACGGACACGGCTAATGCGGAAATTGGTTTTGCATGACTACACAAATTTGTAATAGCTTTCTGCTTTCTTGCTTTTGCAATGGGTGAGGGAGGGAAAGGGGGGAGAGAGAGAATATGAAACTGAAAATTGACTTCAAGAAATTGCCATGCTCATCTATTCCTCATCTATATTCCTGCTGGTTATCTGAGGTTCAAGCAAGGGTATAACATTACCAAGAAGTCACGTTTGAGTAGAACTTGGCCAATCTGTTCCTTACAAGTCACATTTGTATTACATCATCAGAGTGGAGTAAGAACATATACCTTGAAAGTCATTACTTCACGCCAATCTTGAAGGCTGCTGGGCCACTGCTCAAATAAACAAATGGGTCTATTGTTTTTCCAAAGAAAACCTGATGTTTATTAGATTGGCATTAAGGGCCAGAACTCAACTATGTGCCCAGTGTAGAGGACGTGAAAGGAAGATGCTGTGGTAACAGACTAGTCTGCTTCATTTCTGGGCTATTTCATATCTTCTCGGGGCCATCTCCAGTTGTCCTGATCTATATCTGTCCACTGGACCCTGATGGCCAGAAAGTTAGGCTGGTGACTTTGCCCAACCCTCTCTCACTTGAATCCAATTCACTTGCAAGATGTGGCAGCACCTTCCTGATGCCATGGTACTCTTTGAGAACAAAGGACAAACAACAACATTTCATATCATCACAGAGTAACTATACTCTAAGTAGCTACTTAGTTTCCTCAGTTCTTATTTCACATTGCTCCAATGCACTGATTTTGAATTGGGCTCAGGTAGCTCTCAAAACCACAGAGTGCTGAAAATCCTGCTTAACCGGCACTAAACATCAACGCCGGGAGAAATCAGCCTCTAGCCCCCTTCACGGCTGGGTAACACATAAACAAAGGTTCACCCTATTCGTTACTTTTAGCCGACCTCACTTTTATCTCAGGTGCTTTCATAAAGCTATCACCATGTTTCCATTATTGCTTTAAAGTCCTCCATCCTCTCACCTTCAGCTAAAACTACCTTAGGTAACTCGTATGGCCTCCCAACTGCCGGATTTCCTCCAACCTCATCTCTGCCCCTTTCTAGCTTCATTATCCTCCCTTTTCCTCATCCCTTCTTCAAAAATTAAAAAATCACAATAAAACAACAATAATGTATCAGGAAAAGATGATAAATACTAAAACACCAACACTTTTTAATTCCTTTTTTTTTTTAATGTCAGCACATTCACCTCTAGGATAGTAAGGGTTCGAGCAAGGGAGCACAGATATCTTGGACACTCGAGCAACATGGCGGAAACAGCGCTGGGTTTGGAGTCTGAAGGCCTGGATTTAAGTTCTGGCTATGCTACTGCTATCAGAACAATAGTGGACAAGCCACTTAGCTTCTCTGGGACACTTTACATAGGTCTGTAAAATGAAGGGAGTGGACAAGATGAAGTCTCCCCCACCAAATCTATGACCCCATGATCCCTTGAGTTTCCGTCATACTAACATGACAATCAAGAAGCTTGAGCTACCACAGCAGGAAACAGACCCCATGAGCCCAACCTTTCAGGGAAGGAAGGGGCACAATGACCCCAACTGCAATTTCTCCTACCCACTAGTTGCCTACATGGTAGTTACCTGCTTGTTAGCAATCCAAGCCGAGGTTTAGTCGCCTTGTCTATTCTAAAGGGGACCAGTGGGAGTGACCCCTATCTAGCTTTCGAGGCTTCTCCACATTAGGCATGGTGGTCTTACTGAGATTAGGGAACCTCGGGCTATCAGTCCAGGTCCTAGACCTGCTCCCAATCCAGTCAATCAGAGAGAAGAAGGAGGTAACTGCTTCATGAACTTATCCTTAACCACACCCATGGAGCGCATGGGCAGGGGGATGTTCTGGTTGTCCCTCCTCCCAAAAGAAGTCCTGCTACTGCCTGGTGAGTTGGAATGATCCAAGATTGAGTCCTGCCCTTGTTTAAAGGCCCAGGGCATTGCTGCCTGGCTGGAGAGAAATCTCTCAAAGAGCAAAGGGGTCTTTTTCACCATAAATGCAATCACTGATCATGATACAAACTACTAAGTAAGAAATTCTATGGCCAATTTTTTCCTGATCATTTAGGCATCTGAGAGGCTAGAATGTAAGAAAGATATTTACCTAAGCTAGGAACTGGCTGAAGAAATGAGAGGAATTGTGAAGAGTGCAGCGGCAGGAGCATGTACGTCACTGGATGACACGGCTGCGGCCACAGCTTTGCCATCGTGGAGGCTCCTGCCTGATGCAAAGTTTGTGACAAGGCATGATGTCGATGGAAGTTGGGACATACCTAGATAGCAAAGAGATCCACCCAAGAAAAATGAAAGAGCCTCTTTGGGGATCCTGGGGTGGCTATATTAGAAACCTGGGAACACGTAGGTAAGGATAGTTAGCAGGATCTGCATACCAGGTGGCCTTTGGTCCATGAGCTGTACTTTCAGCAGCCAGCCCATGCATCTCTTGATCCCCAGCAGCCGTGCTAATAGAGAAGCATAGATATTTTGGAATGAGACTGGGTATAAAGAATGTGACTGCTAATATATTTGGGAAAGAGGGGTTGGTCAAGCATACATCCTTGTTCCCATCCCCCACCCTTTTTTGCTCTCCTTTTTCTGCCTTAGTGGGAAGTACCTGTCAATTAGGGCCATGCAACATGACATCTTGGAACTTCTGATCTTCAGGTCAGGCTTCTCAATACTGGGATTTGGGGAAAGTTATAATTCACTTTTGAATACTTTTTTTTAATACACAGATGTGTTTAAAGGATTTCTGGGTTCCTTACTCCCACCAAACTCCCCACATACAGATATTTGCACACTAGATTTTGAAACAAAATTCCACTTAAGTAGCCAATATGTATTTTAGTTTTGTTTCTTCAAAATCTATATATATTGCGATTGGAACCTATTAAAGCACACTATCACCACTATCTAGATCCCAGAGTTTGGAAGGTTAGTTCTACATAGAAATTTGTAGAACAGTCTTGATTTAAACTTGTGGGAGGCTCTGGAAGAGCCCAAGCAGTTTTGCTGATGACCCTTGCCAACCCCTCCTCCCCAACACACACACACACACACACACACACTCTCTCTCTCTCTCTCTCTCTCTCTTCTGGTGTCAACCAAGATCAGGCACTTCTCCTCGACTGAACTGCATGGATCACTCCCAGTTAAGTGTGATGAAATGGTAGGAATGAGAGGCCAATACGAAAGGTAAGAAGGCAAAGTCAATCCAGGTCAAGAGATGGCCTTTGATGTGCAGGCACTGAAGGATGATCTTGGGGTGGTGGTTGCCAATTTCACCAAGGTCGGCTCATACCAGATGGATGCCATCAACTTCTCCATTAATTGGTCCAACAGAATTAGTTCATTTAAAGAGATGTGTTGGCTAAGGACAAAAAAAAAATGAGCCAGCATCATTAATTGGTGATCTACTACCCTCCTAGAGGTCTGCCTTCTATGCCAGGTAGCTGATTAGCACAAGGGGCTTATTGAATGCTCTTTAAAAATGATACATAAGGAGCAACTAGGTGGCGCACTGGATAGAGCATCTGCCCTGGAGTCAGGAGAACCTGAGTTCAAATCCAGCCTCAGACACTTGACACTTACTTCCCTGTAATAAAGAAGAACCTATCTTTGCAACACTAGATGTGAACTTGTGGAAAAATGAGCTCATGAAAAGGTGATCTAAGCAAGAAACTCTGTCATTTTATTAGTCAGATCTTCAGTTTGGATTAAAGAATCCAGGTTCTCCAAACCCTCAGGCTGCACAGGAATATGAAAAGAATTCCATGACAATCAATGACCAAATGTTAGTTAGTAAATGAGCAATAAATGAGAGGCAGGTTTTCATCACACAAGTGAGGGAACAGGGGGATGGAAGTGGACACAGAGGTAGCAAAAAAGTTAAAGTAAGAGGCTAAAGGTCAAATTGATGAGTCAAAGGAAAGGAGCCATGATGCCAATGGAAATAGCAGAAACAAAAGTTGCAGGTGAAGGTCAGATTTCAAATACGGAGTATCAGGCAAGCAAGAATGGAGGCCAGGGCAAGAATGGAATATTTGGAGGAGCCCAAGGGTTCGGGAAATCTGAACCAATCCATGAATTCAAATAACAACTGAATAACAGGTTGTTTTTGCAATCGGGGGATACTCAATTGCAAGATTTTTTTTTTAAACAGAAGATGGATACATGCTAGACACAACTGCTTTTCAGAGGAGAAGAAGGTTATAAGCAGAAACTCAGACACTCCCAAAACGAACTCCCTGCTACCTCGTGTACACTCTAGCTGGAGGCCTTCCCACATTCATTACCTTGCTATAGTTTCACCTCTACTGTGGATTCCTTGGTATTCAGTAAGATATTTATTCCACCTAAAGCCTTCTCCACATTCACTGGTATTTTTTCAAGTCTGAATTCTCTGACGCTGAATAAGGACTGAACTCATGAAGTCTTTCCCTCTTTCATTACAGTTCTATGATAGCTCACCTGTATGAATTTTCTGATGTTTAGTAAGTGAAGATGTGTCACCAAAGACCTTCCCACATTCATCACACTCATAAGCTTTCTCTCCACTGTGAATTTTTTGATGTTGAGTAAGGGAGGAAATACGACTGAAGGATCTTCCACATTCTTTACATCTGTAGGGTTTTTGTCCAGTATGAACTATCTGATGTCGAGTAAGGCATATGCTCTGGTTGAAAGTTTTCCCACATTCATTACATTCATAAGGTTTTTCTCCAGTATGAATTCTCTGATGTTTAGTAAGCTGTCCACTTTGCCTGAAGGTTTTCCCACATGCGCTGCATTCATAAGGTCTCTCTCCAGTATGAATTCTTTGATGTTCAGTAAGGTGTGTACCCCATCTGAAAGTTTTCCCACATTCGTTGCATTCATATGGCTTCTCTCCAGTATGAATTCTCTGATGTTGACCAAGATCTCTACTTTGTCTGAAGGATTTTCCACATTCAGGACATTCATATGGTTTTTCTCCACTATGAATTCTCTGATGTTCATTAAAGTAGTTACTCCACCTGAAGGCTTTTCCACATTCATGGCACTCATAAGGTTTCTCTCCAGTGTGAACTCTATGATGTTGAATAAGTTTTGAACGCCGGCTAAAGACTTTCTCACATTCATTACACTTATAAGGTTTTTCTCCAGTATGAATTCTTTGATGTTTAGTAAGTGATGAGCTGTCACTGAAAGCTTTTCCACATTCGTTACATTCGTAGGGTCTTTCACCAGTATGAACTCTATGATGCTGAGTAAGGGAGGAAACCCGACTGAAAGATTTTTTGCATACTTTACATTCATATGGTTTCTCTCCAGTATGAATTCTCTGATGTCGGGTAAGGCATGCACTCTGGCTGAAGGCTTTCCCACATTCATCACATTTATATGGTTTCTCTCCAGAATGAATTCTCTGATGTTGAGTATATTGTGCATATTGGACAAAAGTTTTCTCACATTCATTACACTCATACAGTTTCTTACTTGAAGAACTTTTTTTACTTTTGACCCGTTCTGAAGAAGGCTTGGAGCTCTTTCCACTTCTATCTCTATTATGGGATTCTTCAGGAATAGTCGGTTCCGTAACAGGGACTGGAGTCAGACAAAATTTTATTCCATACTCTTTACAATGAGGATCTTTCTTGTGGGTAATAATCATCTGACCTAAGTATTTTACTTGAGGTCTCCTTTCTAACTGACCACCACATTCCTCGGCTTCCCCTAACTTGGCCTTTGGGACTGTTTCAACTACAGTTTGGGAAGAGTCTTCTTCAGAAAGGTTTGGCTGCAGAGTTGACACCTTGGCTTCAGGCCTAATCTTGAAGTCTAAAAGAAATAAAAACTGTCAAATGTGTGCTATTCCCTTATAAGGGAGCAAAGGAAAGTTTTGTGATGGAAATGGATGAATGAAACTTAAAAAACAAGTGCAGGGCACAGTTGTCTTTTCGTTGAAAGAACAGGAAAGGGGGAGAAAGAACATGATCACCAACAACTTGGGCGGCCTTGAACAAGTGACCTAGTTCCTGTGGGCTAGTTTTGTTCACACATGTAACAACATTCCTGAGGAGGGAAGGGCTTGGACCACAAGCTCTAAATCCTATGATCTCTTGATAAGGGACAATGGGACACGAGTGACTATAAGGGTGTAGGGTGTAACATAAACAGAAAATGAGGCTACTCTCTCAAAGGGCAGTAGAAGGAAAGGGGTGGCCAGAGAAACAGACTAAGTGTGGGTGGAGGTGGAAAGCAAATAGGAGGATGAGTCATGAGTGAAAGAGGCCCTGGAGACTGGGGCAAAGCCCCCATTGCCTCATGCCAGGACCACTGTATAAGGCTTTTCACTAGTAACCTTGCCTCTTCTCCATGGAATGTTTACTGCCAAGGCCACTAATGTGGTGGCAGCTCTCTCACCACAATCCTAACCTAATCAGAGTTATCTCCAGCCATAGCAGCCCTATTCCTATCTAGTGGGAATTCCTTCCTGGCCCACCGGCTGTTCTTCATACACGCCCTATCTCTTGTCTCCAAGTCTTGGCACTGGCTGTGTCCCATACTTGGAATGTTCCTCCTCCTCATTTGTGCCTCTTGGAATTCCTGGTTTAATTCAAACTCAGATCAGGCACCACCTTCTGCATAAGACACTTCCTGGGCTTTCACCAACAAATGCCATCCTTTCCAAGGTAATCTCCTATCTGCTTGTGTGTATGTATATACATAGTATGTATATGGGGGTGTATATATATTGAGAATACCCCTCTACATAGACATTCATCTCTCCCATTAGAATATGGGCAGGTAGAGTTTTACTTTTGTCTTTATCTCTCCAGGGCTGGCATGACCAAGACATAAGGGATATTTTCAACCTTCGCTGAGGCGAATGGCAGTAGAGAAAGCACAGAGGACTAAGGTGGCCTGCTCCAGGAATGGGCTATCCACCGGTGCCCCACCTCCTCCCAACAATCCTTCAGCTGCCACACCCCCCAGGAAATGGTCCCATGCCCCCCAGCTGTCAGTCCTCTCTCACTCCTCCAATTATCTTGTATTTGCTTGTCTCTGTTAGTGACGTCTCCCCAGTAGAGTGGAAACTCCTAGAAGGCAGAAACTACTTTTCTTTTTTGTCTTTGTAGGCCTCATACCCAACACAGAGCTGGCACGCTGCAGGTACCTAAAAGTGTTAGGAAGCTCTGGACAAAGAAAGAATGAAGACACCAGAGAGGGCAGAAGCCATCATAAGATGAAGGTCTTGGAAGATGTTGGAAGGAATGGGATCCAGAATAACAGGGAAAAATGTTCTTTAGGAAGAAGGAGGGCCCCCTTTTACTGTGAGTTCAGAGCAAAGACAACAGAGGAAAAAGGTTAAAAAAAATTCAAATGTGAAGGAAAGTGATTTTCCAATATTTGATGGATGGTTACATACTTACCAGAGGAAAACCCAAGAAGCAATGGAGGAAAAGTCAGATGAAGCAGCTTTGCAATCACAAATTTTACCTTTCTAAAATTAGCACAGATTATCTCACAAAGCAATAAGGTCCTGATCAGTGAAAGCGTTCAAGCACAGGTCAAATGTTCATAACAATAGGAAAGCTGGAGAAATGATGGAGTTGAAGTCAAGTGAAGGGAGGGAGCTCCTGCCAAACACCCTGGAGCTTCTCCAAAGGCTGAGGAGGCTCTGAAGAAAGACAGAGAGATTCCACCCTTTCCTGCCAACCATGACTCCCACTGAACTAGGTCACTCACTTACCTGGGCAGCTGCCTCTTAGGATTTCTGCCTCCACCATCCAGGGTTCTTTCCCTTGCTCCAACTGGGAGATCACATCTGGTTTGAAAACTTGGCAACCTGCTCGTGGGGAAAGAAAAAGGTCCAGTATGTTTATTCTGGTCGCAATAAGCTGTCCCAGGATTCAGTCCTAGCCCCTGGGTCCTCAGGACCTCTGATGGATGAGAAAGATATACCAGCTGGGGCAGCAAATTAAACAGCTCACATACAATTTGATATCGATCATATTTTATCTGGAAGGAGTGTAGGCACCCATGTTCTATGGCCCAAAAGGATCAGCAGTTGCTAAGAGAAAGCATGGTACAATGAAAAGAATATTGGGCTCAGAGCCAGGGGGCCTCTGGTCAAGTCCCAGCTCCACCATGCCTTAGCTGTGGAGGTCAATGGCCAATTATCTAAACAAACAACAAACAAATCAGGAAACATGGGCTCCTTGTGGTACCAGCCTCCCAGGGAAGCCCTGTGTGACTTACAGGATGCCTTAAAACTGTGAGCCCCTCTTTCAGATTCCTCAATCCCAAAGCCCAGATTTACCTCAACCCTTCAGCGAGCTCATGCCTCTTCACAATTTGAGAAAACAGACATAACCACAGGAGGATTCTGAGTATCAAGGGAAGCTGCTCTTACCCAATGAGACCAGGTTTCGGTAGTTCTCCAGCATCACGTCCCTGTACAGGGCCCTCTGGGTGGGGTCCAGGTGCCCCCACTCCTCCTGGGTAAAGTCCACAGCCACATCCTTGAATGTCACTGACACCTGAAATGCCAAACACATTCCTGTTCTGGGCCAAGCCCTCAACATGGCACAGGAGATGATTATGAATGTTCCAATAATGCTCCAAGGTCCTGGAGTTACTGCACGTCTGAGAGGGACCAAGGTACATGGGCCGTGCCCTGGAGGAACGCCTATGCCTTGAAAGGAAACTTTTATCCATGAAATAAATGAGAAAATGTAAGACAGTGGCTAGCCTAGCGCTAAAGTAAAAGGCACAGAATACCTTGAAAGAAGGGACACAGTCCTGAGGGCAGAATTCATAGGAAAATATGGATGCTCAGAATTGGAAGAGGCCTTAGATGGCACCGATTCCAAACTTGCACTCAACGTGGGAACCCCCTACTACTCCATCCCCTAGGACAGGGATAAGGCGTCGACTGCTTCCTTGGGGAATCCACTTTTGGATCCCCCTAATTGTTTTTGTATCTCCAGCATCACATACAGTAAGCACTTAATCAATGTTTACTGACTGACTTTAAACTTAGGTGCAATCTGCTTCCTGGGAATTCTACACTTGATTTTATTCTACCCTGTGAAGCCAGAAATCAAGTAAGCCACGAGCACGTAGTAAGCACTTACCAGATGCAGGTAGTGGTAGGTGCTGGGGGTACAAAGATAAAAAAGGAAACCCCATTTTCAAGTAACTTCCATTATATTGGGGAAGAAACATTGCTTACATATTTAAGTATATACAGCATAAATACACAATAAATGCAAAGCTATTAAATACAAGGTAGTTTGGGAGTGGGGCCTGCATTGGGGGGTGGGGGGCAGAATCAGAAAAGTCATCACGTTCAAGGCGGTCTCTGAGCTAAGTCTTGAAGGAACAGAGGGTGTCTATGAGGCAAGGGTGAGGAAGTTGTACATGCCACGAATGGGAAGATGCCATGGAAAATGCGACAACCTCGTGTGAGGGACAGCAAAAAGGTCTGTATGACAAAACCATAAAGTGTGGGAAGATGAGGAAGAAACAGTTCTAAGTTATGAGCTTAAAGCGCACTAGGACTTCTGGGACTTCAGAGGCTGGTAAGATAAATTGGGAGAAGGCCGTAAAAGGTTTAAAGAACAGAACAGGAGTTTTGATAGATTGGGGAAGACTGAGGCTGGCTGAAGGGAGACTAATCAGCAGGCCACAGTTCAGGCAAGATGCAAGGAGGGGCCGAAGTAAGGTGGTGGCCTCTTGAGAAGAGGCTGGGTTGGAGAGTTGTTACAGAGATCAAAGCGACAAACATCTGGCAGAGGAGTGGATGTGTGGGGTGGGGGCTGGGGAGCTCATCATAAATGTGGGAGAATGGAGGACAGGCAGTGTCTCTGGTCCGCCGGCGGGAAAGTTCAGAAAATTTGAGTTTGGGGGGGAAAGAGAATGAGTTTTGTTCACAACCTGAGTGTGAGGTGCCCACCAGACTGTCAATGTTGCAGGACTGGAGTTCAAATAGAAACAGGCTGGATCCAGGGCTCCACCCCCTGCTTTCCTAATCATGGGGCGTTTTAATTCACTGGTTACTCTATAGATTCAGAATATATAGTATGTATATATGTGTGTGTTTGTGTGTTTATACATATACATACATACATACCTATATATATATATATATATATATTTAGAGAGACAGAACACATAGACATCTACATTCTACATACGCTGTACACTCTAACCCTTATAATTCATAAACCATAGGGTTAGAGCTAGAAGAGATCTCAGAGATCAATCACCTATTACAGAAGAGGAAACTGAAGCCTAGAGAGGGGAAAGTGACTTGCCTAGGGCCATACATCTTATAAATGTCTGAAGGGGGATTTGAATCCAGTTCCACTAGCCAGGTGGCTAGTAGGCAGTAGACAGGGCACAAACCTGGAGTCAGGAAGATTCAAGGGTTCAGATCTGACCTCAGACACAGACTAGCTAAGCAACCTTGGGTAAGTCACTTAACCTCAGTTTGCCTCAGTTTCTTCAAATGCAAAATGCATGAGATAATATTTGTAAAGCACTTAAACACAGTGTTCTCTGCATAATATCCTCCCTTCTCCTCTCCTGATTCCAAGTCCAGTGCCCTATTTCCTAGGCCATGCTTACTCCAATGAACTCCAGCTGAACTTCATTTGTTGCCTGGGTCAGCAAAGGAAAATCAAGCATGAACATGCTGAGCAGGGCATTCCTGTGCCATCCGGACACACGGGAAAGAATTGAGGGTGCTGCTCCTCAAGGGGGTGGTCAAGCTTCCACCAGCTTCCCCTGCTATGGAGGAAATGGCTGGTCCCACTTCCCCCCACATTTGACAAAATCTTTTATAATATTCTTATGGAAGAGACAGAGGGGTGGCCAAGATGACAGTGGAGTCAGGTGACTTCAGAACAGGATGAATTACAACAAGAGCAGAATGCTCATTAAGGGATCAATGCCAACCTGGAATTAAGCCCCCAAGGGCAGAGTCTGCCCTAGGCCAGGTTCTCTTCAACATCTCTTGTCAAAGACTTGGATAAACCCAGATGACACCTACTATACAAAATGAGTCTCAAAAACAGATACAGAAAAGAAACCCTACTGAACTCCTTTAATGAAACAAATATGATCCTGACACCCAAACAAAGGAAGAAAAATCATACACTAATCTTACTAATGATGATCAATATAAAATTTTTAAGTAAGATCCTCACAAGGAAACTACAGAAATATATCATGACAATAATTCACAACATGACCAAACTGGATGCACACCAGAGATAAAAGGTTTGTTTAATATTAGGGAAAATTAGCATAATTAATCATATGAACAACAAAGATAACAAAACCACCTGATTTTAATCAATAAACACCGAAAAGGTTTTTGAGAAAACACAGCACTCATTAATGTGGAAAAGCCCGGCAAAGCACAGAAATGGAAGGGCCTTTCCTTATTATTATTAAAATCATGTATTTAAAACTAAGACCTAAAGCTCTTTTCAAGGCAAAGTAAGCATAGCCCAATAGCCCCTCTTTCAAATACCACTTGATATAATTCTCAAAATGCTGACTATACAAATAAGAAAAGAGGATAAAATCAAAGGTATAAATATCAACAGAAGAATTCCAAGCTAGAAGCATTTCCAATAAGATGGGGGGTGAAACAAGGATGTTCATTATCACCACTGTTGTTCAATATTGTACTGGAAATGTTAGCTTTAGCAATAAGACAAGAAAAAGAAATTGAAGGTATTAGAATAGGCAAAGAAGAAACAAAGCTATCACTCTTTGCAGATGACATGATGATATACTTAAAGAATCCTAGAGAATCAAGTAAAAACTACTTGAAATAATAAACAACTTTAGCAAAGTTGCAGGCTATAAAATAAATCCACATAAATCACTGGCATTTCTATATATTACCAACAAAGCCTAAGAGCAACAAATAGAAAGAGAAATTCCATTTAAACTTATAAATGTAGACATTATAAAATATTTAGGAGTCTACCTCCCCAAACAAACCCAGAAACTCTATGAACACAATTACAAAACACTTCTCACACAAATAAAGTCAGATCTAAATAACTGGAAAAACATCAGTTGCTCATGGGTAGGCCGAGCTAATTTACCTAAGCTAATTTTCTTATTCAGTGCCATACCAATCAAACTACCAAAAATTATTTTATAGAGTTAGAAAAAATAATAACAAGATTCATTTGGAAGAATAAAAGGTCCAGAATATCAAGGGAACTAATGAAAAGAAATGCAGGGGAAGGTGGCCTAGCTATTCCAGATCTTAAATTGTATTATAAAGCAGCAATCATCAAAACTGCTTGGTACTGGCTAAGAAATAGAGTGGTCGATCAGAGGAATAGGTTAAATATGCAAGACACAGTAGTCAATGACTATAGTAATCTATTATTTGATAAACCCGAAGACCCCAGCTTCTGGGATAAGAACCCACTCTTTGAAAAAATAACTGCTGGGAAAACTAGAAAAGAGTATGACAGAAACTAGGCATGGACCAAAATCTCACACCATATACCAAAATAAAGTCAAAATGGGTTCATGATTTAGATATAAAGGCTGATATATAAGCAAACTGGGAGAGCAAGGAATAGTTTACCTATCAGATCTATGGAGAACAGAAGAATTCATGACCAAACAGGAGGTAGAGAACATTATGAAAAGCAAAATGGATAATTTTGATTACATTAAATTGAAAAGTTTTTGCACAAACAAAGCCAATGCAACTAAGATTAGAAGGAAGGTAGGAAATTGGGAAAGAATTTTTACAACCAGTCTTTCTGATAAGGGCCTCATTTCTAAAATATATAGAGAATTAAGTCAAATTTATAAGAATACAAGCCATTCCCCAATTGATAAATGGTCAAAGGATATGAACAGACAGTTCTCAGATAAAGAAATTAAAGCCATTTATAGTCATATGAAAAAATGCTCTAAATCACTATTGATTAGAGAAATGCAAATCAAAACAACTCTGAGGTACCACATCACACCTATCAGATTGGCCAACATGACAAAACAGGAAAATGATAAATGTTTGAGAAGATATGGGAAAATTGGAACACTAATGCATTGTTGGTGGAGTTGTGAAATGATCCAACCATTTTGGAGAGCAATTTGGAACTATGCCTAAAGGGCTATCAAAATGTGCATACCCTTTGACCCAGCAATAGCACTTCTAGGGCCATATTCCAAAGAGAACATACAAATAAGAAAAGGACCCACATGTACAAAAATATTCATAGCAGCTCTTTCTGTGGTGGCAAGGAACTGAAAATTGAGAGGATGCCCATCAAATGGGGAATGGCTGAGCAAGTTGTGGTATATGAATGTGATGGAATACTATTGTTCTATAAAAAATGATGAACAGGTTGACTTCAGAAAAACCTGGAAAGACTTGTATGGTCTGATGCTGAGTGAAGTGAGCAGAACCAAGAGAACATTATACACAATAACAGCCACGTTGTGTGATGACTAATATTGATAAACTTAACCCTTCCTGGCAATATAAGGATCTAAGACATCTCCAGAGGCCTTTTGATGGAAAATGCTATCCACATCCAAAGAAAGAACTATGGAAGTTGAATTGCTATTTTTTTTCTCTTCTGTTGAGTTTTGTTTCCTCTTTCTGGTGGTTCTTCCTATTGGTTCTAATTCTTACTTACAACATCACTAATGTGAAAATATGTTTAATAGGAATGTATATGTATAGCCCATATCAGATTGTGCACCGTCTTGAGGAAGGTGGTGGGGAGGAAGAAAATTTAAAAAAATTTTAAAATCAAAAGCATATGGAAGTGATTATTGATAAATCAAAATAAGTTAATTAAAAAAATATGTTATTATTTGAAAATGAGATAAAAATCAGTGGAACAGACTAGATAAGCCAGCAGCAAAAGCAACTGAAAACCTAATTACTAGGGGAAGAATTCCTTTCTTGACATCTGACCATCAGGCGCCTGAACAGAACTTTGTTAGGGAGAGAAATTCCAGAATGTAAGAAGGAAATATTTGCAGCCCCTGAGACTCAACTCACCTGTGAGCTGACAGTCAGGATCCCAGAAGACATTCCCTCTTCCTTTGTGTTAACCTCCAAGGGAAGGGCAATATCCTCAAAGGAAGACCTGTGCAGGAGAAGGCAACCGTGAGGAAGACCATCCATCCTAGCCTGCAGTTGTCTGAACTGCCTGCCCAGAAAATCCCTACTGCAGAGTGAAGAGGTTAAACTGGTTACAAACAGAACAGAGGCTGGTTCAGGCTCCTATGACGGAAAATAAAGCTCATGGTATTTACACAATCCCTCAAAAAGTTTTCTCTGAAGAACGCACTTGTGTGGCGGACAGGGCACTGGCCCTGAAGGCAAGGAGCCCTGGTTCAAACAGACCTGTGTCACCATTGACTTCTCCATGTGTTCTTTGCTGGGGCTGAAACACAGGATACACCAGATGCTCCAAGGGGGAAGATATCCACAAGGAAATGGAGAATCAGCAAATGGAAATCATTTAACCTGTCTGAGCCTCAGTGTCTACTCCTGGCACCTACAAAGTGCTTACTAACACTTTATCTAACTGTAACAGTATAACAAACGTATACAATACCTCTTAGTTTAAATACACCCTCATTCCACCCCCATGGCTATATTTTCTTTTTTTTTAATTTTTTTTCACAGAAGTCGCTTCTTTTTTTAGTAATTAATTTTTAACATTCAGTGTTTTAAATTTTGGGTTCCAAATTCTCTCCCCTCCTCCAGTTTCTCCCTTGCCCACTGAGAAGGCAAGCAGTATGATACCCATTCTATATGTGAAACCATACAAAGCATATTTCCATGTGAGCATGGCTAATTTTTCAGGCTCTCTTCCAAAAAATTGGTTAGTGAGAATGTTTGTTAAATAAATCTAAATTTCTTTCAAAGCCCACAGTTTCAGTACTGCTAAAGTTTAGAGAACAATGCCTGAATCCTCCTTCCCTCACAAAAATGGTGGGAATACAAATGATATGATAAATCTCAGGTCATCTCAAGAATCTGGACTCTGCTACTTCCGACCTATGAGACCCTGGGCAAGTCACCTCCCCTTTCTGGGCCCTAATTTCTTTTTTTTTAAGTTAAGAATGTGTGTTTAATAAACACTTATGATATTCCAAGCACTGCGCTAAGGGCTGGGGATACAAAATAAAGAAATAAAGAAAGCTTTAGCAGCCATCTCCCTCCATCTGTGCGATCCCTTTCTCCCACTGGTGAATTCAACTTTGAACTACCATTTTAAAAAAAATTAATTTGTTTTGATTTATCAACAATCACTTCCATAAGCTTTTGAGTTTTAAATTTTTCTACCCCTCCCTTCCCACCTCCCTTCTAAGATGGCATGCAATCTGATATAAGTTATACATATACATTCCTATTAAACTTATTTTCACATTAGTCATGTTGTAAGAAAGAATTAGAATCAATAGAAGGAACCATAAGAAAGAGGAAACAAAACAAAAAAAAGAGCAAATAGTCTGCTTCAGTCTGCATTCAAACTCCATAGTTCTTTCTTTGGATGTGGATAGCATTTTCCAACATGAGACTTTTGGAGATGTTTTAGATCCTTGCACTGCTGAGAAGGGCAAAGTCTATCAAAGTTAGTCAGCTGCATAACGTGGCTGTTACTGTGCACAACATTCTCCTGGTTCTGCTCACTTCACTCAGCATCAGTCCATACAAGTCTTTCCAGGTTTTTCTGAAGTCTGCCTGCTCATCATTTCTGATAGCACAATAGTATTTCATCACATTCACATACCACAACTTGCTCAGTCATTCCCCAACTGATGGGCATCCCTTAAATTTCTAATTCTTTGCCACCATAAAAAAAGCTGCTATAAATATTTTTATAAATGTGGGTCCTTTTCCTATTTTTATGATTTCTTTGGGATAAAGCCCTAGAAGTGCTATTGCTGGGACAAAGGGTATGCACATTTTTATAGCCCTTTTGGCATAGTTCCAAATTGCTCTCCAAAATGGTTGGATCATTTCACAACTCCACCAACAATGCATTAGAGTTCCAATTTTCCCACATCTACTCCAATGGGCCCCAATTTCTTCATCCGAAAAAAAATGAGAGGGTTGGCTTATGGATCCTTCTAGCTCTAATTATACAATTACAGGCCACCTCCTCACTAAATTCCTCCCTGCTCCCCTGAGCTAAAAGGGTTTCACCCTCCTCAAGTTTTCCTAGATAATTTTGACAGTTTCTCTCTCTTTCTCTTCCCCTCAGGCCCTACCCCTCTCCTTCTCGCATAATAACCATCTGTGAACCTATCATGTCTCCAGTACTGTAGACTGTATGCTCAGTGAGGGTAACTACCCACCAAGGTGGTCATTCCTTCAAGTTTGCCATCGCCCACAAATGCTCTACTCCCACGTTCACAAACTCTGAAATTCCCTTACTGATCACAATCATGTCATCTCACCTCTCCTTCTGCCTTGCATCTCCTAACCCTCTTCTCCCCAAGACTTCCAAAGTTCTTTCCTCAGTTATTTCCCAGGCTATCACCCCTGTACTAACTATCCTCTCTTCTCTTGAGCCTTTGCTGAACTAATCCATTTCGACGCTATCCTCTTCTCTCAAGTGCCTTGTCCCTATATCCTAATGGAGACGGGACAAACCTCAGACTCTGCCCAACCCCAATCTTGGATTAGTTCCACTATCCACTGCCTTTGCTTCTAGCCGTGTGCTGCTGAATGAAGTTGGGGAAAATCATGAAATTGTGCTGACTGGGCCCATTACAAATGTATGTTACATAATCTCAGTTGAGCCCTCACCAATCCCTTTACACCTCCCTAAGTGACTCACTGTCCACCTCAGCTGCTCTTCCAAACCTTCTCATCCCTCCACAGTCCTCCTTCCATCCTCTCAGCTAAGAATCTTGCTTCATATTTCACTGAAAAACTGAGGACAATCACCCAGAGCTCTCTCTCCTCCCCATTTCACACCACTCAGATGCCTTCTACCTCCTCTCCTCCTCTCATGTGTAGACAGGGTCCTTCCCTTGCCAAAACCAACCTCTTTCTGTACACAAGGGATCCCACTGCATCTTGTCTTCTCCAACACACTGTCCCTCTATCTTCACCACTCTCTCACTTACGTCTCTCCCTGTCTGCTGGCTGCCTCCTCCATTCTCAAAAAACCCTCACTGGATCCATCTGTCCCAACCCACTATAGTCCTCTCCCTCTCCTCCCTTTTGTGACTCACCTCTCTGAGCAGGCCATCTGCCATACTTGCCTCCACTTCCCTTCCTTTCACTTTCTCTTTTAACCCTCTCCAGCCTGCTTCAGTTCTCATTATTCAACCCAAACTTCTCTTTCCTAGTTGACAAATCCAATGGCCTTTTCTCAAACCTCATCCCCCTGATCACCCTTTCCTCCTTGATACTCTCTTCTCTCTAAGTTTCCTAAATACCACTCTCTCCTGGTTCTCATCCTATCTATCCAATCGCTTCTACTCCATCTGCTTTGCTGGATCTTCATCCAGTTCTGTGGGAGTCCCCAGGGATCCGTCCTGGACCCTCTTCTCTCCTTCTATACTGTTTCACTTGGTGATCTCAGCTGATCCCAAGGCTTTAAGTATCATCTACTTATCCAGCCCTAAGCCCTCTGCTGACCTCTAGTATAGCATCATGAACTCAATGTCCCACAGACATCTAAGATGCAACATGCCCCAAACTGAACTCATTATCTTTCAGAGGCAGCTGCTGGTGCAGTGGATAGAGGAATCAGAAAGAACTAAGTCAAATCTGGCCTCAGACACTTACTAGCTGTGTGACCCTGGGCAAGTCACTTAACTTGTCTGCCTCAGTTCCTGCAACTGTAAAATGGGGATAATAATAGCAACTAACTCATATAGTGGTTGTGAGGCTCAAAAGAGGTATTTATAAAGTGCTTAGTACAGCGCCTGGCCCATAGTAGGCCCTTAATAAATGCCTGTTCCCTTTCCTTTCTGTTCCCCTAAACCCTCCCTTCTTTGTAACTACCCTATTACTGTTGAAGGTACCGCCATCCTCCCAGGGGCTCCTTGGTGTCATCTTAGACTCTTCATTATCTCCCCCCCGCTCCATGTCTAAGCTGTTGCCAAGGCCTGTCCATTTCACCTCTGCAGAAACTCTTGTCTATTTTACCTCTGCACCATCTCTCCAAAAAGCCATATGCACTGCTTCCACCCTGCTGCAGGCCCTTAGCATGTCATGTCTGGACCATTCCAGTAGCCTTTGGGTGGATCGGCCTGCCTCAGGCCTCTCTCCACTCTAGTCCATCCGACCATGTCAAACCCCACCTCACCCTTCAATTAATTCCAGGGGCTCCCTAACACCTCCGAGATCAAATCAAATATAAAATCCTGTTTTTCGTTTTTAAAGTCCCTCATGACCTGGCTCCTTCTTAGATTTTTACTCCCTTCCACATAGTCTACACCTCAATGGCACTGGCCTCCTTGTTCCTTGAAGGCAGAGACTGTCTTTTGCCTCCTTACATATCCCCAGTGCTCAGCACAGCGCCAGGCACATAGTAAGCACTTAATAAATATTGATTGATTGATTTGCTCAAATACAGACAAACATGATAATGGGGACTCCCCACCCTCTACACAAGCACATAGGCATAAATAAATATAGGCCATCTCCTTGACACGGAGATGACTATTTCTTCCATAACATATAGACAAAACATGTACCTGAGTTCTGACACACACACACTATAGCTAACATTCAGATAACACATTTAAGATTCCCAAAGTGCTTTACGTGTATCATCTTGTTTGATTACAGCAATATTATTCTTTTGAGCATCCTCCAGGCTCTTCTCAGATACAAATCACAGCCTCAAGATGGGGCTTTTCTCTCACAGAAACAAGCATGAAGAGGGCTCTTCCCCAGCCAGTTCTTCTCAGAGGCATTCTCTGACTCACATGCACATGCCTTTCACACACACACACACACACTTTTCCCCTCCCTTTCCTTTTTCTCTCTTCTTTCCTCTCTTCCTCCCCCCACTGCCCTCCTCTCTCTCCTCCCCCTACTTCCCTCCTCTCTCTCCTCCCCTCCCCCCGTCTCAAAATACTGCTTTTAAATAAGTGAAGGAAATGATACATTTCAGTTAGAAGTTAATATAAATAAACACGTAATTTTTCCCCCATCCAAGTTCACAGAAACCATGAAATGAACCCTTGATCTAGGTGAATTCCTTTATTTTACAGATGAGGAAACTGAGGCTCAGGGAGGTGAAGTGATGTGGGATCACACGTTAAAGTTCTCAACCCGGGGTCCTGAACTTGGTTGTTTTTTTTTTTTTTATATCTGGATAATCATTTCAGCATAATTGGATTCCTTTGTAATTTTAAATTATGCATTTAAAAACACAATCCTAAGAAGAGTCCGTCCACAGGCTGCACCAGGCGCTCCGGGGGTCCAGAACAAAAACAGCGGTTAAACCCCACTCCCCATTCGGGGGCTGGAAGGGGCCTCGCGGGCCATCCTGGCCAACTCCCTCATTTACAGAAGAGGAAACTGAGGCCCAGGGAGGCGAAGGAGGTAGCCGCAGGTGACACCCGCGCACGAAGGTGGGCCTCTTCCTCGCTCCCAGACATTCCAAAGGGAGACGGGGCAGGTTTTACCTTCTCCTCCCCTTCACCCCTTCCCGCCACTCCACGCGCCTGCGCAGACAGAGCTCCGTCCTGCGCCAACCCTCCAGAGCCCTCATACATGCCCCTCCTGCGGGCAGATCACCGTGCGCCTGCGCAGACGGAGGTCCGCAGCAGCCAAACCCGAGGCGTCCTCGTACAACCCCCAACCCCTCCCTGCGGCTGCGCAGAGAGATGCAGCGCCCGCCCCGAGCGAGGCTCCCACGAACCATAACACGAGCCAGCCGGCGGACTCCGCCTCCGGCCCGCCCTCCCACCATCATCACTGTCAGCCTCCACGCAAAAAAACAAACAAACCAACCAACCAACCAACCAACCCTCCTCTGATACCGCAGCAGCCGCCGCCCGGGCCGAACGCTACCTGCTGCCTCCGTTCCACCGAGCCACGGAGTCTGTCTGGAGCGAGGTGGCCAGCCGCGGTCTAGGCTAGAGATGGCGGCGCGCCTGCGCGGGTATCCCACCCAGAGAAGCCCCCTCCTATGGGGACTGCAGGGCGCCTTGGAGCCCGAGAACTACAACTCCCAGAAGCCTTCGGACCTGCGCGATACCGCTTTACCGCCGGCGGCCCTGGAAGCCCAGGCCGGGGAGGGAGGGGGCGGGAACGCTGCCGGAAGCACCTGCGCGAAGCTGGCTAAGGGGGCGGGGCCTTGTGCACCTGAGTCTGGGACTCCACTCCTGCTTGAAGTCACTTCTCTGCCTGCCTCATCTGTAAAATGGGGACAATACTAAGCAAGATTGTTGTTTGGATCCAATGAGATATTGCAAAGCGCTTCGCAAACCGTTACTATGACATTTAGAAAGCACTCAGCGCAGTGCCTGGCGCATTGTAAGCGCGTGCTAAATCTGTTTGCTCTTGGAGGCCACGGGGAGCCACGGGAGTTTCCTGAGTGGGAGCATGAGCTTTAGGAGGTCACCGCAGCAGGCTGGGAGAGAACCCGTGACCAGCACCAAGATGGCCCTTGGAGTAGTAGCAGGGAGGGAGCGGCAAGATCTGGAAAGAAACTGAGGACGTGGGTCAGCTGCTGGGAGACCAGAACCCTGGCACCCTGGGCAGAAGTGTGGGCATTTGGAAGAGTGAAAGGAGAAGCCGATGAGCTCAAAAGAAGGCACTGAATGCCGGGTAATCCTAGCCACTAACTTGGTACCGGCAAAGAGATGAAGAAATGTGCTTTCCACCCTTGGCTGTACATGTAGGGGGTTTATCTGCTGTGGTGTTGGTTAGCTTTGCCAAACTGCTCTACCCCATCTTAACCTCCTTTTTATTTTTAGTTGCCAGCATTGACTCTCAGGGTGAGTAGGCATACATTCCAAAATGGGGGTGATGATTAAAAAAAAATGATACCAATAGGTGGAGCCAAGATGGCAGAGTAGAGGAAACAACGAACCTCTCACAACCTTTCCCTCCAAACAACTTTAAAATAATGCCTCAAATTGAATTCTGAAGGGGCAGAGCCAACAAAAGGTCAGGGGGAGACATTCTTCCTGCCCAAGACAACTTGGGGAGAGAGAGAGAGATCTGGGGGCCAGCATGGAGCCCATGTGGATACAACACCAATGGAGAGATTAGATGGTGGTGACAGAAGGAGTAGCAGCTTTGGGAGCTCTCAAGCCAGAGATGGCAACTAGTCAGAAAGAGATTACAGAGTGTGCTAAAACTGGAGGCAGGACTGAAAGCTGTTTGGCGACTCCATTGCCTATAACCTCTTCTGGGTCATAGTTCAAGGGTGGGGAGGAGCATTTTTGATCACAAAGGATCAGGGACCCTGAGGAGCAGTATCAATTGTAATCCCAAGAGGTTGGCAGTTGTTTCATGGTTAAGGACCAGAGCACAGATCAAGAGAGCAGTGACCACACTTTTCCCTACATTGCACCACCTTTGAAGCACCTCAAACTTCCAAACCCCTAGAACTAGCTTTGACAACAGCAGTGAAAATAAGCCTGAAATTTGGGGGAGTCTCCCCTTGCCCCCTCACAGAACAGAGCTCAATTTTAACATAAATTCAGTGACAAAATAGGCTGGAAAAATGAACAGATAGCAACAACAAAAAGAACCTGACCCTAAAAAGCTACTGTGATTACAGGAGAGATCAAGACACAAACTCAGAAGAAGACAATGAAGTTAAAACAGCTACCAGCAAAGCCTCAGAGGAAAAAAAATGTAACTTGGACACATGCTCAACAAGAAATCCTGAAAAAGCTAAAACAAATTTATTTTCAAAATCAAATAAGAGTGGTAGAGGGAAAACAAAATGGGTAAGGAAGTGAGAGCAAGGGAAGAGAATTATGAAAAGACAAGAGCTTGGTAAAAGGAGACACAAAAAATCCTGATGAAAATGATTCCTTTAAAAAATGAAACTGACCAAATGGAAAAGGGGGTACAAAAGTTCACTGAAGAAAATAATTCCTTAAAAATTAGAATTCAGCCAGTGGAAGCTAATGACCCCATGAAACATCAAGAAACAATAAAACAAAGTCAAAAAAATGAAAAAATGTGAAATATCTCATCAGAAAAACCACTGACATGTGAAATAGATTGAGGAGAGCTAGTTTGAGAATTATTGAACTGTCTGAAATTCATAATCAAAAAAAGAGCCTGGACATATTTCAAGAAATTATAAAGGAGGGGCAGCTAGGTGGTATAGTGGTTACAGCACGGCCCTGAAGTCAGAAGGACCTGAGTTCAAATCTGGCCTCAGACCAAACACTTGACACTTACTAGCTGTGTGACCCTGGGCAAATCACTTAACCGCAATTGCCTAAAAAAAAAAATTGAAGAAATTATAAAGGAAAATTGCCCTGATACCCTAGAGCCAGAGGGTAAAATAGAAATTGAAAGAATCCACTGATCACCACCTGAAAAACATCCCAAAATAAAAATTCCCAGAAATATTATAACTAAATTCAAGAGCTCCCAGGTCAAAGACAAAATACTTCAAGCAGCTAGAAAGAAAATGTTCCAATACTGTGGGGCCACAGTCAGGATCACACCAGATTTAGTAGCTACCCCATTAAAGGAGCAGAGGGCTTAGAATATGATATTTCAGAAGCCAAAAAAGCTAACATTACTACCAAGAATAACCCACCCAGCAAAACTGAGCATAATCCTTCAAGGGAAAAAAATGGATATTTAATGAAATAGATGACTCATGCATTCCTAATGAAAAGACCAGAACTGAATAAAACATTTAATTTTCAAATACAAGACTCAATGTAAACATTAAAAGGTAAACATGAAAGAGAAATCATAAGGTTAAACTGTTTACATTTCTATATGGGAAGATGATACATGTAACTTCTAAGAACTGTCATTAGGGCAGTTGGAAGGATTCTCTATCAACAGAGGGTACAGGAATGAGTTGAATATAATTGTATATTATGTTGGGATGATGTGAAAAAAAAGTGGATAAGTGAGAAAGAGATACCCTGGGAGAAGGGGGAAGGGAGAAGAAGAATGGTGGAAATTATTTCACATAAAAGAGGCATGCAAGGAGGAGGGGAAAGGGGTGGGGAAGCAGCACTTGAACTTCTCATCTTAGTTGGTTCAAAGAGGGAAATACACACACACACACACACACACAAGATTTGGGCATAGAAATCTAACCTACCAAGGAGGTAGGAGGGAAAGGGGATAAGAGAATGGGGAAAAGGATGGGGGAGAGATGAAAGGGAGGGAGGAGAAAGAAAGGTGGTAGTTAGAAGCAAAAGAGACTTTAGAATAGGGAGAGAGAAGGATAAACAGAAGAAAATTGGGTGGAGGAAAATGTACAGTCATCATAATTGTGAACATGGGTGGGATATACTCACCTATAAAATGGAAGCTGGCAGCAAAATGGATTAAAAAACCAGATGCTAACAGTATGTTGTTTACAAGAAACACAGTTGAGACAGAAAGAGATACACACAGAGTTAAAATAAGAGGCTGAACAGAATCTCTTGTGCATCCACTGAAGTAAAAAAAAAAAAAGACAAGGGTAGCAATCATAATCTCAGACAAAACAAAAGGAAAAACAGACTTAAATAAAAAAGATAAGTAGGGAGGGCTAAAGGGCACCATGAGCAATGAAGTAATATCAACACTAAACATATATGCACTATATGTCATAATATACAAATTCTTAAAGGAAAAGTTAAATCAATTATGGAAGCAAATGGACAAACTATACTAGTGGAAGACCTCAACTATTCCCTCTCAGAGCTAGATAAATCTAACCACAAAATAAGAAAAAAATTAAGGAGATGAATAGAATCTTAGAAAAGTTAGATACGATAAAAGTTAGATAGATAGACCTCTGGAGAAAATTGAATGGGAATAGAAGGAGTATGCCTTTCTTTTAGCTGTACAATGCACCGTCACAAAAATTGACCATTATTAGGTCATAATTAGGCATTATTAGGTATTAGGGCATAAAAACCTCACAACTGAATGTAGAAAAGCAGAAATACTAAATGTCCCCTTTTCAGATCATAATGCAACAAAAATGACATTCAGTAAAGGTCCATGGAAGCATAGTTTAAAAATTAATTGAAAACTAATTTAACCCTAAAAAATGAGTGGATCGAAGAAAAATCATCAAAACCTTAAGTTTATTAAAGTGAATGACAACATATGAGACAATATACCAACATTTATGAGATGCAGACAAAGCAGTACTTTGGGTCTATATCCCAAAGAGACCCAATTATTATGGTAATTATTTTTATGTCATTAATTAATAATATCGTGGCAATTGTTTTATGTGATTAATTATTAATGTCACTATGGTAATTATTTGTGCATTATTAATATTATTGCTATGGTAATTGTTTTTATAAGTTACTGAAAGGGATGAACAAAGCCAACTCCATCTTGGACCATGTTGAATACAGGACTGACTTTGCTTTGAAACTGGATTCTTGACCACTACAACATTTGTGGCAAACACACTCTTACAAAAACACAAGGATGCTTATGACTGCAAACTGTTTTAGAATTAAACAGAGTGCATAATGTTCTAACACCCTTGATATTTTCCCATTTTGACTTAACAGACAGTGTCCCCTCCCTCCAAGCCTATTTTTAAAGTCTATAATTGTGCTATGTATGTGCAAGATCGATGCTAAGGGCAATCTGACTCTTTTTCCTCTTTTTTAGACAAATTAAATAAATCCCTTTTTGGTTTAAGTGACTGCTTTCTGTCTGTTTTTTGATATTACATATTGGGAAAAGGGTAATGTTTATTTTTTTTAATAAATATGTACCTGTTATTCTAGTTTAAGATTTGTGTTATAAAAGTGTAATGTTATTAATTTTATTTTAACAAAATACAATCTAAGAAACTTATTTGCTTATGTAGCAAAGGGTTGGGCTCCAGGGCTGCCATTCCTGATTACCCGGAAGCTTGGGGGCCCCCCACATGAAATCACAGGCCCAGATCCTATGCCCACCCTATGTGTAAGGCATGTTCTGGAGATACAAAATAAAAAAGAACATCATCCTCATGATAGCTAGCATGATATCCATGCTTTGAGGTTAGCTTTTTATTGTTATTTAATTTAATTCATTATTGTTAATATTTCACAAATATTATCACCTGTGAGACTCACAAAAACCCTAGTGGGAAGATGCTATTATTATTCCCACTTTACAGATGAGGAAACTGAGGCAGGCAATGGTTAAGCGCCTCACCCTGGGTCACATGGCTGGCGAGTGTCTAAGGCTGGTGTTGAACACAGTTCACAGAGTAAACTTGGAAAATTTGCTGGCCCAATGACTTTTATTTGACAGATGGTGAAACAGAGGCTCCGCCCCCTGACCTCAGCTCTAGCAAGTCCCGCCTCCCTCTTTGCCCAGGAGGTACTGCGGGGCGGGGCGGGCGAGGCGGAGGCAGTTGCTATGGAGACGCCCGTTAAGTGGAAAGGAGCGGCCTTAGGCCTGCGTGAAGCGGTGTTTTCTGGGAATTGTAGTCTTCGCGTGGTCTTAGCGCAGGCGCGCTGACCATCCAGCCTGGGCCATTTCCAGAGGCAGCAGCTGGGAGGAGACGGTTCTCAGGTGCACTTAGGCCAGGTATTCCCTGACCCTGACCCGCCCCCTCCCCCGCCCCCGCCCGGCTCGCGCCCCTCCCCGCCCCCTCCCCGGCACTCTGTAACGGCGCAGGGGACGAGCGGCCATGGCGGACAAGAAGCTGCCGCAGCCCCCACCGACCGCCCCTCCTCCCATCCTGCTCACCCCCAAGGCCCTCGCCCCCCCCCCGCTCCTCTGCATCCCCGAGGTCCCCCCTCGGCCGACCATCTTCAGCAACGAGCCCCCTTCGCGCCCGCTCGTCTTCTGCCCCCCGCCCCGGCCCCAGCACCCCGCCCTCACCAGCTGCGTGCCCCCGGCGCAGCCCACCTTCTTCCTCCGGGCCAAGCTCCCCGCGCAGCCCCGGGCCAGCCCCGGCTCCCCGGGGCCCCAGACCTGGCCTTCCGTCGTCCTGGCCGAAAGCCTGCCCCAGCCCCCTACCGTGATCTTGGGCGAGCCCCCGCCTCCGCCCCCCAGCACTGTGGCCCCCGACCCCCCTGCCAGGCCTCCCATGATGGTTGGCTCGGACCCCTCGGCCAAGCCGTCCGTCATCTTGGCGAAGGAGCCCCTTCCCCACATGCCCGCCATCGTGGGTGCCCTACGCCCTAAGCCCCCCTTTCGCCCCCCTACCCTCGGGGGCGGTGGCTCAGAGCCCCCTCCTCCCCCCGCCCCCGCAGGCTCGGAGGCCTCTCCAAGCCTACGCGCTGTCATCACCTCCGGGGTCCCCTCGAAGCCCCCTCGGAGCCCACGGGCCGTCACCCCCTCTGGGGGCCTCTCAGATCCCCCTCCTCGCCCACAGGCCATTGGGGGCCCCTTGGAGTCCCCTCCAAGCCTACGTGCCGTCATCACTTCTGGGGGCCCCTCAGAGCCCCCTCCTCGCCCACAGGCCATCAGCCCCCCTGGGGGCCCCTCAGAGTCCTCTCAGAGCCCACAGGTCATCACTCCCTCTGGGGGCCCCTCGCAGTCCCCTCCAAGCCTATGCTCAGTCATCGTATCTGGGGGACACCGGGAGCCCCCTCCTCGCCCACAGGCCATCAGCATTTCTGGGGACCACCCAGAGCCCCTTCCTCGCCTACGAGCCATCAGCATTTCTGGGGGCCGCTTGGAACCCCCTCCTCGCCCACCTGCCCTTGGCAGCTTAAGGAGTAGCTCCGAGCCCCCTTCTCCTGACAAAGCACCAACTTTGAAGTCCCTCCTCAAGCCCCCCAGCCAAGAGTCAAAGGCCATGGCTGCCATGGCAGCTCGGCCCTACTGGATCACTGTTCTGACCCCTCCTTGTCCCCTTGTCCCCAAGTCTGAGGCTGTTACTTACCCCACCGTTATCAAGGCTGAATCCCTTCCTCCTGCTCCTTACATCATCAAGTCCAAGACCCAATCTCACCCCCCTTTCCTCAAGGCTGATCCTCATCCTCCCAACCCCTCTACCGCCAGTTCAGAGCTCCTTCCTCAGCCCCCCATCCTCAGCAACGAGCCTTCAATTTCCATCCCCCCCATCATCAGGTTTGAGACCCCCATCCTCAAGCCTAGCTCTCCTCCTGGCCCCTCCATCATCAAGGCTAAGTCTTCTCCTCCTGACTCCTCCATCATAAGCTCTGAGTCTCCGGACTCCTCCATCATCAGCTCTGAGCCTCCTCCTGACCTGTCCATCATCAGCTCTGAGCCCCCT
>NW_020954546.1:8376757-8377014 GCF_900497805.2 Vombatus ursinus | reverse complement strand
TCCTGACTCTTCCATCATCAGCTCTGAGCCTTCTCCTGACTCCTCCATCATCAGCTCTGAGGCCCCTCCTGACTCCTCCACCAGCTCTGAGCTTCCTCCTGACCTGTCCATCATTAGCTCTGAGCCCCTTCCTGACTCCTCCATCAGCTGTGAGCCCCCTCCTGACCCATCCATCATCAGCTCTGAGGCCCCTCCTGACCTGTCCATCAACAGCTCTGAGGCCCCTCCTGACTCCTCCATCATCAGCTCTGAGCCTC
>NW_020954546.1:8353655-8376747 GCF_900497805.2 Vombatus ursinus | reverse complement strand
GAGGCCCCTCCTGACTCCTCCATCATCAGCTCTGAGCCTCCTCCTGAGCCGTCCATCATCAGCTCTGAGGCCCCTCCTGACACGTCTGTCATTAGCTCTGAGCCCCCTCCTGACTCCTCCATCACCAGTGCTGAGTTTCCTCTTGATCCCTCCACTAGTGGCTCTAAGCCCCCTTAACACCTTTAGTTTTGAACTCCTTCCTTATCCCTCTCCCTCCCTTCCATCATCTCTGAACCCCCTCCTCACCCCTCCATCAGCAGCTCTCAGCCCCCCTCTCACCCTCTACCATCTGCATCTCTGAACTTCCTCCTTGACCCCCCGACCATCTGTATTACTAGCTGTGAACTCCTTTCTTCTCCTCCTCCCTCTCTCCTGTTACCTTTGACCCCCTCTTCCCCCCACCCCACTATCAGCTCTGGGCCCCTTTTTCTCCTTGCCTCTGCCATTAGCTCTGAGCCCCCTTCTCACCCCTCCATCATCAGCTCTCGGCCTCTTTCCCGTTCCCCATCATCAGATCTCAGCTCCTTCCTCACCATTAACTTTGAGCCCCCTCTTTAGCCCATTTGTTTCTCCTGTACTGAGCTTTGAGCCTGTGGACCCTACTCCTTTCCTGTTCTGGGCCCTGTCCTCTCTCTTTCCCCCCTGCAGCTCTGAGCCCCTTCTGCATCTCTCACCATCATTTTATCTGCTCTTCGTTCCCTTCAGCTTTGAGCCAGTCCTCAGGACCTCTAAGACTTGTTTTCATCCTTCTCTAGGTTCCGTGTTTGGGTTTTCCAGCCTTCTTACATACGCACTGCCCCTACTCTAGCTCTGAGCTTCATGTCCCCCCTTGCTCAGATTAGCCTTTCCAGCCCCAATTCCCACACCCTAATTCTTCCCTTCAACATTACCCTGTTCTCCAAGTCTCTTGCTCCTCTCCTTGCCTGGCCCTGCTGTGCCTGGGCAGAGACACAGAAGGTCAGTGTTGACCTGTAAAAAAGGAGGTAGAGGAGACTTTAGGGGTTCATTAACTTGCTTAAAATTGTTTTATAACTTCTAATATGATTGGTACTCTTTTGTCTTTCATGCATTAAAAAACAGAGAAAGGATCCCTAGGCCTCCCTAGACTACCACAGTGGTCCAGGATACAAAAAACCTTCAATGACACACCTCTAGCTGTCTGCTCCCTTCCTTGGTTCAGAAATAGAAGACGTGATAGTAGTTTCAGTAGGCCTACCAGGCCCAAAGGAAGTCCGAAAGCTGAACATGTCAGTAAGCTGATGGCAAAGAGTCATCAGAGAGGAAGAAATCAAACAGGGTGGAGAGAGGATGGGGGCAGTGACTAAGTCTTCATAACTCCCCCTCTCCTCACTAGCGTATGCATGTATACACACATGTATACATGCATCCATACGTGTGTATGGCAGTTAAGGTGAGGCTTTGTCCTCCTCGACCCTCCCCCAATCCCCTTGGGAATTCAAAGTTGCTGCAGTTTCTCTGGCAAAGGAAAAATGTTTGCCAGAGATCACTATTTAATTGTCATTTCAGTCACTCCAATTTCTGTCATGCACACAATTATTTTCATGTAATCTTTTTTTTCTTTGAAGGAGGTTCAGTTTAAAGTTCATCAAATAAGTGTATTTTTGGAACGTTTCATTCCTAATTTAGTTCAGATCCTTATTCATGCCTCCAGTATCCAACAGACTCTTCAATGTCTGTTTAATCTTTCCAGACTGAGAAAGGAGAGGCAATGGGAAGAAAGACAAGAGTGTTCACATATTTCCATGGACATAAGGATTTCTGTTGGCTTCAACTCCCAGAGTTTCTGTTTGTGCTTTAGAATGGGCTTCACCTGTGTGTAGGCTTGGGCTTTGACAATCCGAAGGGTTCTGGGTGGTGTGACTCAGGCTGCTGGGCATCTCATCTTCATGCTGACGTGTACCTTAAAATGTCCAGGTGTCGAGCTGCAGCGGACAAGACTCACGTCCTGGTGGTGAGAGACATTCAGATCCCCAAGTGGAGGTCCCAGTCAGAGAGATGATACGGCTTAATGAGGTAACGCCTGTTCCTGAGCCTCAGCCTCAGGAGGGGAAGAGAAAGTGGACAGCTGGGATCAGGGGTGCTCTGGAGGGGTGGGGCAAGTGTGCCGGCTTCTGAGGTCAGTGAGTGAGACTCCCTTATATACTGCGTTTTAAAATAATAGCTAACATGTATATTGTGCTTACTATGTGCCAGGCCAACCCTGAGAGGTAGGTGCTATTATGATCCCCATTTTACAGATGAGGAAACTGAGGCAGAAGTGAAGTGACTTGCTTAGGGTACAACAGCTACTAAGTGTCTGAGGCTGGATTTGAACTCGAGTCTCGCTGACTTTAGTCCCAGTGCTTTCTCCACTGCGCCCTTATCATTACTACCTATACTTGTGTAGCATTTTACAGTTAGAACTTGCGTATGTATTACCACATTTACTTTTTGCTAGGTAATTTGTTAATTATGTGGAAGATGAGAAGATGTGAAAGATTTCAGGAATATAGAAGCCTAGATTTAAACGTAGCGGGGACTTTGGAGAACGTAGTATCCGACTGTGCATTTTATTAAGTGGTTTGCTCAAAGTTCTAAACATGGGCAGTGGGATTTGAACCCAGCTCTTCCACCTCCAAACCCCTTGGTTTTCCTCTGTTTCACTTATGCTGCCTTTGAGTCTGTGGGATGGGAGGCCAAGGAAATGGCCGTGGTGTGCATTTAAATTTGAATGGGACCCTTTCACTTTTGGTGTGTGTGCCCAGCAGGCAGTGAGGCCCAGGAGGAGGTGGCCTGGGTCTGTGCTCAGAGCTCCAGCTCTGCCTTCTTTTGCCTACGTGACCTGGGACACAACCTCTCTGGGCCTCAGTTTCCTTGTTTGTTAAAAGAAAATTAGATGTTTGTGCTAGATGACCTTTATGGTCTCTCTCAACTCTAAGTCTGTGGTTCAGCTGAGTCCATTATGCTCTCCAAGTCCTGTCCCCATTATCCACTACCTTTCTGCTCACATTCTTGTTTTTCTGTGTCTTTGGCCCTCAGCTCAGTCTTCTCCACACGTTCCCTGCCGCTCTCATCGTCATCACTGACATCAGTACATCAACGACTCTCTGTCCTCACAGTCTGCCTAGCTCCTCCATTCTAACCTCTCTTTCTACCCCACGTCACACTTAGACTTCACCATCACCCTAAACCACTCTGCTTTTAAGACCCTGAAATCGGACCACAGTCTCTTGTCCTTCCACCTCTCCCCTCCCTAACGCCCTCCATGCTTGTTCTTTGCCCTTGTCGTGACCTTGGCTCTCCAGCTTCCTCTGTCTTCTCCCAGGCTCCCTCTTTTTCTCCTGGATTCCAGTCTAGTTGGTCTGGCCAGTGCATGACATGGAGAAATGGTCATTTTCTCTTTGCCCTTTGTGAAGAATGACTCCTCCTTTGGGGGGCAGAGATGGAGAGTGGGGACGGAGAGTCTCCCGACTTGAAAAGGAAACAAAATAGAAATTTTAAAATGTTTTAAAATTTAAAAAAGTTCTTAAGAAGGAATTATTATGTTTGTTTAGCTGACTCTAGGCAAGTCATTTATTGACCTTCTCAGTACCCCACGGTACTTCAGAACCCTGCAGGGGTTCTTGACCTGGCATCCAGGAATTTTTAAAAAATAGTCTGGTCGCTGTATTTCTGTATAGTTAAGTTTCCATTGTAATCTGAAGTGTTTTATATATAGAACAGTATCATTCTGAGGAGTCCATAGGATGGGTCAGCCTGCCAAAGAGGTCCAGGACACACCAAGGTTAATAGCCCCGATCAAAGATGAGACTGGCTTCTGACTAGAATGGGCTGCACTGGTGGTAGGGGCTTGAGAAGGTTGAAGAAGAGGTTCTTGGTCAAACCCAGGTCATACTGTGGATGAAGTTCCTTCCCGCCTTTCAGGACATGAGTCTGCATTTGGGTGATTCTGTGAACTTGAGCACGAAAAGCCAGCACTCCTTACTTGGAGCCCCAAGAATGGTGCCTGGCTGGAGGGGCAGGTTCCCAGCACTCAGAGGGAGCTGGGCCTAGTTCACTTGGGTCTTTTATGACCTTCTGGTTCTTGGTCAGATGACCCTGGAGTGAACACAGATGACTTTGGTGTTTCAGAAATCAGTGACGTTCAAGGACGTGGCTGTGGATTTCACTGAGGACGAGTGGAGACAACTGAATCCTACTCAGAGACAGCTGTACAGGGACGTGATGCTAGAGAACTACAGAAACCTAATTTTTCTAGGTAAGCCCTTGTGACTCAGTCTCCCTTTTCTGACTTCTCGTCTTCCTGTGTTGTCAAACACCCTGGGATGATCTGAGGTGATTAGCTGAGCTTTGGATCAGTGTGTGTGGGGGGGGCGGGGAACCTGATAATTCTCTTTTCTTTCAGACAGTAGGGGATTCTTCTCTTTCTTCCCTGGTGAAAAGTTGTTTTAGAAATAAAATTAGAGATGAGTAAATTCATTAAGTGATTCTTGAGGCTGGACCTTCTGTGTCATTGCAGATGTCCTGATATTGTGGATTCTTTCGTGGTTCCCAGTGTTTCTGTGAGAAGATTCCATCCTTTTAACCAGGAGAGGGCTAAGTGAGCCTTCCAAGCTCTGATCCTATTTGTGACTTGTGACTTGTACCCCTACAGTTTCTGGAAACACAATACTGAACGCTGCAAAGGCCTTTCTACGCTTTTGTTTGCCTTCTTAACAGGACCTCTTTTCCTTACTGAGAAGAATTGTCTAGAATTGAATTCTGAGATGCCTTTGACTATAGCATGAACAAACATCTTCTATTTCTTTCTCCATGAGTAGGGCTTTCAGTTTTCAAACCTGTTGTGATCTCTCGTTTAGAAGGAGGAGAAGAGCCATGGACAATGGAGAGAGAAATCCCGGGAAGCACCTGTGCAGGTAAGGAAGTCAAACCACGCAGCTTTGAGTAATTGCCCACAAAAACTTAGATGGCCCTTTGGGAAATGGGCATCAGCTGATTGGAGCTTGAATGCCGTGAGCTCTCAGCGTCTGGCTGTCCTGGATACCTGGCACAGCAGAAGACGTTTGTCTTCTCTCTCCATCTAACCCTTCCACCTTTGCTTTGGATCCACTAGTGATTGTGCCTCTGCAGCATCTGTAGCAGCTCCTGGACAGGCTGGTTCCCTTGTTTCTGGTGCTTACGGCGACTTTTTTTTTTTTAAAGGGCGGTGGGTATTCTTCCTTGCCTCTGCTGCTCCTTCCAAGTGCTATCCAGTTTCTCATCATTACCCCGCCAGATTTACAAACATGTTGCCTACATCCACTGGTTTCTACTTTCTCAGTGCTAAGCGCTGAGCCCCAGCACAATCCTTAAACTGCTCTTGTAGCACTTTCAGGCTACATCCAAGGGTCTTTTCTCCATGGTTCTTATCTCAGCCTTAATGTTCTTCAACATCTTTGCTTCATTTCCGAGTGTTGGACATTATAACCTCATGACTTTTTAAAAAAACGATTTTTGTCAATATCTTAATTTTATATTGCCTAGAGTTCTCCAATTTCCTCTCCTTTCCTCTCCCAGACAGCTATCTCTCATAATAAAGAATACTTTTTAAAAGAAAAGAAAAAGCCCCAAAAGGAATAAAATTGACCAGTATTTGATGGCCTGTAAGACAAAGCATCATCCAGGTTGTCTGGCTGCCCCTGAGGGCTCTGTCCTATGCTCTCTACCTTTTCAGAAGCTCATGCATTCATAACATTTTCTTTTCTGTGCTAATGATTCCCAAAGCCAAATATTTACTCCTGACCACTCATTTATGGAGTGACCTAGAACAGGGTGCCTTTCTGTGGCACACTCAGTAAGAGCTCATCCAGCCTCTTTGGGGAGCATGGTGCTCACTGGGAATGCCGTACTACCCCTTTCCCTCTTCTGTACGCCCCCCCCCCCGCCCCTACCCCCTGCCCGGTTCTTTTTTGAATGCTCATAATCGGCGGAGATTTGTCTTTGTATCAGACCTCATCCTTCCTCCCAGCATCTGTGTCTCCGTGTGTCTAATTCTTCCTTTTGGGGATCAAATGGAACCATCCTAATCTCTTTGAAATGCTTTAAGGTATCTGTGAGGTCTTCTCAGTCCCAATATCCCTGACACCTTCAAATGAGAAGTGAAGGGAAAAAGCATTAAGTGCTTACCATGTGCTCAGCGCTGGGGATACAGCTGCAAAATCTCATTATTAATAATAATAACTATCATTTCTATGGCTTCTGCTATGTAGCTGTCACTGTGCTAAATGCTGTACAAATATTATCTCATTTGATCCTCACAATAACCCTGAGAGGTAGGTACTATTCTTTTCCCCATTTTATAAGTGAGGAAACTGAGGCAGACAAAGGTGAAGTGACTTGTCTAGGGTTACAGTTTAACTAAAAATGAATTAGTGAGCCCGTTTTCCCACAGCCCCTCTGGGATTTATAGGACACAGGGATATGGGGATATGGACATTCATATGACCTTCAATTCTTAGATCTCAGAGGGGTCCATGGCTAGATTTCCAGGGGTCCGTGAACTTAGGTGTGAAAGAAATCACACCTTTATTTTTACTAACCTCTAGTTGAAATTTACTATTTCCTTCAGTTATTTAAAAATATAAGAAGGGAGCAGCTAGGTGGCGCAGTGGATAGAGCACTGACCCTGAAGTCAGGAGTTCAAATCCGGCCTCAGACCAAACACTTGACACTTATTAGCTATAGGACTACCTAGGCTTCACCACACTGCCAGGGCAGGGTCTATGGGGTCATAGACCAAAAGGTGAAGAATTCCTACAAACTCATCTGTTACAGCCCATCCTTCCTACTGTCTGACTTCTGACCAAACAGCCGTTCAAGCCAGTGTGGCTCCTACCACCCTGGTTTTACACAGGTGGCCCCAAATTCCTGGTGTGCACTGCCTTCTCTTCTTTGCCCCATGGGATCCCCAGCTGCCTTCAGAATATCACTGAGGCATCTCCTGCAGAGGTTCTTTGGGGAGCCCTCTCCTACCCCCAGTCATGTGGACTCATCTTGATCTACATTTTCTATTTGCTTTGAGATGCAGAGGTTGTCTCTTCAGATGAAATGTTAACTCCTTCAAGACAGAATCTTCAGCATCGAATCCAGGCACTTAATAAATTCTTATTGAATGAAGGATTTTAGCACCAAGCTCCATCTTCTCCTCTCCTCCATCCAGCTTCATATCCATGTTGATAACCCCTCTAACACACAGTGACTATGTAACTCCTCCATGCTAACAACCACCACTAATTTCAGTCATAAGCCAGCATGACCATTCCTTCAAGCTTTTCAACTCATTTAATTGTCAAGAGCCTAAACTTTGTCATTTCACTTTCTGACCCCGACCTCCTAACCTTTTCCCTTTTCCATTTCATTAATTCCTGCTTAACCTACTCTTCACATTGATTGTGACCTGCAGTCCCTTGGCTCATGCCTTTTCTCTAGGTCTTTCTCCCCAGGCTGGCTTCATTTTCCTTTGCATCTTGCTTTGACCCTCCCCATCAGCTACTTGTAAAGATGACCAGCCACTGCCCTAGAACCTTTCCCTCTTCTGCCTCAGCCCTCCCCCACTCCAGTCTTCTGAGTGCTCCAGCCTGTTAAACCACAAGTCTGGATAACTACCGACATTTCTAGTTATTCTCTTTTGGCTTCTGTTCTCAGCCTGCTAAGTATCACTGGACAATTCACAAAGTTGAGCTGATTCCACTCACTCGAAATAGAACCTGTATTGAAACCTCACTTTTGTTTAATGTACTTTTGTCTAACATAAATCCTTATGCTTTATTTTTGTGAACTTCTTTTCAGTCCCATTCCCCACAGTGATTTTTCTAAGCCTTTTCTCTTGTTAAACCTCAGAATGAACCCTTCTTTGAAATTAAAGCAGATGACCGTACCTACTTCACAGAGATCTGTGCCTTCTGACAGCGACTACCTCAGCTTGCCTTTTTCATTCCTCAGCTTTCAACAGCCTCATCTATTTTTCCTTACCTTTTTTCTTTTTTAAAAAATTCAATATACATTATTTTATTGTAGTTTAAACAGTCTTAAGTAGCTCTTTGCAATCTTTAAAACAATACACTGAAAAGAAGTCTTAATTTTAGACTTTTATTATGTTGCACTGAGGAACAGCAGGGTGGATGCACAATGTTCTCTCTTCGTTTCTGATCTGAACATCTAAGGTATAGCTTAAAAGTCCTTAAGAATGTCTTGTATCAGATTTGAGGAGAGAAAGATCAGTTTCATTTTCAGGAATCAAGGAAGGCCTCATAAAGGAGGTGGCACCTGAGTTTGACCTTGAAAAAAGAGTACTGTTGCGACAAGCAGCAGGACGAGGTGGAGAGTTCCAAGCCTGCCGACATGAGCTGTGCTACAGCCAGAGTGAATGGGGGTCACGAGGAAGAGCAGGAAGGGCTGTTGAACTCCTAGTGTCCTTTTTTGGCCATCAACTTACTTCGTTAAATAACGAATAAGCCAAAAAAATATCCTTTATCACTGGATTGAAACAATTAGAATACTGAATTTCTTACTAAGTGATTTCTACAAATAAAAACATTCAAAATAACTCAATGCATTCCTTCAAAGATAATTTAGTATATATTGTTATTAGGTTCACTTATGCTTAAGAATAAAGTATATACATTTTATGAAACTATTATAGTAAGTTCCTTGGTCATGTAGTGTATAGGGCTAATATTCAAATGTTAAGAAAAAAAATCCCACCATCCTTATTTTTGCAAATATATCCATCTACTCTTCTACATAATATAGGAAGAAACCTATGAGGCTTCCCACAAGGTCATATATCCAGAGTTTTCGGTCCTTCTAAAGCATTTAATCTCTACAGCTAATTTATGATTAGTAGGTATTCCAATGAAACCGAAATAAGCTATTTACAAACTCTTGTAAAGAAAAACTTCCAATAGACTAAAGATAGTCAAGTAATTAATACAATTATTCGGAAAATTATGACTGTTCCTTAAGGAGTACAAGTTTGAACCTGTCAATACCAGAGGTAATCCTTTTATATTCATTTATGCATGATTCTTTATAATTTCTTTGTCCAAGCATAACATATGAAAACAGTCTTTCCACAGATAAAAAATGTAGAAATGTTTCAAAAATAAGAAGTCTTTTTTTTTAAAGTAATTAATTATATTCCTTAAGCTTATTTGGGAAACAAGTTTTTGTTGGATAGAATCCTTTTGCATGCACTTAGCTGGACAGTCCGCTAAGAGCTCACCGAAACATAAATCATGCCAGTTAGGTGGTGAAAAAAAAAATGATAAAAAGCTAATTTGTACCATCCTTCTTTCTGTCATCTGCTAGAATATCTGCGTTCATGATGGTTGTAGATTCATAAAAGTCTTGGTCTGTTCATCATTCGTCTACTCGTATACCTCCAAATGTGTGTATTGAGACCCAGTGTAACCCGTAGTCCTGCACAGAGCCACGTGATACAGAAGAACGCGTGGATGAGACGTTCTGGGAGTTCAGGAGGTCTGAGTGTATTTCATTGCTCTGTAGTTTTCAGTTCATCAGATTCCATAACGTGCCAGATGGCAAAGAAAACGAGCGTGATGGTGAGCAAGGGTACCAGCACATAGCAGATGACGAATGTACCTGCTACGGCCCAGGGGGGAAAGGAAAACAGTGTTGGCTGAAGTGACTAAAGCAGAGGCCAACACCCCTTACTTTCTGTCCCAGGCTCGTCACTCGCGACTCCGTCCCCTCCTGCCTTGTTTCTGCAGTCATCCTACCTCTTCTCTCTCAAGAACTTTGGATCTTTCTCTTTCCATTGGTTTCTTCTCATAGGCCTAGAAATATGCCCAGTTTTCTCTAATTCTAAAAAAGCCTGTCCTTGGTACGTCTACCCTGGCCTTTACTAAACTATCTCCAGGCACACCAACGGCTTCCTAACTGTTCCTTGGCCTGAGAGATATCATGCTTTCGTGATACTCCTACCTCTCTACTCCTTCTCTGGCTCTTTCACTGGTTCCTGTACTTCTTCCTGACTCCTTAAGGTTTGTATTAAATTATGGAATCAATTGAGTTTCTCCATAGATCTACTTTTTTTTTTTTTTTGAGAAGTGAGACATTTGTCTACTTCCAATCCAGCAATTCCATCCCCCGTGATTTGTCAAGAGATGACCAGCAGCGGCTCCTCAGTCACATGCATAGGTTCTTTCATTTCCTGTGGTGGTATTTGTTTGGACCTGGATACTTGACCTAGTTTATAAGAGCTGTGTGTCCCGTCTTTCCTCTTCCTCACCATCTTTGAGCTTCAGTTTCCTGTTGAGGATGTTTTAGAGGCAGTGCCATGTAATGGATCATTAGAGTAGGAGTGAGAAGAACAGGGCTCCAGGTCTAGTTTTGCTTTGTCAGTGATTCTTGGTCAAATCATTCCTCCGTTCTGAGCCTCAGTTTCTTTACTTATAAAATTCAATGGTTAAAACTTTCCTTCAGTTATTACTGGGTTATGAGGAGAAAAATGAGGCAACATGGCTGTCTATACGAAACTATAATTTGAAGTGCTATGTTAATGTAGGATTTTATTGGGTTTTTTTTTCTATTCTTTCCAGTTTGAAGAGGATTCTCGTTGATGAAGGAGACTATAGAATTTTACTTTCTTTCAGAACAATCAACAATATGTGTTATTTTTTTTTCTTCCAGATTGGGAGACTAATCCTGAAACCAAGGAATTAGCTCCAAAGCTAAGCATGCCTGTGGAACAGCTGTCCCTGCAAAGCGTCACAAGGATTAGTTCCCAGGGCCACAGGTTGGGAGATACCTGGGAATACAATGTCAAGTTTGAAGAACAGCAGGACAACCAAGAGACAGATTCCATACAAGTAACAGTCACCCAGAGGAAGGTGAGGGGCCATGAATATAATAAATTTGGAAGAAGTTTCAATCTTGGGTCCGTCCTTGTTCCACCACAGAAAATTCCTATGAAAAAGAGTCTGCGTAAATATAGTACGTATGGAAGAAGCCTCAAACAGTATTCTAGCCTGATAACATGTAGTAGAATCTCCTCAGAATCTTGTAAGGGTAATGAATCAGGCAAAGCCTTCTGTTTCTATTCAGACTTTCATCAATATCATAGAGTACATACTGGGAAAAAGGCTTATAAATATAGTGAAAATGGAAAGGCTTTTAGCCAGAATACACACATTACTCAGAATCAGAGAATTAGGTCAGGACAGAAGTCCCAAAATTGTAATGAACCTGGTCAGATCTTCACCCACAATTCATCTTTCACTACACATCTGAAAGTCCATATAGGAGAGAAACCTTACAAATGCAATGACTGTGGGAAAATCTTTGGCTACATTTCATCCCTTATTAATCATCAGAGAATACATACTGAAGAGAAGCCCTATGCATGTAATTCATGTGGAAAGTCCTTCAGAGACAGGTCATACCTTACTCAACATCAGAGAATTCACACTGGAGAGAAACCCTATAAGTGTAATGAATGTGGAAAAGTTTTTATCCGAGGTACACATCTTACTCGACACCAGAGAATTCACACTGGAGAGAAACCTTATCATTGTAATGAATGTGGAAAAGCCTTCAATCAGAGCACGCACCTTATTCAACATCAGAGGATTCATACTGGGGAGAAACCCTACAAATGTAACGTATGTGGAAAAGCCTTCAGCCAAAGCACATATGTTATTCAACATCAGAGGCGTCACACTGGAGAATACCCCCATAAGTGTGACGAATGTGGCAAAGCCTTCAGCCAAAGGTCATCTCTTATTGAGCATCAGAGAATCCATACTGGAGAGAAACCTTGTGTATGTAATGAATGTGGGCGAGCTTTTAGGAGTTACCCGTCTCTTACTAAACATCAAAGAATTCATACTGGAGAGAAACCCTATTTGTGTAATGAATGTGGGAAAGCCTTTAGCCGCAGTGCTTACCTTACTCAACATCAAAGAATTCATACTGGAGAGAAGCCCTTTAATTGTATGGATTGTGGGAAAAGTTTCATCCGAAGTGCACACCTTATTGAACACAAGAGAATTCATACTGGAGAGAAACCTTATGAATGTAGTGAATGTGGAAAAGCCTTTAGCAATCGCTCATCGGTTACCAAACATCAAAAAATTCACACTCAAGCAAAACGCTATGAATGTAGTGAGTGTGGGAACACCTTTAGTAAGAAATCATTACTTCTTCAACATCGGAAAATTCATATTGGCAAGTAACTAAATATAATGACTACGGTAAAGCTTCAGCCACAGCCGCCATTAGCCGTGTGTATTCATGAAGACTGGTGGGAATCCCTATCAATGAAATGAATGTTTGACAGCCTTCAAATGCAGATGCCACTTGAGACTTCACACTAGAGAATGATCCTGGGATTCGAAAGATTCATGGTCTTGTTGGTGCGGGTACTTTTTCTTCCCGATGTAGACAGTAATCTCTTAGCAGACCGTTCGTGTGGTGGAAAGAACCTTGTGTGTGTAGTCAGGATTTTGTTCAGTCGTTTTCAGTCGTGTCTGACTCTTCAAGACCACGTTTGGGGTTTTCTGGGCAAATAGGGTGTGTGGGTTCAAATCCCAGTTCTGCTATTTTCTGCTTTCATGATCTGAAGCAGATCCCTTTCCCTCTCTGGCCTCAGTTTTCCCATATGATGGGGTTGGACTGGATGAACTTGAGGTCCCTTGAAGGTCTAAATTCTGTGATCCTTTGAGTTGGCATGGCCAAAAACAAATCACCACCTGGTGGTAACCTTCTGATCACGAGCTTGTGTAGGCTGGTCCTTCAGACCCAACTTGGATTACATACATTGGTCCCGTCCTCAGAGGAATTCCAACTTAGTATGACCTGCCACGGCTTGTGTTCCACTGGCATGCCTGTCTGGTATCACTCCACATCATGCTGAGTCGTTAGAGTGGGATGTTTACAGAGTGATGCAAGTAGTATTATCCCCATCTGTTAGGGAGAGTGGGTGGAAGTGGAGTGATAACAATGCTCTGGGAGAAATGGCACTCAGTTTTTTTTTACTTAATATGTTTTGAGTTGTCAGGTCTCCTTCCATAATGCCTGAGGCTTCTGTCTCCATGCCTAGTGCCACTACTGTATTTCAGGCTTATATCACCCCTTGCTTGGACTATTGGAATGGCTGTCCATCTGGTCTTCCTGCCTCCAGTGTCTTCCCTCTCCCTCTTCATTCTGTTGCCAAACCACCTAGTTGCCAAAATCATTTTCCCAGAAGCTCAAGAAGCTTCAGTGTCTCTCTATCGCCCCTGAGATAAAACACAAATTTCCTCTGCTCTCTAAGGTCCTCCACAGTCTGGTTCGAGCCTACCTTTCTAGCTTTGCATCAGTGCTTATCACACTCTTCATTTCTTTCCTTTACACACTGCAGGTTTCCCACCTCTGGTAGCCGCAGAGGACAACCCAAATTTCTTTCTACACTGTCATTTCTTTCTCCTCACATTCATACTGGCTGTCTCACACTGGAATGTACTATTTTCCCAACTTCTTTAGAGATAGCTCAGGTGCCACCTCCTCTGGAAAGCCTTCCTTGTTCTCCCTAACTGAAAGTGCCTTCTTCTTTCTTAGAGTTCTCTAGAGTACTTTATCCTTGGCTTTACCTATACTCCTATCTTAGTCTACGTCCCATCCCCCCAGCCCTGGGAGAATATAAGCTTTATGAGTATAGGGGCTTTCATTTTTCCCCCCTTTACTGTCTAGCACCTCAGTGCCTCACACAGTGCTCTGCACATAGTAGGTGCTTAATAAAATTTAGTTGAATTGACTCTTGAACATTTCAGAAACGGCCTTATCCCATTTTGCTTCCCTCTTCTTGTAATATATGTTGTATCCATTATTATAGTAATTTCATTGTTGAGGTACTTCCAGCCTGAACCATTTGGGAAAGAGTATTGTCCTTGGAAGGAAATATCAGAGCAATGCAGATGTTGCTGTGGACATTCAGATCATTGGTCTTTATCAAGCAGTTCAGGAGTTTGCGTGCAGACAGAGAAAAGTTGGTCTTGAGACTATATCAGGGTAACCACTTAGGTGCCTCCTGTAACTGAGGTGCACTAAAGGGTTAGGGTTTGAGATTTGGGATTTTTGGGCAGGGGTTAGTATCAGGGGTTAGCATTAGGTGCCCTTCATTACCCCACATAGTACAACCAATTATTCCACTTACCTGTGAGAGTGACCGGTCAAACCCTCTTGAGACACTGCTTGAGGCGGATGGCGTTGCTTTTGAAGATCTTAGGTCATAAGCCTCTACCCTGCATTTTACAGATGAGGGAACTGAAGTCCAGAGGGGAGGCTGACAACATAACTGGCAGATGTAGGACGGGGATCTAGGTCTTGTACTGATGGATGATAGCCGGTATCTGTGTGGTACTTCAAGGTTACACACTGCTCTCATACCAGTGTTCTCTCGTCGCACCCGGGAGATACAGAGTGCACTCATTCTGTCCATTTTACAGATGAGGAAACTGAGACTTGAGAGAGGGGAAGCAACTTCTCGACAATGACAGAACTGTGAGACGTCAAAGGCGAGACTTGAAAAACTGCCTTTAGAACCCGCGTTCGCCTCTTGACTTTCAGTGTGGATCTCTCTTTCGGCGCCTGGTCTCTCCTACCCTGCCACGCTCGTTCAGTGGTCACTCTTCTAGGCCGTTCTTGGTTTCTACCAAGTTCACAGAGGCAAGGTGCTGTGGTTTGTCCGAGTGCTTATGTGCAGGCCCACAGAAACACGCCCGCTCTTAACGCTGCTGTGAAGGAGATGGGGAACCGCCTTCATTCATTTCCTGAGGCCCTGCTACGTCCCAGGTAGTGTGAATAGTGCTGTGGACAAGACAAAGAAGAATTCCAGACAGCCCCTGCCTTCGCTGAGCATTGGTCCTAGTAAGAGAGACCACACACCGCGTCTCGTCCTATGTTACGTAACTCCTGCAAGACTCATGAGGGAAGCACAGAATGCTATAGGGACTTCTGAAGATGAGGTCGCTTTCAGGTGGAGAACTTGGGAAATCTATAGGGGGAGGAGGGAGGATTTCTTAGGTCTTGAAGACACTCGGTTGAACTTTGCCAAGAGAGTAGAAGGGAAGGCATTCTAGCTGAAGGGATGGTGACCAAAAGCACAGTGGGTGGGAAGGACTCAGCAGGTTCTGAGAGGGCCAGGGACATGTTGGGGAGCAGTGAGATCTGAGCCCAGAGAAGGAGAAGGGTGGACGGTCCTGAATGCCAGGCTTAAGTGGAGGCACTTCCGTAGGGACAGTGACCTGCAGGAGACCTGTTTAGATTGCAGCTTCAGAACGACTAGCTAGCATTTATAGAGTACCTACCATGTGCCAGGCACTGGGCTAAGCGCTTAACAGATATCTCATCTGACCCTTACAACGGCTCTGGGAGGTGTTATCATCATCCCCATTTTACCCATGAAGAAACTGAGGCAGATAGGTGAAGTGACCTGCCAATGGCCACAGCTGATAAGTGTCTGAGGCAGGATTCACATTCGGGTCTTCCTGATTCCAAGTCCGGGACTTTTTCCATTGCACCACCCAGATGGGCCTTAGTTTGCCCATTCATGGAATGGAGATAATTATAACTACCTCTCTTTCGAAGTTATGACAAAATGCTCTCTGTACCTTAAAGTGATATAGAAATGTGAGTGACTTTGTAGATGTGGAGAGAGCAGTGGGGATGCGATACTGCTTCCTCTTAGAATTTGTCATAGAAAAGTAGATGCAGTGTGGTATGATGGGCGCTGACCAGCTGTGGAACCATAGGAAAATCTCTTAACCTTTCTGATCCTCAGGCAGATCTCTGACTTATCTACTATGGCAGAGAGAAGTCATCATCTACCTTGAAGGAAGACATTCCCAAACTTGACAAAATCACAGATCCTTGACATATTGAGGATTGTTTCAATGAACAGGTATTTACCAAGCACCTACTGTGTGCCAGGGACTGTGCTAGGCACGGAGGATATAAGTCCAATAAATGCAGTGATCCCTAGGCAGTGGGGAACCACCCAATGGGAATCAGCTTGACCAGAAGTGTGCCTCGGGCAGTCAGTGAAGGATGGCTGGAGAGAGACAAGGAAACCAATTAGGAGACAGTGCCGTGGCTCGGCTCGGTGGGGATGGAGACGGGTGGAAGCAACTGAAAGCTGGGAGCTTTGTCCTGCACCAGCGTCCTCTTAGCTGCCTGACCTCATGCCGCAGTGTAGAAACACGTTCTGGGGAGTAAGGAGGAGTAGGAGCGTCGGACCGGCACTGGCATCTCTAGTGTCTGGCCAGGGTCGTCTGCTGCCAAGGAAAAGCCAGGCACCGATCGGCCGTGGGAATGCTGTTGAGCTCCGCTCAGCTCTCACTTCCACCGTTAGACTAATCCGTGGACATTAACTTTCAGATCGGGGCAGAGATCTTCTCTCCCTGTTTTCTGTTGATAAACTGATCAGAAATTTGCAAGGTCACACAGTTGCAGACTCTCCCCCCCCCCTTGTTGGCCTGGTTCCTCCACTTGAAAAGGAAGTGTTTCTGCAGCCTTGTTTCTTCAGTGTTCTGTGTTCCACTGGATAGTGGCATTAACCAAACGCTCACTAGGTAGAGGCTTAGTTAGGGCACAATCCCTGCTCTTAAGGAGATTGCTAATTAGTATTAATTAGGGGATCAGGCAGGTAGAAAACACGTCCTTTGGTAGAGGCATTAGGTTCAAACTGAAGTGCCATGTGAGTTCTGAGTGGGGAGAGTCCCAATGAGTTATCAGCGGGGCAGCTAGATGGCGCAGTGGATAGAGCTCTGGCCTTGGAGTCAGGAGGACCCAAGTTCAAATCCGGTCTCAGGCATACAACCCATAACACTTACTAGCTGTGTGACCCTGGGCAAGTCAACCCCAATTGCCTAGCAAAAAGCAAAAAACAAAACAAAACCAATGAGTTATCAGGAGAGCTTCCTGGAGGAGGAGGAGAAGTTGGAATTGGACCTGAAAGGATGGGGATAAAATTGGCTGGTGAGGCAGAAACAGTGGGAGCAAAAGCACCTGGGTCTGAGAGGGCAGTGCGTGTTGAGGAGGCAAGGCTGGAGCACAGAGTGCATGATAGTGAGTCGTATGAGGTAAGGCTAGAGAGGACTGGGGGCAGCGGGAGGATATATGGGCAGGGGACCCTGGTTACCTATAAAGCAGATGAGTTGGAACTTGATGTGGGTGATAGGAGCCCAAGGAAAACTTGGGAGCAGAGTAACTACCCTGTCTCTCTGAAAATGGAACGCCCTAGCTGAGTTCCCAAGGCTTAGGAGGGAAAAGTTAGCTAATGATGAGTCTGTGGATCCCTCAGGGAGGACAGTCTCCCTAGCATGACTGGCTGTGTTACTAGGTACTTTCTGCAAGGTTGAGCAGTGGTTAGAGCACTGGGCCTGAAGTCAGGAAGATCTGTGTTCAAATCCCGCCCCAGACACTTACTAGCTTTGTGACCCTGGGCAAGTCGCTCAACCTCTGCTTGCCTCAGTTTCTTCATCTGTAAAATGGGGATAATAATGGACCCTTCCTAGAAGGTCTTTAATAAAGGCACAGCGATCAGCCGATGACATCGGTTTGTGAGTACTCAGTATGGGAATCAAATATTCCCGGCCACCAAAGCCAACAGATGCCAATGCTCAAACCACTTCTCTTCTTGTTTGAGTCCAGAAGTACCCTTTCCCCCCTTCCTCTGTATCTGTCCTTCCACAGGCTCTTTTCAGAGTCTTGTCAGGTCAGCAGCAGCAACTCTGCCTTCCTTGGGACCGAGAGTGGTTGAACCAAACCCTTTGCCTTTCCCGGGGGACTGACGATGGCATGAAACTCAGCCTTAGGACCTTCTGCTTGTGAAACGTACCTACACCCCGCCTAAAGGATCTGTGCGTGAAGCCTGCTTCACACATGCTGGCGGGGTGGGGGAGAAGCCTCTTTTCTCCTCTGCCTTTGCTGTTCTTTTGGGTAGTAGTCCTGGGTCATTAGAAGGCCCTGGCCTCCATGCCTCCATTCTCCAGGGGAAGGCACCAGGAAGGGAGAGTAGGACGAGCCCCTTCTGATCTGGAGAGAGAAGAGGCAGACGTTAGTACGGCACCATGTGTCTGAGCAGAGAGGAGGGCGTGTTCGGTCCGGGGAAGCCTCTCGGCTGGGAGGCGCAAGGCTGGGGGCCTGGCCTACGATGAAGAGGGCCGCTCTGGCTGCAAGGTGAGTCTTTGAGTTCTCGGTGCACTCAGCATCTTCTTCCCGTTACAGGCCAGTTGCTAGAGAGCTGGTCCCCTAGGAGGGGCGTGAGCACCATCTTCTGGAGCCCGAGGAGAACGTCGAAACTATAGAGGACAGTACATGCGTGGGGTTGGCAGAGAAGGGACCCCTGGCTGGAGGGTGAGAGGAGCTTGGATAAGTGGTTTGCAGAGGCCAGAAAGAGGGCAAGGGATGAGATGACCGCCTTCTGGGAGCTCAGGAGAGCTGCGGAAAGTGATGAAGCAGCTGAATGAAGTTTGCTTCGAGCCAGGAAAGGAGGGATGGAGGACAGGCGCAGGCTCAGTGACTACTCACCTGCTGCACATCAAGAGGGAAGAGGCTGTGTGTGTGTGTGGAGGGACAAACTCCTTTTTTTCCATTTTATTTTTCAGTTAACAGGTATTTTTTTTCTTTCCCTCCCTGCCCCGCCACCATTAAAAAGGAAAACAAAACCCTTGTAACAAACATACAGGTCAGACAAAACAGATTCCTGATGTCCGTGTTCAGAAACGTCTCATTCTGCATATTTAATCCATCACCTCTCTGTCGGGAGGTGAGTAGCGTGGATCATCCTAATTCCTCTGGAATCATGGCTGGTCATCGCATGAAGCAGAGATCTTGAGTCTTCCAGAATTGTTTGGTTTTACAATACTGTTATTATAGGAATTGCTTGAGGATCACACTCCTACAACCCTTGCTTTTAGCCGATAGATGGAAGTTCTGTAAGTCATTGAGACTTATGGACCTATGGAGTAATGGCTGCTCATTGGTATTCTTTCCTATGGGCCTGGCTATTAGTTCTATAGGTTTCCAGTAGCTTGCAAATAAAATTGTTCACGTTATGAGACTTGTGAGCCTGTGTGCTTGTAAGGGGATCTGGTGATTACCCTGGAGATGATGTCATACTGAAGTTCCCAAATCATCAGGAGGCAGTAAGCAAGAGAATTTAGAGGCCCCCAACATATGCCCAAGATCTGTGGACCAGGAGGGCGCCTTTGACGGGTTTTACCACATTTATGATCAGTTTCTTTCCCAGAGTCACATGGGTGCATGGAGTCTGACTTCTTCATAACTTATTTTCCTTCTCAGGCACACATTAAATATCCCTAAATTGCTAAAAATACTGTCAGTTCTTTAAATCCTTCTGAAAATGTTATCAATTACTCTTCCCATCTCTAAAATGGAGCTAATAATTTTGACAGCCAGCCAAAGCGGCTGATCGGTGTCCAGGATCTCCTAGATTCAATAGCACATTTGGGCTGTGGATCTCAAGGGTTGTAATAAACATCTTTCCAAATTTAAACCAGGTGAGCTACTATTTTTAAAAAATCTGAACAAATACCAAATAAAAATGAATATTTACATATTTGAAGTAGAACTGAAAAAAGAGGCTCATACGCGAAACTGTAAATCTCTCACTTTCCCTTGTAAGTTTATAATAAATTCAGTACAGGACTTTCAAGCTGTCTTCTTTGTATTTCCTTCTGGCCTTCCTTCTGCTCACGTCTGTGCACTAAAAAAATTGCTTCAAAGACTTTTTCTTTGACAACCTTATCTCTCTTTCCTTTCTTCCTATTCTGCTCCCCTTGGTCCCTCTCCAACTTAAAAAGAAACAAAAAAGCAGAACAAGACTCAGTTGAACATATATGCGTCGTTAAGAAAAACAAATCCCAATGTTGGCCATTTCTGAAACTCTGTGACCCATTTGGCCCCTTGAGTCCATCACCTCCACAGATTAGCTGTTAGGCTCTAAGGCATGCTTGTCCTGCTGCCCAAGAGTAAGACTTCACATTTATCCCTACTGAATTTAATCTTAGCTTCGGCCCAATGCTCTAGCCAAACCCTCCTCTCCTCTCCACTCCCCCCTCAATCCCAATAAGCACGTTCTGCTGTACTTTGGAAGCCGGGGATAAGCGCTCCATTTTGTTAGCCTTCCACACGTGGGGCATGTCTCCAGTGAGGGCACTGTCTTTCTACATATCCCTCTACTTAGAAAGCCTTGGTTACTTAATGGTAGGGAAACAGGCTGGGTAGACTGATCGCCTCCTTAGCCTTTCCACCACCCTCTAGGTGGTGAGGATGATGATGAACCAGTGAAGGGGACTGAGGAGAGTCTGGACAGTTGGGAAGAGAACCAGGAAAGAGCAGTGCCATGGAAAGCAGGGGAGGAGAGATTTTCCTAAAACACCAAAAGAAAGGTGATAAATGGTGTTAAAAGCTGTAAAAGAAAGGAAGAATGAGGAATGAACCAAGGCATTGGAATTTAGCAATTAAGAAATGTCAGTCAACAAGCATTTACCATGCCACAATTCTTACCTTTCTAAAGGAAAACCAAGCATAGACTGACGTACACTCTTGATTTGGGGAGATCGTATTTCAAATAATTCAGAGAAATGATAAACAGGCTGCCCTAGCCTAACATTTTACAGGGAAGTTAGCCAAGAGGATTAGGAAACTCAACTATGAAATTTTGAAGATGCAAACATAATGAAAATTACTTTGATGAGGAAGAAAACAACGGGTTTGATTTTTATTTTAAAACAGGCTATTGTGACTACAGGGTGGGTGGGAGTCCATGGAAGAAGAGGAGGTGGAAGCCAGAAAAAAAAGTGATTTACTAAACACCAGGTCATGATGGTGAACGGAGCAGGGGAATGGGCACTGACCTTGGCCCTCTGACCTTGGCTACACTGGACTTAACTTTTTTTTTTTTTTTTTTTGTTAGTGAGGCAAGCAGGGTTAAGTGACTTGCTCAAGGTCACACAGTACATGTCAGGTGTTTGGTCTGAGGCCGGATTTGAACTCGGGTCCTCCTGACTTCAGGGCGGGTGCTCTATCCACTGCGCCACCTAGCTGCCCCTGGACTTACTTTGTCAGTGTATTGGGTTGGGTGTCAGGAGACCCGGGTTCAGATCCTGACTTTGATCTCACCTGTGTGACGTTGCTTAAGTCATTTCCTTTTCAGTCTCCTTATCCATCAAATGGAGTCAGTGACATACAAAGTCCCTCTGAGCTCTGGTTCTGTTATCTTCTTATCTGGGAGCTCCCTCAGTTTAGGATATGACAGAATGATAACCTCCCCCTCCATTAGGAGTCAGGTTCTTCCTAAGCTACAGCCATGAAGACATGCTCTATCCCCTATCCATCCATCCATCTTTCCCCTACTTACAAAGCATCAAGAATTGCCTCCTCGAACGCTGTACACGGTAACAGCCACACTGTGCAATGACCACCTTTGATAGGCATGGCTCTTCTCGAGTACAATGATCTAAGACAGCTCCAAAAGACTCAAGGTGGAAAATGCTACCCACTTCCAGAGAAGGAACTATGGAGTCTGAATGCACATCGAAGCAGAGTGTTTTCTCTTTTTCTTTCTCATGGTTTTTCCCTTTTGTTCTGATTCTTCTTTCCCAACCTAACTAGAGTGGAAATATGCTTAATATGATTAGACATGTATAACTTATATCAGATGCTATCTTGTGGAGCGAAGAGGGAGGGAGAAAAATAATTGGAACTCAAAATCTTATAAAAGCAAATATTGAAAACTCTCTTTACGTGTAATTGGAAAAAATAAAATACTATTAAATGGGGGAGAAAAAAAATCGCCTTCTCTCAGTGTGGCTCCCCGAGGGTCCAGAAGTATTAAGGGTCCTGAATGATGCAATGATTTTAAGATCCAAAGTCTAAGATGAATGGACCAGCTAGGGTGATGCCGGATCGGGCCAGCAGGTGGCGACATCATCCCGTTGTTGAAGCCCACCGACCCTATACTACTTGGCCTTGGGGAGCTGTTGTTGGGGGCAGGTGGAAGGGGGCTCAGTGGAGACAGCCTGCCCAGTCCTAGCGACATTGTCACCATGGAGCAATACTGAAAGAAATTCAGCTGAATTCTTCAGACCAAGCCGTCATAGAATCCTAGCTCTGGAGCTGAAAGGGACTTGAGAAGTCGCTTAGAGCCCAGGTCTTAAACTCCCCACCCACAACACTCCCGAGTGAGACCCAAATTAGATCAAAATGAAATTGGAGGACAATTAATGAAATAAATAAAAATACAGTCACACATAGATAATGTTCGCCTGCCTTTGACACCACTGTTCTAGAGCACCTCCTTCATTTTACAGCTGAGGAAACTGAGGCCCAGAAAGGTTATGCCTTATCTTAGGTCAATGAGAAGTCCTATGACTCCCAAACCACTGCTCTTCCCGCTCTGTTTACTGTTGTCTTCAGGGTGCCTAGGCTTATGCTAGAGTAGGTTACAGAGAAAATAGGAAAAACAAAAGGGGATGTCCCTACCCTTGGGGGTCATTGAGTTTTTTGATGACTTTGGTATTTTCTAAGTGCCAGGAAAACATCAACCAGAGGGTCCATGGCATGGAACCACAGGAACAAGTACAAAAGGAAATTGAGCTGAGCGTGGTAGAAAGAGCATTGAGACGGGAGTAGACCACATGCCCAAGACCAAGCTTGTTACATGTTTGTTGAATTGGACAAAGTGATGTGGTGTTATAGGTCGAGCAGTAGACTGGCAGTCAGGACAACTTGTGTTCAAATCATCCAACTTCGGATACTGTGTGATTCTGGTCAATTCACTTAGCCTCTCTGGGCCTCAGTTTCCTTATATTTAAAATGAGAAGATTGGACTTGAGGGGCTTGAATGCTTTAAATTTATGCTCCTCTGGGTTGAGAGCTGACAGACCTGGATTCTAGCCTACCAGAACTAAGTAGCAGCATGGCATTGATAAAGCTTCTCTACAACTCTCTGGGCCTTGGCCTACTTCTATCCATCCATGCATGCATTCATCCATCCATGCATCCATCCATGCATGCATTCATCCAT
>NW_020954546.1:8300679-8353645 GCF_900497805.2 Vombatus ursinus | reverse complement strand
CATCCATCCAGGCATGCATCCATCCATCCACCCATACATTCATCCATCGACCCATGCATTCATCCATTCATCCTTGCATTCAGCAAGCATTTCTTAAACATCTACTAGATGCTAGTCGTCATGTTAGGTGCTTGAGATACAAAGACTAAAATGAAATAGTCACTGACCTCAAAGAGCTTTCATTCTATTGGCTGTAGAATTTGTAATCATAATAACACTAGCTCGTATTTAGATTGTTCTTTAAGTGCTTTTTCAAAGCACTTTACAAATATTAACTTGTTTCATCCTCACAACAAATAGGTGCTATTATTATTCCATTTTATAGATGAGGAAACTAGACAGAGGTTACACAGTCACACAGCTAGTAACTACCTATGGCCAAATTTGAACTCAGGTCCTCCTATCTCTAGGTCTAGCAATCTATCTGCTGTGCTACCTAGCTAAAATTTTTGTTGTTCAGCCATTTCAGTCAGGTCTGAGTCTTTGTGACCCCATTTGGAGTTTTCTAGGCAAAGATACTGGAGTGGTTTGCCATTTCCTTCTCCAAAAAAATGGGATAACAATTGTTGCTGTTGTTCAGCCATTTCAGTCATGTCTGACTCTTTGTGACCTCGTTTGGGGTTTTCTTGGTAAAGATACAAGAGTGGTTTATCATTTCCTTCTCCAGGTCATTTTACAGATGAGGAAAATGAGGCCAACAGGGTTAAATGACTTGCCCAGGGTCACACAACTACTAAGTGTCTGAGGCCTGATTTGAACTCAGGTCTTCCTGACTCCAGGCCCAGTACTCTATCACCTGTGCCACCTACCATTTATGTAGCTAAAAATGAACTAAAAATAAACACTCTATCTACTGTGCCTCCTAAAATTAAGGAGTTAAATTAATTGAGCTTTGAGATGGCTTTTGGCTCTCAAATGTTATAATTCTTGAAGCACTAGGGAGTCAGTGACTAATCACAGCAGTAACATTTTGGTATGTCCTTGAGCAGGTCAATGAAACCTTTGGTAAGGTGAGGGACCGTAGTTTTCATACGGTCCGCCAGAGGGCAGGAGGCATTCATGCTAGAAACAATGACTTTGCTGCTCACAGGATGGTAGATTTAGGGATGTAACTCATTTATTGTATAGATGAAGAAACTGAGGTCAAGGTAGTTGGAATGAGTTGCCCAGGGTCACACAGGTAGTGAACAGGAGAGACAGAATTTAAAACTGAGTCTTCCAACTCCCAATCCAGCTCCCTTCCCACTGTACCGTGGAGCCACGCTAGGGAACTATCCTGGGGCCCTTAGTGGAAGATCATTTCTGTATGTGCTTCTGAATCCCAAAGATGGTTAGAGAGGCAATATGGACAATGATGTGGGCTCCAACATGGGGTGCGTGCTTCTCAGGAGATGTAGAAGAAACCGTGGAGGTTTAACGTGGGGGAAGCTGATGAGAGACACGAGGATGGTCTTCAAGGATTGAAAGGGCTATCCAATGGAACAGGAGATTTTTAACGAAGACGAAAAGACTCGAGGACTGTCTTTAAGCATTTGACAAGCTTTCTAGCTTGATATTAGAATGTTCCGCTCGATCCCCAAAAGCCAACCAAGGGAAACGGGTGATAGCTACAAAGAAACTTAATAGAAGGCCGAACTTACAAATGAGGAGAGCTATCCAAAAATAGAACGGGCTGCCTCGGGGTGGTGGACTTCCCATCATCGGAGGTCTTTAAAGAAGGCTTGGATGACTCTGTCAAATACCTACATGTTGTAGAGGGGATTTTTGTTCAAGCTGGTTTGGACAAGCTGGATTCTGAGGTCCCTTCCAGCTGGAGACTGTGAAATGCCCCCGGAGTAGGGGGATGCTTTGTGCCTTGGCTCCCTGGATGCTCACCCACTAGACCATCTGGATTACACCAGGTCTGGGTCAGATCCAGACTTCGACCTGGGCCTCCAGTAAAAGAAAAAGTCATTTTATGGATAAGTACATCTTTCTCATTTCCACTGAAGCCATTGACAATGTGTAAAAGATGAACATGGGCTTATTTTCCAAATCCTGTATACTAGAAAACTTTCAAGGACCTCTCTGGAGCTCCAAAGGTCACCTACTACAGTGCTTCGAAGGAGAGGCAGGAAGGGGCATGCACCAGACAAGACATCGGTCACCCAGCTAGAATAATCCAGAAGGGATCCTGAACCCAAGAGCCTTGGGAATGGCAGTGCCTTCCAGATCATTGTCCTACTCCCATTACATCCCCCATAGCCAGCATCAAGAGAAACAGTCACTGTAGGAAAGGGACCTACTGCCCCCCCCTCACTAACATCAACATCAGCGGCTGACCCATTGCTATTGTCTTACTTTTCTTTTTGTATCCCAGGGACTGGCTATGTACTTTGCAAACAGCAAGCACTCAGATGATTTCTTTTCTTTGTTTGTTTTTCTTTCTTTCCTTTTCTTTCTTTTTTCTCTCTCCTTCTCTTTCTCTCTTCCTCCTTTCTTTTTTCTTTCTTCCTGCTTTCCTTCCTTTCTTTCTTTTTCTTCCTTCTTTCCTTTCTTTCTCTCTCTTTCTTTCTTTCCTTCCTTCCTTCCTTCCTTCCTCCCTTTCTTTCTCTATTTCTTTCTTTCTTTCTTTCCTTCCTTCCTTCCTTCCTTCCTTCCTTCCTTCCTTCCTTCCTCCCTTTCTTTCTCCCCCTCCCCCTCTTAGTGCCTCTCTCTAGGCATCTAGGTGGCTCAATGCATAGAGCTCAGGGCCTGAAGTCAAGAAGACCTGAGTTCAAATCTGGACCTAGACAGTTACTAGCTTAGTCACTTAACCTCTGCCTTAATCCACTGGAGAAGGAGATGGCAAAGCACTCCAAACCTTTGCCAAGAAAATCCAGTGGACAGTATGGTCCATGGGGTCACACAGAGTAGGACACAGCCGAACTCCTCGATCCTATACGTGGTTATTGGCTGCCGTGCTTTCTTCTCAGCTATAGTCCTCTAGTTTGGGGGAGTAGGGAGGGAGGAAGAGAAAAATGCCTTCTGACAAGCTGTCAGCAGAGCATGGATTTGAGTATCTTCAAAGGCAACTCTCTCTGACCTAGGGTAAGTTGGCCTCAGGTTCCTGTACGTGCACACATGAATGTCAGTTTTCCTGAACTTTCTTGTACCTCACTCAGGACATGAACAGAGAAAATAAACTCTCTGCCTTTGATTCCCATAGTAAGAAAGGGCAGAGCACAACTGCAGATTGACCCAGCAGGTTATGGAAAGGGCAGAGCTTGGCATCCCCCAAGTCAGAAGAGTGACCTGGCTTTCTAAGCCTTTCTGGAATTCACGACATAGTTCTGGCCCTCCTGAACAATAGGTCCATTGTAGCACATCTGCAGTGTTAGTGGACTGCTGGTGGGGTTCTTCGTGCTCTCTATATATTCCCTTTCCCTCCAGGATGTGAATGTTGGCAATAGATTGTCTTCTACTTGGCACGTGCTTACCTGTGTTACTGAATATTTCTGGCTCCCTACTAAACACAGGATGCCCATTGCAAGGATGGTTGTCTTGAAAAGAGATCACTTTTAATTTCCTAATGTCTAAAAATACCCTTGACACTGAATACGACCAGTTCTGATTACTTCTATATGTAACGATGGATTTCTGGGACCTTGTATTATTGTCCTACCAGTCAGCAATACATTAGCAAAGTGCCCTCTCTGTGCCAGGCATTGTACTAGGGCATTGGAAAATACAAAGTCAAGAATAGACTGGTCTCTGTCCTCAAAGAGCTCGTACTCTATGACTGAGGATTGATTATAGTGGTCAAAACAGAGGATTGTCAGGATTGTCAGAATGTATTACATCCCACCTGGACAGAAAGAAGAAATCAGGACATAGTAGTGATGGGACATTTCACTTATCAGGACATCTGTTAGATGGCCACAACTAGATTGTCAAGTCCTGGAGCATAGGGACTATGCCATTCTAATCTTTCCTATTTCCACGGCTATGCAAGGCTTTAGTTAAATTTCTTAGTACATTAAAATTGGATTCAATTTACACAGCTATTTGGAAACACACCTTTTGCATAAAGTTTGAAGGTACTTGCATATTCATTTTCTACCCACTTAAATAAATCTTGCACAAGAGACGGATGTAAATCAAGGGCCGTGTCTACACGATGCCAAACATCTGGATGAGAACTGAAAACCAAAATACCTAAGTATTTCCAAACATTCATCCTATTATTTAGTCAAGCATGTATCACGGAAACAAAATTAGTGAATTTTGTTTTATTTTTTCCCTTCCTTCAGTGGTCCTTTATTGAATGTAATTTTATTGCTTTGTAGCCAATAAAGGATATTTCTAATATTTCTCTTTTTCTGTATTTGTTTGTGAAGTTTTTATGCCCTAATACATGGTTAGTTTTTGTAAAGGTGACATATACCTCTAAGGATATGTATACTCCTTTCTCTTCCTATTCAATAATCAGAGATTTATCATATATAACTTTTTAAAGATTCTATATGGGTCATTAACTTCTTTCTTGTTAATTTTTGTTAGATTTACGTAGATCCAAAAGGAGTACGTTGAGTCCCTCACTATCATAGCAAAACTAGTGAATTTCGGAATGAGTGGCCTTGTGTTACTGTTGAAAGAGCATTGGATATGCAATCAGAAATACTTGGGTTCAAATATTACCTCAAATATTTAGTGGTTGTGTGACCTTAGGCAACCTCTCTTAGCACAGTGCTTAGCAGAGTCAGCATTTCACAAATCCTCATTTCCTTCTTTCTCTTTATGTCTCAACTTTCTCATACATAAAATGGGGTTCAATGACCTCTAAGATCCTTTGCAGCCCTAAATCAATGATCCTTCAAATATTTGTGTTTTTGTCAGATGACTGGGGCTGTCAAGCCACATGGAAGTTAGTGTGAGATGGACACCAATTTGATGGCCTGTGTTGAAGTTCATTGTATCTGATACAGCCTCACTGGGACAGAGCCTAAAGGAGAGGAAAAAGGTGCCTTCTCCAGCACTGGATGCCCATCATTTGTTCTCCCTGGCTCAAGGAAGAGCAGGCATGCTTCTTGCTCCCCCCATGACTCTTCAAAGCCCACCCTCTACTCCATTCACTTAGTGGTCTCCAGTCCAGAGGAGGTTCACCCCATTCAGATAGATCGATCATCTTTTGTACATTGTAGGGGCAGGTCATCCTCCTGCCTTGAATAAGTCAGTATCTGCTGACCCTTAGTCTTCCTCTCTTCGTCAACCCCTAATTTAGCTTTTGGGGCTTCACTTTCTAGGTGATGGCCTCTCTTTCCAGTTCTTCATCCTCCTCGATTCCTTTGATCTGTGCATTTTCCTTAGCTGTTGCAGCTGATGAATTCTTGGGCACGTGAGATACTGGGAGGTCTTAATTTAGTCTTTCAGTTCCAGTGGGGACCTTTCTTACTGGAGGTAGATAAATGGGCTGAGAGAGTAGCTTCTCCCCACCCCCCACTCCAGACACCAAATTACACATTAGAGAGAAGAGATGGAGAACGCTCTTATTCTGTTATTCAGCATTCATAGTGTGTTCCAGTAAGGACCAGGCAAATCATTTAACCCCTCTGTGCCTCATTTTCTTCATCTGTACAATGAGGGGCTTAGACTCGCTGACACCAAGATTCCTTCCAGCTATAAATCTATGATCCTATGAATAGTTGTGTTTTCTCCTTGTCATTTGTCAGGGAGAACCAAAAATTAGAAGAAAACCCAATATGGCAAAAAAATCTGAACTGAAAACATTATAGGTTGGCAATTTTTTGGTAAAATTATCCAGCGCTTTAAGTAACAATAATCTGAGACATTGGCACTTGAAGGTTTACAATGAACCTGACATGCAGTATTTCATTTAGCTAAATCCCTTAATTCATTTGAAATAGGATTCTACTTGCACTGCTGTTTGGGAGGGAAGCACCTGCATTTTCCTGTTTTCACTGACTAAAAAAAAAAGTGGCCCATGTGACGGGCCTTGATCTTAGCTCTATACTTAGATCTGGAGTCATGTTTGCAAAATGCAAACTGGACGAAAACTTCACAAAAAGGCAATCTTCACATATTTGCAAAGGTTCTATTATGTGGTCGAACATGTATCATGGAGATGAAATGTGAATTTTTGGAGTGAATTTTTTTATCAGATGACTACGTATATAGCCATGGTATCTGAAGTCACATACAGACCTGTGGATATGAGAAGCAACATGCTATAATGAATAGGGCCCTGGACCAGGAGCAAGGAAGACCTGGGTTCAAATCCATCCTCCCAAACTTACTAGCTATTTGACACCGTGCAAATCATTTAACTTCTTTGTGCCTCAGTTTCCTTATCTGTAAAATGAGGGTGTTGGATTTGACGGCCTCTAAGGAGTCTTCCAGGGCTAAATCTATGATCCTCTGATGCTTTGATCTCATATTCTAGCCTTTAAAGTCTTGGTGGTTCAGAGGGAAAGAAAACATATCAAAGAAATAACTTTTTCTTCATTATTGGGCAAATACCCCAAAGAGGTCAATGAAGGAAACAAAGACTGTCCTTATAAAAGTGTTCCTAGAAGCTTTCTTTGGGGTAGCAAAAAAAACGGAAGCCAAAGTAGGTCCTGTTGATGTGGATGGCCACACAAACTGTGATTTATGACTCTCGTGGAATATGACCGTACCATAAAAAGCAATGACTGTGAGGATTTCAGAGAAACATGGGAGGGTGTAGATGGAGTAATGCAGAGTGAGGAAAGCAGAACCAAGATAAAATTATGCTGATGATGATAATGACTAGAATGATGATAACAATTAAATGATAACACTAAAAGCAATTGAATTGTAATAAACAATTTTGGTCCTGGAGAACTGATAACACCAAGGTGAACATTTATATGATACTTAAGCTTTACAAAGAGTCACATGCATTATCTCATTTGGTAAGGAAACTCAGCTTCCTTCTCTCAATAGAGAGGTGGAGACCACAGGTAGGAAATGCAATCTAGAATGTGAAACACAGATATTGTGTCACTTACCACGGCTTAAACATTTTTCGTTGTGTTGTTCGTTAAAAGAGAAGATTCAATGTGTAGAAGTTGGTTAATGGGAAATTATTACGATGGAAAAACAAGAAAACAATAAAAACTACTTTTATTTTATTTTATTTTATTTATTTATTTTTTCTTAGGCAATTGGGGTTAAGTGACTTGCCTAGGGTCACACAGCTAGTTAAAAACTACTTTTGAAAAAGGAAGAAAGAAATGCCCCCTCCACTTTGGAACATTATTAGGTGCAATGTGATCCTCGGTCCATATCAGTGGCACACTGTGAAAGAGTAGCCAGAGAAAGTAGACTGTTTTACCCCATGGGAGCTCAGACAGAAAGATATGAAAGGTAGAATACCACTGGTTACACTTCTCCTTGTTAGAAGCCCTGAGGAAATCTCTAGTGATTTCTTTCTGAGTGTAATGCCATCTTGAGCTTCTGACAAAAGGCTAGGTTTTTTCCTTTCCTTCCATCCTTTAAATTTAAAAAAATTATAGATTTTATTTTCCCCCAATTATATGTAAAAACAATTTTTAACATCTTTTTTTAAGTTTTGAGTTCCAAAGTCTATCCCTTCCTCCCTCCCTCCCCCTCCACGAGAAGGCAAGCAAACTGATAAAGGTTATACATGTACAATCATGTGAAACATTTCCATGTTAATCGCTTTGCCTTCCATCCTTTCTAAAACTTTCCCCCCAGAAATGAAGCTGCAAATAATTGATTTCCAAAGCTTTTATTTGTGCTAATGATGAGTTTAATTGTAGAAATGAGAATAGTCAAACATTTTGAAAAGGCAAAGAATAGACAAGCCTCTAGTTGTATCATTCTAGGTGTGTGCTTAGGAATTACCCAGAATTTAAAATGTGAGTCAAAGTCAAGGCATCAGTTTGTATACATTTATAGAACGCTATCAGCTTCTGCTTTGGTGAAAATCTTAGAAAAAGTATTAGTCCAGCAAGTTAAGCCTCAGTTTCCTCATCTGTAAAAGAAGAGGATTAGACTTATGGCATCTAAGGCCTTTTTCACTCTAGATTCATTATCCTGAGGAGGTGGCAGGTGTGGATATAAAAAAGAAGGTGACTATGTGGAAAGAGGCCAATTCTCTTACATTTTTTGACCTAATGGGAGAATTAGGACCAGGGGATGAAACTATCTTCTCTGAAGGGGAGTTGTTAGGTAAGGACATTACTCATGATGGCACTTGTTCAGATACGCCCATTGTGAAGAAGAGAAAATATTTCCTATTAGAAGGAGGCCTCAAAGTGGCCATGAATACCTGTCTTCACCTTTATACCAATCGCTTGACACTTTCTTGCATTCTTAGTGATTTTTTTATGCATTTAAATCTTGTTGCCCCTCAACTAAACTGTGAATTTCCCATGCGACTGACTACAAGTATAGCCTCATCCCTTATTTGTCTGTCCTACAACACTTGATACTGGGCTGGGCAAATTTAGGTAACCAAAGAGGCAAATTCAGGTAACCAAAAAATATATTGAATGAATGAATGAGTGAGTAAGTGAATGAATAAGGTTCAGTGTCTCCAATTAGGAAATAAAGCCAAACTCGTGGATAAAGTAGATCAGAGTTGTGAAAGTTGAGATTTTCTCAAAGGAGATGCTTGAGTGCATTCTCTGGTGTTCTCTGAGGTCAAGATTGATCGGCATCGTGATAAAGAAGGAAGCCGCTGAAAATGGAGTCATTAACGTTATCTGCATAGAGACCATTCTGCTCTCCATCCCCATACACTTGGAGCCAGACTTCCTCCCCACTCTCCAGGTACAATAGTACGGAGCCTGAGGCCTGGTCGACATTTTTGTCCTGGAATTGGTCGTAGGTGAATATGGCTGCCTTGTCCTTCCTGAAGAGGCTGACCTTCACATCCTTCATGTACACTGTGATGTGGTAGGAGAAATAATACAAGCCTGGGAAATTACAGCGGAACTTGCCGGTTGTGACATCGTAGTGGTTCTGTCCGTTGTAGAAAATCTTGGTGAAGCGGATGGGGACGTTGGGGACTGGGGCTCGGGTGGCCAGCCCAACGCTGAAGGCTGAGCGGTACCTGTCGGCTGCTTCTCCTGGTTCCCCTTTCTTCCCTGGAAGTCCGGGAAACCCCCTGGGACCTTCAACTCCTGGAACACCCATCTCACCAGTATCACCCTTGGGACCCAGCAGACCTGTTATATGAGAGAATATCAGTAGCCACAGTGAACTGGGCTCATTTCCAAATCTCATCCCAACAGAGCTCCTAACATGTCAAGACTCATGACCTCTCTAGCCATCATGGCAGAGCTAACTGGTGGAAGAAGATCCTTAAGGGAGAGACAACCCATGTCTTCTTCTCTGTGCCAGGCATATAGTGGGTGCTCAGTTAACATTTGCTTACTGATAACTTCTCTAGCCAATATCCTAGGAAAATGCCCAAAGAGGCATCTTTTATTATTGCCAAATTGATCTCTGCACTCCTTTCATCTCTTGTCTTCTTCACATGCATTCTCATCTCATTTCCTCTGCCTTCCTGTTTTCCTCTTCTTCCTACACCTCTCATTCATTCATTCATTCATTCATTCATTCATTCATTCATTGTCATCTTCCTGCACAAATTACATTGTATTTACTTATGAGGACATATTGTATTCCTTTGTATAATGTATGCTCTTTGGAGGCAGGGATGTTTCCTTCCTGTCTTTGTATCCCCAGGGCTACAAAATAAGCTAGACAAAATAAGTGCTTGCTATTAAATTTACTAGTCCATTCATTCAATCAACAAACATTTGTTAAATCCCTGCTGTGTGCAGAGCACTTGGTACTGGGGATGCACAGTTTAGATAGGATAGGCTGATGTTGTTTTCAGGTTGCCACAGTCAAAGAATTCAGCCCCAAGAGGGTGGCCTGTGATGGTGAGCGACTTAGTACTTAACTAGTCTGGCCCTCAGAAAGCAGACACAGTCTGTTTCCAGGGCTATACTCAAAGCCCTTCCAGAATGGGGAGATCTACATAAGTCATGGCAGGATGAAGTAAACAATATACAAAATGCCTAGAACGATATAAATGAAAACAGCACTAAAAGATCCCTAAACTTAGCTCAACGTGCAATCTCAGCTCCAGGGCATAGATCATACATTTAGAATTGGAAGGGGCCTCAGTGGTTGTCTAGTCCAACCAAGGTGGTGGAGTGACTTGCCCAAGGTCCTATGAGTAATGAGCGTCAAAGGCAGAATTTGAATGCAGTTCCTTTGATTTCAGAGTCAGCGCTCTTTTTTCTAGGTTGCATAGCCTCCCAGGGAGGCTTAATAGAAGGGAGAGGTCTAGGGCTGAGGAATGTTTCAGACTGTCAGATGTGGTCTCTTTGTTGACCGTTTTTTAAATGATTTTTCTTTGTTACAAGGGAAAGTTTAGTGGAGTAGAAGTGATGAGATAATAGGAAATGACTAATGTTAAAAAAAACATCCACTTAAAAAAAAAAAAAAAACCAGGTCATTGTGAGGAATGAGATAGAGAGTTCATTAGAATGAGTAGAAGGCTTACACTAAGAGTCAGCTGAGAATATCCATTGCAAATTTATACTGGGTGAATTCTACTCAATTTTGTAGGTTCCAGAAAAGCTCAGCACCTTGTGATCTCACTTCCCTTCCGTTGTCTACAGTCTCTGCTATACCGAATGGCATCGACTTGTGCTCATTTAAACACTTGCCTGTAATTATTCCCTAACTGTTTTGTGTGCCTTCTCTTTTCCTCCCAGCACCAGCACTGGGCTGACTGGACAGCAAATACTCATTGCCTGGACTTGAGCAAAATGGGATTGGATCCATAGAATAGATTGGAAAAGAGACAAGAGTTAGAGGATGTGCACGGTTGAGTACAGTCTATCCCCACTGCTAGGGAAAAAGATGCAGAGTGATTGTCAAACTTGGATCCTATTCCAGATTCTCCGGACTTTTCTGTGTCCTCACCAGCTGCCTTTTGACCCTGGAGATGCCTCTGCCTTAGCATCCCCTCCTCTGATTGGTGGGTCCCTGTCCAAGACCACCGGTTCATGATGTGCCCAAGACATCCGTGCTCACACCTTGTCCTTCGACCTTTCTTTCTAGCTTCCTCGTACATGAGGTCTTCCCTTATTAGAACAGAAGCTCTTTGAAGTTAAAGATTGTCTTTTTTGCTTGTATTTGTATCCCTAGTACTCAACGCGGGACCTGGAACATAATAAATGCTCTATCTAGCTATCTAGCTACTCATCTCCTAGGAGTTACATACGAAAGACTGAAATTGTAGTAACTTTCCCTTTAAGATCTGTTGTTCAGTTGTGTCTGACTCTTCATGACACCATTTGGTTTTTTTTGGCAAAGATACTAGAATGGTTTGCCATTTCCTTCTCCAGGTCATTTTACAGATGAGGAAACTGAGGCAAACAGGGTGAAGTGACTTGCTCAGGGTCACACAGCTAAGAAGTGTCTGAGGTCAGATTTGAACTCAGGAAGATGAGTCTTCCTGACTCCAATCTCAGCACCCTGTGCACTATGGCACCACCTAGTGCCCCCCCTCCTTTAAGATTACCTGCCACTTACTCTATGTACCTTGGAGGTATCTCTCTCATTCGAATGTAAACTACTTGAAGTCACAAGCTGGCTCTCCCTACTTTGTATCTCCAGGTTGCAGCGCAGTGCCAGGCACTCAGTAAGTACACAATAAATGCTTGTTGCTGAATAGAAGCTCCCGGAGGGGTGGGACCATCGTTTTTGTCTTTATAACTTAAGAAATGTTGATCGGTTGATTCTCAGTTTAAACTGTAGCTGTACGATTTGCGACAATGTCCACAGTGATATTCCACTTAACTTCATGCATGACCCTGATGCAGTCTCTCTAACCTGCTTCATGGAATTGCTCAGAAGGTTAGAATGAAACCCAGGAAGAGATATGGCCTTTGAGCTTACCTGCATCTCCTTTCTCCCCTTTCTCACCATTGATACCATCTCTCCCGTCCCGGCCTGGAGACCCATTGTAGCCAGGGTGGCCTGGGGCACCCCCTATCCAGTTTATGCAAGCCCCCTTGGGTGGTAAAGGTTGCAGATCCTCTTTGGAGTGGGTGGGCTCCGAGCAGTGGCACAACACAGCCAGCAACAGCAAACACAGCAGGGGACTGGTCCATGGTGCCATCACGAACCCTGGAATTCACATCCATAAACATCAGTGTTAAGAGGGGATGGGCGGCAACTAGGGGGCTGAGCTCATCTATGCAGGTGGCTTCTGAGGGTCTCTTTACAACCCTGTCAGCTCAGGAATGGGTCCAAATTCTTCCCACCCACCCACCCAACCCAGATCTCTATCTTCCTTGGTAAGCTTTCCCAGCTCACCCTGAATCCTTCTTTCTGATCTCCTACACAATGTACCACTGGACCATATGCTTGTCATTTATTGTTCTCTAGTCGTCTCAAGTACCTCAGTCTCATTTTTTAAATGAGACTAAATGAACTGTGAGCTCCTATGCTATGCCCATGACACTTAAGCTCAGGAATGTCTTGTTCACTCCACTTGTTAGAAGCCATCATGTATGAAGACCTTATTTTTCAAATATATAGAAAACTGAGTCAAATTTGTAAGAGCCTCAATTGATAAATGGTCAAAGGATATGAACAGGCACTTTTCAGACAGTAATCAAAGCTATCTATAGTCATATGAAAAAATGCTCTAAATCACTATTAATTAGAGAAATGCAAATTAAAACGACTCTGAGCTACCACCACACATCCATCAGATTGCCTAATATGACAGAAAAGGAAAATGACAAATGTTGGAGGGGAGGTGGAAAAATAGGGGCACTAATGCACTGTTGCTGGAGTTGTTAACTAATCCAACCATTCTGGAGAGCAATTTGGAACTATGCCCAAAGGCTATAAAACCATGCATGCCCTTTGACCAAGCAATACCGCTACTAGGTCTGTATTCCAAAGAGACAAAAAAACAAAAAGGAAAAGGACCTATATGTACAAAAATTTATAGCAGCTCTTTCAGAGGGGCCAAAGAATTGGAAATTGAGGGGATGTCCACCAATTGGGGAATGGCTAAACATGTTATGGTATGTGATTGTGATGGAATGCCATTGCACTATAAGAAATGATGAGCCAGGTGCTCTCAGAAAAACCTAGAAATACTTATAAGAACTGATGCAAAGTGAAATGAGCATAAGCAGGTGAACATTGCAGTCAGTAATAGCAATATTGTATGAAGATTTACTATGAATGACTTAGCTATGCGCAGCAGTACAATGACCCAAGACAATTCTGAAGGATTTATGATGAAAAATATCGTCCATCTCCGGAGAAAAAGCTGGAAGAGCCTGAGCATAGATGAAAGAGAATTTTTCTTTACTTTACTTTTCTTAGGTTTTTTGCTGTTTTCTTTCACAGATGACTCACATGAAATGTGTTTTGTATAACTACACATGGATATAACCTAGGTCAAGTTGCTTGCCTTCTCAATGAGGTGGTGAGACGAAGGAGGGAGGGAAAGAATTTGGAACTCAAAATTTGAAAAAAGAATGTTAAAAACTGTTGAAGAATGTTAAAAAAATTTTTTCCATGTAACTGAGGAAAAATAAACTATTAAATCAAAAAAAAGAAACTATCATGTATCAGCGTATCATGGATCCCTAGGGCACTACCCTGGAGACCTCCTGCCATGTTGATATTGAACCTTTACCAACTACTCTTTGAATTGGCCATCCAATAAGTTCTGAAGCCATCTGAATGTATTATCATCCACTCTCCATCTCTCTATCTTCTGTGCAAGAACAGGATGAGGTTTTATTGAAAGCTTTGCTAAAATCTAGGTCAACTATACCCACGGCATTCACCTCATCCGCTAGATTAGCAATACTGTGAAAATAAAATGTGACAATTCTAGCACGGCCTATTCTTGATGAAATAATGCTGGCTTCCTTAAATCACTAATTCCCTCTGTAGATGTTCAGAGCATGTTTCTAATGGTTCATTCGAGAATTTCCCCCCAAATCAAAGCTAAATTTATTCATCTCTACTTTGCTGACTGTTCCCTTTCCTTTGTTAGACATTACGATGATATTTGCCCTCTCCTGTCTTGTGGGACCTTGACTCTTTTCTATAACCTTTCAGATTACCAATGGTGCTCCAACAATCACATTTTCCCAGCTCCCAGGTTCTTTCAGGACCATCCAGGGCAGTCAATGAGGGCAGGGAGGTGCTCATGACCTTCTCCTTCCTTGGCTTAGATGCTGACCCTGGTTGGTGCTGGTTGTTTGCCATTTTGAGTTAAAGGGAATTCTTTGTAGAAAAACAGAACTGAGCGGCACTGCTTTGTCTCTTTTGCTAGTGCTGTCTTCCCATCCACCCCGAGCAAAGGGTTTTTCTTTTCTTTGATTCTCCTTTTTTGCCCATTATAGATTAGAGAAACCCAAAATAGGTTGGTTTTCTGTTCGTTTGTTTTGGTTTGGGTTTCCCTCGCTGGCTTCAGACTGGGCTAGAAGGTGGAACCAAGACCCTGCTCTTCTCCTGGGTCTGATTCACGTTGCTGCTGCTGCTGCTTCTGATTCATCGGCCTGCCCCTTCCCTTGTCCGTCCTGGATCTGTGACCTATAATTGTGCGGTGAGCGATAAGACTACTAGTTCATACCTGTGCCCACTGAGATGCCCTAGCCCGGGTATGGGCCTGGCACCTCTTCTTGCCCTCGTGCATAGCTTCTCCCTACCCGGGAATGCTCTCTATGTAGCCCTCTTCTGTCCAGACCCTGTCCCCAGTGTCCACAGACCTCTCCTGTCTCTGGTATGTCCAGCTGGTCTGGAGAAATAACTCCCTGGGATTTTTTCTTGCATTCCCCTTCAGGATTCAGTCCAGTGTCTTATCTAGATGTGTTTGGAGGAGTTTTGGAGGGGACCTCGCTGTATTGCATCTCTGGACCCCACCATCTTGCTTCTTTGCCTTTCCTTTGAGGGAAAACTAACCTAGTTAATGAGGGATAAGGCCTCAGGATACTGCTTCTCCCAGCCTTCCCTTCAATAAATCTGTGGCACTCTTTCCCAGAAATATATTAACCTTCAGTGGGAAGGGCAAACAGGTACAGGTCACCTATGTATATAATGCATGTGGTCAGCATACATATGTGGAGGGGCAACCTAATGCTGCTCACACAGTAGGGCTGCCACTGTTTTCCAGTAATTTCATTTTTCTCCTCTGCTGACTCAGCTTTCTGCTCTATGGTTTTCATCTGTATAATTCCCCACCGTTCTTTCTGCTGGACTCTTTTTGCTGCCTCAATCTTCTAGTCTGCATCTCAAATGTTACCTATTCCCCATAGTAGGAGTTGACTCTGCTTTCTCTCCCTTTTGCTGATAACCCAGAGGGTAAGCTTCAGCTGTGAGAAAGGCAAACTCTTAATAGTTGAGGACTGTGTGCTATAGTCTATAACACAGCCAGAGGACTGAGGGAAAGCAGTCTTCTTGCCATGAGGAGACAAGTCTGTCAGCAGACTCAACCCAGTGGCTGAGCTGTTTTAGAGCACAAAGCAGACAGGCAGCTAAGTAGAGCTCAAAAGTCCATCTTTTGTATTCACTTCCTCCTGCTAGTAGGATCAGTATCTCTGACCTGAGCCTCTAACTGATTTAAGCTTAGAAAGTACCTTTAAGCGGATTTCAGAAAAACCTGGAAAGACTTGCATGAACTGATGCTGAGTGAAGTGAGCAGAGCCACGAGAACATTGTACATAGTAACAGCAACATTGTGTGATAATCAACTATGAATGACTTAGCTCTTCTCTGCAATGCAACGATCTAAGACAACTCCAAAAGACTCATGATCCAAAGTGCTTCCATATCCAGAGAAAGAACTATGGAGTCTGAATGAAGCAGACTATTTTCCCTTTTTTGCCTTTTCTTTCTCACGTTTCTTCCTTTTTGGTCTGATTCTTCTTTCACAATGTGACTAATGTGGAAATATGTTTAACATGATTGTATATATAGAACCTATATCAGATTGCCTGTCATCTTGGGGAAGGGAGAGCGAAGGGAGAGGGAGAAAAAAATTTGGAACTCTAAATCTTATAAAAATGAATGTTGAAAACTATCATTACATGTATTTAGAAAAAAATAAAAAAATTCCCTTTTACATCAGTCAATTTCTAAATGCCAATTTGCATTCCTCTTCAGAGTTTCTGTTTTTTAGTTGGAGGGAGGGGAATTCTATTTTAACAAACCTCCAAAGGTCAGAAAGTCAGGTTCTTCTAAAGCACCATGGTTTCCCTCAGTTCAAGATCACCTGATTCTCTCATATATATGAATTAAGGGGGGTTGGGGGAAGGTGAAAAGAAATAGTTGCTGCTGCAAATCTGAAGATTCTCCAGCCCAGCTCAGATGCTTTTTTCTGAATTCTTGCCCTTTGCGCACAAGTGTGACTGGAGGTGAGCCTCCAGACTAGGAGTTACCCAGGTCTTCTCAGTCAAAATCCAATGTCCTTTTCCCTCTACCATTCTATTTGCACAGTCGTCCTCTCATTATTATCAAACCAGTCATAAAATAGGAAGATAAATAGAAAATTATCACACATTAGTTAGAGAGCTGGAAAGGGCCCTCTATTTTACAGATGAGGAAACTGAAGCCTAGAGAGGTTAAATGACTTGTCCAAAGCCACACAGGTTGTATGTGTGTGTGTATGAACGAGTGTGTGTGTGTGTGTGTATGTGTGTATTGTATGTGTGCATGTGCATGTGTGTGAGAGTGCATATGTATGTGAGTGTGTGTGTATGTGTGCGTGTGTGAGTGTATGCACGCCTGTCTATGCGTATGTGTGTGCACATGGGCATGCAGGGTTGAGGGGTAGGATTGAGGTCCTCTGACTCCACATTCAATGACCTTTCTTTCCCCAGTGTTTCCTCTCTGGAAGAATCCAGGTCTTTTCCCTCATCTCCCCCACTCCACCTTTTTAAAGAATGGTATCTTTTGTTTTCACATTGCCTGAATTTCCCCCCAAATCTCTTCCTTATTCTTCACCCTATGTCTTGGACACAGCACACAACCCCTTCTTTCAAGTGTGTGTGTGGGGTTTTTTTGTTTTGTTTTGTTTTGTTTTGTTTTGTTTTGTTTTTAAGGATTTTGCTGCTAATCACTCCAGGGAACCTTATATCAGGTCCTAAAGCAACATAGATTGAAAATTGCAAGGTGCCTCGCAATTTAGCATTCCTAGGATTGTGTTCCAGCCTTTAATACCCCCCAGCTTTACCCTTCTCAGGCTTGCTGGGGCTCCTCCTTCCAAATGCTGTTCTCAGAGTCACCTCAGCCCAGGGTGTTTATCCCTGTTCTCTCTCACCCAGATGCTTTGGGAGTTTCCTTGGAAATACTCCCTCCTGCCCCAGTACCAGTAAGTACCATCCAAATGTTCTTTCTCCCCCCACCTGAGGGCTATTTACAACTGGCCCCCTAGGCCCCAGAGAGGCTCACAGGGTATAATTTAGACCCATCCAGCCAGAGGTCGGATGAATTTACATCTCAGAGAAACTGCTAGGCTGGAGATTTCTAAATTAAACATCCCTTTACTTCAGGTGAGAAGGTCATCAGAAGTCATTTTTCCATTGCCCCACTCTTTTTTTAAGATGAGGAAGCTGGGGCCCAGAAAAGTTAGGCACCTTGCCCAAGGTCACACAGCAAAGCTGGGACGCAGAAGAACTCCTCCAGACTCCCAGCCCAGTGTTCTTTCCCCTTCGCCTCAATGCTTTGTGCTTTAGAAACTTCCGTTTTCCTGAAATTGTCCGAAGCATTTCTTAGCTTGAATTCCTATTTCATCACTTTCTGAAATGGAAACTTGTACAAATAGATGTTCTGATCAAATGACAATAGTTTACCTTGCCATGATGAGTGTGGATTTCATTTACCCTCCAGTGACTGGATTTGCCTCACAATTAGATTTATTATTAAAATATTGTATTGAGATATAGCTATATGTATACATATGTGTATAGAAATGTGTGTGTACATACATGTATATATACACATATGTGTGTATATGCGTGTATGGATACATACACAGAAGCACACGCACATATATGTTATTATATATACATATATACATATATATGCATATATATATATATAATTTTTTAAAGAGTGGGTTTCCCTATCTTCCTTAGGCTAGAAGTTTAAAGGCAACTTATGGACCCTCATGGGAGCCTCGATTCATACCTACGCTCTGTTTGCTCAGCTTCCTACCTAGGCTGGTTCTCCCCTCCTTTGGCAACCTGCTGGCCCTCCTCCCCTAGGAGTCCGCCATAATGACACAGGTCTTTATTGTACACCTGATTGGATTAGCCCACTGTGTCTCAGAACACTCATGCTTAAGAGATCTCCCACTTCTCCTGGTGGATGGGATTACAGGTGTGCACCACCATGCCTGGTTGATTTCTGTTTTCATATCAGTTCATGGGCTCATAAGTCTGGAACCGGAAGAGACCTCAGACGCCATCTACTTAACACCCCCCCCTCTTATTTTATAGATGAGGAAACTGAGGCCAAAATAGGTGCAGTCCAAAGTAGTGGTACCTCAATAGGTCCCGAGTTTTGCTCCCAGTTCACCAGGAAACTACAGTCTTTCCTTCACTTTACCTACTGCCGGGGTTCTTAATCTGTTTTTGTGTCCTGGTGGTCTGGTGCAGTCTATAGACTACCTCTCAGAATCATTAATTCATATTAGAGATTGATGCTAAATTTCAGTTAGAGGTTAATGAAAATAATGATATATTTTTTTTTCCTTTTCGAGTTCACAGACCCCCTCCCCCAAAATCTATCTACAGACTCCAGGTTAATAACCCTTTCCCTACGGTCTCCCATATTATCATTACTCAGTTCTAGCAAAAGCTGCAGGTTCCAGAAGTCCAGAAATAATCTTACCACCAGTTTGCTTTTGTGCCCGGCTTCCTGGCTGGTCAGTTCAGATGTGTGGAGGAAAGGAGAATGGGGCCACCAACCTGAGACCTCTAGAGGTGTATGATGCTGTCTTTTATACTTTTTTCCCATTGGTCCACACATTTGGAACAAGGTTCACCAATTAACTCCCATCAGCATCTGGGTAACTGTTTCAAACCCAGGCCCTTGGGAATCTTGGTGTAATGCTCTGAGAAAGAGATGGTGTTGACTTAGCAAGATTTAAGCCAGCTGAAGCGTCCTTCTTGGAATTCCTGTTGGGATTTTGGTAGGGCTTGTAGACCTCTGGGTTCAGTTGGCTGGGGCTACAACCTTACAACAGCGCCATATGGTTGAGCAAGAAGAAAACATCTTTTTAGTGTGTATGGGGAAATTTTGATTTTAAGTGCTCTTTCCAAAAGAACCACAAAGCATTCATTTCACTCTGAGTGTTTCCTACAGAAACCTATTGACCTACTAAGAGACTTCCCTGAGCTTAAAGAGGAGGTAAAAACCCTGGAGTTTTCCAGGTTTAAAGGAACTTGGGAGTGAGGGAAGAAATATGACACATATGGGCCTTAGCTTCCTTCTTATGCTTGATCAAATCATAATTTAAGTATAATACGATGTTTCAGAGAGATTCATAATTCATCAAGTCCTTTCCTGCTCACCCTTGTGTGCCTAGCTCTCTTCTCATTTTTTTGTTTGGAGTAGCCAAGAGGGGACATGATTCCAGGTCTTGAGAAATTTTCAATCTTTTCTTTGTGATGAGGCAAGATTCTATCGGGCAGGGGCAGCTAGGTGGCTCAGTGGATAGAGCACCGGCCCTGAAGTCAGGTGGACCTGAGTTCAAATCCGACCTCGGACCAAACACTTGACCCTTACTAACTGTGTGACCCTGGGCAAGTCACTTAACCCCAATTGCCTTAAAAAAAAAAGATTCTATAGGGCAGGCAGCTGAGAGGGTAATTGTTAGGAAATAAAATGGTTTTTAAATTTAAAAAAATTTATTGTGAACTTGGCAAGCATTCAACAAACACAAACATTTCAATATATGAAGAAAAAGAAAGAGAAATATGTTTCTATAATTTAATTTGTTCTTTTTAACAAGTACATATATATACATATATAATATATACACATAATTTAAGAAAGTAATAACCAAATTTTTGTATTTGTTTGTTTTCCCTTCTGTGCTCATTTTTGTTTTCTTCTGCCCATTTAAAAATATTCTATTGGTGCTTTTTTGGTGTATCTATCACTACCCACTATCCTAGGTCCTCCCACCCCTGAAGATGGGATTGTGCAAAGAACTTACAGGCTCTGCCCTTTAAGTAGGAACGATGTGGGCTCTGTTCTTCTTTTTCCAAAAAGCACGCTGCTGCGGGAAACCCGAAATCATCGCCAAAGTCCCAAACTTGGGAACCCTCAAAGTTGGAAATTCTGAAGGTTGGTATCATTTATGAGGCTCTGCCCAGGAAATTTCTTCCCTTTGGCTAAATTTTGGATCATTCTCCCTAGGGAATTTGGCATCTTTCTTCCTTCACACAATAAACGTTGTCCATGAACTATTCCCTCAGACTGAATGGGCAGTCTTTCTCCACCATGGGCACTCTGAGGAAATCTAACTCAAAATGCTATCATTGATTGATTTGGGAAAGTTTACTCTCAGGACTTCTGCTTTTGAGCCACATATAAGCACATGCTTATTTCTGCCTTGAGTTTCTCTAGTTTTGGAGTGGTCCCCCCTCCACTGTTACAAAGAGATATTTACTGAGAAGGCATAGCATAAACAGAAGTACAAACATTTTCCCCCAAAGCCCAGAGTCACACTCTCTTTTATACCACCTTGTTCTCTAGAGGCATGGTGGGCTCAAACTTAATGGACCTTCTATGAATGTTTGTCTAGTAAGTTCACTTCTGTGTTCGGGAGTGTGGGTTGTGCTGGGAAATTGTCTGTTGGGATATTCCTTTGCTCTCTCCACCTGTCAAGGCTCCCAAGGCCATAGCTATCTCCACTATTCTGGAACCTAAAAATCAGGTAATAAAAGAGGCTTGTATTCATGGTCATGTGTGGACTCAAACGGTTAGATTGGGGCCTGAGGCTTCTTTTCCCATTCGGAAGTTTACAATTTGCTTTTCCTCAGTCAAAGTTAGGGAGGAGAGAAGAAATACGCGGGTGGGTTAAGGTCTTTTGTAAGCATTCTCCGTTCCTGCTCAACAGCCAATCGAAAGGCTCTTTTTCTTCACAAAGCAAACGGACCCAAGACAATGCTTGTGCGTGCTCACAAGCGGACATAGTGATTGCATCAGAAGAACATGCTGAGCAAGCCGTGTGCTTCTGCTGCCAGGGTAAGACAATTCCAAAGGGCTTATACTGAAAAATGTCACCCACCTCCGAGAAAGAACTGATGGAGTCTGAAAGAAGATTAAAGAATACTTCTTCTTTACTTTATTTCTCTTGGTCTTGGTTTTTTTTGTCTGTGTTTTCTTCTGCAACATGGCTAATATGGATATAAGTTTTGCATAATTTCATATATATAACTTGTATCAAATTGTTTGCGTTCTCAGGGTGGCAGGAGGGGAGGGATGGAGGGAGAGAATTTGGAACTCAAAATTTTTAAAAGTGAATGTTTATGACTGCATATGTATAACCTACATCAGATTACTTACCATCTCAGGGAAGGGGGAGGGAAGGGAAAGAAGGGCAGAAATTGGAACCCAAAACCTAAAAAAATCATGTTAAAAAAAATTTTAAGGGGCAGCTAGGTGGCGCAGTGAATAGAGCTCTGGCCTTGGAGTCAGGAGGACCTGAGTTCAAATCCAACCTCAGACACTTAACATTTACTAGCTGTGTGACCCTGGGCAAGTCACTTAACCCAATTGCCTCACCAAAAAAAAAGCAAAAAAAAATTATTTTTACATGTAATTGGGGGAAAATATTATTTTAAAATGAACATTAAAAAAGTATTTTTATGTGCAGTTGAGAAAAAGAAAAAAGAAAGCTATATGAGCCCATGACACTGAGGTCTCAGCTAGAAGTTCCTCCCTCCCACTCCAGAGGAGAGGGATTCATCTGCTGTTTTCCATTGCTCCAGTCCCTTGCTGGCCAGTCCATCAATCAACACTGGGATGGCTGCCCATTAGTGTTGGGCACGATGCAGATTGATTGGCAGCTGAGCCAGCCAGAGGTACTTCTGGAGTGCCCATGGTGCTCCTCTGTGTATCTTGGCTCATCACCAGGATCTAGAAATGGGATCTTTGGTGCAATAGAAAGAGAATGGCCTGCATTCAAATCCTGCCTCTGTCGTTTCACCTATCTAGGTCTCAGTTTCCTCATCCGTGAAATGAGTGGGTTGAACTACACGGCCACCAAGGTCCTTTCTAGCTGTAAACTTGTGATCCCATGATATATGAAAGTATTTGTAAGGGGACAGCTAAGTGGTGCCATGAGTCAGGAAGACTCCTCTCCCTGAGTTCAAATCCGGCCTCAGACACTTACTAGCTGTGTGACCTGGGCAAGTTACTTCACCCTGTTTGTCTCAGTTTCCTCATCTATAAAATGAACTGGAGGAGGAAATGGCAAAACACTCTCGTATCTTTGCTAAGAAAACCCCAGATGGGGTCACGGAGAGTCAGACCTGAGAGAAACAACTGAATAACGCAACTTATAAGTAGTGGTGGCTTTATATAGCTGCTTAAATGGTGTGAGATAAGGAACATGGGAAAAAAAGCTCTTGCTCCTGAATTATCTCTACAGCTCATCATGGTGTCTAACATCATTCTTCCATGAAAGCTCTTTCCTTCTGGTTAGAGATGCCCACAGATTAAATGCAAATGCCTCTGGGAGAGGCAAAAAAAAAAAAAAAAAAAAGAAACAAACCCCATAAGTCATTTACATCTTATTATGAGTGAATTTCACAGTTACTTCCAAGGGGATAGACGGCTGAGAGCAAGGTCCTGTAGGAATGAGACCCAAGGCAGGTGCATGGGGTAGGGGGAGAAGACAAGGATCCCCAGCAGAAGTAGGGGTCCTAGCAGTAAAAGTAGCATTGAATGGGGGATGGGTTGGTCCTAAAAGCAAACTTCCCTTCTCCAACATTTTGAAGCCCACGAGCTGACCATCTTCTCCTGGTGGTCAGTGAGGTAGGGCTGGAGTTTTGAGAGTTCTTTCTGGACTGGGCAGAATTTTTATTGGCAAAGATTGTATTTACTGTTCTTGGAGGAATGTGCTTGGACATTCTAGCCTTTCCTGTTTTGCAAGGCAAGATGACTTTAGCCCCTAAATCCACATCAAGGTTGAGCTGGGAGCCCAGATGACAGCCAGCGGCCTTGCATCAGGGGGCTATTCTGCAATGCTGGGGGGAAAGGGTTTGTACCACAAAGTTCATCATATGGAAACAATCGTGTCTCTAGAGGACAGTTTTAAAGACCGTGATGGGAAAAAAGTTATCTAAGACTGACTCAAGGCTTTTTCTTTTTCCTCTCGTAATTATCTGCTCCAAAGAGGAAATACTAAATCTAGAGGAAAAGAAATAAAAGTTGTCATTTCCTTCGAGGTAGCATGCCTGCAATTTAAGTAGTTGTCATTATGTATCTGGGTTATGATCTATATGACTGGGATTCTCTAAATATGATTTTAGCTGGATCATCTTTTCTGCTTGATTTTGCTTTTATATGAAAAAAAACTAGACCTTGTTACTAAGACAAGAAGAAAATTATTGTTAATGGCTAAATTAAAAGAAATTATATAGAGGCTGTGTGATGCAGTGGGTATAGAGCTGTCCCTGCAGTCCTGAGTTCTAGTCTGACACCTACTGGCTGTGTGTCCCTGGATAAGTCATTTGACTGCTCAGTGGTCCAGTCAATTCTCTAAGACATAGATTACAGAATAGCTGTGGATAGCTGCTGGTGTTTCCTCATCAAGAATTCCCTTTGTTGTTGCTGTTCAGTCATTTCAGTCTTGTCCAACCCCTCATTTGGGGTTTTCTTGGCAGAGATACTGGAGTGGTTTGCCATTTCCTTCTCCAGCTCATTTGATAGATGAGGAAACTGACGCAAGCAGGGTAAAGTGACTTGCCCAGGGTCACACAGCTAGGAGGTGTCTGAGGTCAGATTTGAACTCAGGAAGATGAATTTTCTTGACTCCAGGCCTGACACTCTATCCACTGGGCAACCTAGCTGCCCAAGAATTCCCTACACCAATGAAATGACAAGTCTGGAACAAAATAAATCACCAGATAAAAGAAGTGATACACAGTGTAGAACAAGAGTTAAGGAAATACAAACACCTGGGTACAATAATAACGGATCGTCGCAGCTCCCAGAGCATGACCATGTGCTCTGGCACAGTCATGAGCAAAAGGATTTGATGTTTAGCATACTTGTGCATGCCTGGTGCGTGCTGTGTGCATGCCTTTGTTAAATTTTTTTTCAATAATCCTTAATGGTTATGAGTTAGTATTTACCCTGAAAAAATTCATTCTTTTCTTTATGCTTCTAGACAATTGAATTGAGTTGGAAAACTTCCCAGGATGTGTGCATACTGCTTTGGGGGATTTAAAACAGCTGTGTATACCTTCAAACATTAAGTTATTATTTAAATGTAGTTCTATCCCCAAGCAGCCCTAGGGGACAGCCATCCTCTAAAGGACAGCCCTGTTACTCTGTATTCCTGTAGTGGATATAACTGGATTGGTTGAGAGACTTTTGGAAGAGAGAAACAGAAAAGGAGAGAGATAGGGAAAGAAGAGGCAAAGTATTGATGGGGTTTCAGGTATGAATTAGACTAAATATTGTCTGAGATGCTTAGAAATTTTCTGACAAATAATGACTCATTTATATAGCACTTGAATCAATCAATCAATCAACCAATCAACAAGCATTTTTTAAATCTTTACTATATGCCAGCCACTGTTAGGCCTTGGGGAGTCAAAAAAGAAAATGAATCAGTCCCTGTCCTCAAGGAACAAACATTCTATCATGCAGACAACATATATGAATGTAAGTATATACAAATTTAAGCATTTAATGATGTGTACAAGATAAATATGAGGCAGCTTGGGAGAGGCTTATAGAGGAGAGACAGAGCCCTGATGAGTTGGTCAAGGGAATGGAGAGCTGCTCCCTTGCCTGGAATGAAGTCAGGAGGGTAAGAAGATGTTCTGGCTTGTTTCTTACATGGCCTCACGAGTAATCACTCTTGGCTCTCAGAGGTCTCTCTGGCACCTCCCAACCCTGATCCCATTAAGCAACAGCAGCCCACCAAAGGCTCAGAAGGAGGGGCCAGGAAGCAGATATCAGGAGACTGCTTACATGGCTTGCCCCCGTCTGCCTCTATGGAATGATCAATCAACAAACATTTATTAGTATCAATAACATCATGTATAAATATCAATAATTAATAATAAACATTTATTAAGCTCCCACTATGTGCCAGGCACTGTGTTAAGTGTTGAGGATAGAAAAAAAAGAAGAAAAAGACAGTCCCAGAAAGCCAGGTTCAAAAATGTCACCATATTGGTGAATTCCCAGCTAATGTCTGCTTAAGACTCTCATTTTTTTAATAGCTCTATACAGGTGGTGAGTCCAGAGATTCAGGCATAGACAGGTAAATACAAAACATATGCAAATAAATACAAAGTAATTTCCTGGGGGGAAGGAGGGAGAGAGAGAGTACTGCAACCAGGAGTGTGAGTGAAGGTCTTTGGTAGGCCGGGGGATGATGCCTGAGTTGAGTCTTGAAGGGAGCTGAGGGTGCCATGGCAGAGATGAGGAAGGACAACATTCCAGGAGTGGTGCCAGCTTGGGCAGAGCCACAGAGGTGCAAGATGGAATGTTGTGTGTTGGGAAGAGCTGGAATGTAGAGTGTGAGAAGGCGGGGGAGTAATGTCTCAGTCTGAAAAGGCAGCTTGGAGTCAGATTGGGAAAGGCTTTCCATGCTGGATAGAAGAGTTAGGATTCAACCCCGGAGGCCTAGGGGGCTGCTGCAGTTTCTTGAACATGGGAAGGACATGGCCAGACCTTTAGAAATATCATTTTGGCAGCTCTGTAGAGGATTGATCGGGAAGGGGAGAGACAGAAGTAGACTTCTAAGTGTAAAGTCCCTTCCAGCTTGGAATCTATGATTCTATGAATCTAAGAAAATCTGGATCCCTGATCTTTGCCATTTTGCTCTGAGTGTGTGTGTAGGGGAAGGGGGCTTGAGAGAGCGAGGGAGGGGCACAGCCCAGGATCCTTGAAAAGAGCCTAGAATAGTAATCTAAATCTTCGATTTTCACTCAGCAACGTGCAATGAGCTGGAAAGAGTTGGTTTTTAATCCTCCTTGGAGGCATTAAAAGAGGCAGTCCTTGGAACCAGCGCTGGCTCTGGAGTCAGAAAGGTTGGCTTTGGCCAAGGCAGATAGAGGTTTTAGTTTGGGGCAGGATGGGAAAGGGAGAAAAAGAGGAGTGTGTGTGTGTGTGTGTGTGTGTGTGTGTGTGTTTGAGTCTGAGTGCCATGATATCCACCCCCAATTATGGAAGACAAGAGGAAAGGAGAAAGAAAGAGGTGGAGGATCTCTTTGTGGGGCCTTCTCATTTTATATAAAAGTTATGAGACAGTGATGAGTGACTTGAATTTTTGTAAATGAAAACTAGTTCCCTCCCAGACTTACACTGTGGATTAAATCTATGATTTCTTTGGTTCAGTGAACTCCCGGATGAGGTATGTCCCTCTACCAGTGCAGGTTGGCACCTTCTCTATAGTGTTTATTTTTTTAAGTTATTTTCCCACAATTACATGTAAAAACATTTTCAACATTCATTTTTTAAAATTTTGAGCTCCAAATTCTCTCCCTCCCTCCATTCCCTGCCCCCTTAGTGAGAAGACAAGCAATTTGATCTACGTTATACATTGTGGTCATGCAAAACATATTTCCATATTAGTCATGTTGTGAAAGGAAACACAGACCAAAAAAAAAACCCCAAGAAAAATAAAGTTTAAAAAAAAAATCTGCTTCAATCTGCATTCAGACTTCATCAGTTCTTTCTCTGGAGAGGGATAGCATATTTCATCCTAGGTCTTTCAGAATTATCTCGGATCATTGTTTTGCTGACCTTCTCCATGGACTTAATGAGTTGCCTAGAGCAGTGAGAGGTTGAGTGACTTACCCAGGGTCATCCTGTCAGTAGGTCTCAAAGGAGTAACTTGCATCTGGCTCCAGGGCCAGCTCTCTGAATACATCTTCATTTTTGATCATTCTCAATGGTTCCTAACACTTCGGGTTGAAATGTTTGTTACCCTTGGACTCTCTCGCAGGAGGCAGCGTGGAGTAATTCTGAATCAGGAACACTTGGGCTCTAGTCTGGTGTCTGACATGTTCTGGCTGTGTGACCCTGAGCGAGTCACTTTTCTGGGTGGGGAGGGGAGGGGATGGTGGGAATAGGAAGGGACAAAGGGTGGGTATGTGTGTGTTGGCAGGCACTCTCTAGGGTGCAGCTCTGCATTGATAGACTGAGTTTCCTCTTTCAGAATTTCTGACATGATGAAATCATAGGTTTAGGATCAAAAGCCTCTCTATGATAATTGCAAACCATGCCCAAACACCCAGAGAGAGTGACCATTTTGTAGATTTTGAGTTGGAAGGGACCTTAAGGTCATCTAGTGCAACCTGCCATCTGGTCTCTTTCACAGAATTCTTGACCCAGCCTTTGCTTGAACACTTCTAGTGATGAGCACCTTACTACCTCTTGAGGATTCCTATCACTCATATTTTTAAAAGAATTTTTTTTGGTGAGGCAATCAGGGTTAAGTGACTTGCCCAGGGTCACGCTAGTAAGTGTTAAGTGTCTAAGGCTGGATTTGAACTCAGGTCCTCCTGACTCCAAGGCCAGAGCTCTATTCTCTGCACCACCTAGCTGCCCCTTATATCACTCACATTTTAAAGGAACCCTTCTGAACACCCTTTTTTTTTTTTAGAACAATTGCCCCTTAATGTATCCGTTCTGTAATTTCATATGCTCCTATCTTGAGTTTTCTCAAGATGCTACCTTTCCCTCTATATTTTTGGAGATCACAAGATCATAGATTCAAAGCTCAAATAGGGGTCCTATAGATCAATACTCCCATTTCACAGACAAAAGCACTGAGCTTCAGAGAAGTAAAAATCACTTGTTCGAGATCACACAAGGAGTAAGTGGTAGAGAGATCATAGTTTCAGAGCTGAAAGGGACCTCAGTGACCATTTAGCTCAATCGTTTCATTTTATAGATGAGGAAAATAAGACACAGAGAGAGAGTAAGGGACTTAGGATTATGGAATTAGAAGGGACCAAGAAGTCATCTAGTTTAACCCTTTCATTTTACAGACAAAGGAGCTGAAGCCCTGGGAACCTAAGTGACTTATCTGAGGTCAAAGATAGGATTTGAACTCAAGTCCTCCAACTAAAGACTCTTTCCCTTGGTCCACGCTGTCTGTGGTGATAGATGGTGGTGGCAGGCAAACTGGGACGTATGAAAACATCCCCCAGGGATGGGACAAGGCCTGAGGGTAACTCTTGCATGGAGCAGACTTCCTCTGTCCCGGTTCAGAGCTGATGCTTTGCGGAACCCCTATTGCGGAAGAATTGCCCCCATACCAAACTCATAAAATCTCAGTAGAAAGGGAGCTTAGAAAAGCTCTTCCCAGGGAGAGGAGCTTATAAATAAATTTGCAAGTCAATCATATTTTCTCAGCGGGGCCAGGAAATCAGGATATGGGGTGTTTATTGAAGGGCAACTCAGAGAGAAGAAAGAAGGAGGCTTAGGTGGGCCTCCCTCCACAGGCTTCCGTTTTTAGCTCTCTGGCCTCAGACATTTGCATCCTGTGGAACTTCCTTTCCTAATCTCTGTTTCCGCCTGAAATAAACAGCTTTCTAAATGATTTCCTGTAGCTGAGGAGGAACCCTTCCTGAGGCCTTCAGGTCTGAGGCCTGAGGTCAGGAAAGAAATCAGGCAGTGGGAGCATCCCTTGGGTCAGTTGGCTGCAGCGAAATCCTGAAGCCCCGGCGCTCTTTGGGGCAGGCCTCTTGCTCTCTTCTTGGCCTGTTTCCTGGGGCACCGACTTCTCCTAGGCTCATTGTGGGTCCTCCTCCTTTTAAACTTGGCAGAGAGAATCATAGTTGAGATCGGTCATGATCATGAGGAAAGAAAGAGCCTTAGAAACGCCCTAATCCAGACCCTTCATTTTACAGATAAAGAAACTGAGGCAAGGGCAGCTGCGCAAGCAGTTTTGGTCAGACCAGGGGCTTGAACTGAGGTTTGCTGACTCCTGGATCTCAGTTTCAAACAAACAGCCCCTTTCCCCCACACACGTACACACCTGACCTCCTCTTTGGGGAGGCCTAATCTGCATACCCAGCATCTGGTGGGGCAGGAAGAGCTCTGAATTTAGAGCTAGGCGTGCAAGGCTCAGACCCCAGCTTGGCTACAAGGCATTCAATGCTTCTGGACAAAATGATGGGAAGGGATTTGATGATTTTGGATGTCCTTTCCAGCTCCCGATCTATTCTCCAATGACCATGGGGCTCATCCTGGTCTCACATCTTCTTAGGGTGGGTGTATATGTTTCTAGCAGTGTAGAGGGCAGAAGGAAAAGGGCTGGTAAGTAGGACAGGCCCTCTTGTGGGTGACACCTTGTGTTTCATGCTTCTAGTCAGTCAGTTAGCCCCTTGCGGGGAGGGCTTTCCTCGACCTGCACGGAAGGAATGAAAGGACCAGATGTACCTGAAGTAACTGCCCTTGGTCGAACTATATAAAATGAGTCAATAAAACCTTATTTTAGTTTAGTTCTGGACCCCCATGTTGGGAATGTTCCCAGCAATTATGAAAACTTCTCCCTCTTCATCTCTCTCCTCCCACGTTTTTCCTCTTTCTCTTCCTATCTTTCTTTCAATCTCTCCCTTTATTTTCTCTCCATCTCCATCCCTATTTCTCTACCTCCCTTTCTCCCTCTCTCTTTCTCTTTCTTGATCTCCTTCCTTCTCTCTTTTTCTGTCTCTCCATCTCCCTCCCTCCACCCTTTTCTCTGTCTCTGTCTTTCTGTCATTTGTCTATCTGTCTGTCTCTCTCCTTCATTTCCCCTCGCCCTCTCCTCCTCCACCCTTTTCTTCTCACTTCTCCTTCCCCACTCCTCATACATCAGCATTTCAATTGCATTTAACCTCTAAGGGCACAAAAATCAATATAGTAGTAATGCCATGTAATCTTAGTGAAACCAATTTCTTTTAAAGCAAGTGGTGAAACAGAAAATAGGCTCAGTTAATGAAGATGGGAAGGGCACAGGCATCTCTCTGTAGAAAGAGAACGAGAGGATGAGAGGAGAAGATAGACGATGGAAGTATAGAATTCGCCAGGTTATGAGCCTGCAGGACCACTGGGACAGTCTTCTGAACCACTCTGTTGGGCTTATGTTCCGTGCCCTCACATATCCTCAGTGCTTGGGTTTGAGTTGTGGCAGTCCCCTTTAGCCCTTGACTCAGAACTCACTGGAGATTTCTGTTCTATGCCCCAGGCAGCCATCTCCCATATGCACTCCAGCTCCTTGGCCAGTGAGGTACTTTCCAGGAAACATCTCTGCATCTTTGTCAGCCCGAAAACTCACCCCAAACTTCCATTTCCCTAAGATCTCCCTTCAAACAGGATCTGGGCATGGATGCCCCTCTGTCTGCCCCAACCAGCCTTTAAGTGGTCACCAAGTGTTAACGTCTCACTTCCTAGGAGCATCTGCATTTTAAATAGAGAGGCTAAGAAATGGAAGACAAACTCTCATGTACAAATGTGACTGCCAAGGAATATATAGCTGAAAACTAAACTCATCTAACAATTTTTTAAGCTGGCATAGCTCACAAATCCTAACTGAATGACCACTATGTAGAGGACAGGGAACATGTTTACCCCATTCTACCTATGGCTCCCAACTGTAGCTCTGCTTTTACCAGGCCTGGGTTCATCTGCAGGGCTTCCAACCACAAACACTCTTTAGTTCATGCTCCCCACCCAGGGTTTTCCCCGAGAATGTCAAATTTTGGCTCACGTCTAGCTCTCCAAAACAAAAGGATGATACAATGGAAAGAACATTGAAATCAACATGGAGAGTGGCAGGCTTCACCTCCACCCTGTAAGAGGAACCAGTGAGCAGCCTGATGGTCAATGTGGGTTCAAATCCTGACTCTGTCTCAGGCACTACTTTTATGATTTTGATCATTATTTAACTCTTCTGAGACACAGTTTCTTCATCTGTAAAATGAAGGGGGGAAGGTGGGCTTGGTTGCCTCCAAGGTTCCTTCTAGCTGTGGAGCTTTGCTCCCAAGACCCATGATGTCAGCTCCCATGAGAGCATTTGGGCTAACCACACGTAGGGTCTAGGACAGGTTTTATTTAACCCAACACGAAATTCAAAGGACTTGTACCTGTGCCCATAAACTGTCAAGACCTCTCCAAGGAATCCCATACAGTATTCTGTACTACCTTAAGGCTGAACCTTTCCACAAGAGAAGAGCAGTTGACATTAGTCAACTTTTATTAAACACCTACTATGTGACAGGCACTATGCTAAGCACTGGGGATACAAATACAAAATCAGAATAAAGATAGTCCCTTCCCTCAAGGATTGCAATCTAATGAGGGAAGTCGACACACAAAAGGAAGCTGAAAAGAGGGGATTCATGTTGGGTGAGTCAGAGAAGACTCAAAGGAGGGCAGCTAGGTAGGAAAAGAGAAGATAACTGTGCTGATCTTCCTCCTTAAATGGAGGTTTTGGAGTTCCTGGCTCTACCCTTTAGTCAGAGGGGCAGAGGGTAGTGATGAGGTGTGAGACCCAAGGCTGATGGGGTCTTATAGGACGATGAGCTGGGCGAGGGGCAGGGAGGCATGGTGGAGGGGTCAGTGAGAGAGATTGCTAGAAAGTCAGTTGAGAGATAGCTGCAGTTTCTTCTCTTTCCCCTCCCTCCACTTCCTCCCTAACAACTGAGGTCTTGTTCCTAGGTTATAGCCACCTCTCTCCCCCACTCACCCCAACAACATAATCCCAAAGCTGTGACTCAGCCATGGAGGACCTCCCGAACCTCATGTGCCTCTTCATCACCCTTCAGACCCAGCCTAATGACGGTCTGGTCTTCTTCGAGCAGCTCTTTGGTCAGAGGGACCATCCAACTACTCACTGGTTCCTCTTACCAGGGGGAGGTGAAGACCTAGCCCACCACTCTCCAAGTGAAGAAATCTCCATTGGTAACGTGCTTGTCCCATTAGAGCTGAAATCCAAAAAGCTCGATGGGGACCAAATTGTTTACACAGGAATATGTGACACAGGAGGTGTGGCCCCAGCAAAACGTGGGGATCGACAACCCATCCAAATTAGCGTTCCTTTCGCTGACATTGGGACCTTTGAGACAGAGTGGCAAAACAAGCTTTACAGTGACCACAAATGGGAGCATTGCCAATGGGGAAACTCCTTCTCTGTCACTGAGTATTATAAGTAGAAGCCCAATGAGAAATATAGCTTGATGTGGGTGAACAAGGAATCATTCTTGTGAACATGAGTCCGTCTGATATTGCTGGACCATCTCTTCAGAAATCTACCTTAAAAAAATTAAACCCACAACCAACACAAACCTTAACCAAGGCATACACGGACTGCTGCTCTCTGCCATTGGGGACTGGTAGCCATCAGTCCCAAACTTTTGGGAGACACAATTCCCCATGTTGCAGATCATGATGCGACATCCCTGACAAAACACCTTTCTCCATTTCGTGTTTGTGCACTGGCACCCACAGTATTTGGTCACACTGTTGACCACCTCTGGCAATAGCCGAGCAGAAATGCAAGTTAGATGTTGTGTACTTCCCTGGTTCTGTGGACCAGAGGATGCTTTTTCCCAGGTTGAATGACCTCTTCTTTTTTGTTTAATATTGTAAAAAAAAAAAAGTGTATGGACCCTATCTGCCATGCCGAATTTGGTGACATGTACCCTTTGTTGATTTTTCAGAGCAGGCCCTTTGGAAAGCTACGAACTGCAATGAGCAATAGCTAATATGGTTTCCCATGTGGAGTTCCTTCTTTGTAGCTTGGCTTTGCGGAAGTAGACTTGAAAAGAGATAGTACTTCTACTTTTTTCCCCCTTGTATGTAAAATGAGAAGGCTGAATGCCATCTTGGGTAGGGGGAGGGAAGGGAAGAGAAGGGGAGAAAATGGAAAACTCAAAAGCTTATGGAAATGAATGTCGAAAGCTAAAAATAAATTAATTAATTAAAAATAAAAAAAAATAGAGGGCTGAAATGGAAAGGGACCTCAGAGGCAGTCTAACTCTCTAACTAGGCTCTTCTAAATAACTAAAATCTAGCCCAACTCAGGGTACCATTAGGCAGTAACTTCTGCATAGGGCCTAAGGGATTATTGGGACTCAGCTTTCTGCAGGTCAGTTTACCTGAATTGTCATGTTTTTGCTGGATCATTTCAGCCATGTTTGACTCTTCATGGCCCCATTTGGGGTTTTCTTGGCAGAGATACTGGAGTGGTTTGCCATTTCCTTCTCCGGGTCATTTTTACAGATGAGAAAACTGAGGCAAACAGGGTGAAATGACTTGCAGGTCATTTCACGCAGCTAGTACGTGTCTGAGGCCAGATTTGAACTCAGGAAGATTCATCTTCCTGACTCCACGCCCACCTTTCTCCCCACCGCGCCACCCACTGCTTGAATTGTGATATTATTCCTTTATTTAAGAAGCATTGGTTACATTGCTTATGTGGTTGGGACCTGAATAGTAATAGGATCACTACAGGTGATCTTCATAAAACTATCCATGGAATTGTAATCAACTTTTGGTATTTCTAATAAAGGAATTGAAAAGGAAAAAAGAAAAGAAAAGTAAATCAGCTTGATCCTCCTCTTACAGCAAACCTCGTTTTCCCTACAGACCCGTCCAGCATTCCAGGCTGATAATACTCCATCAGTATTGAAGTTTCCTCAATAGGGCAAAGCATTTGGGGTCTGTAGGAAGACAACCTCTTTCTCCTCCAGCCCAGCCTTATCCACACAACTCCCAGCACCGGTGAAGGGCCCCAACGTCCCCATTTGACCCTCTACATCATAGTCCTGTCCCTTGTGGCTGTTCAGCTCCAGGTCACTCCCTATTGGTCCAGAAACCATGCGGTGTGCCACACTGTCTCCTCCTTTTCCCGGAGGAGTTGTTCTCAGAATCGCTTGCCTCACCTGTCAAACCCTTGCTACTCATCACTGTTTCCCCTCCCTCTGTTGGCATCTCTGCCAGCTCTGCACTGTTCTCTGGAGAGGCCAGGTGCCGCATGGCTTCCCTCCAGGAAACCCACAAGTTTCCTCCAGGGACCAAAGACTCTCCCACTGGTTTGTCTCTTGCCTCTGCCTCTACTTCTTTGTACAGCTCCCATGTCTCACTCCCTGCTCCTCCTCCTCTAGGAGTTCATCTTCTGGACTCAGTGAACTGAGGTCCCCCTGAGGCAAGACCCATTATTCTTGATTTCATGGAAGGGCTCCATTAGTCCCTCCATGGACTAATGATGTCTCCTGAAGAGATCACCAGCTACATTTTACAGTCAAACAGCTCTTCATCTGACCCCTTTTCTGTGATTAGATCAGGGAAAGACCAACTTTCTTACTCTTCCATACAATGGAGAAAAAACTAGTGGCTGGAAATCACCAACTAGTCCAAAGGCCAAGTTCAGGGCAGTGGGGGTAGGCCCCAAGGCAGCAGAAAGGCAACTCAAGAAATGGAAGCCAGCCAGTATTTATAGCTAACTGTGTGCGGGTCTAGATTTTAATCGAGATATTTTGCTTTGCTCTTTTTATGGCGGCAAAAAAATTGGTAAAAGGAAAAGGACCTATTTGTACAAAAGGCTTTATAGCAGTTCTTTTTGTGGTGGCAAAGAACTGGAAACTGAAGGGATGTAATAAGTTGTGGTATTTGATAGAATACTATTGTGCTGTAAGAAATGATGAGCAGGATGATTTCAGAAAAACCTGGGAAGACTTATATGAACTGATGCAACGTGAAATGAGCAGAACCAGGAGAACATTGTATACAGTAACAGTAATATTGTACAATGATCAACCGTGTAAGACTTAGCTACTCTAATTAAGACAATAATCCAAGACAATTCCAAAAGACCCAAGATGAAAAATGCTAGCTACCTCCAGAGAGAGAACTAATGAACTCTGAGTGCAGATTGAAGCAGACTTGTTTTACTTTATTTTTCTTGGTTTGCATGTATGTGTGTGTGTGTATTTTCTTTTGCAACATGACTAATATGGAAATATGTTTTGTATGACTTCATATGTATATTCAGTATCATATTGCTTGCCTTCTCAAGGGGGGAATGGACAGAAGGGTGGGAGAGAATTTGGAACTCAAAATTTAAAAATGAATGTTAAAAGTTTTAAAAAATGTAATTGGGAAATATTTAATAAAATAAATAAAAATATATATTTTTTAAAAAGATACTTTGTGAAGTGAGCAAAACCACAGAACATTGTATACAGTAATAGCAATACTGTAAGGATAGACAACCGCGAATGCTTTAGCTCTTCTCAGTAATACAATGATCAAAGATAATTCCAAAAGACTCATGATGAAAACGCGCTCCACATCCAGAGAGAGAACTGATGGAGTCTGAATGCAGATCAAAGCAGAATATTTTTCATTTTATATTTTTTGTGGGGGTTTTTTTGGCCTGTGTTTTTTCATAACATGACTAATATGAAATGTTTTGCATAATTGTACATGTGAAACCTTTATCAAATTGCATATACTCTCAGGGAGGGGGAAAGAGAGGGAAGGAGGGAGAGAATTTGGAACTCAAAATTTTATTTTTTTTATTAATTTATTTATTTTTAGTTTTCTGCATTCACTTCCATAAGATTTTGAGTTTTAAATTTTCTCCCCCTACCTCTCTTCCCTCCCCCAAGATGGCATGCAATCTGATATAGGCTCGCTCTCTCTCTCTCTATATATATATATATTCATATTCAACATATTTTTACATTAGTCATGCTGTAAAGAAGAATTGGAATCAATGGGAGGAACCACGAGAAAGAAGAAACAAAATGAAACAACAACAAAAAGAGAGAGCAAATAGTCTGCTTCGATCTGCATTCAAACTCCATAGTTCTTTCTTTGGATGTGGATAGCTTTTTCTATCATGACACTTTTGGAGATGTCTTAGATCCTTGCATTGATGAGAAGAGCTAAGTCTGTCAAAGTTACTCATTGCACAATGTGACTGTTACTGTGTACAATGTTCTGGTTCTGCTCACTTCACTCAGCATCAAGAACTCAAAATTTTAAAGGGGCAAATGTTGAAAGTTGTTTTTGCACATAATTGGGAAAAAATAAAATATTATTCAGAAAAAAATTAAAAAGATCTTTGGCTTTGTCGATGGCTTTCCTTTCCCTTTCCCCTGCCAGTGGGCCCATAAGATAAAGCCTCTTTTCAATAGTGATTGAGGCTGTAGCATGGAGTGAGGAGAGGCTGCCACAAGCATCATGAATGGAGCACCCATCTGGGAAGCCATCCAAGCTATGACCTTTACAAGTCCTTTTCTGAGCTTCAGTCTCCTCATCTGCAAAATGGACGGGTTGGACCAAATAATCTCCAAGGTTTCTGCTGAGAGCAGGTCCTATAAGGTCAGGGGAAGGAGACACATTTGGGTGATGAGCAAAGGAAGAATTCTACAAGAGAAGCACGTAGGGATTTGTTTTGGTATCTCGTTAGCTAGCCTTGACTAAACACTTTAAAGTTTGCAGAACACTTTACAAATATTACCTCATGTTACTTTCACAACAACCCTGGGAGGTGGATGCTGTTATTCTCACTTTATCGATGAGGAAACTGAGCAGACAGAGGTTAAGTGACTTGGCCAGGGTCCCATAGTTAGTGAGTGTCGGAGTCTGGATCTGAACTCTGTTTTTCCAGACTCCAGGTGAAACGTGCTTTTCCCCATAGCCAAAGAGGCACGGGGGTGGGTGGGTGGAAACCTGGAGACAATCAATCAATCCATCAATCAACGAGACTTTACTAAGCGTACCACAATATGCCAGGCACTGTGTGAGGGGCTGGGGATACAAAAAACCAAGATGAAATCCTATCTTCCAGTATAGCTGGGGGAAACACCATGTAGGGATATACAAAACATGTTTAGGGATATGCAAAATAGAGACAAGGTGATTTGAGAGGGGATGGAGCCCACCATGGCTAATTGGTGTTGTTCAATCATGTCCGACTCTTCATTTGGGATTTTCCTGGCAAAGTTACTGGAGTGATTTGCCATTCCCTTTTCCAGCTCATTTTAGAGTTGAGGAACTGAGGCAAACAGGGTTAAATGACTTGCCCAGGGTCACACAGCCAGTACATGTCTGAGCTGGATTTGAACTCAGGAAGATGAGTCTTCTTGACGCCAGGCTCCACACTCTATGCTCTACAGTGCCCGCTAGCTGCCTATGTTCTTAAATACCGAGGACTTTTCTCAGAGGTGAGGATGAAGAACAGAATATGTCATAGAATCAGAGATACAGAGCTGGAAGAGATCTTAGAGGGCATTGAGGTCAATCCTCTCATCATACAGATAAGGAAACTGAGGCCCAGAGAGATTAAGTAATTTGCCAGAGGTCACATAGTTAGAAAAGGTGGAGCCAACATTTGAACCCAGGTCTTCTGATTCCAGATCCTGCTGTTTTCATTGTGGCACTCTGGTCTATGGGTGTCTTTTTGTGGGATGATGGGGTTGAGGGCATTTTGTCAGTTCTTCCTGCATTGGTGGGTGACACAAATTTAACAAATGGGAGTTTGTTGAGATTAGTGGGAGAAGGTTTCTGAACTGTGGAAAGATCAGTCAGTCAACCATATCTATCAACAAGCTTTTATTTAGCTCTTACCATGCGCCAAGCACTGAGTCAGTTGCAGGTGTTATAAATATTCAAGTACAACAGAGGTTCCCAAACTTAGTACCCCTTTCCCCAGAAATCTTTAACCCATTAAAGGGTTTTAAAAATGTTTTAAATTTGCATCATTTCAAAAAAATATAAAATATTTTTATTTTATAAATGGCATATATTAAATTTAATAATTTATTGTAAATTTATGGGTTTTTTCCTGCATTGAAATTTTGATGACGCAACATTGCGTCATGCAACCATATAGTATCATATTATAAACAAGTCATTATATACACACATTCTTGCCGATGCATGCTGGACTTCCTGACAATGCACAACACACTGGCCTGCCAACACTTGCTTGTTAAGACCTGTTGGCGGACTTGATCACTGTTTAGTTATAACTTGGATTTTGTGTGTTTATTTAGAAAATAATGTAATCACTATGATTTTAACTCTGTTATACAACAGATGAAACATGTAAGAACATTTTTTCAAAATTTTCTTGTCTTCTTTTCTTTCCTTGTGCTTCTACCACCCCCTCATTTTCATTCAATGCCCCCCAATTGCACCTGAAGCTACTACCGCCCCTCCATCATTACAGCATCCACCAGGGGGTGGTATTGCCCACTTTCAGAATCTCTGTCCCTACCCACAGTTTGCATTCTAATACAAGAAGATAATACATAAAGGGGGGGCCAGAAAGTGGGATGGGGTAGGTTACAGGCATCTATTAAGTGGCTATTCTGTGCCAGGTCCCATGCTAAGCTCTGGGGATAAACAGACAAAAATGAAACAGTCCCTGCCCTCAAGGAACTTACATTCCCTCAGGGGGAAAAATATTAGCCTAGGATTTCAGAAAAACTTGGAAAGACTTACATGAACTAAAACTGAGTGAAGTAAGCAGAACCAGGAGAACACTGTACACAGTAACAGTAATATTGTACAATGATCAGCTGTGTAAGACTTATCTCTTCTCAGCAATGCAAGGATCCAAGACAATTCCAAAAGACTCGTGATGGAAAATGCATCCAGAGAAAGAACTATGGAATCTGAATGCAGATGGAAGCATACTATTTTCTTTCTTTCTTTTTCTTTCTTTTTCTTTCTTTCTTTCTTTCTTTCTTTCTTTCTTTCTTTCTTTATCTATTTTTAGTTTCCAACATTCATTTCTATAAGATTTGGGGTTCTAAATTTTCTCCACCCCTTTTTGCCCTCCCCAAGATGGTGTGCAATCTGATACAGGCTCTACACATACATTCATATAAAACATATTTTCACATTAGTCACATTGTAAAGCAGAATTAGAACTAATGGGAAAAATCACAAGAAAGAAGAAACAAAAAAAGAGAGAGAACAAATAGTATGCTTCAATCTGCATTCAGACTCCATAGTTCTTTTTCTGGATATGGATAGCATTTTCCATCATGAATCTTTTGGAGTTATCTTAGACCCTTGCATTGCTGAGAAGAGTTAAGTCTATCACAGTCATTACACAATGTTGTTGTTACTGGGTACAGTGTTCTCTTGGTTCTGCTCACTTCACTCAACTTCAGTTCATTTAAGTCTTTCCAGGTTTTTCTGAAGTCAGCCTGCTCATCATTTCTTATGGAACAATAGTATTCCATCACATTCATATACTACAACTTGTTCAGCCATTCCCCAACTGATGGGCATCCCCTCAATTTCTAACCCTTGGCCATCACAAAAAGAGCTGCTATAAATATTTTTGTACCTGTGAGTCCTTTTCCCATTTTTATGTTCTCTTTGGGATACAGACTGAGAAGTGGTATTGCTGGGTCAAAAAGCAGACACAGTTTTACAGCCCTTTGGGTATAGTTCCATATTGCTCTCCAAAGGGTTGAATCAGTTCACAATTCCACCAACAATGCGTTAGTGTTCCAATTTTCCCACATCTTCTCCAACATTGATCATTTCCCTGTTTTGTCATTTCAGTTAATCTGACAGGTGTGAGGTGGTACCTCAGAGTTGTTTTGATTTACATTTCTCTAATTAATAGTGATTTAGAGCAATTTTCATGTAACTATAGATAGCTTTAGTTTCTTCCTCTGAAAACTGCCTGTTCATATCCTTTGACCATTTAGCAATTGGGGAATGACTTGTATTCTTATAAATTTGACTCATTTCTTCAAATATTTTAGAAATGAGGCCTTTATCAGAGACATTGCTTGTAAAAATTGTTTCCCAGCTTTCTGTTTCCCTTCTAATTTTGGTTGCATTGGCTTAGTTTGTATAAAAACTTTTCAATTTAATGTAATCAAAATTATCCATTTTACATTTCATAATGTTTTCTATCTCTTGTTCGGTCATAAAATCTTCCATTGTCCATAAATCTAACAGGTAAACTATTCCTTGCTCTCTTAATTTGATTATAGTATCAGCCTTTATATCTAAATTGTGTACTCCTTTTGACTTTATCTTGGTATGTGGTGTAAGATGTTGATTTATGTCTAGTTTCTGTCATACTATTTTCCAGTTTTCCCGGTCATTTTTGTTAAATAGTGAGTTCTTATCCCAGAAGCTAGAGTCTTTGGGTTTATCAAACAGTAGATTACTGATCCACCACTCTCTTTCTTAGTCAGTCCCAAGTAGTTTTGATGATTGCTGCTTTATAATACAATTTAAGATCTGGAATAGCTAGGCCACCTTCCCTTGCATTTCTTTTCATTAGTTCCCTTGATATTCTGGACTTTTTATTCTTGCAGATGAATTTTGTTATTATCTTTTCTAGTTCTATAAAATAATTTTGGTAGTTTGATTGGTATGGCACTGGATAAGTAAATTAATTTAGGTAGAATTGTCATTTTTATTATATTAACTCAGCCTACCCAGAAGCATACTATTTTCACCATTTTTTGTTTTTTATTTTTTCTTTCTTGTAGTTTTCCCCTTTTGATCTCACTCTTCTTTCACAATATGACTAATGTGGAAATATGTTTAACATTATTGTACGTGTATAACCTATATCAAATTACTTGCTATCTTGGGGAGGGAAGAGGGAAGTAAGGGAGGGAGAAAAATTTGCAACTCAAAATTTTATAAAAATGAATGAAAACTATCTTTACATGTAATTGGAAAAAATGCTAATACTATAAAAATATTAGCCCATATAAGTCATTGTTAGGGAGTCAGAGGAATAGAGCGGGTCCAAGTGTCAGTGGCAGGGGTTGATATGAGGGCTAGGTAATGAGGCTTTCACCTGGAGTGCAGCTGTTGTGAGGTGGAGGTGAACCCTGGGATAGTGGCAGAACAGAAACTAGGATGGGGTAACTGATGTGTTGCCCCATAGAAGATTCCACCCAGAGGAAGGAAATCTGGGGTACAGTGTAGGGGGGGTACACCTGCATGAACCCTTTTTATATTGGCACCTTATGGTGTGACAGAGAGGAAAATCAGCTGGAAATGAGTTAAGACTAGAAGGTACAGGCTGAATGCTAAAATGTGATGGCTCCCACAGCTCAAGCGTGGGGCAATAAAAACTCATTTTAACCACAATTTCCCTTCGTTGAAGTAGCATTTCCTGACCTTGCTGATTTTCACTCTCTACCCAACAGGCCCCTCAGAAGTTGCACTGCAGAATCATCTATTTATCCACACTCTCAGTTTTCTCTTCAGAAAATAGTAAAAATAATAACCAACATCTATATAGCACCTACTGTGTGCCACTGCTCTAAACACTTTATAATTATGATCTCATTTGATGCTCACAATAACCCTGGGAGGGGTGTGTGTGCCAGACTTTCTATATATAAACATATATATATATAATTATATATATTTAATATATGATATAAATACATATAATTAATCAATGAATGAAACCTGTTAGAAGTCATACAGAATAGCATAGAAGACTTTCCTCACCTTTTATCCAGATAACCATGGGTCTGATTTTTAAAAAAAGTTGGAGAAGTGTGCGTTCCAGGCATTATCATCTCCAGTTTACAGTTGGGTATTAGAGTCCCAAATAATAAATCAGAAGACCTGTCATCCTGACCTATGTCTTGCCACGGGACTCCCATGACTCTGGAGGAGACAGTGAGGCTGATGGACAGCTTTGCACAGCTCTGCCTCACTTAAATCCAATTCCCTTGCAAGTCAAGACATCACCCTCCTGATGTCATTGGTCCTCTTTGAGAGTCAAGACCAAGCCACAAATCAGAAGACCTGGGTTCAAATTCCAGCTCTGCTACCTGATACTTGCGAGATCTCTGATACGTCACTTCACCTTTCTGGGTCTCGGTCTCATCATCTGAAAAATGAAGGAGTCAGAAGAGGTGATCTCCAAGATTCTTTCCAGCTCTGGGACTCTGTCCTTACAAGAGACATTTTTATCTGAAGTTCATTTCAGTTCATTTTATCTGAAGTTTTATTTGAAGAATTTAAACCACTGAAGTATAATAAGCAAAATGATAATTCAATTAAATGATAAAAATAACTAGTATTTACACAGTGCCTGCTATGCGCTAAGCGTTCTCCAAATATTATCTCATTTGATCCTCACAGCAGCCATGTGAAGTAGGTGCTATTATTATCTCCATTTCACAGTTGAGGAAACTGAGGCAAACAGGTTAAGTGACTTGCCCAGGGTCACATAACTCTATAGACTCAGGTCATCCTGACTGCAGGCCCAGTGCTCTAGTCTCTGGGCCACCTAGTTGCCAAGTCAATTCAACGAGCATTTATTGAAGGCTTACTATGAGCAGGAAGCAGTTGGTGATGTGGAGTACAACCAGGCCATGATGGTAAAGAAGGCTTCCATGATGGGCCTCGTGGTGGACTGCACAGGTCCGCCTGGGTCTGCTGTCTAAGAAGCAGGCCAGCTTGACTCAGAGAGGCATATTCATCATGTTGATCATGAGACAACGAAATTTTCCACCACAGTCACTGGTAAATTTTTTTTCCAGTTAAATGGGTGCGAAGTTGTTTTAATTTGAACTTCTCTAAATGCACTTGAGAGCAAACTGGGAGGTGGATCTTATTTACCCTGGAAGAGGGTCGTTAACCCTGTCAGCCTTTACTGAGGTCGTTCTTAGAAAGACAAACGAAATTAGGCCGCAGTATGAGTCTTCATTTCTCTCAAAGTTTGCAGAACGTGCATATAGAGATACGCATGGGAGCTCATTGTGTAAATGAGCTCAAAGGTGGACAGATAAAGCAGACCTTTTATGTTCACAGCAATTCCCTCTCACCCCTCCCTCCTTTCCTGGCTCAGAATGCCTATGTCAGTCGAAATTATAGTCTGCAAATGTTTGACCATGATGTGAGAAAAGAATTTCTTAAGTGAATGGATTGTAAACACAATAAGACAGGAGAATGTCAAAGTGTCAACTGAAATTATGGATCCAGGATATCTGTGTTTAACATAGAATATGTCCATAGGATACCAAGATGAGAAAAGTCCCACTCTTCAAGACAATGTCTGGTCCCGGGCATCCTGTCCTTAGTGATCACAAACAGAAAGAATGCTATTGGTCATCCTCATCCAGGCCTATGGCTGCTGACACAGGAAGGGGCATTTTTAGTTCACCCAGAGAGCAGAGCAATGTATGTCCAGAACACGCAAAGCATTATGGGAGATGAAGCCCAGAGTTGGCCAAAATGTCTCTCCTGATTGGCCAATCCAGGTTTTAGGCGTTTCTCAGGTGCTCTGCAGCCCATACCAATGCAACTGTAGTTGCTAACCCTGCGGATGTTCGGGTGTTTATGGGTGGGTGTGATGAAGGGGAGAGAGGAGAAAGTTTGGGACGGTCTCTGCAGGGATTCATTCAACATCAGTCAGCGAGTCAACAAGTATTCATAAAGCACTTACAAGGAATCCAAATACAAACTAAAAAAAAAGATGGTCCCTGCGCTCAACGAGCTTACATTCAACTGAGGGAAGACATCTAAGAGGGAGCTGAGCAGGGGAGGGAGAGGAGAATAAAAGGCTTGGTGAGCAGTAGGAGGGCCCAGTTAAGATCAGATGACATAAATCTGAAGGAATCTAGTTACTCCAGGTCGTAGGAGCCCAGATTTAGAGCTGGAAGGGACCTCTAAGGCCATCCAATACAACCTTCTCCTTCTGCAGATAAAGAGAAGTGAATGTCTGGTCCAAGGCCACATATAACATTATGGACCTAGAGCCTGAAGGGACCTATGGGAGGATATGAAGGCCTCTTGCTTCTTAAAGAAAACATTAGGGAATAAATATTTCCTCCATTAAAAGTCCTTACCTGAATGGAGGAAATACAACTAGTATTTAATCAAGCTTCTAGAAAAACAAACCCATCCCCTAATTCCTTTCACCCTCTTTTTCAAAAGCCCACCTTCTGCTGGGAGAGCACGTAAAAGGTTAAGAAAGACTCGAATGTGCCAGAAAATGGACCAAGAGTGAGAAACAGGTTGGAAGTAGAATACCATGAAGTAGGGGATAAAATATCGTTGCCTATTCCCACCCTGTTTAGGTAATGATTCTGTAGGATGCACTATATTTTATAGCCTGTGTTAGGGAGATTGCTAGGAGCAGGAAAGTTCTCTGTGGGTTTGGATTTGCTTCTCTCTGAGCAGGAAAATGCTTAAACTTGAATGATTTCAATTAATAAAGTTGTTTCCGACAGACTTGTTTCCCAAATGCAGAATACGGTATTTTTTTTTTTCCCAACAGACCTAAGAGACTATCTAATCCAATTCACTTCCATTTTACAAATGAGGAAACAGAGACCCGGGGAAGCTAATTGACCTGCTCAGCTTCACACATTTAGTAAACAGAAACGAAATTTGAATCCAGGCCCTTTCAGAAACAGAACTCTTTTGATCCTTATTGCATTTATAGCATCCCAAGAGTAGGAAGAGTAAGACTGGCCTGTCCATAAGCCAAGAGTTCAAGATAACACATGGTTGAAGGGACCAATCATAGGGTCAAGATGGTGAAGGGAAAGAGGGAAGATGGGAGTAGCGGGAGATGGCCTAGGAGGATAGGAAGGGGTAGAGGGGTTATAGATGGCAGGCAGGGTGTAGAACAGGTGTAGGAGCAGGGAGACCCAGGGAGAGATCTCCCATTTTATAGATGTTCCCACATCAGGCCCAGAGAGAAGTGATTTTGCCATGACCACACAGAAAATCAGTGGAAGAGCTGGGATTGGATCAAGGGACCGAGAGATCTATAAACTCCTCAGGAAAGGGGCTAATCTGGCTTTGTTTTTGCTTCCCCAATGGGAGGGATAACAGGTGTCACTAGCACCTGGGAAATACGTGAAGACCCTGGAGCAACAGGGTGGCATTGGCAGGAAGGAGGAGGCACTGGGGTCTGAGGACATTTCACCCTGGGTATCAAGTGGTACAAGTTTGTTTCCTGAAATTGCTGCTAGTTCTGTGAGTGAACTGAAGCAAGGCACTCCACTGCCCTGAGTCTCAGTTTCCCCATATGTAAAAGAGAAATACATGACTTTTTTATTTTATCCACCTATTTCTGTCGGATACTTATGGATAATTTCTTTGATTAATAAACAATCAAACGAGGTAACATGTGAAGTGTCTGAAGACTTTGGAGTTATAATAATACCTCGAACAACATGACGTTGCTGAGTCATTTCAGTCATGTCTGACTCTTCATGACCCCATTTTGGGTTTTCTTGGCAAAGATATTGGAGTGGTTTGCCATTTCCTTCTCTGGCTCATTTGACAGACGAGGAAAGTGAGGCTAACAGGGTTAAGTGACTTGTCCAGGGTCACACAGCTAAGTGTCTGAGGCCAGATTTGAATTCAGCAGGATGAATGTTCTTGACTTGAGGCCTGGTTCTGTGCACCATGGCCTCCCCTAGCTGCCCCAAGTGCATCTGAAGAGGTTTACCTACAATTCCCACAAAAACCTTAAAACTTTGAGATTCCTTGTAGACTCACTTATCTCTCTTTGACATCTTTCCTCCTGGCCCCCAAAAAGAACCTGGCTTCAGTTTTGTTTACAGTCCCAGGAAACCCTCAAAGTTTTAGAAACTGCCTTATTTCCCTTTGAAAGCCCTTGAAAGCAAACCTCCCCTCCCAACTCCCTTTATTATCTATTCTCATTGTCTGTTCAAAGCACTCAGACATTCCAAATGGAAATTCTCACCTGGACCCTTTTCCAAAGGGTCCACCTCCCCCATCAACTGGCTTTCCCATTGTTTTGCCTTCCTGGCCATTCCCACCCTTAATCCTAGCTAGGCGCCAGTGTTCTGTTCCCCCCAGCTTGCTGGCCACCCCCATCCAGATCTCCCTAGACCCCTCCTCCCCTCACCCCAAACTGCTTGGCCACTCCTTAGACCCCTCCTCCCCTCACTCCAAACTGCACGGCCCCTCCCCCAGTCTGTATTTAAGACTCACCTTTCCCCCATTCCGATGCTGAGCTGTTCTCAAGCCTAGAAGCTGAGACCCCTCATGCCTGCCCACCCTTCACGTGGCCTATCCACCTTAGCCCCAGCCCACACTCTGACGCTGAGCTTTCTAGATCGCCTCATGCTGCTCGTCCTTGTGAGAGTCACCTGAACACCTTGAACCCTATTTAGATCACTGATGTTTGGGTTCCTTTGGAGTCTGGCCTATATGCTTATCTTTAATAAACTTTTTCTCTGGCTGGAAGAAGATCTGAGTTGAATTCATTCAGGCAGATCCGTGCCATGATTTGGGCTTTTTCCCACGATCTTAGGGTGCCTCTGTGCATCTAAGAGCACCCCAAATCCGCCCCCCTTCACATCCACTAGAGGAGAACAAAGAAAACAGTGTTGTGAACATGGGGCCTAAGGGGCCTTGGGGAATGCAGACGGAACATGCCTTCCCTCTCACCAGAATCTGGTCTCTCACAGACAGAACTCTGACCTAGTCTCCTTTCCTCTCCAAGCAGAATTCTTGTTATGCAAGTCACTCCCTCCAGGTCTCAAGGCAATTAATAATGCAAGTTGCTTCAGGAGGCAATTTGTCTGAAGGTCATTCAACCTTCAAGTCCCATCTCTGCCCATTGTTTGGTTTATTTGTTTGGTTTTTTTTTCTTTCTTCTAGGGCAGGGGTGGGGAATCTGTGGCCTTGAGGTCACATGTGGCCCTCTAGGTCCTCAAGTGCAGCCCTTTGACTGAATCCTACAGGGCCACACTTGAGAACCTAGAGGGCCACATGTGGCCTGGAGGCCAAAGGTTCCCCACCCCTGCTCTAGGGTCTAGCTGGAATAAGGGAGAAGCCTGGAGGGAGAATGAGGTTTAACAGCCACAGAGTGGACTGGGGGAGGAATAGGCAAAACCAGGCTGGGCCCAGTGCTAGGGAAGGTGGACAGACCGACTGGAGGTGCGGCCTTTCTGCCCCAGACAGATGAACCCAGGCCCTGGGTGGGCTGATGCACTGAGTGAGTGTCACCTAGAGCTCTGCGCTGGGTGTCCTCCTCTTTCTATAATCCCGGCTTTGTAACCTTCTTGCTCCTGTGGGTTTAGTGATGGCTTTATGCAAATGATCCCCAAGCACTGGTCACTAGGCCTCATCTCTTGAGTTCCAGTCTGGCAGCTCCAATCACCGCTCCGATGTCTTCATTTGCACGCTTCATTGGTGTCTCAGACTCACTTGTCCGTGTAAGGTGGAGTGGAAAGAGTGAAGGATTTGGAGGGATTTCACATTCTGACTATCACTGGCTATGTCACTTTGGACAAGTCCCTCCATCTCCCAGGGCCTCGGTTTCCTCACGTATGAACGAGAGGGCTGGCCTAGATCCCCTCTGAGCTTCCTTCCAACCTTAGGCCTATGAGCCTGTCTTCAAAACTGGCTTCATTATTTTTCCGGCTAAACTCAGTCCTTCTCTGCTTGGGAGGCCAGTGCCCTGGCAAACAATCTGCCTTCCTGGCACAGCTGCTTAATGGAGGCTGTGCCCAGAGAGCCAGAGGCTGGCAGGCTTCAGCAACAGCAGCAGTGATAGAGACCCAGCAGGACAAACCAAAACCGTCTTTGACAGACGTCGGAACCTCCAAGCTACTTGGAGCAAAAGGCTCTCAAAACACATCCGCCCAGTTGAAGAAGTCAAAATTTCGGCAGGACCAGAAGCCGTCTGTACATCATCCCCATCATCCTAGCTGCTTTTGGGGTCGTCCTGACGCTGCTTTTAATGAACCTACAGAAGATGAATTTGCACTCTTCTATTTTCATCCAATTAGAAAATAAGTGATTTTATGGACTTATGCAAGGGTTCACCTAATATGAAACATAAGAGGAGCTTACTGGCACATTCTAGGGCTCTATCTATGTGAACTTCATCAAATAAAAAGATAAAAATGAAATGATGATGCTGATAGAAAAGGAAAATGATAAATGTTGGAGAAGATGTAGGAAAATTGTAACACTGATGCATCGCTGGTGGAGTTGTGAAATGATCCAACCATTCTGGAGAACAGTTTGGAACCACGTCCAAAGGGCTATAGAACTGTGCATGCCCTTTCATTTAGCAATACCACTACTAGGTCTGTATACCAAAGACATCATAAAAAAGGGAAAAGGGCCCACATATACAAAACTATTTATAGCAGCTCTTTTTGTGGTGGCAAAGAATTGGAAATTGAGGGGATGCCCATCATTTGGGGAATGACTGAACAAGTTATGGCATACAATTGTGGATGAAATACTATTGTGCTATAAGAAATGATGAGCAGGTGGATTTCAGAAAAACCTGAAAAAGACTTGTACTAACTGATGCTAAGTGAAGTGAGCAGAATCAGGAGAACACTGTACATAGCTTTGCTCTTCTCAGCAATACAATGATGCAAGACAATTCCAAAAGACTTACGATGGAAAATGCTATCCACATCCAGAGAAAGAACTATGGAGTCTGAATGCAGGTCGAAGCATACTGTTTTTACTTTTTGTTTTTCTTTCTTGCTGTCTTTCCCTTTTGTTCTGATTCTTTTTTCACAATATGACTAATATGGAAATGTGTTTAACATGATTGTACATGTATAACTTAAGACAAAAAAAGATACTGATAACATCAACTGACATTTACATGGTGACTTAAAGTTTGGAAAGTTCTTTACATGCATTAACACATTTCAGCCCTGTACCATTTCTGTAAGGTAGAAACTACAGGGGTTATCAGCTCCATTTTAGAGATGAAAAAACTAAGACTTGGCGGTTAAGCGACTTACAGAAGGGCCAGTGTGGTAACCTCTTGACCCCTGCTGACTATCTGTGCAAGCTTATGCTGACAGCATGGGGCAGCTAGCTGGCCAAGTGGATAGAGCTCTGGGCTTAGAATCAGGAAGACTCATCTTCCCCTCATCTGCTTTCAAACCTGGCCTCAGGCACGTACCAGCCGTGTGACTCTGGGCAAGTCACTAAACATCTGCCTCGTTTCCTCATCTGTCACCTGTCACCTAGAGAAGGAAAAGGCAAACCACTCCAGTGTCTTTGCAATAAAAACCCAAATGGGGTCACAAAGAGTCAAACATGACTGAATAACGGCAACATGCTGAGAGGTTTGAAGTGCAGAATGCATGTTTGCTAAATTAGTCTTTGCGGGATCTGGTACCCTAAGGAATTCTCCACCCCAGTGCCCATGGATCCTGTGACTCAGTCACCCATTGCCTGGCTGGTGAGGACCATAGCCTCTGCCCTGGGGCTGAAGCAGCTTTTGCTGGCCTAGGATAAGCATTTTGCATCTTTTGTGGAGGAAAGGGGTCCTTTTGTGGGACCCTGTTGAGGGGGCGTGATTAAGAGAATCAGAGCTTGCTTCTGGGTTAGGCAGGCCACCAAGGTGGCCTAGAGTGACAGATGTACTGAGGGCAGACTTTATTCAGAGATACAATGTTCTGTGTCTACTAGTAGGAGAAGCTTGGGGGCAGGAAGAACGCCAAGCACACCAGGCAGGTGCCATACTGTCCTCTCCCCATGCTGTATTGATTCCCCCCTCTGTCTTTGCTGGCGCTAGCGTCGCTGCTCCGTTCTCACCTTTCCCACAGAGGACACAAGCCTTGCCCATCAGTTAGCTGACAGGGAGCCTTTCCCTCCCTTCATCCAGGATTTGATCACACATGGCCTTAAATCATTTTCCTGATCATGAGTCCTGGATCTTATCTCCTCCATTTCTTTCCTTTTTTTTTTTTTTTTTTTTTTGGCGAGGCAACTGGGGCTAAGTGACTTGCCCAGGGTCACACAGCTGGTAGGTGTCAAGTGTCTGAGGCCGGATATGAGCTCAGGTCCTCTTGACTACAGGGCCGGTGCTCTATCCACTGCATCACCTAGCTGCCCCTCCTCCATTTGTTTCCTATATAAATGTCTCTGTGATGATACAAGATACAAGGAGGAATTGGAACAAAAAGAAAAACCTATACAAAGTCCTTGAGGAAAGTTTGGGGATGGGAGAAGGTTTTTAGCTGGGAGAATTAGGGACAGGGAGGAAGAACTGGCATCTGAGTTAGGACTTCTCTTAAGATTTATCATAGGGGCAGCTAGATGGCACAGTGCATAGAGCACCGGTCCTGGAGTCAGGAGGACCTGAGTCCAAATCCGGCCTCAGACACTCGACACTTACTAGCTGTGTGACCCTGGGCAAGTCGCTTAACCTCAATTGCCTTGTAAAAAAAAAAGTTGAAAAAAAAAAAAGATTTACTATGTTAGTGGACTTGGAGCCAGAAAGAGCTGAATTCAAATCCTGCCTCTGACATTTAGTAGGTGTGTGATCTTGAGCAGGTCACTCTTTGGGCCTCAGTTTTTTCATCTGTAAAATGAGGACATTGGACTCTGGGCTCTGAGGTCTGGTCTAGCTCCAGAGTTATGATTGCTAAGCCATAAGACCATAAGTCATGTAAGCTTTCTAGGTCTCGGTTCATTCTTCTGCAAAATGAGGGGGTTGAATTAAGTTGACCATTCTTAGCCTTTTTTTTGAGTCATGCCACCCTTTGGAAGTCTGGCTGAAGCCTAGGGACCCTTTTTCAAAATCACGCTTTTCAAAATCATTGAAGGAAATGCCCAATTTCAGTTAGAGGTCAGTGGAAATAATGTCATTTCTCTCCCTCCCCATCCCCATCTGTCCACAGACCTCTCAAGGGGTCTTTCGATCAGATCGTCTCCAAGGTGTGTTATCATGTCAGATCTAGGATCCCAAGTTGTTTTTTTTAGCTGCTCAACTGTTGTAGGGGTTTTATTTAGCAAGATCTTATTCAAAACTTGCAAAGATTAAGAATCCCTTGGGCAGCTAGACAGCTACGTGCAGAGGATGCAATGTTTGGCAGCCATCTGCAATTTCTAATTATCCACAAAGGCTATGAAAGAGTCGACTTGTTCCTTTGACCTGGTTGACTATGGCTTGTTGTGGGTGTGCTTGTCACAGGAGACAGTAGATGTTAAAAAAAAAAGAGAGAGTAGATGATTGATTAACCAAATTGTCTATAAACCTAATTTGTTGTCAGTTTGTGGGAGGTAATAAAAACAAAACAAAACAGCTGAATAGCAGTGATACGGAATCCTTTGTTGAGTCACGGGAATAAGGAGGTTCCTTCCTGGATTGTGGGAACAGGACAAGGAAGTACTGCTTCTGCTAGAGGTTGCTGCGCTCTCTTGACTGAAACTGTGAGGCGTTGGGTCTCCGTGCTCTTCCACTCTCAGCAATCTGTTTGGATGGTGCCCTTTCCTCTTCAGATCTCTAATGTCCTTTAAAATACAACTCAGTGTGAATGGATCCAACCATTCTGGGGAGCGATTTGGAACTATCCAGTAGTAACACTACTAGGGCTATATCCCAAAGAGATAAAAAGGGGGATGGGTGGGGGGAAGGACCTATACAACAATATTTATAGCAGCTCTTTTTGTGGTGGCAAAGAATTGGAAATTGAGGGGATGCCCATCAATTAGGGAGTGGCTGAACAAGTTGTGCTACACAATTACAATGGAATATTAGTGTGCTACAAGAATTGATGAGCAAGTGTATTTCAGAAAAACCTGGAAAGACTTCTATGAACTGATGCAAAGTGAATTGAGCAGAAGCAGGAGAACATTGTACACAGTAGCAGCAATATTGTATGGTGAAGAACTGTGAATGCCTTGGCCCTTCTCAGCGATACAATAATGGAAGACAATTCCAAAGGATTCATGATGAGGAAAGCTATCCACCTCTAGAGAAAGAATTGTTGGAGTCTGAATGCGAATTGAAGCATTTTTTTTACTTTCTATATTTTTCTTTCTTTCCTATGAGTCTATATCTTCTTTGCTATGACTAATATGGTAATATGCTTTGCATGCTTGAACATGTATAACCTATATAAAATTGCTTACCATCTTGGGGAAGGGGGAAGGGAAGGATGGAGGGAGAAAATTTTGAACTCAAAATTTTATTTAAATGAATGTTTAAAATTGTCTTTACATGTAGTTGAGAAAAAATAAAATATTATTGAAAAATAAATAAAAATAAAATACAACTCAGATACTGGTCCTTTCAGGCATCTCCCTTATCTTCTGGGTTCAAGTCAGACACATACTAGTTGTGGGACCCTAAGTAAATTATTTAACATTTCTAAATCAGCGTGATGGATAGAATGCTGAATCTGAGGACAAGAAGATCTGAGTTCAATTCTGGCCTAAGACACCTACTACCTGACTGACCTTGAGCAAGTCACTTAAATATTGTATGCCTTAGCTTCCCCATCTGTAAAATGGGGATAATAATAGCACTTACCCTCCACAGTTCTTGTGAGAGTAAAATGAGCTAATATTTGTAAAGTGATATATAAGAGCTAGCTATCGTATAATTTATTAAGCCTCAACCACCTCATCTTCCAAATGGGCATAATAATATCTATCTCATAGGGCAGTTGCAAAGATAAAATGAGGCAGTGTCTATAAATCAATAGTGCATCACTCTTTGCTGGCATTTGGCTTGTGTAGAGGTCTTAGCAGGAATAGCTAGCACACAGCAGGTACTATGTAAATGCTAGCTATTATTGTTATTGTTATTTTGTGTGTGGAGTCTAGGTTGGCTTCCTGGAGGAGGGGAGACTGAATGAAGGACACAATATTTCCTTGAGCTGAATGAGGTGCTGTCAGAATAAAAGGATACTTGTGAGAGGCCCACTCAAATCCCCTGCTTCAGAGCTGGAAAGAATCAGCAGGA
>NW_020954546.1:8282660-8300669 GCF_900497805.2 Vombatus ursinus | reverse complement strand
ACTTCCTGCTGATTCTTTCCAGCTCTGAAGCAGGGGATTTGAGTGGGGCCCTGTCTTTTCTTCCCAGGTAGGTTGAATCTGTTCTGCCCTATGAATTTCCCCATCGACCCTGCCATGTGTTACATCCCTGTTCCCTCTGCTTTGAGGCTAGAGCAGGCACAGGAAGACAGAGAGGAGGAAAAAGGGCAGTGGTGGTACCGAAGAATAATTTAAGCAAAGAAAGCCCCAGAGTTCCTGCTCCCCAAAACAATGGATAAATTGGAGTTCTCAGAAAATAACTGAGCATTCATCCATCCTCTAATTCAGGGCTTCCTAGCTTGGGCTCTTGCATCTTTCATGGACAGATTTGAGGGGTAGCATCAAGTCGGATGGGAAAAAATGATATCTTTCTTTTCACTAACTGAAATTTAGCATGTCTTTCAATTATGAATGGAGGTAACAAACCACTGCAGTATCATCGATACTTGTGACTTTGTCACCAATAGGATTTATTGATTGGTGATATCACATTACAGTTGAAAATCGATTGCCTGTTTTACATGACATGCGTCTTGCTTTGATAAAGATCACCCCAGAGTTAATGTTCTTATTCAAGCGCAGCAGCTACAGCCTCCACACTGACATGTCTTTAAAAGTATAGTGTATTGCATTTTAAATGTATTGTTTTGTTATTGATTTATCAATAAAAGCACATATGTTAGCATCTCACAAATTTATTTTAAAAATATTTTGATAATAATGGTTTTACAAAAATGACTTCGTTTGTAATCCTCTGAATTTTATTTTGTGCATTTAAAACATGATCCTGAGGAGGGATCCCTGGACTGCTAAAAGGGACCATGATGAAAAAGAATGTTAAGAATTCTATTCATGCTTTACTTAATAGCTAGCATTTAGATTATACCTACTGTGTGCCGGGCACCGTGCTAAGCACTTTGCAAATATTTTTTTCATTTGATCATCACAACAACCCTGGGAGGAAGGTGCTGTCATTATTCCCACTTTACACTTGAAGAAATTGAGGCAAACAGAGGTTAAGTAATTTGCCCAAAGTCACACAGCTACTCAGTGTCTGAGGCTGGATGATTTTATTGTTACTTTGAATCAAACAAAAAAAAAATCAATAAATGAGCTTAAACAGTCCCTGCTCTCACACAGCTTCTATTCTACTGGGGGGAAATGTAAATGTAGATAATGAATGAATTAATGAAAGAAAAGGCATTTATAAAGCACCTACTATGTGCCAGACACTGTTCTAGGCACTGGGGGCACAAAGAAAGGAAGTGATTCCTGCCCTCCAGGAGCTTACATTCTATCAGAGGAGGCAACATGTAGCTGAGTGGCCTTGGGCAAGTTATTTAACATCACCAGGCCTCGGTTTCTTCATCTGCAAAATAAGAGAGTCAGTTTCAATCTCTGGAAATCTATGACATGTGTATATAGGTTATATGCAAAATATACATGAAATTAATCCAAGGATTAGGTGGCAGGAGCAGCTATGAAGGCAGCAAGGCTGTTAATGTTGGTTTTACCCAGATCCTTTGCGATCCAAACCAAAAGTGACAGGACAGGCTGAGAAACGGATCAGCCTTTTCTGCACAGAGCAGACTGCTGACTTCCTCCATCTCCCTAGCAACAACCAAAATATGCCCTAGACATCCAGTCATTCATGAACAATTTCCATTCATTACTTTGTATATTTCCTAAGAATTTGGAAAAAGAATGCCATATCAGTCCATTCACCAAATGCTGATTAAGCCCCTGAGAAGGAAATAGGGAGGGAGACTGAGGGGGCCCCGTGTTAGACCCCGGGAGATCCAGAGACAAGAAAATGAGACAGCCTCTCTCATTTCCCAGGATATCCAGTCCCAGGATAAAGCTTTTTCCCCCGGTCAGTCTGAGTGGAAGGTAGGTCTGAACCAGGCTAGGAGGGTAAGAGTTAGCTTAATCTCAGTCTGTTTAGCTTGCCTCCCACCAAATATGTACAGGACGTTGAGGGAGGACTAGTACCTCCGGTGTGAGGGCTATTGAGCCCTTTTCAGGGGCACTCTTACTTCTCCTTTGGTTTACACCTGTCACCTGACTCTCTCCTGTGGCTCAGAGAAGCTGTAGCATGCCCAGTAGCCACACCCTGGTAACACCATGTCTGCAGAGGGGCTAAACCAGGTTGAGGGTAACTGGCAGGCCTCACACTCAGTGGTGATATCTACCCCAAACTTGTGAAGACTTCCCCTGTGGAATGGACAGATGAGAACAATTTGTTCCAATGCATGAAGGCGGCTGAAGAAGGCGCTTTGAGCTTGGCCAGACATCGAAGATGCCAAGGTCAATCGCTGCATCCTGGGCCATCACCAGTCATCCTGTCTTGCCACTTTGACTATGACTATGGAAGACAGTGAGGCTAATGACTTTGTGCAGTTCTGCCTCACTTAAATCCAATTCATGAGCAAGTCAAGGCATTACCCATAATGTTATCGGTCTTCTTCGAAAACGAACGACGAAGAAGGAATACACAAAATTCTGGATATTCAGCCTACATTTATTGAAGCAAGCAGTAAAACAGAAATTGGGGATGTTGTACAGATTAAATTAGATAATAGGACACACAAGAGTTAAGGGACTCAACCAAGGAATTATCTCACCTAAAATAATAATATCTAACATTTGTGTTGTAACAACAATATCCAACATTCATACTTACTATGTGGCAGGCACTGTGTTAAGCACTTTGCAATTATTACCTTATTTGATCCTCACAACAATTCCAGAAGGTAGGTGTTATCATTATCCCCATTTGACAGATGAGGAAACTGAGACAAACAGAAGTTAAATGACTTGCTTGAAGTCATACAGTTAGGAAGTGTCTGAGGCCAGATTTGAACTCACGTCCTGACTCCAGGTCCAGCATCTAGCCATTGAGACACCTAGCTGCCCTGATATTAGCAATCTCCATGTATGCAGCTACTGGGAATCAAGGGAAATGTTGGAGTGACAGCTTTTCTCACATTCCTAGAGCTCTAGGAGATCCCGTTAGCCATTCAAAGACCAGTCTTTACCTCTTCTCTCTGATCTGTCCCTCTACAACTCCAATCTGTCCTCTCTTATTTTCTCTCTTTTCCTTCTCCAGTCTCTCCATCAACTAGGAGTTACGTCTCCTTTTGTTAGAATGCAGAATCACAGGGTTGTCCCTCAGGGGACCACCCAAACCTACCTAGGCAGGGCACTTCATGTAATAGTAGCTGGAATGTCGTTAGCTTTTTAAGGTTTACAAAGCACTTTACATATATCGACTCATTTGAGTCTCCCACCAACCCTGTGAGATAAATACTACAAGTGTTAGCATCCCAGCTGAAGAGACTGAAGCTCAGTGAGATTCAGATGACTCACCCATGGTCATAAAGCTTGTGTCAGCGGTAAGATTTGAATCTAGGTCTTTCTGGGTCTGGATCCACGTCTCTAGCTGGAATAAGAAAATGACAAACTTGCTTTGAAGAGCTTTTGACTTGTGAGGAAGCCCAGAGATTAGATTTGGGAAGGAGAAATTGGAGAAACTTTGGAGGACTGGAGAAGAGCTGCAGGTGAACAACGGAGAGGCAGTGTGGCTTAGTGAACAGGGCACTGGACTTTGGGTCAAGGAGGCCTGGGTTCAAATGTTACCTTAGACACTTATTATCTGCATGACCTTGGGTAAGTCACATATGCCTTACTTATACCTCTCTAAGCCTTAGTTTCTTCATCTGAAAATGAGGATGTTAGACTCAATGGTCTCTAAGGTCCCTTTCAACCCTAAATCTATGATTTCATGAACTCAGATTGAAAGGGCTCAATCTGAAGTAGAAAAAAGATTAAAGAGGATTTAAGAAAAGGACAAAAAGTAAGAAAAGTGAAACAAAGTAGTCATTCATGAAGGGAGATGTAAAAGAAACTGGCAAAAATAATTCATAAGAATACGACTGTGCTGTATGAAACGAATATAGTAAATACAGAGAAGGTGGAAAAACATGATCAGATGCAGAGCAAATTATTTAGAGCCGAGAAAAAAATATATACAATGAGCACAAAGAAAACCACAAAGCAAGGGGCCGCTAGGTGGCGCAGTGGATGGAGCATCGGCCCTGAAGTCAGGAGGACCTGAGTTCAAATCCGGCCTCAGACCAAACACTTGACGTTAGCCGTGTGACCCTGGGCAAGTCACTTAACCCCAATTGCCTAGAAAAAAAATTGAAAAGCACAAAACAATCAAATGTGAACGCCACAAAATTACAAGGAACAAGCCTGGCCCTAAAGAAGAGAAATGAGAGGACACATCCCTCACCCTACTCCTTTGCAGATGTGGGAGGATAGTATTTAACATCTTTTCAGACTTTTTCCAGAGTATTGATAGATTTTACTGATTTTTTTTCCTTCCTTTTTTTTTCTTGAAAAAGTAATATTTGTTATTTCAGATGATTTCTGGGCAAGGAGGAGAAGAGGGAGGAGAGATATTGTAAGAAATTCTGGCGATATAAAAAACAAAAGACATCAATAAAATTTTATTTTGAAAACAATTTAGAAGTTTGAGAGAAGGGGAAGGAAGCTGCTTGTGGCTGTTAGGTTGTTAAGAGGTGATAAGGTAAGTCTTAAGGAGGTGGTTAGGAAACAAACTGCAAAATTCTCTCAGTCTAAAAAAAACAAGGTTGGAGGGGACTGTGGTTGGTTCAGCACTGTTCATTATTTTTATCAGATAAAAGCATAGGCCGCACGCTCATGAGATTTGCAGATAACACTCTGCCTGTCATTTCTGGTTAAACAAGGTCCCAAACTTAGCCATATTTCTCTCATAGCATCACTGCATTGGAAGTGATGTAGTATCTATTCACATCGGAAATTGCTGGCAAAAGTGATCAGTTTCAAGGAGGGGAAATTGGAGTCTTATTAAGTGAATGAAGATCCATCAGCAGCCTTGGCATCTGATAATGACAATGGCTCACATTTATATAGTGATTTACAAAAAACCTGTTAGAAGGTGATATTTTCTTCCTCTTTCACAGATAACAAAGGAAGCCTTGCCTAAGGTTGTACAAATAGTAAATCATCAAATTATAGAATCATAAATTCAGAGCTGGAGGTGGCCTTAGAAAACAGCTAGTTTAATCCCCTAATCTCATAGGTGAGGAAATTGAAATCTATTTTACAGATAAGAAAGGAAGCCTTGCCTAAGGTTGTATAGACAGTAAGTTATCAAATCATAGAATCATAAATTCAGAGCTGGAGGGGACTTTAGAAAACAGCTAGTTTAATCCCCTAATTTTATAGATGAGGAAACTAAAGCCGGTGATTTGTTCAAAGTCACGCAGGCAAGACATGCTGGAGGAAGGATCCAAACCCCAAATCCTCTTACTGCAGAGTCTCTGGTTATTTTAGTACATCGCACATTTGGGATTCATCTCCTTGAACTCATGGGCACAGCTGAGATCTCCAAGGAAAAGAAGTTAGAGAGAGGAGAGGACCTTAGGTCAGAGCTATGGAAGGGCATCCGTAGTGAGGTGGGCTGGGAGGGATGATCCAGCTAAGAAGACTGAGGAGACACAGTCAGGCAGTCTGGAAGAGAATAAGGAAAGAGCATTGTCATGAAAACCTAGGAAGAAGGGAGTAGTCCTCAGTTTCAATGGCTTCAGGGGAGTCCAGCCCCTTGAATATAAAATGATCTCAATTACACAGGCATTGCCAACCTCATAGGGATATGATGAGGAAAAGATTTTGTAAATTTAAAAAAGAACTATGAAACTCTCAGGTATTTAAATAGACCTGGGAAACCCTCCACTGATGGAGATGGTGACCCATCCACACCTGCCTGCTCTGTACAACTCTCAGCCATCATCTCATACCTTTGCCACAGGGGGTCCACTGAATATGTTGGAGACTTTGTTTTCTCCTGCCATTTAAAGGGCACCATAGGAGCATTCCGGTGGTCTACCCATCATCCCTCATCTACCCCACATCGCCAGCCCATCTCTTCCTATCAAACCTATCTCTGATAACATCATTTGCTTTTGTTCTTCAGAGTTCCTTGAGAATGAATAAATTGGGGGGAAGCATGTACTAAGAACTTACAATGTGCCCCCCAAACTATTAGGCATACAAACGAATGAATGAAAAAGGCATTAAGAGCTTACTATGCATTACAATGCAATAGAAAAGAATGAGTGAAAAGTCTTTTTTAAACACTTACTGCTAAGTGCTGGGGATACAAGCATAAAAGGATGAAAATCTCTGCCTTCATGAAGCTTACATTTTTATAGAGGAAGACAACACGTGTGGGGAAGTGGGGGCTGAGGATGGGAGTTTTGGTTGGGGATGGTGAGTGAATCCAGAGGGTGATTGACTCATCTGTTCTAGAAATGGTAGCATTGATTTGATTACCACTCTTGGGGCTAGAGGTCGGGGGAGCAGGGAGATGGGGTGGAGATGAGAGTCTCTGTCAGGGCTTGATATGGTAAAGACTCACGAACCAGAAGCCCAGGATCCCAGGGAAGGCCAGGGTAGAGGCTCTTCTATGTTACAGGTTGCCCACACCCACAATGCACCTCTTCGTTTCCCTCTGGGCAATAGTTATTTTCAATTCTTTGAAGACCAGTGTCCCTTGCTGTAGTGGTGTCTGACCCTTTGTGACTCCATTTGGGGTTTTCTTAGCAAAGATACTGGAGTGGTTTCCATTTCCTTCTCTAGTTCGTTTGACGGATGAGGAAACTGAGGCAAACAGGATGAAGTGACTTGCCCAGGGTCACACAGCTAGTAAGTGTCTGAGGCTGGATTTGACCTCAGGTCTTCCTGACTCCAGACCCAGCAATTTATCCACTGTGCCACCTAACCGCTCCCTCCCCCTCCACCACCTTGCTATATACAGATCTACAATATTAGAACAAGTAACAATGTTGGAATTAAAAAAGATGAGTTTTGTTTTCTTGGGAGCTTAGGTTCAGGAAAGGAGTTTTGCAATGTCCTTAAGGCTATCCAAATCTTTCCTCCTCCTGCTCAACTTTGGGCCCAGCTTGTAAAGAAATAGGGCAAATTGGATGAAGCTTCTCAAGAGACATTTGAACTGCATGAAGTGGCCCAATGAAATACAGGGTATCTTCCATATTTATCACCAGAAATCTTATAACCAGCAAATCCCAAGGATAGTTATCAAGAAAAATAATTATAGCAATTCAACTAAAGCCTCATTTTTTCTAAGACTAATGATACAGGGCTGTGGTATCCCAGATACTGATACGATGAGAGAAATCCAATGTGGTTAGAAAGAGTGCCTTTGATCAGAGACAGAGTGTGTTCGTCAAACATTACCTTCTTCTTATCACATGTTATACATCTTATACCATATATCAAGGTAAAGTTAAAATGTGTACATGATTTAAAGGGTGATGCCATAAACAAATTAGGTGAGCAAGGAATAGTTCACCTGTCAGATCTATAGAGGAGGTAAGAATTTATGACCAAATAAGAGACAGAAAACATTATGAAATGCAAAATGGATGACTTTGATTACATTAAATTAAAAAGGTTTTGCACAAACAAAGCCAACACAACCAAAATTAAAAGGGAAGCAGAAAACTGGGAAACAATTTTTACAGCCAGGGTCTCTGATAAAGGTCTCATTTCTCAAATATATAGAGAATTGAATCAAATTTATAAGAATACAAGTCATTTTCTCATTGATAAATGGTCAAAGGTTATGAACAGGAAGTTTTCAGATGAAGAAAGTAAACCTATCTACAATCATATGAAAAAAATGTTCTAAATCACAAATTTTTTTTTTTGTCTAGACAATGGAGTTAAGTGACTTGCCCAGGGTCACACAGCTAGTAAGTGTTAAGTGTCTGAGACTGGATTTGAACTCAGGTCCTCCTGACTCCAGGGCCATTGCTGTATCCACTGCTCCACCTAGCTGGCCTGTAAATCACAAGTGATTAGAGAAATACAAATTAAAACGACTCTGAGGTTACCACATCACACCTAGCAGATTGGCTAATACGAAAAAAAAGGAAAATGATAAATGTTGGAGAAGATGTGAGAAAATTGGAACACTAATGCATTGTTGGTGGAATTGTGAAGTGATTCAACCATTTTGGAGAGCAATTTGGAACTATGCCCAAAGGACAATAAAACTGTGCATTCCCTTTGATCCAGCAATACCACTACTAGGTCTGTATCCCAAAGAGAACATAAATAAGGGAAAAAGACCTACATGTATAAAAATATTTATAGCAGCTCTTTTTGTGATGGCAAAAGAATTGGAAATTGAGAGAATGCCCATCAATTGGGGAATGGCTGAACAAGGTGTGTTATATGAATGTAATGGAATACTATTGTGCTATAAGAAATGATAAGCAGATAGATTTCAGAAAAACCTGGAAGGACTTAAATGAACTGAAGCTGAGTGAAGTGAGCAGAACCAGGAGAATATTGTACACAGTAACAGCAACATTGTGTGATGATCAACTTTGATAGACTTACTTCTTCTCAGTAATACAAGGATCTAAGACAATTCCAAAAGACTCATGATGGAAAATGCTATCCACATTCAGAGAAAGAACTATGGAGTCTGAATGCAGATTGAAGTGTACTATTTTCTCTCTCTCTTTTTCTTTATTGTGGTTTTCCTCTTTTGTTCTGATTCTTTTTTCATGACATGACTAATGTGGAAATATGTTTAACATGATTGTAGATATATAGCCTATATCAGATTACTTGCTGTCTTGGGGAGGGGAAAGAGGCAGAAGGGAGCGAGAAAAAATTTGGAACTCAAAATCTTATAAAAGTGAATGTTGAAAAAAAAAGGTCATTATCCTTAAAAAAATGAAAAGAAAAAATCATCACATTATAGATGACACTGGTAACCAATTAGGAAGCTGCTCATTTTCTCCCTGAAAGTTGTTTAGTTCCAGAGCTTTTGTGTTGAAATCTAACCATTCTCAGGGGTCCCAATGTTGCCCTCTGGATTTCACAAGAGATGTAGCAAGAGTTCATACACCCCGCTTTGTATCCCACAAGATTGGCAATCATTTCCTAGAAATGTTTGATAAACATGAATAATGGAGCAGTGGCCTGAGACTTGGGAGCCCAGGGTCCCATTCCCAGCCCTGACATTGATCGCTCTGTAACCTTATCTGTGTTGCTTCCTCTCTTTGGACCTCTGTTGGCTCATTAGTAAAATGAGGTCTTTGGGCTTGATGAGCATTAATCTCAAACATTCTTTGATTCTAGGAGCTCATCCATCCAGAACAGTGGCAGCAATTGGGGATTTCGTTTGTTTGATTTCTTCCCAGTAATTCTGTTCTTTAAGAGGGGCTTGGCAAGGGCAAACCCAACTAAATTATGCTTATGGTCTAATTGTGGAATTTGGGCCATTGTGACAGATGGGTGGTAGAGGAACTTGTAGGCACATAGGTTTCCTCATGCTTTCCCCGATACGTCACATGAAGGCTCACCTGAGCCATGGAGCTTTCATAAATAGAGTTCCTCATTTTTTGAGGTTGGATAATCTTTTCTCATGTATTAAATAAGCGGTTGAACCTGATGGCCTCATGGTCCCTTCCAGCTCTATATCCGTGATTCTATGACATTCCTTGACCTCAGTTTCCCTGTAGGTTGGACTTGATGACCTCTATGGTTCTTCCTGGCTCGAAGTCTATGACCTTATGACCTATGATCTTAATTATTAGGAAGAAACCTTCTTGGTTTAAGAGACAATATGGCTCAGCAAGCATGGCAGACCCAAAGTCAGGGGACCTGGGTTCCAATCTTGATTTTCTTATAGACTAGCTGTGTGTCCCTGGATAAATAACTTCTCTTTCCTGAGAGCCTGTTTCCTCATCTGCATAGGCAGGAGGAGAAGCAGTGTGGAACAGTGGATAGAGAGCTAGCCTTGGAGCTAGGAAAACCTGACTTCGGAGTTTTCCTCTAGCACATCCCGCTGTGATCTTGGCACTTAACTCAATGTCTCAATACCAGAAGCAACTCTTTGAGACCTTGTAAGTCACAGAAAAGAATGACCTACCCTGGGAGTGGGAATTTCCTTATCCAATGTTCCCTTGAGCTGAAATCACAGATCCAATCTCTATCCTTATCCTCTGGAGGGATATAGAAATAGGAGTTGTCTCTATTCCTGGGACTCAGTCTTTACCAAGCACTGGTTCCATTAATAGCTCAGCAATTTTCATGGCTGAGGGTAGGAACGTTGGGGGCTTGATCTGGTAAGCAAGTATCTGACTCTGTTGGCCTGGCTGGTGGTTTTCCCTCATCTGGTGTGACAAATTAGGCAATGTCTCCATCTGGGCTGCAAAGAACACTGATGTATTTGTGTTCTGTGGAGCGTGCACCCAAGTTGTAAGCGGACACTCCAGTGTCTCACAGTTGAGCAGTTATTATTAGGGTAAAAGGACAAAAGGCTGGATTTGTATCTGCTGCTAGAAATGTATACGTGTGGGTGTGTGTGTGTGTGGGGGGGGTGTGTGTGGTGTGTGTGGGGTGTGTGTGGGATATGTGTGTATGTGGAATGACAAACAGGGAGGCCCTCAGTCAAGGGTCAGACCCTTTGTGGTAGTTCCAGAATGTATAGAACTGAATAGTTTGTTCTGTTCTAACAATTGAAGGCAAACCTGTGGCCCAGAATTGTAGCTTGAGGTTTACACATACTGGGTTCCATCTCTGGGACAAGTCCCAAATTATTCTTCTTTGGCCAGTGTTCCCAGCCAGATGTTTCTTCTGGCATTCATTGGCATGGGGAGCATTTTATTTACCCAGGAATTTCCCCTGGGAAATCTGAATTAAGCTCATGCCTTGGTCTCTAAAAACATGGAGAAAGATGCTCAGATGGCACATGAGTATTCAAGTTAACAATCCATTGAAAAACAGACCAGTTTCAGGTTACCTTACAAACAAATACAAACAAAAAGGATTTATACCAGAGTCCAAAAATAGTCAAGATAATTCTCTTTCCTGGTCTACTGTGTCCCACTTCTCTCAGGGATCTCTGTAGTCTGCCAGACTTATAGTATTAATCTAGGATTGAGGGTCCCCCATAAAGGAAAAAAGGATTCAAGGTTACTGAGGTCAAGCAACACCTCTGTGTTGTAAGGCCCACCTACTACAGGGAGCGATACAATTGTCCCTCCCACCCTCAGGTTCAGGATCCTCTACACTTGGGAGCTTGAGAGGGTCAACCCTTTTCTATTTGTTGAGCTATAGCTTCCCGTGACCAATACAGTCTTCCAAGCTTGAAGAGGCACTCTGATTGAGCCCTGCCCCCAAAGGCACAAGAAAGCACTCAAAAAGTAAGTCAAACAACCCCTCCTTTCAATAATATCCACATTCCCATGACCTATACAGTTTTCCAAGCTTAAAGAGGCACCCTGATTGAGCCCTTCCCCCAAAGGCACGAGAAAGCACTCAAAACGTAAGTCAAACAACCCTTCCTTTCAATAATATCTACATTCCCATGACCTATACAGTTTTCCAGACTTATAATACCACCCTGGCTGGGCCCCTCCCCTCCCCAAACAAAAGACAGGAGAACAGAACCTGGGGTTGATAGGAAGTAGACTCCTTTCCCACAGACCTGTGTAGTCCATATAACAAAAGTTGTAGGTTTCTTCCTTCCCATCATGCTTATATCTTTTCCTGCTTCTCAGTTTTGGCTCTTCTCTGATTCAGGAGCTCCATGTCTTGTTCTTGAAACCTTGAACCTTGGGGTTCTCTGAACAAGAAGTTACTTTGTTAAGGGAACCTCTAAGGAAGACCTTGGTGTTTACTAAAGAAGAAAGATTGTGATGGATAGCCTTTTTCCCATGTAAGGGGTGTGTGTGTGTGTGTGTGTGTGTGTTGTGTTGTGTTTTGCTCATGTGGGTTGTGTGTGTCTCCATGGATCTGTCTAGATATGACTCACAGGGAGGCATGAAAAGATATTTCTAAAGTTTCCTGCCCCCACCCTTCTCCAAGAGAGACTTGGATTTCTGCCAGGAGTGGAACAGGAGATCGGGGGCAGAGGTTGGCTATTCTGTTCTCAGAGAGAAGGGATTCTGGGCTAGAATTATATCTGTCCTTCCCCCCTCCTTAATCTAGGGGAAATAATTTTTAGGTCCAAGCTGAGCTCCTGATTACTATCTCTTAATAGGGAAGGTATTCTCCAAGCTATAGAACCAATGGTTGACTTCCTTCCCACCAAATGCTAGTTTCCCAATGAACACATGTAGCAAATAGCAAATAAATCCACTTATTCAAGTCACTAACAAACAGAAATCAGAGAAAGTATACTGATAAGAATATATACCAGACAATACAAGTGAATGAGCTCCTCCCTTGGGAGCACGAAGTCTCAGCTCAAACAAGAAACAATCCTAGCTCTCACCCAGAGTGAAATTCCCCAAAGTCTCTTGTATAATAACCTGAGGATAAGGACATAATCAAGGTCTTTCTCTCCCTTCAGGGTTCTGAAGAGAGTTTGGAACCATCTCTCTCTCTCTCTCTCTCTCTCTCTCTCCCCTTTCCTGGTTTTGAGGGGACAGTTTAGGGCTAGATATATAGCTATACCCATATGTATAGAGGAGGTAAGGAGCCACCATCTCCAGAAGCATCACTAAAGGCATCATCAGAATCATGAATACCAATCCAGCCTCACCTTCCTCCACACTACCCACCCTCCCACTTCAATGAGATCTTTCTGTTCCAATGGACTATGCCAATTCTTATGGGCTAGGCTTGGCTCAGGTTAGTTCCCTGGTAGCTTACGTTCAATATTGAAATGGAATAAGGCATGTGTAGGGCATTCAACAGTTAACCAAAGGAGTTAGATTTAGCCAAAGCAAGAGAAGGATATTCAACAAGGACCAACACTGAAGTTCCTTGAGTTGATTAAGCCCAGCTCTGTTGCATGAACTGCCTCTAGCCAATCATCAGAGAGTGCCCGGAGTTACTTTGTCCTCAGCCAACTAGCCTGGATCTTTAGTCTTCTGACTTAATGGTTTGCCATTTCCTTCTCCAGCAACTAGGAAACTGTAAACTGAGGCAAACAGGGTTAAATGACTTGCCTAGGGTCACATAGCTAATAAAAATCTGAGGATGGATGATGAGTCTTCCTGGTTCCAAGCCTAGTGCTCTATCCACTGTGCTACCTAGCTGTCCAGTTTCAATATATTTTAAGCAAAAACTAAGCTAAGCAAGTCACTCAACCACTGCCTGCCTCAGTTTCCCTATCTGTAAAGTGGGGATACTAATAGTACCTACCTCCCAGGGTTGTTGTGATGATCAAATGAGATAATATTTGTAAAGCAACTTGCAAATCTTAAAGCCCAGTCTAAATGCTAGCTATTATTGTTGTTATTGTTATGTATACTTACATATGTTCTTGTGGCTTGCCCCCATTAGAATGTAAGTTCCTTGAGAGTAAAGATTGTTCCATTTTTTGTTTTTGTAACCCCAGTGTTTAGCACAGTGTCTGGCACATAGTAGGTACTCGCTTTGATTTATTGACCAAAAATTCTGAAATTCCTCTATTTGCCCATAACTTCCTGTGCATTCCTCCGTCCTGACACCTCAGTCCTTATCAACCTGTATTTCTTGTTTTCAGCGTGACCTCTAGGTACTGCCATAACACCCTCATTTCATTTTAGTTTCTTCTGTCCACAATCTTGACCTTATAGTTACTGGTTCAATCTGACACCGTCATCTTCTCTGGAATCCCTTGCCTCACACCGGACATCCTTTGCAAAACTCTAATCCTGGATGACTCCCATCCACTTTCCCTGCCCCTGTTCACCCACTACTGACCTGTGTTGGAGGGCATCCCCCACCCTGCTGAGTCTATCATCTAATCTCCACCTGACCCTCCCTGCCACAAAGCCATCTATTACTCTTTCCTCGTTGATGTCCATCACATTTCTCACAGTGGCTGTTGTAGGCCTTCTCTTCTCTCTTCAAACATCCCAAATGTACCCTCTCATCTGTGTCTCAGCAGAGGACTTCACTTCCCACTTTACTAAGAAAAACAGAAACCATTGGCCATGAGCCACCTCCTTTTGCCTATTCTATGTCCCCAAATTCTTTGACATTGACCCTCATTCTCTTTTCCTGTATTCAAGTCTCTGAAGGAAAAGTGGACTTTCTTTGACAAGGACAACCACTCTTCATGTATCTTTGATCACATCTCCTCCTATTTCCTCTGGCAGATTGCTTTTGTAATCATCCCCATGATACTTTCTTTTTTTAAGTAATTAATTTTTTGTTTTCAACATTCACTTCCATGAGATTTTGAGTTCCAAATTTTCTCCCCATCTCTCCCCTCCCCCAACCCCAACATGGCATGCAATCTGATATAGGCTCTACATATACATTCATATTGAACCTATTTTCTTTTTGTTTGTCTTTTTTAGGCATATGGGGTTAAGTGACTTGCCCAGGGTCACACAGCCAGTAAGTGTCAAGTGTTTGGTCTGAGGCTGGATTTGAACTCAGGTCCTCCTGAATTCAGGGCCAGTGGTCTATCCACTGCGCCACCTAGCGCCTCGTATTGAACCTACTTTCAGATTAGTCATGTTAGAAGAATTAAAACCAATGGGAGAAAGCACGAGAAAGAAAAAAAAAAGAAAGAAAGAAAAAAAGGGAGATCAAATAATGTGCTTCAATCTGCATTCAGATTTCATAATTGTTTTTCTGGATGTGGATAGCATTTTCCATCATGAGTCCTTTGGAGTTGTCTTGGATCCTTGCATTGCTGAGGGGAGATGAGTCTGTCAAAGTTAGTCTTTGCACAATATGACTGTTACTGTGTACGATGTTCTCCTGGTTCTGCTCACTTCACTCAGCATCAGTCCATACAAGTCTTTCCAGGTTTTTCTGAAGTCCGCCTGCTCATCATTTCTTATAGCACAATAGTATTCCATCACATTCATATACCATGACTTGTTTAGCCCTTCCCCAACTGATGGGTATCCCTCAATGTCCAATACTTTGCCACTGCAAAAGAGAGCTGCTATAAATATTTTGGTACAGGTGGGTCCTTCTCTCATTTTTATGATCTTTTTGGGATACAGACATAGAAGTGGCACTGCTGGGTCAAAGGGTATGCACATTTTTGTAGCCTTTTGGGCATTTTTTCCAATTGCTCTCCAGAATGGTTGGATCAGTTTACAACTCCACCAACAATGCATTAGTGTTTCAATTTTCTCACATCTTCTCCAGCATTTATTATTTTTCTGTTTTGTCATGGTGGCCAATCTGAGAGATGTGATGTGGTGCCTCAGAGTTGTTTTGATTCGAATTTCTCTAATCATTTTTTTCAATGACTATAGATAGGTCTAATTTTTTCGTCTAAAAACTGCCTATTCATATCCTTTGACCCCAATCCCATAATAGTTTCTAATCTTTACTCTCTCCTTATCTACCGGTTCCTTCTCTGCTATCTGAAACCACACCCAAGTCCCCTCAGTTTTTATGTAGTGTCCATCCTTAGCAGAGAGTCAAAATCCAAGTGGCATAAATTTGCCTGCCATGTTCTGTGTCAGAGGACAGAGGTCTGAGGAATAGAGACAATAAAGGCAATTCCTAAGTGTATTGGGCTGTGGCATACTCCATTAAGCCTGAGGGAAAGACTTGGCATCTAGCTGGGGCCAGTTTTGTACCCACAGAAGTCTCTTGGGAGAGGGATCTAAACTGGTGAACTGTGGGTGAATTGCGTAACAAAGGAGGAAGCTGAGAGTCTTTGAGATCCAGCTGCCAGGGTAACTGCCATCAGAGGAGAGGAGATTTCATGGAAAGTTGGAAAAATGATCATGGAGAGAGTAGAGGGTAGTAACGGACTGCACATCCAGAGAAATGGGAAAATTCCTACCATGGGGCAATGCTTTATTGTCTCTATGTTCATGGTAGGAGTGATTTACACGTAAGGTTTCAGAAGAAAGGGGAGAAACTATGGGATTGGGGAAGAACATCTCCAATCTCAGAAATATGCATCCAATGATTATAATTTCTTTCTTTAAAAGATAATTGGGAATTCAACAGGAGAAGAGGAAAGAGCCTGAACCAAAGCATGGAGCTGAGGGAGTGAGGGCTGGTGGGAGTGGGGAGAATAAGAATCCAAAAGAGCAGTGGTTAGAAAAATAGGAGATATAAGAGTTTGGTGTTAATTTAATTTTTGTTCTTGAATTTTTTTTAATTTTTTTTATTTACTTTTTTTGAAAGTATATACAGTATATTTATTTTCATCTGAAAGTATACAAAGAAATTTATTTGCTTCTGAAAATTCCTAAAAATTGGGGGAATCATGGAAATATAGGGCAAATCATGTAAATAGCACCTTGAATGGAACTAGAGGTTTAAGAAATGTGTGGGATGGAGTAGTTTGGTTATGGAAAAATTTACGTGAAGCATTTTGTCCACCTTAATGTGCCTCATCAATGTTAGTAATAAGAACAACAGTTAATATTCACATAGTTCCTTAAGATTTGTAAAACTATTCACATTCTCTCTCTCATTTAGTAACTGCCTTCCTCTATCCCACATACTTCTTTATTTTTTAATTTTTAAAAATTAATTAGTTTTTAATTTTCAACATTCACTTCCATAAGATTTTGAGTTCCAAATTTTCTCCCCATCTTGTCCTTCCCCCCACCCTAGGACATTATGCATTCTGAACACCCCTTCCCCTAATCTGCCCTCCCTTCTATCTCCCCCCACTTTCTCTTATCCCCTTCCACTTCTATTTTCCTGTAGGGCAGGATAGATTTCTATACTGCCTATATATCTTATTTCCCAGTTGCATGTGAAAACAAATGTTTTAACATGTGTTTTTAAAACTTTTGAATTCCAAATTTTCTCCCTTCCTCCCTTCCTCCCCACTCTTATTGAGAATGCAAGCAACTTGATACAGGTTATACATGTGTAGTCATACAAAACACTTCCATAGTAATCATGTTGTGAAAAACTAACTATATTTTCCTTCATCCTATACCAACCCCCCCGTTTATTCTATTCCCTCTTTTGACCCTGTCCCTTGTCAGAAATGTTTGCTTCTGATTACCACCTCCCCCAATCTGCCCTCCTCTCTATCATTCCCCTACTCTCTTGTCCCCTTCCCCCCTATTTTCCTATAGGGTAAGATCGATTTCCATACCCAATTGAGTGTGTATGTTATTCCCTCCTTAAGCCAAATCTGATGAGAATAAGATTCCCTCATTCCCTCTCAACTTCCCCCACTTCCCTTCCACTGTAAAAGCCTTTTCTTGTCTGCTTTATGAAAGATAATTTACCCCATTCTACCTCTCCTTTTCTCCTCCCAGTATAATCCTGTCACCCCTTAATTTTATTCTCCAGATATCACCCCTTCATTTTCAACTCACCCTGTGCCATCTATCTATCCATATAATTTTTTTCCTCCAACTACCCTAATACTGACAAAGGTCTCATGAGTTACAAATATCATCTTTCCATGCAGCAATGTAAATAGTTCAATTTTAACAAGTCCCTTATGATTTCTCTTTCCTGTTTACCTTTTCATGATTCTCTTGAGTCTTGTATTTGAAAGTCAAATTTTCTATTCAGTTCTGGTCTTCCCATCAAGAATGCTTGAAAGTCCTCTATTTCACTTAATGTTCATTTTTTCCCCTGAAAGATTATACTCAGTTTTGCTGGGTAGGTGATTCTTGGCTGTAATCCTATCTCCTTTGTCCTCTGGAATATCACATTCCAAGACCTCAAGTCCTTTAATGTAGAAACTGCTAAATCTTACGTTATCCTGATTGTGTTTCCACAATATTTGAATTGTTTCTTTCTGGCTGCTTGCAATATTTTCTCTTTAACTCTGGAATTTGGCTATAATATTCCTAGGAGTTTTCTTTTGGGGACCTCTTTCAGGAGGTGATTGGTGGATTCTTTCAATTTCTATTTTAACCTCTGCTTCCAGAATATAGTTTTCCTTGATAATTTTTTACTTTCTTTCTTTCTTTCTTTCTTTCTTTCTTTCTTTCTTTCTTTCTT
>NW_020954546.1:8209840-8282650 GCF_900497805.2 Vombatus ursinus | reverse complement strand
CTTTCTTTCTTTCTTTCTTTCTTTCTTTCTTTCTTTCTTTCTTTCTTTCTTTTTTAGGCAATTGGGGTTAAGTGACTTGCCTAGGGTCACACAGCTAGTAAGTGTCAAGTGTTTGGTCTGAGGCCAGATTTGAACTCAGGATTGGTGCTCTATCCACTGTGCCACCTAGGTGCCCCTATAATTTCTTGAAAGATGATGTCTAGGCTCTTTTTTTGATCATGGCTTTCAGATAGTACAATAATTTTTAAATTCTCTCTCCTGGATCTATTTTCCAGGTCAGTTGTTTTTCCAATGAGATATTTCACACTGTCTTCTATTTTTTCATTCTTTTGGTTTTGTTTTACTATTTCTTGATTTCTCATGAAGTCACTAGCTTCCATTTACTCCATTCTAATTTTTAAGGAAGTATAGTCTTCAGTGAGCTTCTGGACTTCCTTTTCCATTTGGCTAATTCTGCTTTTTAAGGTATTCTTCTCCTCATTGGCTCTTTGGACCTCTTTTGCCATTTGGATTAGGCTATTTTTTAAGGTGTTATTTTCTTCACTATTTTTTTGGGTCTCCTTTAGCAAACTGTTGACCAGTTTTTCATGATTTTCTTGTATCACTCTCATTTCTCATCCCAGTTTTTCCTCTACTTCTCTTACCTGCTTCTCAAAATCCTTTTGAGCTCTTTCACGGCCTGAGACTGATTCATATTTTTCTTGGAGCCTTTGGATGTAGGAGCTTTGACCTTGTTGTCTTCTTCTGGTTGTATGTTTTGATCTTCTTTGTCACCAAAGAAAGATTCTATAGTCTGACTTTTTTTTGCACAGTTTGCTCATAATCCCAGCCAATTACTTGAGTTTTAAACTCTTTGTTAAGGTAGGGGTCTGCTTCCAGTGTGGAGAATGTACTGTCCCAAGCTTCAAGGGTTTTGTGCAGCTGTTTTCAGAGATACTTCTAGGAACCTGTAAATTTTCTGCTCTTCCAAGGTGGTACAATCAAGGGTGAGGTGTTTACTCCTTTCCTGGCCAGTGTTCTGGTCTACGAGTGACCACAAGCACTCTTTTCTGCCTTGAAATTGTGAGAAGAATTCCCTCTCCCCTGCCACTACAAGCTCCACCACACCAGTGCTCCTCCTCACCCAGGACTGCCACCTAGAACTGTGACCCAGATCCAAGCCTGGGCAAAGCAAGAGATTCCTGCCTTAGCACCAGCAAAGAGATCCCTGCAATCCCCCTCTGATCAGCCACTTGATTCCCCCCTCAGTCTGTGGGCAGAGAGCTCTGGAAACAGCCACCTCTCTGGGTGCCGGGACTGGGGCTGGGACTGAGCTTCTCTTTCACCACAGTCATAGGCTTTTCCTACTGACCTTCTAAGTTGTCTTTGGTGTTGGTGGGTTGAGAAGTCTGGAAACCGCCACAGCTCCCCTTAATTCAGTCCCCTGAGGCCTGCTCCAGGGTTGCTGCGGCCTGATTTTTGCCTGTGTGTCCACACTGAACTGTGTTCCTTTCCCAGTCATGTGCGATAGACCTTTCCAATCAACCATCCAGGTTGTCTTGGGCTGGACATTTGTTTCACTCTTGTCTTTTTGTGGGTTCTGCTGCTCTAGAATTTGTTTAGAGACATTTTTATAGGTATTTGGAGGGGTTTGGGGGAGAGCTCAAGTAAGTCACTGCTTTTACTCCGTTGTCTTGGCTCCCCACATCTTACTATTCAATTCATTATAATGCACCTTGTCAAAATTCAAATGTACACAACTTTTTGTTTGCAAAAAAAAAACATTTAAAATAAAAAGATGTTTTACAATTTTAAAATGTATATCCCAAAAGAGGTCTTAAATCATTGTTGGTATCTTTATAAAAATAAATAAATTAATCTAATAACAATTTCAAGTTTTTTCCAACATGTGCCCTTCACAGCAGCCAAGCTAAGTAGGAACCAGAGCTCAGGTGTGTGAGCTGTATCTTAGCTTGCCCTCCCTCCTTTATTTGGAATGCCTACCTCTTTCCTCTTGCCTATCCAGATCTTATCCATCCTCCAGGTATGAGCCAACCTACCTCAGGAGGCAGCATATTACAGAGGGAATAATACCAGATTTGAAGCCAAAGGACCTGGGTGCAAAGCCTGAGACACTGTTACTTCCTACAGCAGCTAGGTGGTGCAGCGGATAGAGCTCTGGGCCTGGAGTCAGGAAAACTTGAGTTCAAATTCAGTCTTAGACACTTATTGTCTGACCCTGGGCAAGTTGCTTAACCTCTGTTTGCTTTGGCTTCCTCATCTATAAAACGGGAATAATAACAGTACCTACCTCAAAACGTCACCATGGGATCAAATGAGAAAATATTTGTAAAACAACCTGTTATATGGTAAGCACTATATAAATGCTTATTCCATTTCCCCCTCTTCCTACCTGTGTGACCTTAGACAAGTCACTCAACCTGGGAGGTGGGAGCTCAATACCTCTTCTTTAAAATGAAGGGGTTGGACTAGATGACTTCTGAGGCCTTCCGGCTCTAAATCAAATATCCTGTGACCTCCACCTCAAGGTAGGTCCTCCTGGTTTTTTGTTTTTGTTTTTTTGCAAGGCAATCAGGGTGAAGTGACTTGCCCAGGGTCACACAGCCAGCAAGTGTCAAGTCTCTGAGGTGGGATTTGCACTCAGGTCCTCTCGACTCCAGGGCCAGTGCTCTATCAAATGGCCCTCCTGTTTTTGCTTATATTTTTTCTTGAAACTTCTACAACTTTAAAAATATTGATATCAGCATCGTGGCGTCTTCCATTAGATTCTATACTGGCTTGTCCTCTTCTCTGGCTGTTTCATGTTTGTGATTCAACTGGACCACAATGTCTCGAGGCAGAGGGACTGTGTCGTCTAGCACGGGACTAGGCACACCACAGGGGGTCAGTACACACCAGAGAGAATAGGATGAGGAAAACCTTTGAGTCCACGTCATAGGTGGATTGCTTGAAGGAACAGGGGATGCTTAATCTGGAGAAGAGAAGCGGAGGGTGGAGAACATGTTAGCTATGTTCAAATATCTGAAGGCTTGACATGTTCCCTTGTTCTCTTTGGCCCCAGATGGCAAAACTAGGAGCAAAGTGAAACTTGCGAAGAGACAATTTTGGCCTTGAGCACAAGAATAGCTTTCTAATGATTAGGGCTGTCCCCAAATAGAATGTGCTGCTTTGGGAAGCAATGAGTGCTCTCTCTTTGGAGGTCCTTAAGCACATGGTAGTTGGATGAATGAATGAATGAATGAAAAAAAGCATTTATTAAGCACTTACTATGTGCCAGGCACTGTGGCACAAAGACAAGCAAGCAAAGCAGGCCCTGCCCTCAAAGAGCTTACATTCCAATAGGAGATGAGAATACACAAAGGGGAGCTAGAATTGGAAATGACCAGGAAGTCATGTAACAGCCAGGTTCCAAATGCTGTAAGGTGAAAGTTCCCTTGTCAGAGTGCAGGGCATTAGAGCAGAGTATTAATTCCTGTAAGATGTGAAGGAGGGTCAGAGTTGAGGTGGAAGAGTTTGAAAATGGCTTCAAAGTTGGGGTATGTTAACATGAGCTTCCTCTTTGGGTTGTATTAGATGGTCACTGAAGACCCTTCCCATTCTCATAGTTGGCGATTGTTTGACCCATACAAAGCAAGCTACGCCTACACAAAAAACTATACAAATACAGTGTTGTCTATCACTTGGCACAGTACCGAGTAGATAGCAGGTTCTTAAGAGACGCTTGTTGATTTGACTTGCAATGCAAAGAATGCTGGATTTGGAACTAGAGAGCCACCCCTCAGTTTCCCTAAAAAAACAGGAGGTTGCAAAGGTGACCTTGAAAGGCCCTCCCAGCTCTAAATCTGTGATCTCCTAATTGTTTTCTGTCACACTGGACCTGTCTGGAAGCCTGGAAGGTTTGTCTTTTGGTCTGAGTTCTGGTTTAAGGGTTAAGGGTCTCCACTTATTTCCTGGAAGTATTCCTCAACTCATTGCTTGCCCTTGTATGGCTGCTTTATAGCGCTCAGCAGGTGAGCCAGTTTAGAAATTGTAAGAGTCCGTGTCAGAGAACTGGGAGGGCTTTCCTGAGTCTATTTTTACTTTTAAAAATAGTATTTTAATGATACAAATAGGGTGCTGATACCTAAACCAGGAAGAGTCAAAAGAAAGAAAATTATAGACCAATTTCTCTAATGAATATAGATGTAAAAATTTTAGACAAAATATTAGCAAATAGATTACATCAATTTATCACAAGAACAATACACTATGATCAGGTAGGATTTGTACCAGGACTGCAGGGCTAGTTCAATATTAGGAAAACTATCAGCATAATTGATCATTATCAACACCAAAACTAGAAACCACATGATCATCTCAGTAGATGCAGAAAAAGCTTTTGACAAAATACAACACCCATTCCTATTTAAAACACTAGAAAGCATAGGAATAAATGGAGTCTTCCTTAAAACAATAAATAGCATCTACCTAAAATCTTCAGCAAGCATCATATGTAATGGGGACAAGCTAGAAGCATTTCCAATAAGATGGGGGGTGAAACAAGGATGTTCATTATCACCACTGTTGTTCAATATCGTACTGGAAATGTTAGCTTTAGCAATAAGACAAGAAAAAGAAATTGAAGGTATTAGAATAGGCAAAGAAGAAACAAAGCTATCACTCTTTGCAGATGACATGATGATATACTTAAAGAATCCTAGAGAATCAAGTAAAAAACTACTTGAAATAATAAACAACTTTAGCAAAGTTGCAGGCTATAAAATAAATCCACATAAATCACTGGCATTTCTATATATTACCAACAAAGCCTAACAGCAACAAATAGAAAGAGAAATTCCATTTAAACTTACTGTAGACATTATAAAATATTTAGGAGTCTACCTCCCCAAACAAACCCAGGAACTCTATGAACACAATTACAAAACACTTTTCACACAAATAAAGTCAGATCTAAATAACTGGAAAAACGTCAGTTGCTCATGGGTAGGCCGAGCTAATTTACCTAAGCTAATTTTCTTATTCAGTGCCATACCAATCAAACTACCAAAAATTATTTTATAGAGTTAGAAAAAATAATAACAAGATTCATTTGGAAGAATAAAAGGTCCAGAATATCAAGGGAACTAATGAAAAGAAATGCAGGGGAAGGTGGCCTAGCTATTCCAGATCTTAAATTGTATTATAAAGCAGCAATCATCAAAACTGCTTGGTACTGACTAAGAAATAGAGTGGTCGATCAGACGAATAGGTTAAATATGCAAGACACAGTAGTCAATGACTTTAGTAATCTATTATTTGATAAACCCAAAGACCCCAACTTCTGGGATAAGAACCCACTCTTTGAAAAAAAAAACAGCTGGGAAAACTGGAAAAGAGTATGGCAGAAACTAGGCATAGACCAAAATCTCACACCATATACCAAAATAAAGTCAAAATGGGTTCATGATTTAGATATAAAGGCTGGTACTATAAGCAAACTGGGAGAGCAAAGAATAGTTTACCTGTCAGATCTATGGAGAACAGAAGAATTCATGACCAAACAGGAGGTAGAGAGCATTATGAAAAGCAAAATGGATAACTTTGATTACATTTGATTGAAAAGTTTTTGCACAAACAAAGCCAATGCAACCAAGATTAGAAGCAAGGTAGAAAATTGGGTAAGACTTTTTACAACCAGTCTTTCTGATAAGGGCCTCATTTCTAAAATACATAGAGAATTAAGTCAAATTTATAAGAATACAAGTCATTCCCCAATTGATAAAAGGTCAAAGGATATGAAGGCAGTTCTCAGATGAAGAAATTAAAGCCATCTATAATCATATGAAAAAATGCTCTAAATCACTATTGATTAGAGAAATGCAAATCAAAACCACTCTGAGGTACCACATCACAACTAACAGATTGGCCAACATGACAAAACAGGAAAATGATAAATGTTGGAGAAGATGTGGGAAAATTCGAACACTAATGCATTGTTGGTGGAGTTGTGAAATGATCCAACCATTTTGGAGAGCAATCTGGAACTATGCCCAAAGGGCTATAAAAATGTGCATACCCTTTGACCCAGCAATAGCACTTCTAGGGCCATATTCCAAAGAGATCACACAAATGAGAAAAGGACCCACATGTACAAAAATATTCATAGCAGCTCTTTCTGTGGTGGCAAAGAATTGGAAATTGAGAGAATGTCCATCAATTGGGGAATGGATGAGCAAGTTGTGGTATATGAATGTAATGGAATACTATTGTTCTATAAGAAATGATGAACAGACTGACTTCAGAATAACTTGGAAAGACTTGTATGGTCTGATGCTGAGTGAAGTGAGCAGAACCAAGAGAATGATATACACAATAACAGCCACATTGTGCAATGACTAATATTGATAAACTTAACCCTTCCCAGCAATACAAGGATCTAAAAACATCTCCAGAGGCCTTGTGATGGAAAATGCTATCCACATCCAAAGAAAGAACTATGGAAGTTGAATTGTTATTTTTTTTTCTCTTCTGTTGAGTTTTGTTTCCTCTTTCTGGTGGTTCCTCCTATTGGTGCTAATTTTTACTTACAACATCACTAATGTGAAAATATGTTTAATAGGAATGTATATGTATAGCCTATATCAGACTGTGTCCCGTCTTGTGGAGGGTGGTGGGGAAGAACGGGAGAAAAATTTTAAACTCAAAAGCATATGGAAGTGATTGTTGATAAATCAAAATAAATTAATAAAAAATTAAAAAAATTTAAAATAGTATTTTATTTTTTCCAATTTTATGTAAAGACAATTTTTAGTGTTCATTTTTACAAGATTTTGAGTTCCAAATTTATCTCCCTCCCTCCCCTCCCTTTTTCTTAAAATAGTAAGCAATTTGATTTGGATTATATATGTGCAATCATGTAAAACATATTTCCATATTAGTCATAGTTGTGAAAGAAGAAACAGACCAAAAAAAACAAAAACAAAAACAGGGGGAAAAAAGTGAAAATAGTATGTATGCTTCCATCTGCATTCAGAGTCCATCAGTTTTTTCCCTGGATGTCAATAGCATTTTCCATCATGGGTCCTCTGTAATTGTCTTGGATCACTGTATTGCTGAGAAGAGCTGAGTCATTCATAGTTGATCACACAAGGTAGCTGTTACTGTATACAATGTTCTCTTGGTTCTGCTCACTTCACTCAGCATCAGACCATACAAGTCTTTCCAGGCTTTTCTGAAGTCTGCCTGCTCATCATTTCTTATTGAACAATAGTATTCCACTACATTCATATAACACAGATTGTTCAGCCATTCCCCAATTGATGGGCATCCCCTCAATTTCCAATTTTTTTTTTGCCACCACAAAAAGAGTTGCTATACCTATTTTTACCTTCTCATTTGGGTGCTATAGTAGGTGAGTGTGTATGTGTGTGTGTACAATGCATAGAGAAAACTATGCAGCTAGCATGAAGGGTGTGGGTCAAGGCTTAGGGGAGCAGTTGCACAGAGGATGACAGAGTTTTGAAAAGCTTGGAGGGAAGAGAACTGGGTTCAAATACTGCCTCAGAGATTCACTCATTGTGCGTTGATGGGCAAGTCAACCATGTTACAGTGGAAACTCGCACTAAGAGAATCGGAGATGCCGGTTCAAGTGCTGCCTCGGCACTTCAACCTGTTTGACCTTGGGCAAATCGCTAGCCCTCCCAGGAGGTGCAACGATCTTTGAAGTTCTTTCCTGGTCTGTGATCCGTTAAGCCGCAAGCATGTGTGTAGTTTCTAGGAGGCCACCCAAGCGGAGCCCCCTCTCCCGGACCCCTCCTCCGCCCCCAGCCCGTCATCTCGGGCTGTCTTTTCCCCCCCCCCCCCGCCCCCAGCCAATCCTGGCCCAAGCCCGGTCTGCGATCTGCCTTCTTTCCTCCGCTCTCCTCCAGGAGGCTACAGCCCGAAGCGCCCGCAGTGCCCAGGGAGTACCTGGCTTCCGTGCCCGCCAGTCTCAGCCTCCTCCCGGGGTAGCTCGGGGACTGGAGGCTGCAGGTATGGTTGCAGGAGGGGGCTGGGGGTGGGGGGCGGTGCCGGCTCGGCTTCTTTCCGGAGTGGGACCCCCCCCCCCGCCCCGAGACAGACTGACAGCTCCCACGGTCCCAGGCGCTGATGCTGCGGGAATGGGGTTGGGGGGGGTGAGGGCGGTTGGGGTGCTAAGGGAAGAAATCCCGAGACAGACGGCCCCGCGAGCAGACAGACAACTCCCCTTGCACCCACGTGCGCGCACACACACACACACACACACACACCCATCACACCCAGACACACACACACACACCACACACCCATCACACCCAGACACACACACCACACACCCATCACACCCAGACACACACACACCACACACCCATCACACCCAGACACACACACACCACACACCCATCACACCCAGACACACACACACACACACACTTCTCCACCGAGAGATGCTCTGGCTCAGCTTTCACCTTCACCTGCCGCGTGCCCCCGCCCGTGACGGAGGAGGGGGAGGTTCCCGGGTCTTTTGCAGCGGGATGGGGGCCGCGGTGGGGGTGAAGCGGCAGAAACCGCACGCAGGGACGGCTGCCCGTGACCCCCCGCCGGGCTCGTTGCTAGGAACCCGGTAGCCAGGGGCCGGAGCGGCTCGGATTTAAACCCCAGGCCTGCGGCGGGGCGCGGGGGGCGTAGAAGGGGCCAAACTCTGAACCCCCCACGGTCCCGCTGTTGTCCCTTCCCCTCTTTTCCACTCGGCCCAGGCTCGGCCCTGGTTTCCTCGGCGGAGAGGAAGGGGGTGGTGTGCCCCTGACCCTAACAGGGCAGAGACCCCAGAGGGGAGGGGGAAGGCTCCCCAGGGGGCGCAAGGCTGCTGGGGCAGGGGTGGGTGTAGGTGCAAGCCCGGGACAGTGCTTGAGTGGGGCGGCGGAGGGAGGCCGGTCACGTGGTCTGCGGTCTCGGCACGTGCGCGAGTGGGCGGGTGTGGACTCCGGGAGCCGGGCCCCCCCCCCAATCCCTGGCCCATACCCCCTTGAGAAGCGCGTTCTGAGCCCGCTGCGGGCTGCGTGGGGCACTGGGCGCATCTGCATGCATGGAGCGGCGCGGGGCTAGGGAAGCAGCCCTCCAGCCGCCCCACAGCCGGTGGCCCGCGCTCCTTGGGTGGGTAGTGGGGCAGGTGGGCAGCGCCTCTTTCGGGGGGCTCCCGCCGGCATCATGTGAAGGTGGGGATGCGGCCCGGGGGATTCCGGGGCTGGGGAGGGGCGGAGTGGGGGTGGAGCGGAATGCGCCCCCCGGCCCCCAGCTTCGGGCAGCTGCCCTCCAGGACCCCGCGGAGCCGACGCCGAGGGGAGGGTGCGGAGCTGGGCGCCGGTGCCCGGCCCTCCCTCGGCCGCATTTGCATAACGGAGGGGGCGCTCTCCTCCCCGCCCGCCTCTCGCCCCTCCCCCCGTCTCTCTTTGTCTCTGTCTCTCGCTGGGTCTCTGCCCTGCTGCGCTCCCGAGCTCTCCTGGCCCTCCGTCCTCGCCCCTTGTATCCAGCGGCGCGGGGTGGGTGGGGATGGGGATGGGGGCGGGGGGAAGGGCCGGCCTGCGCCGGGCCCCGGCACCTCGGGCTGGCTCCCGAGCCGGCCCCTAACAAAGGGAAGCTCCCGGGCCCCAGCCTTGGAGCGGAGCCGGCCGCGGGCCCGGGCCCGAGCCGAGGGGCCGCGGGGGGGCCTCGGAGGAGCCGCCGGAGCCGGCCCCGTCTGGATCGGCTTAGAGTGAGTATCCCGGGGAGCCCAGCCCCTCCGCGCCCCTCCGCGCCCCGCCCCGTCCCGCCCCGCGCCCCGCGCCCCGCGCCCCGGCCCGGGGTGGGGGGCGCGGCGGGGCGGCCTGAACCTGGGCTCGGCCTTGTCACGGCTGGACTCGGAGGCCAGAGCCACCCCTTACCGGGCACTTAGCACAATGCCCGACGCGCGGAAAGCTTCCCCGGTGCTCCTTGACTCGGCTTACCCCGCGGGGGTCCGCAGTCACAGAGGACAGAGACCTGGGTGGCCCCCGGGCGCATGCATGCGTGCTCACTCCACCACAACAAACGCACGTGTGCACCGTTCCCGGGGCGCAGACAGGCGTGCACCCCACCCAGGAAACACCCCGGCCCCGCGTGCCCGCGCCGACAACAGCACCGCCCCCCCCCCCCCCCCCCCCCCGGCCCTCCGCGGTGCCCCAGGGGTTCTCCGCGCGCCCGCTCGCGTTGGGTTCTGGTCTCGTGCAGTCCCGGAGCCTTTGTTTGAAACGAGGAGGCCACGGAGCCGAGGATGCGGCTTTGAGCGGGCAAGGCGCCAAAAAGAAGAGATCCAGATCACATTTGCGTGGTCCGGGCTCCGGTCCCCGGCCCGGCTCAGCCGGCCGGAAAGAACAAAACGAAACGGCAGGAAAAAATCAGTAAAGAAAACCGTTGTTTTGCGCGGAAAGCCGTTGGAGTCTTCGGTGAGCCAGGGAGACTGCAGGTTAGAGGCTCGGCCCAGAGCCTTTCCTGCTTCGTGGGTGGTGGAGTTGGGGGGAAGGGAGAAGCTCCACCTCCTCCTGACCCTTGATTGTTTTCCCATCTTTGATGGGCTGGCTACCTTGGAAATGCTGAACATCTGTTCAATCTGGGATATTCCCAGAAAGTGGGAATGCTAGGCCAACGCAGAGCCTCTCATTGGTTCCGCTGCCTGCGCCCTCTGTCCGGTGTTGGAGAACAGGCTGAATTCGACCTCCTCCCTGGCCTGGGCACCAAGCTGGGCTTGGCTGTGTTGGGAGGGGGGGCGTATTCAGTCCTAGCCTGCCCAGTTCCGGGGAGCCTCAGGGTGATGGGGTCCTAGATGAAAGATGGGCCCTAGAGACCATCTAGTGCCTCCGAGAGGGGAAATGACAGAATGACAGGATCATAAATGTAGACAGACCTCAGTGGGACCTTTGGGGCCATCTCATCCACCCTGTTATTTTCCAGGTGAGGTAAGAGGCCCTTGTGACATAGGCCCATAGACGTAGAGCTGGAAGGGGCTTTAGAGACCACCTGGTGACTAGATTGGATTCCAGTCTCCCCATTGTACTGAAGACAAAACTGAGGTCCAGAGATAGTCATTGGATGCTAAAGGTAGACCTCAGTGGGACCTCATAGGCCATTTAATCCAACTCCTTTATTTTACAGATAAGGAAGTTGAGGCTCAGAGAGGTCATCTAGTCCAAGCTTGACAAAGAAATTTAGGCACAAGTGACTCGTCCAAAGTCACACAGGTAGTAAATAAGAGAGCCAAGGTTCGACACTAGTTCTTGACTCCAAAACCCGAACCTCCTCCTCTGAGCTATGCTCATAGAGGGAGTGAGTGACCAAAGTAGAATTAGAACCCGTATTCTTGGATTTCAGAATCAGGTTGGGAAGTTGGGAGTGAGATAATCTGTTTTTCTGCAAAACATAAAAGGAGATTTCAGAAGTACCACTTTGGAGACCCCTAAGGTCGCGCTCATTGGGCTGGCAGGATCTTGGGCATAGATATGTCTGTTTGCTGTCTCTTTGCTTGGAGTGCTGTTCCTTGAGTTACTTCATCATTATTAATAAGTGTGGGCTGAACTGAGCCAAAGTGACTTACTCGTCCGACATTACCTAAGCGCTCAGTGGAAGAGGGAGCCAGCAGTCCGGGCTCCCAGGTCTGGGCTCTTTGCCTTGTATGCCTGCGCTCAGGCTGGCAGGCTTCTGTGGCAAATCCACCATGCTGTGGCCTGGGGCAAAAGAATCCAAACAAAGGCGCTAATTCAAATGAGAAGCTGCACCCTCCTATTATCCACCATGAGAGGTTTAAGTCATTTTGCAAAGGGGCCTTCTTTCCCACCCCTTCACTCCATCCTCTTTTCTCTTGAGTAGATAGGTGCTCCCTTCCCCTCCCCCCCTTCCCCAGCAGCAAGGATAGCTTTGTTTGAGGCTAAACATCAGCTCCTCGCTGGGCAGAAAGTGTTTCCTAGTGCAGTATTCCAGAGCCGACTGCTGAAGGACAGAGAATTGTTTCTGTCGTGTATTCCATCTAGTTTCATTTGTAAAAGCATTGAAGGTAGATAAGCAGGGTTGTAACTTTAGAGTCCTATCAATATGTAAACTTCTGGAAGGCAGGGACTGCTTTATCTTGCATGTGTCCCCTGTTGGGCCGAGTTGGGCTTTTAGAGCTTAATAAATAATCATCCATCCATCCATTCATTTATTGTTGGAACTGACCCTACCAATCTTCTGTTTCAGGGAATCTTTTTTTTTTTTTTTGTATTGTGTGTCCCTTTGACAATTAGTTGGTGAATCCTAGCGACCTCTTCTCTGAATCATGTTTTTAAATGCATGAAATAAAGTGCATAGGATTACAAAGGGAATCAGGTACCTAGAAACACAGTTCTTAAAATATTTTCAAAATAAAGTTCGAGGACCCAGGTTAAGATCCTCCGACAGGCTCACCCCCTAATGTGACAGATGAGGAAACAAGCCCACGAAAGTGATAAAACAGACATTGAGGCCTGCACGAGGGAAGAGCCGAGGTCAAATGAGGCTTCGGACACTAACTGGCTGTGTGACTCTGGGGAAGTAATTTGGTCTCTGTCTGCCTCAGTTTCCTCCTCCATAAAAATGGGGATAATAAAAGCACGTGTTTCCCAGGGTGGTTGTGAGGAGCAAATAAGAGGATATTTGTGAAGTGCTTTGCAAGCCCTGAAGTGCTACAGAAATGCAACTTTGACAACGATAGTGACTGCGGTGGTGGTGGCACAGAGCGATGAGAGTGATGGCCGCAGAGGTAGGAGGAAATGGTTTTGGAAAAGAACTGGTTTCACATCCTCCCTCCTGACTATGAGAAAGCAAGTCACTGAAACTCTTGGAACCTCAGTTTCCTCACTGTAAAATGGAGATAATAGCAGCATTCCCTTCCACAGGGTTGTTGTCAGGACTGAACCAAATAATGCCTGTAAAGTGCCTTGCAAACCTTCAAGCTCAATGCTATTAAAGACCGATGCTGTTCTTTTCAGAGAATCATAAATTTCAATCCAGGGGGGACCAATTTCCTTTTACATAGAAGGAAACAACAGCCCAGGGGGTTTCAGTGACCTGACCAGGGTCACACAGGTGATAAGCATTAGAGGTATGCTTTGAACCCAGGTCCTGACACTTTAGAGTCGGTACTCTTGCCATGGGGCCTGTCCAACACCCTGGTTTTCAGACAATGAACCTGAGGTCTGGCGGGAAGGGAACTCGGAGGTCACTGAGTGCAGTGCCTTCATTTTATAGGGAAAGTGGTTTGCCTCAGGTCACACAGCTGAGCTCTTGCTCCAGGTCCTGTGAGTGCAGTGTGTTTTCTGAAAGAGAATACAAATACATTCCCCCCGGCCACCCCGCCTTGGTCTCTGAATATGTGCACACTTTGAGGCTTGCCTGTCTAGGTGGGTGGCTGCTCCTTGTCCTCCTTTACATTCCCTGGGGGCTATTTTTAAAGCTCAGTCCCTGTGAAGGTCACTTTGAGCTCATTCAGGGGCATGCCCTTTAAGTAGAAAGCCTCTTTTTGGTTTTTTTTTTTTCCACGTTTCTGCCAACTCTTTGGAAGCCCAGGTGCCTGCTCTGATTTTCCCACCCCCTCTACCCTGGGCCACCTGACCTCTCATGTGTTGTGAAGCCGTTCAGTGAGCACTTTCCAGGGGAAGACCTACTTTCTTTCTTTCTGTCCTTCCTTCCCTCTTTCTTTCCCTCCCTCCCTCCTTCCTTCCCTCCCTCCCTCCTTCCTTCCCTCCCTCTCTCCTTCTCTTCTTCCCTCCCTCCCTCCTTCCCTCCCTCTCTCCTTCCCTCCCTCTCTCCTTCCTATGTTCCTCCCCTTTCCTTCCCTCCACTTCCTTTCTTAAATATATTTTTATTTTCATTAAATATTTCTCAATTACATTAAAATTTTTTAACATTCATTTGAAAAAAAATTTGAGTTTCAAATTCTCTCCCTCCCCCACCTTTTGAGAAGGCAAGCAATCTGAATCATGCAAAACGTATTTCTATATTAGCCATTTTACAAAAGAAAACAGAAAAAAAACCAAGAAAAATACGGTTCAGTCTGCCCTTAGCTTATCAGTTCTCACTCTTCCTGGGTCCGATGAAGTTATCTTGGGGCGTGGTCTTGGTCAGAGCAGCTGAGTCTTGCATACTTGGTCCTCCTTGCACTACTACCGTCAGTGTACAGTGTTCTCTGTTTCTGTTTGCCTCGCTTTGCATCAGTTCTTCCAAGTCGTCCCGGGCTTTCCCGAAGCCATCCTGCTCGTCGTTTCTTACGGCACAACCATATTCCATCACACACACCCCACGACTCGTTCCGCCGTTCCCTGGCTGTCGGGCTTCAGGTGGAGGCTGTGCTACAGAACGAGGTATGCAGGGCTGGGAGGCAGGAGCCTGGAGAGTGTGTCCTGGCTGTCTTACTGTAGGTGTCATATCTCTCGAGCTGGGACCTCAGAGGCTACGTCGTCCAACTCCCATCCCCATTTTACAGATGAGGAAACAGACCCAGAGAAGTTAAGTGATCTGTAAGACCACAAATCTAGAGTTGGAAGTAACCTTGGAGTCCATCAAGTCCAGTTTCTTAATTTTACCGATGAGGAAACTGAGGCCCAGGGAGGTTAAGTGACTTGCCCAAGGTCACCCAGGTAGTAAGCATCAGAGGTAGGATTTGAACTCGGGTCTTCTGACTTTACAGCTGACTAGAGTTCACTGGGTAGAAAGTAATGTCTCAGTTCCTCAGTTTTCCCATCCAGAGAAATGAGGATAATCATTCTTGCTCTATCACAAAGGGTTGTGGGAAAGGGGCTTTGTAAGAAGTCGAGCTCAATATAAACTTGACCTGTTATTCCTGGACGGGTTTTTCAGTATCAACAGAGGAAAGTCAGATGTTTCATAAATTCACTTTATGTTAATGAAAAAAAGCATTCAACTTTGAAAGTTTCCTGACTTCCTAAGTCTCAGAAGTAGGATGTTCTGTTCATAGGATCATTGATTTAAAACCGGAAGAGACCTTTGAGGGTGCTGTGCCTTTTACCATTTTTCTTTTCTACCAGGGGGCAAAGTAAAAAAGCACTTGTTAAGTACCTACTGTGTGCCGAGCACTCTGTTAAGTGCTGGGGCTGAAAAGAAAGGCAAAAACATTCCCTGCCCCCAAGGAGCTCCCGGTCTAACTCGGGAGACATTAGGTACAAACATGCTATTGACAGAACCAGCTGGAGATGGTCTCTGTGGGAAGGCACTAGCTATAAGGAGAACAGGAAAAGGCTTTTTACTAAAGGAAGAGTTCATCTCCACGGTGTTGAGGGATTGTCATTTATTGGCATCAAAAGAATGTCCATTGAAAAATCTAGCCAGCATTTATATAGCACCCACTGTGGCAGGCACTGTATGTGCTTTACAGATGTCTCATTTGATTCTCACAACAACCCTGGGTAGTAGGTGCTGCTATCCTTCCCATTTTACAGCTGAGGAAGTTGAGGCTTCGCATCTAAGGCAGAATTTGAACTCCAGTCTTCCATAATCCAAGGCTAGCACTCCGTCTGCTATGCCACCATCTGTCTTAAAAAAAAATACATTTGATTGTAAAAAAGAAAAAAGAAAAAAATGTTGCAAGCACAGTGCAACGTGGTGTAGATAGAAAAAGTCCTAGATTCGCAGCCAGAGGATCTGCTCGGCACTGTCTGTGTGAACGTGGACAGGTCATCAACTCCTTCAAGCCTCCTGAGACGCCTTCTCTGTAAAACGAAAGGGCTGAAGTCCCTTTTAGCTCTGGAGTTAGGGCCTTTCTTTCTGTCACTTATAACCTTGAGGGCAGAGCCGGTAGTGGGATCACTGAGCTGAAACGTAAGAACAGCGAATTTTAGTGATGTTTTTTCCCCACGAAATGATGAACATTTCCCAGAATAGTTAAGTGAATTCGTAGTTACACTAATAGTATATTAATTTGCTTGTCTTCCCCCAGCCTCTCCAACATTGATTATTCCTGTCCTTTATCATCTTTGCAAATTTATTGGGTAGGAGGTGAGACTTCGGTTTTAATTTGTATTTCTTTTAGCAGAAATTTGCAGCATTTTGCATATGATTATTGCTTCAATTTGATCTTTTGAAAGTCATTCATATCATTTGACAATTGAGGGGGTGGCTTTCGGTCTTCTATATTTGTGTTAATTCCTTAGGTATCATAGATAACATATTTTTGTCAGATATTTGATACAAATATTTCTTCTTCATTTGGCAGATTTTCTTCTCATTACTAGTTGCGTTGTTTTTGTTTATGCAGAAGTTTTTTACTTTTATATCATTTAAATGGTCAATTTTGACTTTTGTGGTTTCTCTTATCCTTTTCTTGTTTGTTAATTCTCCCCCTAGTCATACATAGTTGAGAAAGGTACCTCCTTCTATTCTTTTCTCATTTAAAAAAATGTGCTGCAGTTGTTAAATTTAGGCTACTTCTTGTGGTAGGTGGTATAAAACGCTAATGTATACTTATTTTCTGTGAAACTGCTTTCCACTTTTACCAGCAATTCCTGTTGAATGGAGAATCCTTCTATGAGTTAGTGTTCTGTTCTTATCTCCAATACTTTTTTTCTTTTTTTTTGGTGAGGCCATCGGGGTTAAGTAACTTGCCCAGGGTCACACAGTTAGTAAGTGTTAAGTGTCTGAGACTGGATTTGAACTCAGGTCCTCCTGACTCCGAGGCCAGAGTTCTATTCACTGTTGTATCTCCTTTAAAAGAATTAAACAAACTGTATACAGCACTGACTGTATGTTTTTTGTAGTGATACAAAAGTATACAGCACACTTATTCCTTTAACGTGGGTTTTGAGCTTGGCACTCATAAACTCAGCGAGGAAAAGTAGTCCTCCTTTGGCCTTACAGGAGTGGTGCTAGAGGACATTCTGTGATTCCTGGAGACATGTTGTGTCCTGTTGAGCTATTAATTCTTTTATTAATTCAGTCATTTATTCAGCAAGCACTAGTTAAAGGCACTTGGGGTATAAAGACAGAAATGAAATAGGACCTGCCCTCAAGGAGCTTACCATCTATTGGGGGGTAAACAATATGTAAACAGCCAGAAAAGGGAGAAGCATTTCTCAGTAATATCCTCATTTAATTATCTTACTTTTGCCTCTCCTCTGCCTTCCACCCAGAAGATGAATCTCTTTATTTTATTTTAATAAATATCTTTTCAAATGGTGGGTGAATGCAGTTGGCTCACTAGGTGGCACAGTGGATAAAGTGCCAGGCTTCGATTCAGGAAGACCTGCGTTCAAATCCAGCCTCAGATACTTGCTAGCCGTGTGTTCCTGGACAAGTCACGCAACTGTTTGCCTCAGTTTCCTCATCTGTAAAGTGATCTGGAGAAGATGGCCAACCACTCCTACACCTTCTTCATGGAGCCTTTCTTCTAGCTCCTAGTACCCTTAGTCCGCCAAATCATCTTAGATTGTAAGCTCTTTGAGGGCAGGGGCTGTTGTGCTCTTGTCTCCTTTGCTCCTAGCAGGGTGCCTGGTACATTGACTAGAGGAGTCCCACGCTCACATCTTTACTTAAGGACAGTTGCTCTGGCGGTATTGTGTAGGACAGGGCGGAGTGAGTCAGGGAACTTAATTAGAAGGTTGTTGCAATAATCTAAGTGAGGGGTGACGGGGCCTGAACTAAGGTGGTAACGGTGTGAGTGCAAAGGAGGGGGGAAGGTGGGAAAATCAAGATTTGTCAGCTGATGGGTGAGGTGAGGAATCCAGCGTACTACTGACATTGTGGGCACCACAGAGATGGAGGTGCCTTTGACAGAAACAGGGAAGTTTGGAAGAGGGAGCGGTTTCGGGAGAAAGATAGTGAGATCAGTTTTGGGGGTGTCGGATTTTGAGATGGGTCCGGGACATCGAGTTTGAAATGTCCAATAGGCAAGTGGTGAGACAGGACTGAAGCTCAGGAGAGAGACTGGGGTTGGGTGTGTAGATCTGGGAGTCATCTGCTTAGAGATGAGGATGGAACCCATGGGAGCTGCTGACGCTGTCATTTATTGGGAAGTGATTGATAGATATAAAAAACAAAGGCCATCAACGACACTTGTCAATTTTACAACATAGATAAAGGGTGTATTTTTTGGCCAGAAAAAAAGAAATCATTGTTAGCATAGTAATGCTTGTTTATTGATAACAGATGCAGACTTTCCATGAGGAACAGAAGAGGTGGTTGATAGAAGTTGTGAGTACTAGGTAATAGGCTGGTAATGAACCCAGCAGAATTCTCCAATATTGGCGAGAGAGATGCCCAGCACAGTCGTTTTCTGGGGCATATTTAAACAGGAGGAATAGCTGTTGCTCAGAAAATTTCCCTTTGGGAATTTATTTCTGAAACTTTTAGTAAAAAAAAAAACAAAAAACAAAGCAAACCCCTATAAAGCAGTGATTTTATATTGACACCTGCCTTTGTCACTGACTTAACCTGTGTGGCAAATCACTTTGGCAAATCACTTAACATCTGTGGGTTTCCTTATCTGTAAAATGAGGGGGTTGGAGTCAAAGATCCCTAAGGGCTTTTTTTAACTGTAACATTGCTTGATTTGACCTTGTCATGGTTACTAGGTAGGAATTTCTAATTTTTAATTAAAACAGGACAGCTGATTGTTTTCCTTAATTTAAACCTTTCCCTAACCCAATGCCTAAGAATGCCATGGTTTCATTTCCTGCATCACAGGAATGAGTATATCTGACCATGGCCATTCAACCATTTCTTGAGTAGCTCCAATCAGGGGGAACTCACTACTTCTGGAGGCGGCCCATTCTAACCTCGGACAGCTCTGATTGTCAGGAAACCTGGGTTATCCGTCCAGTTCTGGCTCGGCCTTTGTGTGAGGATAAGTCACTTCATGTCTCTGGGCCTCAGCTCTGTCTTTGGTGAAAGGGAGATGAGAATGCTTAGACTGGCTACTCCCCCCTCATTCTCTCCCACCTTCATGTTGTTAAGGAGCAGTGGTGGTATCTCTGGTGGTGACCTTTTAAAACCATGAAGTATTACGTTGTTCTTTTTGCTGTTATTCTAGCTTGGCAGCAGGGTAGAAATGGTGGGACGCAGTGGCATTTGGAGTTAGGATCCCTGGCTTTGGAGCTTAGCCCGATCAGTATTGTGACCTTGGACAAGTCACGCTGGGCTCCTCACTGGCACTCGCCCTCCCCAGCTCATCTGTCGTCACAACGTTTCTTTCTTATGTCCCCTTCTAAGGCGTGGCACGTTGTAACTGTTGACCAACCGACTTTACCTCAGTTTCCTTTGTGAAAAAAGGTGGTTGTTTTGATTTGCAGTCGTATCTAACCTTCCTTGACCCCATTTGGGGTTTTCTTGGCAAAGATACTGGAGCGATTTGCTATTTCCTTCTCCAGATGAGGAAACTGAGGCAGACAAGGTTAAGTGACTTGCCCAGGGTCACACAGCTCGTAAGTGCCTGAGGTCAGATTTGAACTCAGGAAGTTAAGTTTCCTGGACTGCAGCTGACCTTCGTAAAAAGAGGGGGTTCGACTAGGTCAGGGGTGTCATACTCAAATAGAAATGGGGGTCACTAAAATACATAGCAGTCCTTTGGGCCTTGAATTGACTTAGAAAATCACATATTAATGTTGTCTGTGTTCTATTGTGTTTTTTATTCATTTTGTTAAATATTTCCCAATTCATGCCCATGTTTGTGGCCTCTGGAGAAGCTAACCTTTAAGAGTAAGCTCCCTGTGGGCAGACCTTGTTTTTGTCCCTGGCACATAGTAGGTGCTTGCTGCTTCTTCTCGGCAAAAGGCTTTTCTACCTGTAATTCCTACAGTTATTAGGAATAGAGCAACAGCTTCTTCTTTTTAAAAACCCAGGGTTCAGTCCAGAAGGAGCAGGGTTTCCTTGAAGTACACTTTTTAATGTACATACACAGTTCACGTGATAGGGGTCATCATACTCGTTGACATTTGGATGAAGGCTGTGTAGTGCAGTGGACAGAGCAGTGGGCTTGGAATGAGAACAGCTGGCTGTGTAGCCTTGGGCAAGATGTAGAGTTCCCATTACCTTCATCTCTAGGATAAAGGTTTGCACTGTCTGATCTGAGGGTGGTAGCAAGGTCAAGGGACGTCAGGTAAGGCAGCGGCTGAACTAGTTTGTTGGAAGAGGGGAAAGGAGCCAGTTAAGGGGGTGATTGAAGAAGAAGGACAGTAGGAATGATTGATAAATCAAGATGCCAGAGCAGATGAAAGGGTGAGATAAATGTTGCCTGGGCAAGGTGAGGTAATTCACTTTGGCACGGGGGAGGGTGCCTCATCGTCTCAGATGGGAATGAGGGGATTTGGAGACTGAGGCTCTGAGTTAGAATCCCACTTCTACCACTGGGGCAAGTGACTTCATCTTTCTGGGCCGTAGTTTCCTGTTCTGCAAAATGAAGGGAATGCATTGCTGGCTGACTCCTTGATATCCTTTTTACTTCTAAATCTATGATCCCAGAGGCCTGCTGACTTGGATAATGTGTGCTCCACAGTTCCTCCCAGCCGTGAGATGCCGGGGTCTGTGTTCTGTGGTCCTTCAGCTGTGACGTTCTATATTCTTTGTCCAAAGGTCTCTTTCTGCCTGTGACATTCAGTGTCCTAACACAGTCTGTGTTTTAAGATCCCTTCCAGCTCTGACATTCGAGGTGCTAAGAGTCCTTTTAGGTGGACATTCTAAGATCTACAGTCCATCCCAGCATCCTCTGTTCTAAGACCCTTGTTAGCTCTGACATCCTCTGTTCTAAGGTTGCATCCTGCTCTCCTAAACTGTTCCGGAGTCCCTTCTGGCTCTAGTTTTCTGTGGTTCTGAAGTGTTCTTTACAGTTACAGGAGCCCACTGGAGCCCCATTGCATTACCTTCTTTCTGGCCAGTCAGGACAATCTGGGACTTGTCCACTTGGGCAGTCCATACCATGCTTAAGCTTGTTCACAGTTTTTCAAGCCAGACTCCCTCCCAGCCAGTCAAGAAGCTGCTGGCAGGCATGTGCTGTTCCACCCACATTCCAACAAAATCACCATCTTAACCACTGTCTTCTCATCCCCAGTGATGGAAGGGCCATGGTAGTGGGAATGCCTCATAAAATAATAATTCCTCTTTCTATAGAAGGCACACAAAGGCCTTTGCTCTCAACAACCCTGTAAGGATGATTATAGCTATTCTATGGTTGAGGAAAACGGAACCTCTGGCCAGGAAAATGGGCCGGGTCTAAAAAGATGAAAGCGACTAGGGATAAATGTAGTCTTCTAGTTGGGTTTAAGAAATTAACTTCACGGGGCAGGTAGGAGGTGCAGTGGATAGAGCACTGTCCCTGGAGTCAGGAGGACCTGAGTTCAAATCCAGCCTCAGATACATAGCACTCACTAGCTGTGTGACCCTGGGCAAGTCATTGCCTAGCCAAAAAACAAACAAACAAAAAAACAAACCAAGAAGTTAGCTTCACGAGTGCAAGATGGGTGAGACAGAAGTTTGTCTGAAAAAATCACCTAGGGGTTATAGTCATATGCCAACACTGTCATGGCAGCCCCCAAAGCTCACGTGACCTTAGGTTGCATTTGTGGAATCAACGTGTTTAGGTGGAGGTTGCTGACCTGATCAGAATACTGCCGTACCAAAGGCCAACCTCATCTAGCCTGCTGTGTCGAGTTCTGGGTGATACGTTGTAGGGAGGATATTGACAGATTTTAGCATACCTTGGAGAAGGTAATCAAGATTGAAGCTGGAAGGGAACCTTCAAAGTCATCTAGCCCGGCCCCTCTGAGGGCCTCAGAGGTGAAGTGCTCTGCCCAGGGTCACATAGGGAGTAACTGAGAGAGGCAGGATTTGAACTCAACTCCTTTGACTCCAAAGCCACTGCCGTTTCCACTGTGCCAAGATTTGAAACTACCATTTGAAGGAATCGCTGATCGTTTTCTTTTCCTCCTTTGGAAAAGAAGACTAATGGAGTATGTGATAACTGGCTGTCATGAGGAACACGGTTAAATTGATTCTGCTTGGCTGCAGGAAAACGAGAAATGGTTTTGCGTCGTAGAGGGGATGATGTGAGGGAAAAACCATTAGCAGTCAGAATCCAGAACGGGCGGCTCCCTATGGAAGTACCGCGTGCTGTGCCGGCACCCCGAAATCTTCCAGCAGCAGAGGGGGACTGGTTATCAGGCTGTCGGATCAGGGATTTCCACCCAGGCTCAGGTTAATTTCTGAGGGCCCCTCCAATTCAGAAATCCTACATTCCTGTGAAAATCAAAGAAAAAGAAGTGTGGAAGAAGGATTTGATCCCCTCACCCCCTGAAAAAGAGCCTACCGTGCTGCAGAAAAGTCATTGAAATGGAATTCTAGGATCCCAGGGTCTGTCGCTATGTTGCCACTGTGTGTCAGTCGATAGACTGTATGCTCCCTGAGGGCAGAGACTGCTTCAGTTTTGTTTTGTGTACCCAGCACTTAGCAGGGTGGCTAGCCCGGAGTAAACCTTTAATAAATGCTTGTTGGTTGCTTCTGTTCCCTTGGGTTTAGCTGCCTTCTCTCTGTATTGCCTCACGGTGACTGCTCCAGGCTTCTTTAGTTGGCTGTGTTCTGGGCAGTCTGAAGCTTTGATTGCCAGACCACCAGGCAATAATACTAGCCAAGAGAGGTGGCGTTCTGTGATGGCTAGAGAGTTGGATTTGGGGCCAGAAAGATTTGGATTGGAATCTCTCCTCAGACACTTATCAGCCGTGTGACCCTGGGCAAGACACTTTGCCTCACTTTCCTTATCTGTAAAATGGGGATAATAATAGTACCTTACCTCGCAGGGTTGTTGTGAGGATCCAGTAAAATAATGATTGTAAAGGGCTTATCATAGTGCCTGACACATGCTATGTAACTGTTAGTTATTATTATCATTATTGTTATTATTATTTCGTGATTCCACGTCTTAGATCCATACTATTTGTGGGAGGGTTGGGTATGCTTGTGGGATTGCAAGTGTAAGAACCGGTTGATTTGTGGCATACCTAGAGAAACATAGGGGCACACCCTTTGAGAGCCACTGGGTTTGTGGGAGGAGGACTGGCTGGGGTGCTAGGCCTGACTGCTGCTGATCTGCTGTGTGTGAACCTCCCTTTACTCACTTGTAAAATGGTGATAACAGTACTCGGGGACTTCTTCCGTTGTATTATCTGAGCTGGGAAAGTGCTTTGGAAAGCATCAAACCCTGAGATGTGAGAGGTTAGTCTTATTGACATAGCCCTCGCTCTCCTAGAGGTTCACAGTCAGCTATAAAAGCACCCGCAGAGCGGTCCACATGTCAGAACAAATAAACCAGTCTACAAAGAAGAGCCAGCTGGGGGTGGGGTGGGGGAGGTAGGGGAGGGTGAGTCAGTCTTAGCCCTTTTCATGAGGAGGTGGAAATCCCCACCCAACCGTCTGGCTGGAGGAAGGGAGAGTTCCAGGAGATGAGGGCGGGAGGATGGACGGGGACAGCCTGGTGAGTGATGGCAGGGAGGGAGAGGATGTTCCAGGGCAGGCCAGATTGGAGGAGAGAAGGTGAAATTCGCAGGGAGGCTTTGGTTGCCAGAGACAGGAATGCCAGCCCTCCCTTCCTTGAAGAGCATCATTCTGATTGCTGGATTCTTGCTTGGATTTGTGCCTCTCCCTCCCTCACCTGGGAATGATTGCTGCCTGACCTGGGCTGGAGGCCCAAAGATTCCCCCCCCTCCTTTACCCTCCTTGTTGATGAAAAAAGATTGGGAGAGTTGCCCAGTTCTTCCTGTCAGATCATCCTGCCCTGAATCTCCTTCATGCTGGTTGCCATGGTTGCAGCTGGTTCATCAAAAAAACTATGTATTAACACTAATAAAATAATGATACTATTTTATTGATACTTTTGTTTTTCTATAGCTGTGTGGCCCTGGGCATTTTGTGCCTCAGTTTCCTCATCTGTAAAATGAAGGGATTGGACTCGATGGTTCCATTCAGTCCTAAATCTATGCTTTTATGATTATTTGACCTCTGTTGGCCTCAGTTTCCTCATCTGTAAAAAATAAAGGGGTGGATTACGTTCTTTCAGCTCCGAATCTGTGATCTATGAGCCAATAAACTCCACTCCCTTCACCCCACCCACGGTATCTTCCCTTAAAAAGTATTTAAATACAACCATTTGATGTAGGTATTTGGCTGATAAAACATGCAATAAATATTTCACAGTTTCCAATTTCCTGATCGAGAGGAAGGCAGTATGTTTGAATGGCAGTCACCTGGGACCGGCTCTGGCCATTTGCTTGAGTGGATTGCCATCCGCTTTGACTGCTGTCTTCTTGCATTTATCGGCATCCCTAGGGCCTTCTGCCCTCTCGGTTGTATCGGCTTTCCTCTATATCACTCCACCGGAGACTTCCATGTTGTTGCTTGCAGTCCTTCATATTTGTGGTTTCTTATCACACAACGAAGGAGGATCATAGAGGAGTGTAGATTTTATTTGTATTTCCACTTTTATTGGTATATTTTATTTTCACATGGCCATCGTTTCCTTGTGTCCCCCACCCCCTACCTCCCCAGAGTGTCAGCCCTTGTAACAAAGAATAATCAAAAGGGGAAGGCTGACCAGGGAGGGAAAGCAGTTCCGCGAAGCTCACTAGCACATCAGCTAAGTCTGACCAGTACATTCATAGCCTCCAACTTCTGCAAAGAAGGCAGGGAGGTGAATTTTCTTCTCCTCTTCCAGATCAAGCTTGAGGGGTGGAGAGCTTGGAGCGGGAAGGGACCTTTGAGGTCATTGATGCTGACAATTTCATTTTATGTTGGAGGAAACTGAGGCTCAGAGAAGCTATGATTTATTAAGTCATTCTGACATCTCAGCATCTTCATTTCTTGGTTTTTGCTACCACAAAAACCATTGCTATAAATATTTGCCTGTATATGCGACTTTCCATTCTTCATTTGCTTTCTTAAGTTCAGAGAGTATGAAGAGTTTAGTGACAATTCCAAATTTTTTCCCTAGAATGGTTAGACAAAGGTAGAATGCTGCTAAAATGATAGTAATGGTGATGTGCCTGTCTTCCTACAGCCTCTCCACCATGGACTTTCTCTGTCTTTTAGTAGCTTTGCCAATTTGAATTTAAGGGGTATGAGGTGAAATCTCAGAATTGTTTTCATTAGTATTTTTCTTATTTGAGATTTGGAGCATTTTTTTGGGGGGGTTACTTGTATTTGCTTCCTTCCTCTCTCTCATGTTTTCCAGATACTGTTGTAATTATAATTATTTTTGTGTGTATGTGTATGTACCTATACACACACACACACACACACACACAGAGTTGGTGGATAGACTTCTGTGCTCCTCAAGGGAACATGAAACTTTCCCTTCAGTGTATTCCAACTTACTGTGATAACGTGAGCTGTCTATTAGGAGAAACTAGTGAAAGGCACTCTGGGAGAGTGGAAGGAGCTCTGGAAACAGGCATTTTGCGTGAGAAATTCTTGGTTGTCAGGGCCTAGAAGAGAACGTCAGAGTTTCAAGTATGTTTAAGGTCATCTAGTCAAAAACTCTCTTTTTGTAGATGAATGAATGACATCTTTGTTTAAATATGATTGGTTTCTCTTGTAATCCTGTGTATTTTATTTTATGCATTTGAGAACAGGAGTCCATCCCTAAGCCCCACCAGACTGATGCCAAAGGGGTCCATGACCCCACAATACTTAAGAACTCTTGTAATCCAACATCCTTGCATCTGTCTCATCTCCACTGGAAGGACCATACCTCCATCCAGTCTCTTCTGTCCCTCACCTACACTCTTAAAAGAGCTTCCTTACTTTCTTGCTTCAGGTCTTTCTTCCCTTTCCAATCTGTGCTTAGCAGAGCTGCCGAATGAATCTTCCCAGTGAACAGGGCTAATCGTGTCATTCCTCTGCTCAAAAATCTTGTGATTCCCTATTGTTTCCAGGATAAAATCTCAGCTTGTTTGCCTGGCACTTGGGGTTAATCAGTCAACCAACGAGCATTTATTAAGCCCATACTATGTCCTGGCACTGGGGTACAATGACAAAAAGTGAAACAGTCCCTAATCTCAAGGATATCTCAGGATAAGAGGAGGGAAGTTTCTAGAAGCTTAGGTGGGATGGTCTTTAGGCCATTGTAGGGGTCAGAAAGTGGAGGATAGGATCATTGATGGCTCCTTAGACTAGGTCTTCAGGGGTGGACTTTACTCTCAGCTTCACCAACCTGCCATTACTCCTAGTTGACGTGGGAGATGCCAGGGATGTCATCATCTCCACAGCAAGGCAATTCCTCAAAGCAGTAAAGGTTATTTGTTTTTCAGGAAGGGGACCAGTTTTTACTCTGGTCAGCCTGGTTGTTTCTCCATTTCTGACGTTCCCCGAAGGAGACGCTGAGGATTGGTTGACAAATCAGATGTGTGGTGCACGGACGTTTCCAGCAAGGTCAACTGGAAGACTCATGTCCAGAGTGGAGACAGCTTGCCCCAAGTGAGCTGAGGGGTCTCCAAGATCCCTCTGCCCTCAAACGCCGATGTGTTGAACTGTCGTCTTTGTATTGTTCATTACTCTGTGTGTGTACGCGCACGTGTGCGTGCACCTTCTGTGTCCCAGAAAAGTCATTGGCTTGAGGAGGGCAGAGTCTTAACTCGTACCTTGCATTTGGGGTCAGTTCTAACCCTAGCGCTGGAAGGGTGCTCAGACTCCATCTGGTCCAAACCTGTCATTTTACTGAGAAGGAGACCGAGGTCCGCCGAACTGGTGTGACTCATGGGCTCACAGAGTGAGAGCTGGAAGGCTTGAGAGCTTCCAGTCCAAACCAATCATTTTATAAAGCAGGAAAGCGAGGTTGGGAGATGGAGGCACTCGCCCGGGGTCACCGAGGCAGTAAGCCTCTGAGGCGGGGTGCTCGATGTGCTGATTCCAGAGCCGTGGGAGGGCTCAGTGACTGCTTCTTAGATGCTCGTTTTGTGTGGAAGCTGCTGGTTTGTGGGGGAACTCCGGGCTGTCGTCCTCCACGGGCAGCAGCAAGAAGCCTTGACATTTGGTAGGGGCCGAGTTGTCGAGAGAGGGCTCATACAGAGCCAAGGCTGGCACATCCGGCTGACTCCCAGGTTAAGATGGCAGCCCGGCCGAGCCGCTCCGTGACCGCGGGCTGGTGCCTCTGTCTTCGTGCACCATGCAGTAAACATTCATCACAGGCTGCCTGGGTCTGATAGGAAGTCTTCCTTCCTTCCTTCTGCCTGCATTTGGCTCTGAGGGAGATAGAACATAAATGGCATCGAGCCTGGTCCTGTGGAGGTGGGGTGGTACAGGGAGAAAGCCATGGCTCTGGGGTCAGAGACCTTGCGTTCAAATCCCACCTCTGCAGTTTTACTACCTATGTGACTTTGGGCAAGTCACCACCTCCCTGGGCCTCAGTTTCCTCATCTGTAAAATGAAAAGTTTGGACTAGGTGGCCTCACAGGTCCCTTCCAGACCCAGACCTAGTTTCCTTTGTAAGCATACAAGCCCTTCAAAGCAGAGTAGAATGGCAGAAAGGCCTGACCAAAGGATTGAGTAGCAGGAGGTTTTTCTAGAGGGTGAGATGCTGGTGGCATCCCAGGCGCTGGCCCGGGGGAAGGGTGTTGTCTTACACCTCCCGTGGTTCTGTTGCGTCTGTCTCGGGGCCCCCCGGCATCCAAGCAGGGTCCTTGCTGGTCTCTGCCCACTTGGCTCCTGCACTGCTCGGGATGACACCCAAGCCCAGGTTCCTTCTCTTCGTTCCAGCCTTGGTTACGCTGGCGCCAGGACTTTTGTCAGCATTAATTATAGAAATGAGCAAAGCACCCGTGGACCTGCTGCCTCCTGCAGCTTTTTCCGTTCCCCCACCCCCCTGCCTTTGGTGGCCTGGGTTCACCTTTGCTGGGTCCAGAGCATTGCTGTGTCTTTTTGCTCATCCCTATGTCTCTGTGCCTTTGTCTTTCTGTCTCTGGCTTGTGTGTGCAGTTCTATCGCTAGTGCTCAGCATCATGCCTGGTGTGAGTATTATTATTAAGCAGTTAATAAATTTTTTCTTTCCTTTCTTCCCTTCCTCTGCCAGCTTCCTTCCTCCCTACCTCTTTCCCTTCCTTCCTTCTTCCTCCCTTCCTTCCTCCCTTATTTCCTTCCCTCCCTCCGTTCCTTCCTTCCTTTCTTCCTCCCTCCCTTTCTTCTTTCTTTCTTTCCTTCCTTCCTTTCTTCTTTCCTTCCTCCCTTCCTCCCTCCCTCCCTTTCTTCTTTCCTTCCTTCCTTCCTTCCTTCCCTCCCTCCTTCCTTCCCTTCCCTCCCTCCCTTCCTTCCTTCCTCCCTCCCTTCCTTCCTTATCTGTTCTGAGGATTATGGTCCCAGAGCCACAGGCTGGACATCAGCCATGTTGGCTCTTAAGTCAGAACACTTGACTTCCAGACTGGTTTCTGTTGGATGTATCCCAGCGGCCTGAGGCGGTAACATATGGGCATGCAGATCTCCTAAAAACAAAAGTCCCACAAAATGAAGAAGGAGCCGCATGGTTTGGTGCTGTGGATCCATTGAAACTGCCTCCAAGGCGTGCTACCTGTGTGACCTTGGATAAGTCACTTAATCTGTTTCCTCATCTGTAAAATAAAGGGGTTGGGCTCAACGGTCTCTGAGATGTCTTCCAGTCTGGTGTGAGCCTATGGATATGGCTTTAGGGGCCCCTTCTAGGTTTCCATCTATGTTCCTAAGGAAATGACATTGCAGTTTTCAAATTTTGAAGAACAGTAGAGCTGAACCAGAATGTGAATGCATTGGCCTGACAGCTTTATTTCAATCAACCCTTATAGGCAAATTCCTCTTTTGAACATGAAACCCTGGTTGTTGATCAAAGCTAATTTATTTGCAAATGGTAGTTTTTGTATCTGTAAGAAATTGTTTTTGTTATAGCAAGATTACAAAGCTAGCAAAGAGCTTTTCTCTTTGTGAATATTTCATTAAGAAATTGCTTGGGTGGTGCTGAGGGGAGGAGGTCTGAGGGAAGTGGGAATGGGGTGGAAGGAGGTCGCTGGTCTGAGGAAAGGGGGGAATGGTGTGGAAGGCGGTCTATGGCTTGGGGAATGAGCTGGGTGGGCAGGTGTGCTGGGTTGAAGACAGAGCTGCAGGAGAGGGGCCCAGTTTTAAGCTGTTCGCTTGAAAGCAGCTGGACCAGGTGGGAGAGCTGGTGTTTGCTTTGCTGTCCCAGGAAATGTACCCAGAGCCCTCCCTCCATTCTGAAGTGGCCTCATTTTTTTTTTTTTTTTTGTTTTGTTTTGTTTCCTTTTACAGCAGGCAGAGGTGAAGCTGGCTCCGGAGACGCATCGGGCAGAGGGTGGTGGCGCCAAGCTTGGTGGAGCCCAGTTAAATCTGGCACATCTGTCCCAGGCCTCCTGATGGTTGGAAGGTAAGGCTCCCACCATCCTGTTATGTGGCTTAGAAAGGGAAGCAGCTTGGCCAAAGTCACACAGTGACTCGATGGCGATGTGTGGATTAGAAGTCATGCCTCCTTCCTCTTGGGTTAGTTCTCCTAATAAATCAAGTGGGAAGTTGGAGTTTTCCAGTTCATGGACTCCTCTCCTTCCTTTTCTTATTCCAGCCCCCCCCCCCCCCTCAACTAACCAAGTTAACAGTTAAGCATAATTCAGTCCATTTGATGGTGGGGGAGTTTTCCCTCTGTTGGCCTGGCTGCTAGGCAGCTTGCAGGGGCAGCAGGTGCACCTTTCAGTGACATTTTGGAGACGGTTTCTGGTTCAGTCCAAGCTTTTCCTTGGTTTAATTAGCCTGTCAGTTTGCAAAGGTGGCATTATGCCCAAGGGGGCTTTCTGTTTTTCTGTTCTTCCTTTTAAACTCTTTTGACAGGAGGTTGGATTTTCCCAGCTCCCAGTGAAGCCTGAATGGCCAAAGGACTGAATGCGATCCCCAGGCAACAGTGAGCCAGGTTTAAGGGGACTCTGACTTGCTACACCCGTTCTCCTAAGGAGAAAGCTCTGGTTTTCAGAAACGGGCAGGTGTAGGGACAGGTCCTGCCCCACATCACACCAGGAGCCTGGACGTGAAAGGAAGTGTAAAGCTGTGGCAGTGACCAAGCCCCAACCTGTCTCGCGCTCGCTCATTCTTTCATTGCTGACATGTGACTTTTTCTTGTTGGAGAGGGTTTTAGACATAGAACTTAACATCCTTATTTGGGGAAACAGAGGTTCAGAGAAAGGAAGTGACTTGTCCAAGGTCTCACAGTCTCCTGGTGCCCCAGCTGGGATTAGAGTTCACTTGTCTCCTTTCTTCAGTCCAGAGGATTTCCCACCTCATCAGGCTATTATATAAGATATCTTCTCTCCCTTTTTCCACAAAAAGTACTGCTATAAGTATTTTGGTATATGTGGGGCCCTTGTGGTTGAAAGGTATTTCACAAAACTATCAAATATTTAGAGCTGGAAAGAACCTTAGAGATCCTATAGTCCAATGAAGATGAGGGAACTGAGGGTCAGAGGAAGAAAGGAAGCGTTCATTTAAATGCCTACTATGTGCCAGGCACTGCCCTAACTAGACGCTTTCCAAAATTATCTCATTTGGTCCTCACAACAACCCTGTGAAGTAGGTGTTATTATGATTCCCATTTTACAGTTTGGGAAACTGAGGCAGATAGAAGTCAAGTGATTTGCCCAGGCTCACACAGCTCTTGAGCATCTGAGGCCGGATTTGAATTCGAGTGTTCCAGATGCCAGGCCCTGTGCTCCCTACAGATCATAGCAGGCTACGGTAGAGCTGGGCCTGGGACCTAAGCTCTTTAATTTCATGCTTTTCCCAACATCTGACACCTCCTCCCATCGGTTACGCCTGTGGCCAAAAGCATTCAATTAAATTTGAAAGGAGAGGCAGCCTAGTAGTAGAGTGGAAAGGGCATGGAATTTGGAGTCAGAGGACCTGGGTTCAGATCCCGCCTCTGGGACTTAATCCCTGTGTGATCTTGGGTAAGTCATTTCCCTTCTTTGGGCATTGGTTTTTTAATTTTTAAAATGGAGAGGTTGAAGTGCATTCCCTTTTAAGATCTCTCATAATTCTAAGTCCGCGAGCCCATGAACCCGTAAGCTCACTGATCATTTGATGTGGCCTAGAGTGCCACGCTATCAGTGTGTGCAACTCCCCGTCCCTCTCATGGCCCTGGCTATAGTCCTGCTGCTTGGTGGTGGGTCAGGGGCTGTTGGCTCCAGAAGGCACTAGAGGTCACCTAAAGGTCCAGCCCCCTCCTTCTACAGATGAGCGCACTGAAGCCCACAGACCAGAAAGAGTGCACCCAAGATGGTGCGAGTCATTCATTAGCAGAGCTGTGATTCAGACCGAGGTCCCCTGGCTCCAAGCGTAGCATTCTTTGTCTGCTTGTTGCCATGTTGCCATGACAGTGGCGTTCATGAGCTCTGCTGCATCCTGTCCTGGGAGACTTTTCTAAGTGTGTTTATGTCAGATCCTCGTTACAAAGGTCAAGGAGAAAGTCCCCATTGTGACCGTTTCCATAGTGGCAGAGTGTTCCCCTCTCCTGATTGTTAGAACCAGCCATGCCTTGGCTTCGGTTCTCGGATTCTGAAAGGGCAGACCATTTTATTTTGTCTGTGGTTGTGTCTCCACCCATCACTTCTGTAGCAGCGTAGTATTAGGACCAAACTCTGCCCAGTGGTCCAGGGAACCAGAAGGGGATATTCTGAATGTGACATTCTGGGCTGTCAGAATATGGCAAAGGAGAAGTTGTAAGAAGGGTTAGTCCAGAGCTAAAGGAGGGTAAGCCAATGGGCCTTTGGGAGGGACGATAGAAATTTGACTGGAGAGGGGCTAGGCCTCTTTGGAGAGGGCCTTTGTCTCTCACCTGGGCTGGAACCAAGGTGAGACAAAGAAAGCTTTGCTCTGTGTGGGACTCAATTTAGAGGGTGTCAGAATGGGCTCTGGAACAGCTGTGGTGCAGACTGGAGGGTCCTGGGCGAGGGACAGGACCACTGACACTCCACGCTGTGTTCCAACGCCAGCCCCAGCTAGGAGCTTCACACCCAGACTGAAGCCTTTGGGGATGATGAGTGTCTGAGTCGGCCCCCTGTGCCGCTTCAAGTACTTTAAGACAATTACAGAGGTTTGTTTTTAGTTTTCAGCATTCACTTTTGTAAGATTTTGAGTCCTGAATTTCCCCTCCTCCCTCTATGCCCCCCTCCCCAAGATGACGTATCTCATATAGGCTATGCATGTACAGTCATATAGATTTTTACATTAGTTGTGTTGTGAAAGAGGAATCAGAATGAGAGGGAAAAACCACGAGGAAGAAGAAAAGAAAGAAGAAAGCAGTCTGCTTCGCTCTGCGGCCAGACTCCACGGTCTTCCTCTGGCTGTGGTTAGCATTTTCCATCACGAGCCTCTTGGAATTGTGACTTTCAGGCTATTATCACGCTCTGCCCCCTCTCCCGGGCTTTTCTTCTTTAGGCCACGCTTCCCCGCACGGCATCGACTCACACCTTGTCATTCTAGTTGCCTTCTTCTGAATGCTCTATAGGCTGTCTGTGTGTTTTCTAAAACAGAATGAAAGCCAATACTCCAGATGTGGCCTAGCTCAAACAGAGTGCAGCAGGACCATCTTGTCCTTACTTTGGAAGCTATGGCTCTTCATGCTCAAGGTGGTATTCGCTTTTTTTTAGCCGCCATTTTCTACCTGGTAGAGCTTACAGTCCACTAAACCTTCGTGTTTTTTTTTTTTAGACAAACTGCTGTCTGATGCCTCCTCTGTCCTGTACTTGTGAGATTGATTTCTTGGGTCCAGGACATAGGAGAGGGGGTCAGAAGTATGGAGAAGTGTGAAGTTGGCCCACACCCATTAGGCGGGTTAGTAGACAGTGGCCTCCCCTGTCAGTGACACTGCTGGAGAGAAGCTGAGACCACAGGACCCACAGTGGCTTTCTAGCACCTAATAGCTATGGAATGGGGATGAGAAGGCATATCCTATTGGTATCAGGGGCGTTACTATTTTCTGCTCCTTTTTTACCTCTAAAAAGACAGAGTCTGGGCTCTTTACCCTATAGATGAGCCTTCTCATCTATAAGTTCAGGAGGAGAAATGGGTTTCCAAACTGCTTGTGGACACTGGGAAGACTGTATGTGGTTCATGAGGATGCCCTCCCTTTTCTTACCTTTAGCCATGCATTTGTTTGGGCTAGGTCACATGGGTGAACAAGCTCTCTCTTTCGATGCCTTCTCACCTCAGTGGAGGATTCTGATCACTGAGGAGAACTCTCACGGGTCATGTGCAACATACGTTATTCATCCACTTTGCTTTTCCCGTGTGGATGGCTAACCTGATATCTTTTGAATTATTAAAAATTTTATTGAATTGGCTTTGTTTTGTTCCAGGGTGCAATGCAATTAATACAATGTCACCTGTGAATGGGGGTGTTTGGAGAATGTCACCATGAATGAGGAGTCCTTTTTCCATTTGGCCACTGTGCAGGACAGCCTCTGTGATATTGGTGAGTACCTTAAGTGAACTTGTGTCTTTGTTTTGTGTTTTGTTTGGTGTCGGTTTTCTGTCGGTGAACCCGTCATAGTCGAAGCTGCAGTTGTCATGGCATCTTGGAGACATTTTGTTTGAAGAGAGATGCTCAAGGTTTTCCTACCAAGTAAAATTATTTTTAAAAGTTAACACTAAGAAGATAGAGTGGGAAATCTTATTTTTAGTTAATTACATGATGGTAAAAATGTGGACTGCTGAAGAAAATCGTCTCTGAAGGCTTTCTGATTCTCTTTTCATGTTTTCATCAAGTATATCCTTAATGCCTGTGTAGACCATTTTTAGAAATAGTTTATGGTTATGAAAACATAGGAATAATGTGAGTATAGTTGATGATGTCTTTTTTCTAAAAAAAAAAAAGCTCCACATATTTTCTTGATTTTTTTATACCACCTACTACTTCTATTGTTGTATCTCCCTCACTCTTTTGTAATAAAGAGCCATTCTTTGTAACAAAGAAGAAAAAGAGTTTAGCAAAGTTAGTTTTCCTATCAAAAAGTCCAACTTCATATGTAGTATTTCGTACTCATGGTCTGTAAAAATGTAAGGGGCAGGTGCATTATCCTGTTTTTAATTTGGAGCCGACCTTGGTCATTGGAATTTTGAAGCATTTGTTTATTTTGCTGTTCTTTCCATTCAAATAGTTATATTTGTTGCATATAGAATTTCTCTAGTTCTGTTCATCTCACTTTGCACTAAGTTCACATGACTTTCTTCTGTTAATGAACGACATAATTAATCGAGCCATTCCTAACCAATGGGTCTCTATTTTGTTTCTCATCTTTTTTTGCTACCGTGAAATATGCATTTTGATGTATATTGGACCTTTGTTTTTGTTAATTGACTTCCTTGGGATATATTTGTATCAGCGCAAAAACTGTTTCAAAGAGCATAGATATTTTCATCACACTCCATGAATAGTTCCAAATTGCTTTCCAAAATGGTTGGAGCAATTCACAACTCCATCACTAAGGCATTAGTCTACCTCTCTGACACTGACTATTCCCACCTTTTGTTAATTTGCCAGTTTGCTGGGTGTGAAATGCAACCTCAGAGTTGTTTTTATTTGCATTTGTTAGTGGTTAAGAAATAGAAAAGCAGAGCAGTGGGACAAATTAGATAAAGAAGAATCAGAAATAATTGAACTCAATAACCAGTGTTTATCCAGTATAAACTTGAAAACATAAATTCCCCGAGAGAGAAATCCTTATTTGACAAGAATTACTGGGGAAACTGGAAAGCATTCTGGCAGAAATAAGTTTAGAGCATCTTACACCGTATAGTACAGTGAGTAGCACTTGCCCTCAGGGAGTTTACAGTCTTTCAGGTAAGACATAGATACATATGTAGATGTAGCAGAATTTTAGGTTCTTCTGCTTTCCAAATAACTCAGGTAGGGATAAGCACCCGCCCTGCTACTGGACCATTGTTAACCTGACCTTAGGTTTTAAGGTAATGGAATATTTTGTGAAATGTCTTCATAAATCACTAAAACTGTTTCATCTCTGTAATTAATCAGTTAGTTCCAAGCCCCTACCTCAGTGCGTTAAATACAGTTTGTGAGTTGGAGAAGCCTCTTTTCCCCATACATTTTTGTTCATCTCTCTCTACATATACATGAAATCCCCTAATATCTTTGGCTCGTCTAAACATCAAGGTTCCTGGCTGCGTGCTTGATTAACAGCACAGCCGAAAACAAAAGGAAGACATAAATAATCATTTCAAATCTGTTGGCTCTGAGGAAGATCACAGCTAAAGTCACCTGACACCAATAGTCCAACCATTCCGTTCTCTCACGATGCAATTAAAGTCTTTTGTCCAAAACTGCCTTCGTGTTTCCTTGCAAGATAAGAGTTACAATGGCTCCCTCAGGAAAGAAGTTCTCTTGATACTAATTTCTTCTTACGCTGTCTGACCTTCAGCAACGTAAACAACTCTCCAAAATGACAGACTCTTGATCCTTTAAAGATCCAGCAGCAGCATCTGTTATCTGTGTTGTTACGTAGGTGCGCTGGTTTTCCATTATATGTATAAAAATATATGCAGAAAATACACGGTAAATTTTCCATAAAGGGGCTGGCCGCTGTCAGGGTCAGGCATGCAGAACAGGAGCTGCTCTCGGATTGGGCAGGGCTGCGTGAAGAAGGTGATGCTTCGGCGGACTTGAAGACAACTAGGAATTCTAAGTGGCAGCAAGGGGGCGTCATAGTGCACAGAGCACTGGGCCAAGACTCATCTTCAGGAGTTCAAATCTGGCCTCAGACGCTTACTAGTTGTGTGACCCTGGGCAAGTCCCTTCATCCTGTTTGCTTCAGTTTCCTTATCTGTAAAATGAGCTGGAGAAGGACATGGCAAAATGTTCTGATGAGACCCTGAAGAGTCAGGTGCGACTGAAATGACTAAACAACAACAATAAGGAATTCTAAGAGGTGGAGGCCAGACAAGAGTATGTTCTAGGTCTGGGAGAATAGGCAATGTCCTTGTGATTCTGGACAAGCCCCTTAACTTCGTGGAGTCCTAGGGAACTCATTACCGTTATTAAGTCACAGAACAAGCGCCTGTCCACCTTGGTAGAGGGAGTTTGCCCACCAGGAGCCTTCTACCCTGAAATAAATGGGCTCATCCTTTGTCATTAGAAACTTTGAAAGCAGAACAGTAATTTTTAAGAAGGCTTCAATACTGCAACCGGCAAAGAGATTTTAGGCTTGTGTGGGGAATGCTCAGTGGTCTGCTTTTTCTGTGCTCTGTCATGCTCAGTAGTAAAACAGCTGTGGGGGAGAAATGAGCGCTTGTTGATTGAGCCATCGGGTGAAGAGAATGCTTCTCTGCCCGGTCCCTCTGCTTGTACTGGCTGGTTCTCAAATAGCCTTTTCTTTGGGCTAGCATGCTTCTCTCCCTCTCCCTAATCTCCAGTACAGTACTCCTCTTAGGGGCTCTCAGGGGCAGGGGGTCAGAGTAGATGTGGTACTCGCAGACACAATCTGAAGTGCTGCATTAGCCGTGTGATCTCATGGGTCTGGTTGCCAACAGTGAGATCACAGTCCATCCGTGCCTGTGGGACTTTGGGCCATCACCTCCCATCAGTTCTCCATGGGGGTCCACCCAGTGTGCTGGAGGCCTTCACCACAAGGACACCAGTGGAGATCCCTGGCAGCTTACCTGCCACCCTCACCTTTCTCATGGGACCAGCTCATCTTCCCTTCCTACCGTACGTGGACCTGATGGCGTCTCATTCCGTATACACTGCAGCTTGCTCATACCCATCGTGTGCTGCCCCATGGACCTCTCTGTGCCATTCATTTACTTTATTTCCCCCTCACCCGTCGTAAGTATCTCCTTAATAGGAGATGTTGGAGATACAAAGACAAAAAACCAAACAAACTTCAAGACAACAGTTTCTGCCTCAAGAGGCTTGTTGTCCTGGGGGTGGGTGGGAGGGAACAGGAAATAAAATGTCAATAGAGAAGGGAATACAAGAAAACTTGGCAAGTGAGAGAACCAGCGGTTTTCTGGAGTCAGCTCATACCAGCTGAAGAGAACTGATCTATTCCAGTGTGAACATTCATCCCTTGGAAATTGGCAAACCCTGGGAGTCAGAGCTCAGCTGATGGCTTTGTTGTTTGTCTTAGACTTACGGAAGTGATGGAGAAAATGTCAGTAAGGCAGATTAAAATTCAAGGGGTGTTGTGTGTACATCTCAACCCCAGGTTGTCAAGCTTTTCCCAGCTTGAGAGAACCCTCCCAGGTCGGGGTTAATGGTAGTAGTGGTGAGCTGAGTCTTGAAGAAAGCTGAGAATTCTGAGATGGAGAGGAGAAGAGATAGTGCACTCCAGATGTGGGAGAGGTCCTGTACAAAGGCATGAAGAGCTTGGGGAATAACGAGCGAGCCGTTGGCTGAAGCAGCGAGTATGTGGGGGACACGATATTAAACAAGTCTGGAAGGAGCCAGATGATGAGGAACTTGATATGCTAAGCAAGAGGAAGCCAGTGGACAGTCTTGGGTGGAATAGTGGTCTGGTCAGACTAGTCCTTTTGAGAGTGTTGTTGGCCATACAGAAGGTAGCTTCTGAGGCCCTTCCCCACCTCTGAGAAGCTGAGATTCTGGGGATCTCTGGAAGATGCAAATGAGGCAAAAGACGCAGGGCCCTTCAGGTAGTTTTCATGGTGTGCGGATAACATCACATGCGTTGTTTTGACTGCAATCCTTCAATCCCAGTCTTTGGCCCATCTTCATCTATCTATCTATTTATCTACTTATCAATCATTCTTTCTTCCTTTTTCTCTTTCTCTTTCTTTCCTTCCTTTCTCCCTTCCTTCTTTCTTTCTGTCACCTCTTTTTCTCACCTCTTCTCTCTCTGTCCCTGTCCCTCTCTCTCCTTTCTCTCTTGTTTTTTCTCCCTCTCCTTCTGTCTCCTTTCTCTCTCCCCTTCCCTCTCTGGCCTTCTCTGTCTCTCTCTGTTCTCCCTCCCTCCCTTTTTGTCTCTCTCCCTCTCTCATCTTTCTCCCTTTTCCTCTCTGTCCCTCTCCCTCTCTCTCCTTTCTCTCTTGTTTTCTCTCTCCCCTTCCCTCTCTGGCCCTCTCCTTCTCTCTCCTTTCTTTCCCTTTCTCTGTCTCATTCTCTCTTTCTTAATAAAAGTTTATTGATATTTTTTACATGACCAAAACTTTTCCCAGTAACCCTCCACTCTGCCTCCCAGAGCCATCTCAAATAACAATAACATATTTTTTTTAAAGAAAGAAGAATTAGAGCAAAAAGATCACTTTGGCTGCTTTTTCTCTTCCTCATTTTCTTTCTTTAAAGTAAGTGTTTGGTGGTAGCTTCTTCTTTTTTTTTTTTTTTTTTTTTTACACAATCTCTGTGTCATAATATATTTCTTGCCCCATCTCTTTGAGGCCGTGCTTGGCCATTATAATTTTGCATTATCCAGTTTTTGATACTTTGTTATTCTTTTGTCTGTTTGTGCTGTTGTCATCCTTGTTGTGTGTATTGTTTTTCTAATTCTTCATAATTTCAGTTCTTTGGAGACGGTTGTATAGACACACATTCAGTTCAGTTTAACAAGCACTGTGCTGGATGTAGAGCATACAAAGACGAAACAATTCTTGCCCTCAGGGAGTGGACACTCTACGTAAGCACACCTGTTCACACGTATACACATAAGTGTAGAATTCATCTACTGGCACATATTCCCACATGCACACACCAAATTATAAATGGGAGCACATGGCCACATATAGTTTTTTCAATTACAATTTTTAAAATGACATTTAGTTTCCTTTCTGTCCAGTGGGGAAAAATAAAATAAAACCCTTGCCACAAATAAGCATGGTCGGACAAACAAATGCTCCCAGTGACCATGTCCAGAAACGTGTCTCGGTCTGCACGTTGGACCCATTATCTCTCTGTCGAAAAGTGGGTATTATGCGTGGTCTTCAATTCTCTCTAAAGTCATAGTTGACCATTGTGTTGATCAGAGTTCTTCCTTCAGCCACATATAAGTAATTCGTCTACCAGCATACATTCACATCCTTCTCTTCAAATGCACACATCCGTGCTAGTATTGTTCAGTCATTTTCAGTTGTGTCCAACTCTTCATGACCCCATTTGGGGTTTTCTTGGCAAAGATATTGGAGTGGTTTACCATTTTCTTCTCCAGTTCATTTGACAGATGAGGAAACTGAGGCAAACAGAATTAAGTGACTTGCCCAGGGTCACACGGTTAGTAAGTATCTAAGGTCAGATTTGAACTCAGGAAGATGAGTCTTCCAGACTCCAGGTCTGGCACTCTATCCACTGCACCAATTAGTAGCAAAATCATGATTCCTACACACACACACACACACACACACACACACACACACACACACACACACACACCCACACACACCCACACACACACACCCACCCACCCACCCCCCCTATGGACATTTGTGAGGTCCTTGAGGGCAGAGACTGTCTTTTGCCTCTTTTTGTATCCCCAATGCTTAGCACATAGTGGGTGCTTAATAAATGTTTATTAATTGATTGAAATGTGTACATCATCTGGTTCAGAGACCCAGACTTGCTCTTTTGATTTTCATGGTTATAAGGTTTGGTTTTTGAAGATTGGTTTTCTCGTTGTCTTCTTCGTTATTTTAGTCTTTCAGGGATCTGAGGCAGCTTCACTGGGGGAATTTTAGTCTCTTCACTGAGAAGAGGAATTCTTAACTTTTTGTATGACACAAAATGGCAGTCCACTGTAGCTTATGGAGCCCATCTCAGGATATTTTTAGATGATTGAAGAAAATGCTAAGTTTCATTTAGAGGTTAATGAAAATAAAGCTGTAACTCTTTTTTTCCATCCAAATTCTCAGATCTCCAGAAATCTATCCCCAGACCCCTTTAGATAGTACTTGGACCCTAGACTAAGAACCTTTGTTGTAGGACTGAGTCCTTTGGCTTTGAGATCTGCTATGACTGGAAATTCATTATCCTTCAACCAACTTGGAGATGGGCTTCTTGCACTGTAGCTGGGCTGCTTGTTGGGTCTCTTATAACATAGCTAGGCTGGTTCCTGGGCCATAGAAACCAACCACCACCACCAGGTCCGTTCTCACGGCCCTTGAAGATTTAGAGAACATGCCAGAGCAGAGCCCCCGTTCTACTCGTAGAGCCTTCAGGAACCAGACAGAGCCAGCACAGGGTCCCTTCTAAGGTACAATAACACCTTGGAGGAAGACTTTGATGGTGGTGGCCTGAGGTTTCCTTCTTTGATCAGTCATTCAACGAACATTTAAGTGTTCATTATATGCCAGGTTCTGTGCTAAGCATTGAGGGTATGAAGAAAAAAGTCCTCGTGCTCTAGGAGCTTGCATTTGATGGGAGGAGAGGGGGCAGAGACAACATGTAACTAACTAGATACATACAAGATATATACAGAGTGAATGAAGGGAATCTGAGAGTGGAAGGCCGTAGCAGATGGGAGATCCAGGAAAGACCTTCTAGATGAGGAAGACCTTGAATCTTGTAGGAAGCCAGGGAAGTTAAGAGGCAGAAGTGAAGAGGACGAGCATTCCAGGCATAGAGGATAGCCGGCATGGAGATGAGAAACAGCGTTGTGAACAACAGCATCAGAGTTTGAGCTACGGAAAGCTCTATTTCAGATATTGACCGGAGAGATTTGTTCCACTTTCTTGATCTCTCTGGATCCAGGGATGGGAGGTACAGTTATTGAAAAAGCAAGAACTTACAAATTGAAGTCATGTGAACCCTATTGGAATTAGAAAAAAAAATGGCACGGGGTAAAAAAGTGTTATGGGGGCAAAAACCCACTTCCCGAAGTAAGAGATAAAAAAGCTCCCACACAATCATGTTGCTTTGTGGTTCTCCGGTGTCGTGGCTGGATGAGGCAGAGCACTCACTTTGAAGGTGGCAAGCACAATCATTTCCTGCCCCAGAAACCAGGACATGTGATGTCTTGTGGGGTGGTATGCTTACCAGTTCCTCTATCAGAAAACACAAGAATTTGGCTCAGATGTCACAGGTTCTTAACACCACCCAGAAGTTTTCTAAAGCTCACGAGAGCCAGCCTCCACACAGCTTTGTGCTGTCTTGTGGGAACCATGACTGGAGGGCATGGACCTGAAAAAGGGGGACACTGAGGGAGTCCTTGGGCTCCATCCAGCTGGGGAGGTCTTCTCTTTACCTGTCTCCCCTTTGTCCCAAGCATATTGTATTTGGAAAGCTCTGACAAGTCCTTATCCCAGGTGACAGTGAGGTCTGGGTTGGTTAACACCACCTCTGAGTCGTAGGCTTTTAACCTTAGTACCAGATTGGTTCATAACCAACTCATGATTTTGCCTGCCGAGGATTTATGAATCAATCAACAAGCACCGATTAAACACTTACTATGTATGTACCAGGCACTGTGTTAGGCATTGAGTATACAGAGATGAAAGCAAAATAGTGCCTGTCCTCAGGGAGCTGACATTCTACTGTAAGAAAACAACATGTAAACAGACCAGTCAGTCAACACGAATTTGTTAAGCATGTTCTATGTGCCCAGCACTGTGCTGGACACTGGGGATACAAAATCAATAGATGAAATAATCCCTACTCACAGGGAGATTACATTCTAACAGGTGAGATGATAAGGAAATAGGGAAATATATACAGCATAAAGATAAAAGAAGTGGTTTTTTGTTATGATGAATTTCGTCTAGTTTTGTTTCTGTCCTCTTCTTCAATTTTGTCCCCATTTCTTTCTGATTCTGCCCTTCGTTCGTTCCCTCAGTCATTTGGCCAGTTAACCTCTCGTCAGTGTTAATTAACACAATTAATTTCTACAGAAGGATACCCACTTCATTCTACTTATATTTCCACTGCATTCCTTTCTTGCTTGTCCGTTCCATTCTTCCACTTCTGTCTCATGCCATGCCAGCACTGTCGAGCCGGAAAGTTTGGAGGATTTCATTTCCTATGAATTTCATTGGTTTGATGACTGTGCCAGCGCACAAGGCCAGGAAACGGTAGGTAGCATCTATAAAATGTGAAATGCGGCCAGCTTTGAGCCTTAATTCCAAATGTCGAATTCAAAGAAGACATTAGTAGTCGTACTCGTGTCACTATCAAAGAGGTACTAGAATCCAATGTGACGTCCCGGGAGCTGAGGACCATGCATGGGAGATCATTGTCTCCACAACCGAGGTCTTTATGGGATGAGGAATGATGGGTGTCACCTCTGTAAACTATTTCGTTCCCTCCCCAAGCTCCCTTTGAATTGATCTCCCCTCCCCTGTCGATAGACCTGATCAAACAGATCCTGTAGGATCCCACTACTAAGGTAGATGTTTCCCAATACTAAAGTTTAATTTTAGTATTGATTGTGAGACAGAGGAGACACTGGCGCAGGTGCACACAGCATGGCATGACCACATCAAAGAAGGTGCTGAGATCCACGAGTGAAGCAGAATCACAGGAGCACAGAGGAGACGTGGGATGTGCAAATCCGGAGACATCTCCGTTCCAAATGGTTTAATGTACTATTTGTGCCCCGTCTGTGGTAAAGCCTTCTGAGCTCATGGTGAGCTGATCAGCCACAGTGGAACAGATGCACTTTGACCCTCACCTCGTGATGTCCTTGATCGTCTGAGTATGAAGGACGAACAACAGATGTTTCCCAGAGGCTCCGGGTTCAGGATCATGTGTGCTCTAAACAGATCCTTCTTCACTGTGGTGGAAAGGTTCAGAATCACAGAATTGAGGGTTGGAAAGGCCGTAAAGGAGGCAACTAGTGCAAACCATACTCTCCAAGAATAACTTATTAAACATATCTGACGAGTGACCAGCAGCTTCTACTCGAAGACCTCCAAGGAGGGGGATTTGACCACCCCTTGAATCAGACCACCCTCTCTGTAGGACAGTTCCAGTCACGAGGGAGTTTTCCCTGCCACCTCGCCTACATTGGCTTGCTTGCATCTTCCAGCCATACCTTCAGGGTCTATTGGTTGACTGTTTGAGTTGCTTTAAAATCAGTTACATCAGGTGTTACAACAGCCACAGAGCAACTCTCCGAGCACCTGGGTTAGACGTCTGCCCTGCAGATTTTGATTATGGTTTGCATGTCCTTTTCCATCCTGTCCAGTCAGAGTGGGCCCTGAAATTGCACATGCATTTCACCGTGACCTTGAGTGAAACAGTCCCAGCAAGGCAGGGGCGAGGCACACTAGAGCGTGGGGTACACGACTCCTGGAGCTTTGGTTTAACAGCAAGGCTTTGGTGGTTATCCACTGGGTAAGATTTTCTGTCCCTTGGCCCCCTGCCCTTATAGTGGAAATCAGTCATTGCGTTCCTTCACAGTTCGAGACATGACGTCGTTTGTCCCGGACTAACCTGCATTGCATTACCCAACCCTCTTGGGGAGATTTGGTTCAAACCTCTACCTACCCTGTGCCCACCAGGAGCAGGAGAATGATGGGATATGCTCTGTGTCTTGTAAGAGAAACAGGACACACAGATGTGAAAGAGTCAAATGCCCCAACTTGGGAGATTTTTAGACTGTTGGTGTTTAGATGTCTTTTAGTTTAACTCTCCCATTTTACAGATGAGGAAATAGAGATCTTGAGAGGGAAGCCTCAGGCAGTGTGGTATAATGGAAAGAGCCTTGCCTCTGAAGCCAGAGAGTTTGGGTTCGACTCCTGCCTCTGTAACTTACCTCGGACAAGTCGCCTAATTTCTCTGAGCTTTGTTTTCCTTCTCTGTAAAATGAAGGCTTTGCACTAGATGGCCCCTGAGACCCCTTCCAATTTTAGATGTGGGAGCTGAGGGTTTGTGAATGGGATGAACAGTGAGGGCAGATGTTTGGAGGAAGGAAAGCTAGGTGTGGGCTCCTGGGGATGGATTCATGGAGGAGAAGGGCCCTGAGCTGAGTGTCGGAGATCAGGGGGGTTGGAGAGGTGACGAGGAGAGGCAGTAGGCTTCCTTCTGTGCAATTACAAACCAGACCCCCAACGTTTGTTCAAGCAACTCACGTGGAGTTAGAAACCTGTCACAAGCAAGTAGGGAGAGTTATTTTTAACCTCTCCACCCCCCATTGTCTTTAATAAATAATTCTGTTGGGGGAAGAGTGTTCACTTGTATTCCTATAGGGAATTCTTTATCTCGGAGTCCAAGGACAGGAAGCAGAAAAGAAAAATAGCTGCATTTCCTATGGGGCTGCAGGGAGCTGGAGATAAGGGGAAACTGTGGCTCCTCCAGAATCCTTGAGACAGTCAGGGCTTCCAGAAAGTTAGCCTAAGGTGAAAACCCAGATCTCTGCCCAGCTAAATGTGGAGTCTGATGAAATTACTTGTGTATGGAGAGAACGATGTTGCCTCTGCTGGTCCTCACAGACAAGGTGCACGTTACTTCAGACCTAATCCGTCCAGGTTGTGCTGCTAGATCAGACCATGCTGTTGACGTAGAAAACTTAGATTTCAGGAAATTATTTGAAAACGGTCTGGCCAAGTATCCTTGCAGACATGATGGAGAGAGTGGGTTAGATGGCAGCGTATCAGGTAGCTTGAAGGAGAAGGTCGTGTGGCACAGTTGGCAAAGTTCGGGATTTGGGGTCAGGAAAATCTGGGTTCAGATCTTGCTTCTGATGCTTTCTGCCTTTGTGATCACGGGCAAATCAACGAACCTTCCTGAATCTCAGTTTTCTCACACACAAAGTGAAGGGGATAGATTCGTGGGCTTCCTCGGACCAGATCCAAAGAGCGGCCATTAATGACTCGGTGTCACCTTGGAATGTCTTTAGTGGAGGCCCTTAATGATCTGTCTTTGGTGTCATTCAGCGTTTTCATCAGTGTTCAGGATGAACGTTGTAGATGATAGACTTTAAAGATTTGAAGATGACTCAAAATTGGGAGGGACAGCAAACATATTTGAAGGCAGAGCAGGTTCAAAAAAGACCTCAATAAATTGGAATAAGTAAAATGAAATTCTGAAGGGCAAATTGCTCATGTATACATCATGGTACAGCGGGAGGTGTGCAGCTATTGATCCTGTTGGTATGCCTGGGAAACCTATGTGCTGGGGCCCCACCCAAGAGCCTGGAGTGAAAGAGTAGAATACTGCAAGTAGCCAGAAAGAGAGTTCAAAGATTAAGGGATGTAAATCAGGATCATATAAGACTCTGCTGCAACATCCGTTAAGGAGAGGTAGTCTTGGAATACAATATTCCAAAAAGAAACAGACTTACCATCAAGTGTAAAAACATCCTGCAATACTGAACATATTCCTGCAGTGAAAAAAAATGGACGTGTAATAGGATCGTAGGTTTAGGGTTGGAAAGAATCACAGATGAAGAAGCTGAGACTTAGGAAAGTCACAAGATAAGAAGTGTCAGAGGTGGAACTTAATGGGTTCACGGTCTTCCTGACCTTAAGCTCGGCAATCTGTCCCCACACCACGAGGCCTCAAAAAAGTGACGAATACTTACTTATTGGTCTTGAGATTCTTGAGGCCATCTGGTACAACCTCCTGATCTCATAAACAAGAAACGCTGCCGGCTGGTGTCGGCAGATTGGGATTTGAACCCAGGTCTTCCTGCTCCTGGTCAGAGGATCGTAGATTGTCAGCTGGAAGGGATCTCAGAGGCCATCTGGCCCGACCCCTTCATGTTACAGTGAGGAAACTGAGGTTTATAGAGGGAGAGTGACTTGCCCAAGGTCACGCAAATAGTAAATACCAATGGAAGGATTTGAACTCGAGTCTTCTTGACTCCAAGGCCAGTACTCCCCCCACTCCCCCTTTCCTCAAGCTGGTCCTGTGACTTGGAAAGGCCAGTCCCACCCACGTTGAAAAATCCACCTCAAACCCTACACCTTCCTTGCCTTCTTCCTTGAATCCAGGGAGTCATCATGGGAGTCGTGACGCTCCAGTGACGGCACTGGGGTCAGAGTTGTTATTTGGTCACATCTGACTCTTCGTGGCAAAGATACTGGAGTGGTTTGCCGTTTAATTCTCCAGCTCATTTGACAGATGAGGAAACTGAGGCAAACGGTTAAGTGACTTGCCCAGGGTCACACAGCTAAGTGTCTGAGGTCAGACTTGAACTCACGAAGGTCAGTCTTCTTGACTCCAGGCCCCGCACGCTGTCTACTGTGCCACCTAGCTGTCTGGAGTCGGAGCCCCTGGGTTCAGATCTTGCCTGTCACACTAACTGTATAACTTTGGCAAATCACCACACCTCCCTTTGCCTCACTGATCCTCATGTGTCCGATGGGGAGGCCAGGCTAGATTGGCTCTGAGATCTCTTCCAGCTCTAAATCCTAGGCATCGTGGGCTGATGGGAAGAATCGGGAAAGTCTGAGTTTTAACCCTTGGGTCAACCATTAACCATTTCCCTGGGTCTCAGTTTCTTCATCTTTCAAAATGAGGGAGTTCCTCCTGACCCTTTGAGTTCTGAGACTTGCCGCCTCTTTAATTTCCTCAGAGTCATTGTTTAGTTCCTTAGTGAGGGCCGAGATCTTCTCCTCATGGGTCCCCCTCACAGAACCCATGGGAGTCCCGCTCACGTCTTTCCCGAAGTCCCTGATATGGAAAGCTGCGTCTGCTGGGTCTAATGCGCTGGAAACCTTTTCCTGCTCATTTTGCTATTTCAGGGACAGCAGCAGGACATTGGGGTCGTTTTCTGGCATTCTCCATGCATTACTGGCCCACTCCATTTTCTAGTCTTCTGGATTTTTGGTGGTTTCCTTTAGATCATGTTTTTGATACACGTCATCAGTGGCTATAGAACCAAAGCCTGATAGACTTCCTCCAATGATGGCTAGAGGAACAGATCTTCTCATTATTACTGTGTTGGCACCTTCCCCATGTCATGTAGAGGTTTATAGCAGACACCCAGATGGGTAGGCATTCAATTTAGTCTCATGATGCCATCCCTGTCCTCCAGCTTATCTGTCCCGTTTGCTTCCAGTTTCATCTTTTGTCTTCCACGAGACAAAATTGATAACGGCCTGTGGTCCGCCCTAGAACATTATGTAAATGTTTGTGCAAGGTTGTGCAAGGCATTGCATAGCTAGGAAAGACAGTGCTGGGCCTGGAGGCTGGAAAACTGCTTCACCACCCTCAGCTTCAGTTTCCCTGGCTGTAAAATGGGTTCATATAATCTCTTTAGTACCTACCTCAAATGCAATAAGGTCTAGAAAGCATTTAAATCCTTTCTATCTTTTTTATTATGAGCCTAACAGACATGAATATTTCAATATGTAAAGAACAGAAAAGAAACTGAATAACTGTTGTGTACATTTTTTAAAAAAGTATATATTAAATTAAACACGAAAGTAACAAAGCTGGTCTGTTGGTATCTTTTGCTTTCTGAAGTTCTCTGCCTTCTTTTCTGTATTTAAACACTATCTCATTCATTCCCTTTTCATTCTTATCACTACCCACTAACTTCTCACTCCCTTCGCTAGTCTCCCTCTTCCCCTCCCAGAAGTACACAAACGCTGGAGTCAGAACTGGTTTCAGATCCAGCTGCCAAAGTTTATTCACTGTGTGGCTTGATGCACCTCGTGTGACCTGGTTAAGGACTTTGTTTCCTTTAAGGCAGAATGAGGAAGTTGCTTTGAGGTCCCTTCTGCGTCTAGACCTGGGATCCCGTAAAGTGCCTCTAGCCTCCCTAGCCTCCGTTTCTCCACCTGTCACATAAGGAGATTGTCCTCAGTAGTCTCTGAGATCCCACCCACCTCCCCAGCTATAATCCTAGGCACTTTGGAAACTTTCGAGCATTCTACAAAAGTCAGGTACCCCTACTCTTATCCCCAAGTACTCTTAGGATAAGGATTAGGATGATCTGGTTCTTGGCCAGCCTCGTCAGCCAGCTTTAGCTGTTTTGACTGAGTGTTGTGTGAAGTGATGTGACTGATACTCTTCCATCCCCTCTCGGTAACGTTCTCTGTGCAAGCTGGTACTTCAGACCAGTGTTGCCGTCGGCAGCTTGCTTCTGCCTGACAAAGAGATCTGGTTTCTGCCAGCTTCCGCAGCTCCTGGGCTCTGTCTGCCTTCCAGATGCGGGGAAGGTCTTGGATTGGTTCCACTCCTCCAGGAAATGGTGATGGTCCGAATTGGGATCCTTGCTTTGAAGCCTGCCCCAGGTTGAAGAGTGGGAAGATTGGTGGGATCACCCATCTTGAACTCGGAGTGATCTCAGAAGCCAAGGGCAGAAGCCCTTCATTTTATAGATGAGGAAACTGATACCCAGAGGGATTACCTGCCCGAGGTCACACAGATCATAGGTGATAGGTTGTGAGATTGGAACCTAAGCCCCTGACTCCAAAACTACTGTACCAGTACAGGGAAAAAGTGGTTCGCACCCTGCAAAGAAGTGGGGGTATGGTGGAAGGGAACATAGCTGTTTAATTAAATCACTTCTTTGGGCTCAAGCTTGGCCATTATAACTTCAAAATAATCATTTTTGCGGGGAGAGGTAATGTTTTGTGGGTTTTTTTTTCCACATTTGATTTTAATTTTTTTCTTACATGTAAACTAAAATTAATATTTCTTTTTTAAAATTTTGAGTTCCAAATTCTCTCCCTCCATCCCTTTCCTCTTCTCTCCTTCAGAAGGCAAGCAATTTGATATAGATTATGCATGTGCAGTCATGCAAAACATTTCCATATTAACCATGTTGCAAAAGAAAACACAGACCGAAAGAACAAGAATAATAAAGTTAAAAAAAGTGTGCTTCAATCTGTGATAGATTCCATTAGTTCTTTCTCTGGAGGTATGTAGCTTATTTCATCATAAGGCCTTCAAAATTATTTTAGATCATTGTATTGCTGAGGATAGCTGAGTGGTTCACAGTTGATCATCATACAGTATTGCTGTTACTGTGTACAATGTTCTACTGGGTTCTGCTCATTTCACTTTGCATCAGTTCATAAAAGTCTTTCCAGATTTTTTTGAAAGCATCCTGTTCATCATTTCTTATAGCACAATAGCATTCAATCACAATCATATACCACAACTTGTTCAGCCATTCCCTGATTGATGGGCATCTCCTCAATTTCCAATCACGATATAAATTTTTTTAAAAACATAAATTTTATGGATATCTTTTTTTATATGACATGTATTTCCCATTGTACCCTTTGCTTCATCCCTCACAGAAAGCTATCCCTTATAAAAATTTTTTTTTAAAAGGAAGAAATTCAGTAAATCTCGCCAACACGTTGAAAAGGCATGACATCATAGGCAGCATTCCACGCTCAAGGTCTTCCTACCTCTGTAAAGAAGCAAGAGAAGGAGGCGTGTTCTCCTGGTCTTTCTTTGGGCCCAAACTTGGGCATTCTAATTTGGCCTCTTTCCATTGCTACTGTAGCAGTCTTTGCGTCTGTTGTTTTCCTGGCTCTGTTTAGTTCACGTATTCTCATGTTTCTGTATTCACCATCTTCCTCATTTCTTACAACATGGTAGGATTCCATTACATTTACGCACTACCGCTTGTTCAGTATTCCCCGGTTGATGGCTGTCAACTTGGTTTCCAGTTCTTTGCTACTACAGAAAGTCCTGCTAGAAAATTTTTGGTGCATGTGAGACTTTTATTTGTTGACTTCTTTGTGGAGTATATGCCTAGCATACATTTCCCCTTTGAGCAGTGAGATCTCTGTGTGAAAGGCGTAAACATTATAGTTGGCTTTGGTAGCCTAATTCCTAGTTGACTTCTGCAATGGTTGGCTCCCTTCAGAGTTTTAGCAGCAGTGCATTCATGTGCCCATCTTTCTACAGCATCTCCAACACGGATTATTCCCACAATAGGATACTTTCTAGAAGAGGACAAATAATAACATTTCTTTGGAGGAGAAATCTTACATCACATACCACAACAAGCACAAAATGGATGTATGTCCTGAGTGATAAAGGTCATACTACTAAAAAAAAAAAGTAGAAGAGAATCAGATCTGGTGTTTTTTCACAGTTTTGGCTATGGAGTGAGTTCTTAACCAAACAAGGGATAGAGACAATTTCAAAAGGTAAACTAAGTGACTTGGATTACACAAAATCAAAAAGGTTTCACTTTTTTTTTTTAATGAAATTAACTTATGGGCAAGAAGGAAAATAGTCTCAGGAAAAAAAAATCTTTATAGCAAATATCTCTAATGTTTATCTTTATAGGAAATATCCTGAGACCCAACATAAAGGAAACTAACACCTATTAAGATCAGATATAGGAACAGATTTGATTTTTCTTGCCTTCTCAGTGGATGATGTAGAGAGAAATAGAGAATTTGGAATTTAGAATAAAAGCATCTCTGTGCTTAAAAAAAAAATAAAATAGATAAGCAGCCTGGTCACCTTTAGAATAAAACTAGCCATACTTGTTTTACCTACCTCCTGGAGTTGCTGTGCGTAAAGTCGTGTGTGTGTATACATGTACATATATATGTGGATACACACACCACATCCTGTTCTGTATATGTTTATGTGAATGAGTGATTCGTCATAGACTTTATATTCTTTTTTTTATCCTCTGTAAGTAGGAGTTGGCATATAGTGAACACTTGTATTCATGGAAGTCTGATTTTTACTTAGGGAAAACTCTATCATATAAAACATACATATACATCAAAAAGAGTTTACTTATTAACTTATAATGTTTTATTGGTGTGTTTTGCTTTTATGTCACATTCATTTAAAAAATATACCCTTTCCCTTTCTCGTAACAAAGATGTAAAACGAGCCACCGCCAAAAGTACATCAGGCCCCAGAGGCAGTGTGGTGTAGTGGTTAGAGAACTTGCTTTCTAACCCAGGAAGATCTGTGTTCAAGTCCTGGTTTAGACTGGATGTTGTTTGTGTGACCCTTACCTAGTAGTCAATTAACCTCTCAGTGCCTTGGGCTACTCAACAAATCTTTGAAGGGGCTAGATTGCATTGGCTGAAGGGATTTCCTCATCTGGGACTTCCCTGTATCAAATGAAATCATTGATCTAGTCTCTGTCTTATTAACTCCTTAAAGGGCTCCTGGCTGCATTCAATGAATGAGAAAGTAGTCATTAAGTCCTTATTTTGTGCCAAGGACAAGGATACACATACAAGCCAGACACTTCCTTCCAAAAGGAGATTATATTCTTTTTTTAATTATTATTTTATTAATTTATTTTGATTTATCAATAATCACTTCCATATGCTTTTGAGTTTAAAATTTTTCTTCCCCTCCCTCCCCACCACCCTCCCCAAGATGGTGCGCAATCTGATATAGGCAATACATTTACATTCATATTAAACATATTTTCACATTAGTGATGTAAGTAAAAATTAAAACCAATAGGAGGAACCATCAGAAAGAGGAAACAAAATTCAACAGAAGAGAAAAAAAATAGCAATTCGACTCCCATAGTTCTTTCTTTGGATGTGGATAGCATTTTCCATCACAAGGCCTCTGGAGATGTCTTAGATCCTTGTATTGCCAGGAAGGGTTAAGTTTATCAATATTAGTCATCGCACAATGTGGCTGTTATTGTGTACAACGTTCTCTTGGTTCTGCTCACTTCACTCAGCATCAGACTATACAAGTCTTTCCAGGTTTTTCTGAAGTCAGCCTGTTCATCGTTTCTTATAGCACAATAGTATTCCATCACATTCATGTACCACAACTTGCTCAGCCATTCCCCAATTGATGGGCATCCTCTCAGTTTCCAATTCTTTGCCACCACAAAAAGAGCTGGTTTGAATATTTTTGTACATGTAGGTGCTTTTCCCATTTGTGTGATCTCTTTGGGATATAGCCCTAGAAGTGCTATTGCTGGGTCAAAAGGTGTGCACATTTTTATAGCCCTTTGGGCATAGTTCCAAATTGCTCTCCAAAATGGTTGGATCATTTCGCAACTCCACCAACAATGCATTAGTGTTCCAATTTTCCCACATCTTCTCCAACATTTATCATTTTCTTGTTTTGTCACGTTGGCCAATCTGTTAGTTGTGATGTGGTACCTCAGAGTGGTTTTGATTTGCATTTCTCTAATCAATAGTGATTTAGAGCATTTTTTCATATGATTATAGATGGCTTTAATTTCTTCATCTGAGAACTGTCTGTTCATATCCTTTGACCATTTATCAATTGGGGAATGGCTTGTATTCTTATAAATTTGACTTAATTCTCTATATATTTTAGAAATGAGGCCCTTATCAGAGAGACTGGTTATAAAAATTCCTTCCCAATTTTCTGCCTTCCTTCTAATCTTAGCTTCATTGGCTTTGTTTGTGCAAAAACTTTTCAATTTAATGTAATCAAAATTATCTGTTTTGCTTTTCATAATGTTCTCTAAGGAGATCATGTTCTTATAGGGGTAACCACATTAAGGCTTTTGGAATAACCCATAGAGGTGAGTGATGCTGGGTCAAAGGGCCTGTCCAGTTTAGTGACTTTTTGACAGCATTTGGTTTAGGAGTCCCAGGGCAAGAGGTGGCAAGCATCAGGGAAGGAGCCATCCTAATATACTGTAGTCCTGGCAGCAGGGCAAATAGCCATTAGGCCCGAGTGGAATGTGAGGCATGTGGGGGCTGGCAGGATATGGTGGGCCATATGAGTTTGCACTTAGACACTCACCAATCAAGGCATTGTGAGCCCTGGGGCAGGAGGGTCTTAATTTGCTACTGATAAGATGGTGTGGTTTAGAGAAATGAAAATTAGGAGCCTGGAATTCTGGTCCCAGGTCTTCCATGAACTTTGTTGATTTTGGACAAGTTAGTACTTCTTGCTTATCTTTTGAATGAGTGGCTGGCCCAAGTCCTGAGGTCATTGCCAGTGTAGGTGCAGAGGACTGGAGTGGGAGGGAGAAAGAGAGGGGAAGGAGGATATGGGGGGAGAGGAAGGGGAAGGGAAAGGGGGAATCGAGGGAGGAAGGTGGAGGCAGTGCCTGGGCATAAGAACAACTCACAGGTGACAGCCTTGGCCAAGAAAATCCAACCTGCCAGGTCGCTGATCCCACTGTTTGTGGTGGTGTTCAAAGAACACTGAGTTTGGAATCAGGATCTGGGTTCAAATCCCCTTGCCCAAGTCCCCTAACCTGTCTGGGCCTCAGTTGCCTCATCTGTATGATGGAGGGGCTGGACTAGGTCATCCCATCGGTCTCTTATGGTTTACCTCCTATGACCTTATGACAGCTTGGCACCAATTTGCTTGTGTCCCTTCCTGGTCTTCTCTTATCAGAAACTCTATATTCAGAAAGTCCCTTTTGGACCCTGGGTAGATATCCTTGGTCTGACATGGCTTCCAGGAGGTATTGCCGGAAAAAGGAAGAGTTTTGCCAAAGGTCACACAAGTCATCAGTCATGGAGCACACACAGCACAGCAGGACCCCTCAGCTTTGGGGGCCTTTTTTCATAGTTCCTCGTCTGCTTTTTAAAAAGCTCTGCTGTCATCTTTAGGAAATGTTATTGCATCTTCCCTTTGCCTTCTTTGAGAGGGTGGGGCATCACGGGGGTGGGATACTGCACGGCAGATTCTTTTGATAAATTGGTTAATTTTTCTGACCGATTTTTCTTTTTTTTTCTCTTTAAAAAAACTCTTAAAATGCTTTGTTGTGTAGGATGGGAAGAAGAGGGAAGAGAAGCATTTATTTAGCACCGATTATCTGCCAAGCATTTGACGAATATCTCTCTTAGTAAGGAGAGGGAGAGATAGACATTCACAAATGCAGGGTTAAGCCTTAACCTGGGGCCTCTGGGACTCAGGTTGGGTTGGAACTCGACGGTGGCTGGAGAGGCCGTGGGAGCAGAGGGTACTTATGGCCATGGGCGTCGTATTGGGTCGTGATGTGACTCCTCAGGTACCAAGGCTGCAGTAGCCGAGGGCGCAGACAAAATGCTCACACAAGGCTCGAAACCCACCTTGTGTAGCTGACTTCTTAGAACCAACCTCCGGGGTCCCCTTAGCACAGCTCTCAGGGCTTCGTCAGGGCTAAGAGAAGGAGGAATGAGTTGACGCTGTGGTCCAGTGGTCAGAGCACTCAATCTGGATTCCGATCTCATCTTTGTCGTCGACAGAGTGGGTGGGTCACTAAGTCTCTCCCCATCTATAAGATGAGGGTGCTGGACTAGATGCATCTGAGGCCCCTTCCAGTTCTAGGTCTAAAGTCCTGTGGAACACTGAGCCACGTCTTGATGGGAGGTGTGACCTTGGGAAAAATGGCTCCCTTCCCTGGGTCTCAGTTTCTCCTGATTTGCTCGTGTCCTCCTTTCCTAAACTTCCTTGTGTTTAGTCCTTGTATCGTGTTCACACACACACACACACACACACACACACACACACACACACGTCGTCTCCCTCTAGTAGAATGGAAGCTCCTCGAAGGCAGGCATAGGGGCCGAATAAATGCTCTCAATTGATTGGTTGATTGATCAGCCAATCTCTGGTCCCTTCCAGCTCTGACCTGTCGGATTGCCTGCTGTCTCCGGGAGGGGGAGGAAATTAGAACTCAAAGTCTTACAAAAGTGAATGTTGAACACTAGAACTAACTAAATGAAAAGAATCCCGACGGTGAGCCAGGGCCTGAGCTGTGCTCTGGACGCAGCATGCAGCTCCTTCAGCCACGGCTCTTGAGACTCATAACGTTTTTGTCCCTTGTTTGCATTGTTGTGGTTTCTTAGTTGGTTTTTGTTGAGATAAGGAGATGTCTTCTCAGCCAGAGAATTCAGTTAACCAGAAAGTCGCAAGCTCACGTGTTCCGCTGCGTGGCGGCCCAGTCAGGCTCTCCCCCGGCTCGTGGGTCATCCGTAGCACTTCCTAGGCTTGCCAAGGCCAGCCCGAGGAGGCTGCCTCTAAGGAGCCCGGGGGTCCTGCCCCCTCCTCTTTCCTGGCTAGCATCAAGACCAGAGCTTCCTTGGTTCCCCATTAGCGGCAGCTAGGGAGTTACCCTGAGCTACCTGCCCCGCCGCTGCCCGTGCTGAGCGGGCAGGAAGCACTGGGCTATGCCCACGGCCCTGTCAATCATCTGATGCGGCCCTGCCCCTCTTAATAGGGAGGACTCTTTGGCTGAGCTCCCCTCTCTCAGTGGGTCGTGTGGCACCTCTTCCCTGGAGGAGAAGGGACAGCAGCCCTTTACTGGAGAGGTGAGTTTGAAGGGATGGGGGTTAGTGAGGGAGGGAGGACCACCTAGGATGGGAATGGTGAGGAATTCAGGGAGAGGAGATAGGGCAGCTCCAATCAGTGCCTCACCTGAGAGTCTCAGTGACTTCTGATGGGAAACCGCCAGCACCAGATGCCCCGTAGACTGACTGTAAGCTTCTCCAGAGCACGGAGAGTTCGATATTTATGTAGCCCTACTGCCACGCACATCGTAGGTGTGCACTAAATGCTTGGTGGTTCATAGGAAAGAGTTGTGTTGAGACGTAAGAGGAGTTGCCCAGGGTGACTCCCAGAGCTGGAGGGGGAGAGAGTGGTAGTGGAGTGGAGGCAAGGGGTGTGGAGGCTGGGTGGGCTGTCTTCTTGGATAGACAGTGTGGTATTGTGAAAAGCTGTGGTTTGAAGACCTTGTTTCACTGCCTGTAACTGATTGTGTCACCTTCATCAAGTCACTTTACCTAGGATCATGAACCTTTTAGAACATTTTACAGAGGGGGAAACTGAGACTCATAGGAGTTGGCATGTGGCTCACCCAGTGTATCACTGGGTTTCAGGAGACAAGAGCTAAGATTTAAACCTAGTCATGAAATCATAGGTTCAGACCTGGAAGGGACCTGTGAGATCAGTGGCTTCACCCCACTAATTTTGTAGGTGGGAAATCCGAGGCCCAGAGAGGTGACTTGCCCAAGGTCACACAGATAGTAAATGGAAGAGTTGAGTTTGGAATCATACGCTCTGACTCCAAATCCAACCATCTTTTCCATACTCTCCGCTGCCTCCAGCTCTCTTAACCTTGGTTTCCTTTGAAAAAGTAAATAGTGATACCACCTACCTACAAGGTTGCTATTAAGTATGTGCGTGGCAAGCCTTCAAGGGCTATGGATATGGCCAACTATTATTCTTAATTTCTAAAAATAAAACGTGGCATTTTTCTCGCTATTGCCTTTTTTGCCTCTCTTCTTTTCTTCTTCCCTCCTTCTCTGTCTCCCTTCCCCCCTCCCTTCATTCTTCTCTCTTCTTCTTTTCTTCCTTCTCTCTCTCCCTCCCTCTCTCCACATATCCATTTCTAGCCTCATTCCCTGCCAACTTGGCACAGGAACTAGGGTCTTTCCTGGCATATCGCTGAGCAGCGAGACTCTCCCAAGGCTGGATTCCCATGTGCCGTGGACCCCTTTGGTGAAACCTCTGGGTTTCACCTTCTCAGAATCATGGTTTTAAATGCATTAAATAAAACACTAATATTACAAAGGAAACCAATTACATTAAAAGGCAATGATCGAGATGATAAAACAACACCTTTCTGGACCCCAAATTAAGAATCCTTAGAGAGGCATTTTTCCCTTGACCACCCTTAAAATTCTTGGCATCTCTGCACCTTGGGCTTGTTCTCTGGTTCTTGGTTCTCGGTAGCTCAATAATTCTTCTGTCTTGGAAATATGTCTTACCCATGGATTTCCAACGTCCTGACTCCCTGCTGGAGGCCGGGGTGGGGAGAAGAAGAGGGGAAGCCGTGTGACTCCCCCCCTTTTCCTTGGCCCGTGCTGGGCCCCTCTCTGGTCCCTGGGTGGTGCTCACCGAATGCATGTCAAGTGGATGAGTGAGTGAACAGTCTGGGTGAGCCTCAGACACTCGGCGCTTTTGCTGGAGCTCTAGGATGCAGATGACTAACGGGAGACTCAGAGCTAAATTTAAAATGTGAATAATCCCAAGTTTTATGTTCAGTGTGTGCTCCAGAGCAGAGCCCTGTGTCTGGGCCATGGAAGACTGGAGGGATGAGAACGTTTGTCACGGCCTTGTGTCTCCACACGGACAGACGTCATCCAGAGGTGACACACACAGTCAGACATGCCATGGGTTCTCTTCAGTCACCAGTCCTGTCACCCTTGGATGAAAGGTGCCATGAGGGTTGCTTTGTCTGGGTTATTACATGGGGGCCACATCTGTATCCTTGCAAGCTGCGGTCCTGGATGCGGGAAGCATCCTTGGTATCCTAATTCTGGCTTAGCCTCTTGTTCCTTTGTGGCCGGGGCAAGGTCCTCCCCAGCTCTGTTTCTCCAGCTGCTAAATGAAAGGATTGCACTAGGGGATATCGAGGCAGCTGGTGGCACGATGGACAGCGCTGGGCCTGGAGTCAGGAAGGCTTGAGTTCAAAACCAGCCTCAGTTACATTCTATCAGTGTGACCCTGGGCAAGTCATTTAAGCCCTGTTTGCCTCAGTTTCCTTAATCATGAAATGGGGATTATATTAGCACCTACCTCACAGGGTTGTTGTGAGAATCAAATGAGATACTATTTGTAAAGTGCTTAGCACAGTGCCCGGCACATAGTAGGTACTATATAAATGTTTGCTCCCATCCCTTCTCTCATATATCTAGAACTGGAAGGGAACCCAGGAAGTCATCTTACACGATCTTTTACTTTATGCCGCTTATGCAACACCTCATAGATGAGGAAACTGAGGCCAAAAGAGGCGGAGAGCTCCATAGGATCACAGTCCTCGAGCTGGAGGGACCACGGACGCCGTCAGTCCCGACCTACTCATTTTACGGATGAGGAAAGTGAAGCCCAGAAAAGCGCCTTGCCCAAGGTCGCTGAAGTAGCGATTCTCAGACTTCTGAGTCCAAATTTAATGCGCTTTCACCTGCCTCAAGAGGTGTCCTCCCAGGCCCCTTCTCACTTTGCTTAAACAGAAGGGCAGTGATATCACTCTTGGTCCAGTTTGGGCCCCCCTTTTCTTAGATTCCCTTGAATTCCTGTAGGATTGGCTGGCTATATATATGTTGCCGTCACATCACAGGCAGGCAAAACACATTGCAGTCTATACCACTCACCAGTGTCCAAATATTTCAGGCTTTATTTGGGGTCTCCTATGCAGTCTGCAGGGGTGTCTCTTTCATTTTGAACTGGTGATGTTTATATTTTGGATACAAGCATAGTGGCATTATTATTGGGCGGCCCTAACACGGGGCCATGCTTCCCCAGCACACCCTACTCCCTAATCCATACAAATACTGCTTTCCCGTGCTTGCTTCTCCCCACTCTATCCCTTTTTAGAGTTTCTTCTCATCTTGTACCTGGGTGGAGGAGGGCCTGGAGGTGTATATGCTCCTAGGTCAGAGATACCACCTCAAATGGTGCCAGATTCCCACAGACTGGATCCCAGTAGCTGAATTAATTAGATAGCCAAACTTCAATTTTCCATGAGGTTTGAGAAGTCTTCACAGAATCTTAGTATCTCCCAGTGGCAAGGGACCTCACTCAGACCGAACAGGAATTCCCTCAGAGGGTGTCCAGAGAATGGTCATCCAGTCCCTGGTCAGTGATCTCAGTCCCTCCTGAGGCAGTCGGTTCTGACTCTGCAAAGCCGTCATTGTCTGGAAGTTTTTCTGTGCGTCAGAATGAAAACCGCCTCTCTGTAAATCCTGCCCACTCCTCCTGGCCATGCCCTCTGGGCCAAGCAGAGTTCCACATGACTGCCCTTCAGATACTTCGAGAAATGCCTCAGTGCTGCTCCCCTGCACACCTCCCCATCCCCATTTTAGGCTCAGCACCCCCAGTCCTGTCTTCATCTGATCCTTGAATGACCTAGTCTTCCCTGGCTTAGCACGGTGCTTCCAGGATGTGGTGCCCAAAGACAAGCACGGCGCTCAGACGTGTCCTGACGAGGGAGGGCAGAGTCGGGCAGGGCTGCGGTCAGTCGCCTTGTCTTCGTATACTTTTTCTCTTTAAGCGTCCTCAGATGACTGGACTCTTCTTTGCCTGGGCCCTCTGAGGTCTTTTTCCTCATGAACTGTCTTGTAGCTGTACCTGTTCACTCTCAGCTTATGAGGTTTATGTAATGAATCCAGGTGAGGGCTGGGAGTTTGTCCCTATTGGATTTCACGTGCTCGGACTTGACCTATCGTCGCAGCCTACTGAGGTCTTTCTGAATCCTGATCCTCACTATCCAGAGTGTTCAGAGATCTCTTCCAGCTTTACTTCATCCAGTAGTTTGATAAGCAGTACATGAGTACCTTCATCTGTCACTCATCAAATTGGAAAAAAAAAATTCCAGGACAGGGCCACGGAAAAATCTTGGGGCCCTGTGGTAGGAACCTCCCTTCGGGATGACGTCAGTCCATCAGTCACTATTATTTGAGTTCTGTCCTTCTGTTGGTTTCAAAAGCACCTCACTAAACTGCCCCTTGTCCGTCCTCCCCGTCGTCACCACAAGGGTATCTGGAGGGAGGCTTAGTCCATGGCATTCCACTGATCTCCCAGCCTAGAAATTCTTTCAGAAAATCAACCACTATGAAATGCTCGCTAGGCACTGTCCTAGGCCCTGGGGACACAAGTACGAAGAATGAAACAGCCCCTATTCTCAACAAAGGAACTTCCATTCTAATGGGGGCTATAGATACATCTGTAAGTATTTAAGATATGACTCTAAAATGAATAAATACACAAATTATGTAAATAAATGCACACAGTCATGAGGTAAGTGCAGTGTGGGCTGGAAGGGAGGGCACTAGCGGCTAGAGAGAATCAGGAAAGCTTGCTGTAGGAGGTGGTACTTGAGCTGGGTCTTAGAGAAAGAGAAGCCTCTAGGAGGCAGAGGTAGAGAGAACGTGCATTCAGATGTTTGGGACCAGATAGTACCAAGGCTCGGAGACCAGAGATGGAGTATGAAGAACAGAGGGAAGAGCAGCTGGACTGTACGGCGGAGTTTGAGAGGAGGACTGATGTCTCATGAGGCTGGAAAGATACATTGGGGACAGTGCTGAAGTGCTGTAACAGGTAAATGGAGAAGTTTGTACTTTATCCTGGAGGCAGTAGGAAGCTCTGAGAGTTGATTAAGTAAAAGAGTCCCATGGTCAGATCTGAACTTAAGGAAAATCATGGTGGCAGAAGTCTGACTGTGGAAAGAGTGCTAGGTTTGTAGTCAAATGACCTGGGTTTGGATATTACTTGTGTGACTCTAGACCAATCACAGAGCCCCCCTGGGCCTCGGTTTCTTCATTTGTAAAATGAAAGGGTTGTGGGATGGCCTCTGGGGTCCCTTCTAGCTCTCAATCCTGTGGTCATCCAATCTGTTTCAATGAGCTCACGTTGGCTCTTCTCCAAAGTCCCTTCTGGGCTCATTGATCGTCTTACACCACCCCTTTAAGGATGATAGTAATCACAGTAAGGTTTCATCCCACTACAGGGGAAAGAATTCATATTCCTGCTGTCTTTGGAAATTCAGGATAATGCCTTCCTGTTGTCTGTCTGGGACACCTTTCCTGGTCTTCAGAATTTTTCCAAAAGTATCTGCCTTAGCTCCACAGTTAGGTTCATCGGTCCTTTGAGCACCATGGTTGTAGGTCATGGAGGCCGTGTGGTAGAATGTATAGAAGACTTGAGTTTGAATTCTGTTTTAGACCCCCATAGCCTGTTCGACCCTCAGTAAGTCACCTCTGAGCCTCAGTTTCCTCACATATAAAGATAATTACAGCACTTACTTTTGGGAATTAAATGAGATAATGGATGAAAGTCACTCTGCAAATGTTCAGCATAAAAGCCAGCTATTAGAATTTGTTTTTATCTAGGCTTGGTGGCTTGAATTCATTGAGGCTGGCTATAGATAATCTCTTTTCATCTCCTCCTTCACCTTGAGTTCCATCTCTGTGTTAATGCCTCTGCCCTTCCCTGTCTGGAGGTCTTGTGAGTTGGAGATTTCGAAGTGGAAGGGGACTGAGAAGTTAGGATTGTACAGTCCCCTCATTTTATAGATGAGGAAAATGAGGCGTATAAAGAGGAAATGGCTTACCCAAGGTCATGCTGGGAAATAGTGGAGCTGATGTTTTAACCCCCAGTCCAGGACCCTCCCCCCACCCACTCCCCAGACTCCAAATCTGGTGTGCCTTCTCCTTAGTAGAGAAAACGAAAGTAGATTCAAAAGTGAACATTTCTGCCTTACTTCCTTTGGGATTTTCCCATTTACTGCATGTAAAAAGTGACATTCCTTGGATTTCCTCTTACCCGTGACATAGGCTGATCCCCTCCCCCAACACACACACACACACACACACACACACACACACACACACACACCTCTCTTTTGGTTATTCTTAGAATTCATTCTGAATTTAGTATATCTTGGATCCTGCCATTTTGTTTTCTTGTTTAGTCACCTTCCTTTGCCTCCATCTCCTGTCTTTGTCTTTCTAAAAACACTTTAAGCCTGGACAGCAATTACTTGTCAATGGCAGAAAAGGCCAACATCCTATGTTCTAGGTAGGGTATTGAAAACCACTCCTTGCCTGCCGTGCTTTCTGAAAGTAAGAACCTCAGCCTTTGGTTGTTTTTGCTCTTAGCGCTTGATCGGGTGAGCTCCCTGTGCAGCCACATTGATGCTTTTAAGTGGCAACATCCTTTTTCCCTCATCAGAATATTTTCTCTTTGTTTTGTCAGATTTCATTCTTGAGAGTTTCCCATCCTCTTTGAGCAGCTGAGTCAATTATTGAGGTGGAATTTGACTCATTGGGTCCAAAGTACTGGCAGGAGAATATAGATGCTGCTAAGTGATTGATTCAGGGAAAAACTGCTTGACCTAGAGCGTCCCTTCTCAGGGCCTGATCTGGTGCCCCCAGTCCTTGAACTGCAGCTTTGTGGATAGATGCCTCCTCCTTCAGAAATCTCCCCACTCTTTAGTTCTGCCCCAAAGCCTGAGGACAGTAAAAACAGAAATGAAGCTAAAAATAAGGTGGTTTTCTCCCTGATGGAGAAGTGAAATTAGGTGTTGTCACAGGTCTAAATTCAGAATGTCTCAGCGCAGAATGTCTCAGCCACCTGTCCATCTCATTCCCTCCCTGTTTATCACAGAACATCCATTGCCTTGCAGATGAGCCGAGCACATTTCTCGGCTAAAGGCGGTGGCTGTTGGGACCAGAACAGGGAGAACTCATTTCCAATGAGGACCTGGTTTTTGCCCCAATCCTTTGTTTTGTTAGACCTGACCTAATTTCTTTGGGGCCCGTTGAGTTTGCATTCATTAAACTCTTCAGTGAGCATTGCCGGTTCTTTTGTGGCCTCCCGTGTTGTAGAAAAATCCAGAGAGAACAAGGATGTGTGGGGAGGGAGGACTGGGGTCTTTCTGGTTTCTGTCTGCCAGAGAAAGGCTTCATTCCAAGAACTTTGCGTCAAGCAATTTAGATAATTCTCTAACCTAAAAGATGGATTTAATGTAATTTGATAAAACTTTGGGAATGATGATGTAACATTTACTTTTCTTCTCACCCGTGAACTTATCACCAAATATAGTCCGTGGTACTGATGGAGAATATGAAAATCAGTCCGTGGTGCTGATGGAGAACATGAAAAATTCAGTAAAGGGGTTGGATCAATTAATACTGATGCTCATGTCTCATAAACATCACCCCGTGAGGTAGGGAGCAGTTATTTCTGTTTTACAGTTGATGACACTGGGGCCCAGGGGCCCAACTGAGGGAGCATTGGCTCTGGAATCAGGGACATGTGTGTAAATCCTCCCTTAAGTCAGTCAATCTCTCTGGTATCTGCACGCCCTCATTTGAGAAGTGAGAAGGGTTGGGTTTAGGTTGAGGGCTAGCCTTTGTCCAGAGAGACCTTTGAGGTCTCGTCTAGCTCCGGACCAGTGATTCAAAGTGACCGCCCGGTGAGTCTTCAGCAGAGTAGGTCTACAGTCTCTGTGTTCTGACTCTTAGCCTGGTTCTCTGTCCAGTACCCCACACTGTGCAGTGCGGTGGAGAGATGTCTGGCCGGGAGTCAGCAGATCTGGGTTGGAACCCTGCCCCCACCCCCACTCTGATACTTACGGCCTCTGTGATCTTTGACAAGGCCCTCGACCTGTCAGGCTCAGCGCTTCCGTCTGCCCTGTTGGACTGTGAGCTCCTCTGGGGCAGAGACTGTCTTCTGCCTCTTTTTGTATCCCCAGCACTTAGCCCAGTGCCTGGCACGTACGTAGTAGGCACTTAACAAATGTTTATTGAGTGATCTCTAAAACGAGCCATTCGGGCTAGATGAAATCTAAGGTCCCTTGTAGCTCTCTGTCTGTGACCCTGGATCTTTTCCTTGGTGGATGTTAGCAGGGGGCGTTTCGGGAGCTCGAGGGATATCCCATCACTGAGCAGTTGAGCTTGGAAGCATTAAGCGCGCTCTTTCTGGAATTTCCCCTCGTTGATCCCGGATCTAGGCGGCAAGGGCTACAGGGCTAATCCTGGCAATGGGTTTTAATGCCTTGTATTCCTACTGCGAAGGGAGGGATGTGTGCAGAAGAACTTCCGTTGGGACAGTAAATATGGCTAGTACATATTTTATATATGTATAAAACATAAAATTGACTCTTGCCACAGGGCTCTTTAAATAATTCGGGCTTCCAAGTGTGGTTATATTTTTGATTTATGAGACAATGGCAGACTTAATCACCCTTTGTCCTTGCCCTGCGTGATGATAATGATCCAAGTGCTTCTGGGCTTACAAAGCATGTCCCGTGCAAGACTCCTACTGGGTCCCAGAATATCGACATTCTAGAGTTGGGAAGGACCCCCGAGGCTATTCAGCCCGTTCCATACCCCACTCCAACGTACCCAGCAAGCACTTGGCCAGGCACCGATCAGTGGAACTTCCTCCCCACTTGTGGACAGTTCCAGTGGTCATGGGATAGTCTTTCCATTGAGCTGAAGTCTGCCGCTCAGACGTCTTCTAGTTCTGTCTAATCCCACTTCCCCAATTCACACTCAGTCTCTGAGTTGGAAGGGAGCACGGAGGGCATGGGCCTGAGCTTTACTTGAACAGGAGTCCTTTGCATGGCATGCCTGATGGGTGGTCGTCCATCCACTCATTGAAGACCTCCAGGAAGGAGAAACACACGAACTCCTAAGTCAGCCTTATCCACGAGGAAGCCCGTTCCACAGGTAAGAGCTGGAAGGGACCTTAGAGGCTATGTGTCCACCTCCCTCCCCCCCATTTTCAAGGTGGAAAACTGAGGCCTAGAGTGATGAAGTGGCTTGGCCAAGGTGCATTAGTAGCGAGGATCAGGCAGGATTTGAATTCAGCCTCTCTGACTCTAGCAAGGTCCAGCTCAAATTCTCCTCCTTACAACTTCCCACTGTCTCTTCGGTTCTGACCCCTGGGACCAAGTGGAACAGGTCTTCCACAGGATAGCCCTTCAGGTGTTGGACACAGCTGTGGCATCCTCTGTCTAAGTCTCCTCTTCTCCAGGCTCAGTATCCTCATTTTGTTCACCTGATCCCTGCTGGGCTGGAACTCAAGGCGCTTCCCCATCCTCATTGCCTTCATCTGCACACCCCCTATATTACCAGTGGCTGGGGGGTTCAGGCGATAGAGAGTGCTGGACTTGAAGTCGGGAGCACCTAATTCCAATCTAGCCTCGGATGCCTACTGTCAGTGTGATCCTGGGCAAGTCAGTTAATATCTGACTCCTTCAGTTTCCTTGTCTGTAAAGTGGGAATAATATTAGTAGCTATGTCCCAGGGTTGTGAGGGTCAATGAAATGATAGTTATAGAGTGTCTTGCAAACCTGAAAGTGGTTTATAAATCCTAGCTATTAAAATGTGGCTCCTAGCGTGGCCTACACCATTTCAGTTGTGGTCTGACCAGGGGCACCAGGGATTCGTATCTTGAACCCATTCATCTCCCTTAAATTTCACATCCCCCTGACAGCCCTTGGAGATCACCAATATGGCTCTGCCAAGTCTTCTCCATCAATCGGTTAAGCAGGTTCTACGTTGGGCAGCAGAGATCCAAAGACAGAAATGAACCAGTCCCTGCCCTCAAGGAGCTCATGTTCTATCAGGGGAAACAAAGCGTGGTTGTGTTTATCAAGGACCCATACTGGCCGTGTGACCCCAGCAAACTCCTCCAGGAGTTTCCTTGTTATCAGTTGTCAAAGGAATGAAATCCTACCTCTGGTTAATCAACAATAAAAATAAGAATGAAGACTTGTCATGCTCACATCACAGACCCGAGCCTTCTCATAGTGTTGTGAGATGGACAGGGCAGGATCAGAGGCTTATAGACAGCTGGACAGCTGCCAGTCCAACTGTCAATTTATAGATAAGGAAATTGGAGCCAGACAGGCTAAGTGATTTGCTAAAGGCCACACAGGTGGTAGGCAGCAAAACTGGGTTATAATCATCATCATAATAAGCTAGGTGGTGCAGTGGATAGAGCATCTGCCCTGGGGTCAGGAGGACCTGAGTTCAAATCTGGCCTCAGACACATAACACTCACTAGCTGTGTGACTCTGGGCAAGTCATTTAACCCTGATTGCCACCCCCCCCCCCCAAAAAAAATAATAATAATAACAACAATAACCAGCATTTCTATACCACTTTAAGGCTTGCAAAGCTCTTTACATATATTAGTCCCCACCGCCACTCTGTGAGGTAGGTACTGTTGTTATCCCCATTTTCCAGGTGAGGAAACTGAGAGTGGTTAAGTGACTTGTCCAGGTCTTATAGCTACCAAGTATCAGAAGCAGGATTTGAACCCGACACTTGGGTACTAAGTTCACTGGGAATGTTTGGTGTTTTTTGCACTGTGCCATTCTGGGGACATATCAGATTACAGGAAAGGGGGTCAGTGATTTTAATCAGTATCGGACAATCCTGGGTGAAGAAAAGCCCTCCACCAGTGCAGGTCAGCCCTCCCTGTCTGTGTTATAGAGCTGCTGGGGACACTGAGAGGCTGAGTGACCTGCCCAGAGTCACACAGCCAGTATGAATCAGAGTGGGACTTGAACCCAAGCCAGCCTTCTATGCGTTTCACCATACTCACCTCATTCTGAAAAAAGACTGGGGAGAGTCTGCTGATTGCGGGGGTCAGGGGCACAGCCGTCCCAGAGCCTGGACTGGCAGCCCTGGCCTATCTGCCTTGAATGTTTGCCAGGGGCCACCATCCTCTCCCCACTCTGCCTTCTCCAAATGAAAAGTTTCCATTCCTTTCTTCTGCTTTCTGAACTAAAGAGAAAAAGTGGCGCGCAAACATTAGCTTTCCTGGGATTAATCTCCAGGTCAAATATTGACTCATCCTCCAGGAGGAGAGCACAGACCACCTCCCTCCTGGAGCAGCAGGCAGGTGCTCAGTGCAGTGGCACCATTTCTTAGGACCACTGGGCTCCTCAGGAGGGTGAGTGGGCTTGTCCCAGAGCTGCACCTGCCTTTCCAGGCTTCATCCTTTAGCAGTCAGTAAACACCCGTTAAGCACCTCCGGTGTGCCGGCCTCTGTGCGAAGGCAGCAGCGGGTGCTGCTGAGAGGGCATGCCGACACGGGGAGGCGAGGTGGCTGCTTTCTCACCTCCGTGGGGAGGAGGTCTCCCCGCTTTGCTGAGGCTGCTGAAGCTGCCGGCCAGGTTTGCTCAGGTGTTAGCAGAGCTGTAACTAGGGTGGGGCAGTCTGAGCTTGTCCCATGGGGATAGCAATATCTTGGACTGATTAAGTCTTCCTGGTTTGAGGGAAGGGGGAAGGTGGTGGCTTACTTTTGGAGGTCTAGGTCAAGGAGGTCACAGGTCAGAATGTCCCCCAACGGCCAAGTAGACTCTGATGCCCTGGTGGACGATGAGAGGAGATGAAGACAATAGGGATGTGAGGAAACTGAGGCTAGGTTGTAACAGCCTGGACCAGAGGCCAGTTTACCTCACTCCTTGTGCCAGATCACAGTTACTCCCCATTATTCATCAGATCACTGAGTCTTTTCTTAAGATAGTATTTTATTTTTCCCAATTACATGTAAAGACAATTTTTAATATATAATTTTTTTAAAATTTTGAGTTCCAAATTTTCTCCCTCCCTCCCTCACCTCCCCCCTCCGTAAGACAGTAAGCAATTTGATGTAGGCTATATATGTACAATCATATAAAATACATTTCCATATTAGTCATGTTTTAAAGGAAGAAACAGACAGAAGGAAAACAGCAACAAAAAAACAAAGTGAAAAATTGTGTGTTTTGAGCTGTATTCAGACTCTGTCAATGATTCCTCTGGAAGTGGAGAGCATTTTTCTTCTTGAGTCCTTTGGCATCGTCTTGGATCATTGGATTGCTGAGAAGACCCAAGTCATTCACAGTTGATCATTGTATAATATCACTGTTGCTAGATCGAGTCTTACATTTGGAGCAGGAAGGAACCTGAGAAGTCTCCTAGTCTAATCCCCTCATTTAAAAAAAATTTTGTATTGCTATCTTTTGTTTTTTATCACCTCCATTTCCCAGTGTATCCCTTTGCCATCCCAGAGAGCCATTCCTTATAATGAAGAATTTTAAAAGGATAAAAAAAAGTCAATAAAGCTAAACAACACATGGAAAAAGTTTGCCATTATATTCAGTCCCCCAGCTCTGCAGAGAAGCAGGGAAGGGTCTTCTCATGTCTCTTCTTTGGAGCATAGGTTGGTCATCATGATTTCCCAGGATTCGATTTTCATTGTGTCTTTCCTACATGACTGTGTTGCTGTAGTATGTATGTGTACGTATGGTTTTCCTGGCGCTGTGTACTTCACTTTGCATCAGTTTATGCAAGTCTTCCCAAGCTTCTTTATTCTTCTCTAATCTTCACCATTTCTTATAACAGTAATCTTTTGCTGTGTTTTTACACCACAACTTGTATAGCCATTTCCCAGTCATTGTCCATCTGTTCATTTCCAGTTCTTTGCTTCTGCAAAAATTGTTGCTATGAATAAGGTTCTGGCGTATGCATATCCATGTGTAAGGTTTGGGGGCCTTTCTTCTTGTCATTAACCTTGGTGGGGTGCATATGCCTCACAGAGCGTCTCAGGGTCAGGCAGAATGGTGATAACATCCCTTCTCTTTTTATAATTCCAAACTGCTTTCCAGAATGCCAGCCCCCCTCATTTTACTGATGATGAAAGAGAAGTCCAGGGACGTGGGAAGTGAGTTGCTTCAGGGCACACCAGAAGTCAGTGTCAAAGTGAGGATTGTACTAAAGAGTATCCCAGTATCATAGATTTAGCTTTGGAAGGAGCCTTCGAATCCATCTCGCCCAGCCTCCTCATTTCATAGATGAGGAATCTGAGAAACAAGAGATGTGAAATGACTTACCCAAGGTAACACAGGTAATAAGTGGCCAGGCTGGGATTCTAGATCTAATGCTCTCTCTCCATGGTACCATGTTGCCTCCTCTTCTGATAAAATCCAAATGTCCTTTTGGAGATGGCTACTACTTCTCAGTTCAGTGCCATAGCAAGAGAGTTTTTCATCATCAAAAGCTCTTTTTTTTTAGTTACAAATACCACAAATTAGTCAATTAAGTAGTTTCTTACTGAGCATTTCTCTCCCCTGTACCTAAGGGCTATGTTCCTTTTTATTGGGGGCAAGGGACTTGAGGGGAAGGGAAGACACTGGCTCTTCCCTCAAGCAGCCAACAGATGTGTGGCTGGATAGGGTGGGAGAGGGGTGAGGCAAGGTCCGTACGTGAAACAAGCAGAGACCAATATGACAGTGGAGAATCAGCCTCTGGGTTTTGGAATACCGATTTTGGGTCTCATGGGCACTCATTGTAGGCTGGGGCAGTGGGCTTTGCAGAGCTGGTAGAAGTAGAGCTGTGCTATACAGGGTGGGTAAGATTTGAATAGGTGGAGGAGAGGGTATCCCAAGAGGGTTGGGAGCAGAAACATCATCAGAAAGTTTTGCTGTCTTTCCTGAGGGACCCCCCCCCCCACTCCTCTCCAGGATAAATAGAAATGACCGACTCTCCATCCAACCAATGATCTTTACCCAACAATGACTAGAATGGGTACTGAGCACTGGGGGCAGGTCAAGGAAGGAAGCTTTCTTATTCCCAAGGGGTTTGGGCCTGGGTATCGTGATCATGGAAAGGACAGTAGGGGCAAAGGAGACCCCACCATATGACAATTGGTTGGAGATATAGGGATGGCAGCCTAGTGAAGAGAAGAGTGGGATGTGGGGCAGGAACATGATAAGTCTCCAGGTAATTGAAGGGCAATCATGTGCAAGAGGGATCAGGCTGTTTTCTTTGGCCCTAGAGGACAGAAATAGGAGCAGTGGGTGGAAATTTGAGAGGCAGATTTCTGATTGCGTGTAAGGAAAAACTGCCTTAATGATTATCCGGATCTCAAAGTGGAAAGAGCTGCCTGGGGGGTAGTGAGTTCTCCATCACTGGAAATGCTCCAACCAAAGCTGGATAGCCACTTTTTGGAGATGTTGTAGAGAGACCTTCAAGTCCAAGTTAGATTAGGTGAGATCAATCAATTCAATCCATCAGTACTAATTGTTATGTACCTATTCCTACCCATGTACTGTGTTAAGTGTTGGAGAGATGAAGAAAAAAAAAAAATCACAGTCTCTACTTTCCAGGAGTTGGGATTCTAAAAGAGCTGGGAGAGTCATTGTCATTGTGGAACTTGGGAAAAAGATCTGTGTGCCTGGTAGATGTCCCCCATTGGCCACTACCTAGTTATGCATGCCCTTAGCAATGACTGAGGGAAAGCTGTGGGGATAAGACTTCAGTCTGTAGCCACATTTACAGGCTCTCTTTAAATGATGAAAAATCCCAACTCCAGGGTTTCTGGACAAATGGAGGATGGAGAGATTTACTCTCCTTGAGAGTAGAAGCAATCATCTCTCTGAGAAATCCTACTCCCTGGACACTATGGTAACCACAGTAACACCTTTGAATTATTTAGGGGGAGAGCTCAATGTTCATGGGAGACAGGGCCCAGGATCCTCAGGCCTTGGGTTTTCTTCTTGGCTTGAAGCTGTGTGTGATCTCGGACTATTGAAGGGGTCATAGAGACTGGTGGTTGTAAGCTAGCACTGGGCAGTGTTTCAGGGAGACAGCGTGAAGATGAGGGGGGCTGGGAAGAGAACGATTCCGTGCTGGGTACTGTAAAAAGCCCTGAGACATGTGCATGTGGTAAGCTCTCTCTCCTCCCTTTGCATCAAGATGATCAAGGTGGGAACTGTCCGGCCTTCCCTTCCCCTCCTTCTCAAGGTATACTTTTATCATTCTCCTCTTCAGTGATATCCCTTGTAACAAAGCTTCACCTCTGTGGGGAAGAGGAGATTCCCCTTACACAAACTGTGGCTGACCCAGGAATCCATAATTGTAAAGGCATCCTCTGCCACTTGGCTAAAAACAATGGCCATCTTTTGTTTTTATGTCACTTTCATTTCCTCATATAAGTCCCCTTCCTTTCCAGAAAGCCATTCCTTATAATAGAGAATTTTAAAACGGGGTGGGGTGGGGGGGAGAAGCAGGTCATTAAAACCAAATGATATCAGTGAAGTCTGATGGTCTATGTAGTGTTCCATACCTGCAGTCCTTCCCCCACCCCTGCACAGAAGGCAGGGAGGGACATTTCCATAGGTCTTCTTTGGGGGTGAGCTTGGTCATCATAATTGCACCATGTTCTTTCCTCTTACTTTGTCATAGTCGTTGTATAGCTTTTTTTTTTGTTGTTTTTTTTTTTTTGGTTCTCCTTACTTCCTTCTGCATCAGTTGATATAATCAATCAACAAGCATTTATTTAGCACTTACTATATGCTGGGCTCTAGGAATACAGAGACAATATTGAAACAGTTCCTGCTCTTGAGGAACTTACGTTCTAATGGGAGAAACAACACGTATGTAAGTAAGCATGTGCACGATAACCAGATGGTAAATTTTTGCCCGTTCAAAGTCTTGGCGTGGCTCTTTGAATTTGTGGCAGTCATCTCTTACAGCACAGTAATTTTCCATTCTGTACATCGACCACAATATGTTTAGCCATTTCCTTATTGGTGGGCACAGGCACCTCCTTCGCTTCTCATTCTTTGCTGCTACAAATTTTATGGTGTCTGTGGGTTAGACTGCCTTGGGGTACCTGCCCAGCAGTGGTGTCTCTGGAGCAGAGAGTGTGAACGTTTTCCTCACTTTCTTAGCATAATTTGCAATTGCTTCCCAAAACAGTTGGAGCAGTTTCTGTGCCTCAGTGTCCCTGGCTGTGTACACCACAGTGAGTCTCAGAAGCAGAAGAGGGGCTGGAACCATGATGGGGCTGGTGTAATACTTTTCCGGTGTGGGGAGACTCTCCCCAGTGCAGGTCGGCATCTTTTCCACAGTTTACTATCTTAGGTTGCTGCCCAGAGCTTTTTAAACTGTGGGTCACAACCCCATACAGGGTCACAAAAAATCTGGTAACAGTGAAAGGTTTCTGAGCGTGCAACGACCAAAAATTAATTACAGTCAAACGTGTAATGAACCCCAGATGTTTCTGAAAGTGTTTTCCCATGTTGCGTTGTGCAACTTCACTGCAGCCTTGGTTCTGAGCACAAGACATGCCCACTTTGCACTGTGAATACCCTCAGGCCACTCGATGCCAACGAATGCTGGAAAAGGAAGCGTTTAAAGTGGAAAAAAGTTTAAGAAACCCTGGTCTAGAGCACTGAGACGCTGAGTGCCCAGGGTGACACAGCTAGTGTCAGCGGCTTGATTTGAACCCAAATCTTTCCAGCTTTAAAGCAGTTTCCTATCTATTATGCCAAGCTATTTCTCTTTTCAGAGAGTATTAAAGAAAAAAAATCCCACTCTCAATGGGGCAAGAATTCTTTAGATGGTAGAGTCCTTTCTTTTTGCATGAATTGGACTCCTGAGAGTTGCTTGTTGTCCATTTATTCCAGAAAGCAATCATAAAGCTTCAGCAGCTGTGTTGATGCCCGTTTAAAAATTCTAGGGGATCCCACTATATCTGTCACTCACAGGCATCATTAGGAATAGGTTGTCAGCACACTCATTTCCTTGGTTTTCTCCTTTGTCGCTTGAACTTCTCTCAGTCATATTTGAGGAAGGAAGAACAAAATGGAACTCTAGGTGACTTTTCTTTCATGCTCCTTTAAGTTTTATTGTGACCTTGTTATTTCTTGAGTCAGCCAGTTCTTAGCAGCCAGAGACTTTGGTATGTCCTGAAACAGGAAGATGACTGATCAGAACTCTTGAGTTTCCCGGCCAGTAGAGAGGAAGATGGCTCCGGGCTGCTCCAGTGAGCAGAAGAAGGCTCATCAGGCCTTTCCTAATTTGGTTTTGCTTGGCTTCAGTTAAAACTTAGCTCTTAAAAGAGGTAAGGATGAAGGGAACGTAGCAAATTGTAGCTTCACACTGCATTATAAATGAGCCGTCATCAAAACCATCTGGTGCTGGTTAAAAAAAGTAGGAGAGATCAGTGAAACGGACTGGGCAAGGGAGGATCTGAAACAATGGAAGTCAATAAACTGGAAAACACAATTGACTTAGAAAAAGAATTCCTTCCTTGATGAAAACTGTCGGGAAAGCTGAAAAGTAGTTTGGCAGAAATTAGGCACAGTCCTGCACCTTACACCACACTCCACAATCCCTTCTAAATGGAGACCTGACTTTAATATTAAAGATCAGACTGTTAAAAATTAGAGAAACAGATCATATACTTCTGACAGCTGTGAGCAGGAGATGTATTCTTAACCAAACAAGAGATGGAGTTAATCACAAAGATAAAATACATAAAACTGAAAAGCTTCTGCACAGGCCCAAGTAATGCACCTCAGAGAAGAAGGGGAGCATTTGAATGGGAAAACATCTTTGTATTCAATTTCTCTGATAAAGGTTTGGTATTCACAATATATAAACAGTGTGTGTGTGTGTGTGTGTGTGTGTGTGTGTGTGTGTGTGTGTGTG